>NW_027510746.1:0-603459 GCF_048772815.1 Callospermophilus lateralis
CACACAGAGCCAGTCCCAGTCCCACTCCCAGTGGTGTCACTAGTTTTGAATTACCAAGGACAGAGTCAGTCTATCTTGGTACCTTCAGATGTGAGAATGGCCATATGCCAGGAAAGCTCTGAAGAGGGGGCTTGTATGAGAAAACAGATAGTGGCTCACCACTGGCTTCTGACAAGTCTCAGTGAAGAAACCCTGCTTTGGTACTTTTAATTACCTATTGTTCTGTTGCTCTGAATGTCAGGAAGTTTTTTGCCTCAGGCCACCGCTTTGGGAAGCCTGAAGAAAAGAGTTTTCAAATGGAAATGAATGGGCATCATCTGTGGCTCCTTGCTTAATTGCTTTGGAAAGGGATGTGTATGAATCAGCCTCTTGGCCCTGTGTGAGGCTATGGCTTAGATTCTCAGCACCTGATGGATCTAAAGAAACATCCCACGTTTACATCCAAAACCAAAAGAGCCAAATAGCAGTCATTGTGGATGAAGTCTCTCACCTTCCTCTGTAACGTTCCTGACGTCCATCTATGAGAATAGGGATCCTTTGGGTCAAATGAGTTCTTCAAAGCCCTGCAGAGACTAGATCATACGGTCATAGGTTTCTCATGACTCCAATTAACAAAGAATCTAAACCCCACAGTCATTAGGCCTCAAAATGGAGAATCAGAGCAGTATTAAGGGCAGGCCTCTTTGATCACTCCTGGTTCACAGGAAGGTTTTCCCTGCCACACTGACTTTAGGCAAATGGGGGCAAGGGACCTTATTTTGGATACTGTCCTTGGCTGTGCCCCTCATGAAAAACTACAGCCTTAGGTTATGATGAGTGTCGATATGAAAGAAGATGAGGGCCTTGTGGAAGTGTTTTGGTTTTAATTGTGGTCATTTTTGTGGCTGTTGGAAAAGATGATGGGTCCACCTGGTCTTGAACACTGGTGTGATTCCCCTTAGAGACTGAGTTTTGGAATGGACCTCAAAGAAGTATTGCCATGTATTGTGTTGGGATTTTAGGATGCCACGCATGAGAGTTGCCCTTGGAAACTGAGATCTAGGCCCAGGGTGGCTTTCCATAGAGCACTGGGAATCTCAGGAAGAATATCACATGATTTTATTCTTAAAGAATTGGCATAGTTGCAAGTCAAAACACACATGGACCACACATTGTAGACCTCAAACGCCTGGCTTTATGTGACCTTTTTGCCTGTCTTTGGGAAGCCTTGCCTGTTAGAATTCTCCAGAGCTTTCATTGAAATGAGCTTCCTCTCCATTTAATGGTTCCTGAATTAATTGAAACCCACAGTGCCTCCAACTTCATCCTTGAAAAATGCCTGATAATTACCATGAAATTTTTGAAATTCCCATGACCACTTCTCCCTGTAGAATCTTTGGATGTCCTATTGATGATCACGAGTGTACCAGGCAGTGCCTGATTGATTGGGTTTCATGAAAATGGTGTAGAACAGAGATGGCAGTAATTTGGAGCCTGCTGAGTAGTCGGCCTAGAGAAGTGGTGTGAAGGTGTGTGTTAAAACATTTGTGGTTGGGTGATGTGGATCTGCCATTGGCTTTCAAATGGTTTGTGACTGACATGGTGCAGCCCCCAGACCCTTGTATGTAAAAGTATGTTGTTTTATGGAGAGGTTTCAGTGCAATGTTTAGCATCAGATTGCTATGGTGAAGGGGGCAAGCTATGTGGGATAGAAGCCTGGTTGGTGCATTCTCCTGCAGACCCTTACCCACCACATGTGACAGAACTCCCTCCAGTACTGTGTCCCAGTTGAACTCTTCGTATTTCATGAAGCAAATACCAAACTCGCAGTGCAGCTGCAAGAAACAAAACAAAAAGTGCAGGATGAGAAAATGGCTTCCAAACTGGAAGACACTTAGGCCTCAGTGACAACAGTTTACCTACAAAGAGAGAATTCAGCACTGCTGCCTCATGTCCTTTGGAAAATAAGAAACCATGTCCTCCAGGTCACATACATGCAGACCCACCTTGATGGTCTCACTACAAAGGGAGCTAAAGCTCCTGACAACAACATATATTTCAAGTGCCCAACCTCAGAGGCAGTTTCTCAAGAAGTCTTTAGTCCAGCAGAGCTCCATGTTTGTGGAGTTTTACCCTCTCCCTTACATTTGGAAACTCCTCTACCACCTCCAAGGTTGTGAACTCCTGAGCATTTTCCATTCTTGATGTGTATTCACAGATTTTCTAACTCTTCTCCTCTAATTGTGTCTTACTTGGGGTGAAGGTAATGTCAAGGCATTGTTCTGGATGAGAGTGGGAAGATTTTTGGGTAGCACATATTTGCATACACATTGGATTCTTTCTCCAATTTTCCATTTGAAATACTGAATCCCTGACTGTAAGGGGTAGAAGGAATTCTCCTTCAAATAATAGCCTGACACTTACAAGAAACAGCCCCCAGGTAGACATCCTGTCTGGGAGACATCCTGTAGTCCTCTGTGTTCCTGAGACATCCTGTGGCCATCTGTCTTCCTGAAATATCCTGAGGTTATCTCAC
Source organism: Callospermophilus lateralis (assembly GCF_048772815.1). NCBI lineage: Eukaryota > Metazoa > Chordata > Mammalia > Rodentia > Sciuridae > Callospermophilus > Callospermophilus lateralis. The sequence goes on from NW_027510746.1 coordinate 2,516, forward strand.
CTTGTGAAGACATCCAGGAACTCCTGATAAGAGAGCTTTCAAATGTCCAGCATATAAATTCCTCTGTGTGAACAATAAAAGTTTGCAGCTTGATCAGAACTTTTGTCTTGCTGTCATCTCTCGTGTCTCTTTTCCCTTCATTCCTCCCCATCTAGGTTTGCTACCCACGTTGATGTGTCCTGCAGGCCGGGACAACTGGCGCCCAACGACTGGGGCTCGAGCCTTTGACTGAGGGGGAACCCTGTCCTCCTGGAAGATTTGGACAAGTGGAGCTCGTGATTGCCTCAGCAGACACCACTGAGAGACAGATCCAGGAGGAGAGTGGGGATGACGCACAGTGAGTGACCCACCATGGGACAAGCAGTTTCTTCATATGATTTGTTTTTGTCAGGCTACAAGGAATCCTTAAATACATGGGGGGCACGTGTTAAGAAAAATGACTTAAAATTTTTCTTTTCATACATCGAAGAATTGTTTCCATGGTTTCCCCTTGAAGGGACCATTGATGGTAAAAGATGGCTTAGAGTAGGAGACATTTTAAAAGATTATTATTAATCCTTTGGCCAAGAAAAAGTGCCTGTTCCTATCTTTTCTTTCTGGAAATAAATTAGTGAAATTCTTAAAAGTTCACCCTTTGACAATGGTACCTTAATACTTGTCAGGATTGGGGAAGAGACTATGCAAAAGACCTCTCGTCCCTTCTCGGCATGCCCATCAGTTAGTATAGACATAGACACTTCTTAGTCTCCCCAGGACCCTGGGAACCTTCCTGATCTTCCTCAAAATCCCACCCTAATGAATAAGGCTCCAATGGTTTCCAACCGCCTTTATGCAGTTTTAAATCCCGGAGAAACATTGACCCCTGGGGAGGAGGCTACCTTGGAGAAGGAAGCAGCTCGCTACCATTCAGAAGACCCTCCACCTCTCAGGACCCTGCCACAGCCTATAGGACTTACACATTCCCCTCCCTCCTATATCCCTCCTGCCTTTTGTGCTCTGGCCCTTCAGGGGCCAAATGTCCCCCCAGATATTTTTTCCCCACTTCCCTTGCCTAACCTGGCTTCCTTGAGAGAGTCTCTCCAACATGGATGGCAACAGATCCAATTTTTAAAAGAATAAAGATCCCTTGACTCTGAGCTCTCTTCATTAGCCTCAGGTATGGAGTCAACACAAGCTGGCCCACAGTGGTCTAATACAAAGGTGAAGCCACTCCATCGGCCTGTGCTCGCCTTCCCAGTCACCACCAGTCAGATAGATAAGCCTTCCCAGGCTGAGGTCAAAGACTTAGAAGAGGATCAAGAGGAGGAAGCGGGGGAAATGGATCAAGGAGATCAGGACTTAGAGGATGAGGAGTTCACCCCTAGGCAGGAAGGAACCCAGAGTGTCTACAAAAAATTTAGCCTCCATTTTCTTGAAAAACTTAAAAAGGCTTGTGCTCACTATGGCCCCACTGTGCCGTATACGTTGGCTTTATTAGAAAGCTACAGCACACAATTTCTTACTCCCAATGATTGGAAATTTTTAGACCGAGCTGCCCTCAGTGCCGGAGACTTCCTGCTATGGAATGCAGATTTCAAAGAGCCCTGTCAGAAACTACTCAAATAAATTTAACAAAGGCCTCCTCTAAATCCTGGACTTATGTTAAGCTAGTGGGCAATGCAACTTTTGACACTAAAACTAAACGGGCACGTTTCCCTGCTGGACTTTTTGCGCAGATTTAGATGGCTGGCTTACATGCTTGGAGATGCCTCCCTGAAAGGGCCTCGGCTATCACTTCCCTGGCAAGAATTCGACAAGGGCCCGACGAGCCTTATAGCGACTTTGTTCCCCGGCTTTACCTAGCTGCAGAATGCTTGCTTGGACCAAGCGAAAGCGAAAGCACCTTTGTAAAACATCTTGCCTTTGAAAATGCCAACCCGGCATGTCAGGATGTTCTTCGACATCATAAGAATAAAGGGAAACTTTCTGACTTTATTAGAGTCTGTGCAGGCGTGGGTGCAGCCCATGCCATGGGTCTCAAATTAGTGCCGCATTTACCAAGGCCTTTTAGAATCCTGGCTCACGTACTTGCTTTACTTGTAAACAACCAGGCCATTTTGCACGCAAGTGTCCGACAGGCAAACAAAGAGTAAGAATAGTGTCTCCTCAAACTGGAGCTAAACCGCCCCCAGCTACACTTTGTCCTTGATATGGTAAAGGTCATCACTGGGCCAGTGAGTGTAGATCAATGACAAATGCCCTCAGACAGCCTATTTCTTCCTGCTTCTCAGGAAACTCCCTGGGGCAATGAGGTTTGTTCCCTCCCAAACTCCCAACCTACCTCAAAATCCTTCTCCACAATTGGCTCCCTCCAACTACCCACTCCAGGCAGTGCAGGATTGGACCTCTGTGCCACCACTGATACAATATTAGACTCAATGCAAGGGCCCCAGATAATACCAACTGGAATTATGGGTGCCCCTCCATCTCATACGTGTGCCCTTATTCTTGGAAGAGCCTCTACTACCTTACAAGGTGTTCAGGTCTTCCCTGGCATTAATGATAATGATTTCACTGGAGAAATAAAAATACTGACCACAGTTATTAATAGAGTTGCGGCCATCCCAGGAGGAAAAAGTCTTGCACAATTAATACTCCTTCCCTTAGATTAAGGGGCACTTCCACCACCCAAACCTACTGTGGGGGACTGCCTCCTTGGGCTCCTCTGAGGTATATTGGGTTCATCCCATTTCTCATAATAGACACACCCTTACCTTACTTATTGAAGGAAAGGAATACCAAGCAATTGTAGTTACTGGAGCTGATGCGACAATTATTTCTCAAAAATACTGGCGATCAGGTTGGTCCCTCACCCCATCCTTGACTGACCTTAAAGGGATAGGAAAGTCAAAAAATCCTCTGGTCAGCTCTACTGCTCTTAGCTGGACTGATAAAGAGGGTAATAAGGGAACTGTCACTTCTTTCGTTGTTCCTGACCTCCCTGTTTACCTATGGGCTGGAGATATTTTGAGTCAAATGGAAGTTATTCTTGCCAGTCCCAATTCCATGGTGACTCATCAAATGCTCCGTATGAATTTTGTCCCTGGTACAGGCCTTGGGAGGCTGAGACAAGGACTGGTGGAGCCAATACAATCCATAAAAAACAATGCATATGGACTTGGATATTTGGATTTTTAGTGTCAGTTCCTGACCCTTCTGTACCCCATGGAAATAAAATTATTTGGGAGACTCAGACTCTTGTGCGGGTGGATCAGTGGCCCCTTACCCAAGAAAATTTGGAGGCTGCCTCCATGTTAGTGAAGGAACAGGTGGCAACCCGCCATGTAGAGACCTCAACCTCACCATTGTACACTCCTATTTTTGTTATCAGGAAAAAATCAGGCAAGTGGAGCCTTTTACAAGATTTGTGTGCCATTAATAAAGTTATACTCCCGTTGGGAGCACTACAGCCAGCCATTCCCACACCTGTGGCTATTCCCAAAAACTATTGTAAAATGGTTATGGACTTAAAAGATTGCTTTTTTAGCATTGCTTTACATCCTGAGGATAGACCCTATTTTGCCTTTAGTCTTTCTTGCATTAATATTCAGGGCCCTATGCAGAGACTTCAATGGAAGGTTCTTCCCCAAGGTATGGCCAACATCCCTACTCTTTGCCAAAAATACGTTGCGCAAGAAGTAGACTCTGTGAGAGAGCGAGGGCCACAAATTTATATTTTACATTATATGGATGATTTGTTAATTGCTGCACCTAATACCCATGATCTTAATAATTGTTACTTGGACTTTTACAAAATCCTCACTACCTTGGGACTACAGATAGCTCCTAATAAGGTTCAAACACAGGACTCTTATAAAAGTTTGGGCCTTAAAATTCTACAAAAATCAGATCCAAATTTCTAAAATACAACTATGTGTGGACCATCTTCACACCCTTAAAGATTTTCAGAAATTTCTGAGGGATATTCAATGGCTAATAACATATTTAAAATTATGCACTTGTGTACTTTTGACCCATAATGATATTTTGAGAGGTAATTCCCACCCCTCCTCCCCTCAAAATCTTACTCCCAAGGCATGACAGGCATTAAATCAAGTCACAGAAGCCATTGCCCAACAATTTGTTACACAAATTTCTTATAACCTTCCTCTGGTTCTGGTTATTTTACACACTCCTCATACACCCACAGGAATATTTTGGCAGCGAGATCCACATTTTAAAAATAAAGACTGCCCCTTGTTTTGGGTCCATTTACCCACCACATCCTCGAAGGTTATTACTGTTTATCTTGCTCAGGTAGCTTCTATTATTTTTAAAGGTCATTTGATTTCTCTACAACATTTTGGAAAAGACCCTGATAATATTTTTATTCCATATACTAAGGACCAAACCCAATTTTTACTAGAGACAAGGGATGAATGGGGTATTGCCCTATCAGGCTTTTGGGAACAATTGATCACCACCTCCCCAATGACCCCCCTTTACATTTTGTCTAGTTACATCCATTTACTTGTCCTGAAATTACTCAAAAGGCTCCCATTCCTCAAGCCCTTACTGTCTTTACAGACGGTTCCTGTAATGGCCGAGCGGTCTTTGTTGTCAATAACCAGCCTACCACCTTTGATACTGTCTATCAGTCACCACAGTTTGTGGAATTGTTTGACATAACACAAGTCTTTATAACATTTTTGATAATCCTGTTAATATTTATAAAGACAGTGCCTACTTTGCTCATTCTGTGCACCTGCTGGTGATTTCACCCCCCATTATGGCTTCTAACAATGCGGCCTTTCTGTTTCACCAGCTTCAGCAGCTAATTCAGGCCAGACAACACCCATTTTTCTTAGGACACATCAGGGCACACTCTGATCTTCCCAGCCCTCTAATTCAAGGTAATGCCCAAGCTGATGCAGCAATTTGTTCCATCTTTCCAATTTTTGTTGGCTCCATTCAAAAGGCCACGGAGTTACACAATCTACACCATTTAAATTTCCAGAGCCTTTGATTACTTTGTAAAATTACCAGGCAACAGGCACGAGAAATAGTAAAAGCATGCCCTAGTTGTGCTGTCTCCCTCACCATTCAACACTTGGGAGTTAACGCCCGAGGATTACTGCCCGATCAGTTTTGGCAAATGGATGTTACTCATTTTCTTGAATTTGTAATAACCAAATATATAAACATTTCTGTAGATACCTTCAGCGGCTTTATTTTTGCATCACCACATTCTGGAGAGGCTACCAAAGATGTCCTTTCTCATCTTGTTTCAGCCTTTTCTGTTATGGGTAAACCAATACATATTAAAACAGATATTTATCCTACATATACCATTGCAAAGTTTAAACAATTTTGTGCTACCTTGCAAATTTGTCATACTACTGGAAATCCATACAACCCTCAGGGCCAAGGCATTGTGGAACTTGCCCACCTTACCTTAAAAACTTGGCTAACCCTCCTTAAGGCTTCCTCCCTTGTATTTACCACACCCAGGCATCGCCTTAACAATGCATTATTTGCCCTTATTTTTCTTACCCTAGACAATAAAGGCCATTCGGCAGCAGACAGACACTGCCATCACTCGTCCAATTCTGTTCGCCCACCTGTTATGTGACACAATCCCCTTACAAATAAATGGAAAGGCCCAGATCCTGTCCTCATCTGGGGAGGAGGCTGAGCTTATGTTTTGGACCAAGATCAAACAGCCCCAAGATGGTTACACAGGTTAATGACTTACCTCAAAACAGGGACATGACTTACCTCAGGTTAATGACTTACCTCAAAACAGGGACAGAGGCATTCCTCATGAGGACAAAATTTCTTCTTTTTCAGATGCAGCCAACAATCTGCTAGCCTTGGAATAACAGTTCCTGTGGGCACAGGCACACTGGCTTAGGCACGTCTATTCAGTCTTACCATCGCCTGTCTCAACAAATTATAAACTCTATCAGGAACAACTGATAAAAACTCTATCAGGAACCATTAAAGATTTGCAGGACCAAATAGACTCCCTGGCAGAAGTGTCCCTTCAAAAAAGACGAGGCTTAAATTTGCTGACAGCTAACCAGGGAGGTATTTGCTTGGCCTTAGGAGAACGATGCTGCATTCATGCCAATAATTCTGGCATAGTATGCACTAAAATTAAGCAGCTTCAAGGAGATCTAGAAAAGAGACTAAGGGAAATATTTGAAAATCCCCTCTGGACTGGGCTTAATGGATTTCTACCCTACCTTCTTCCCCTATTAGGCCCTTTGTTGGGTTTACTTTTAATGGTGTCCCTAGGACCCTGCATTATAAACAGGCTGTTACAATTTATTAAAGAACAGATTAATATTTTGGCCTCTAAGCCCATACAGGTCCACTATCATCGCCTGGATATGGAAGACCGTGCTGCCAACATTTAAAAGGATGTTCTACCCTCCTCACAAGCTTATTTCTTAATTTTACATGCCCACAGATCTCGCTTTCTTACATAAAACTCTAAGTAACAGCTCTGACCAACCATCTTCTGCCCTTGCCATAAGGGTTCGTCCTCCATGGGCCCCTCTGTTTGGGGGAGGATGCACCCATGGAGTGAGGACGTTAGGCCATAATAACAGAGGGTGCAGGAAGGACTGCAGGAGGATGGATCCATGGTTCCCAAAACCCAAGTCTTCTGAGTGACATGCTCTGGTGCATGGCAGTTGGCATGCTTCCCCCTCAAAGCCGTCTCCTTAAAAAACATGCCTAGGCCACCACGAAATGTCCTAGTAAACATGCTCGATCAGATCAGGAGATATTCTAAGGCCTGCTAGAGAAACAGAGCCTCTATAACCCCCTAAAACATTGGCCTGTAAGGTATGGTCAAATATTTTATATAAGAAAGGGGGGAGATGTCAGGGGCTAGAAGAAATTTCTCCTTCAAAGAATAGCCTGACACTTACAAGAAATAGCCCCCTGCGAGATTTCCTGCCTGGGAGACCTCCCGTAGCCATCTATCACCTTGAGACATCCTGCGGCTATCCGTCTTCCTAAAATATCCTGAGGTTATCTCACCCTGTGAAGACATCCAGCAACTGCCGATAAGAGAGCTTTCTCATCCGCAGCATATAAATACACTGTGAGAACTATAAAAGTTTTCAGCATGATCAGAACTGTTGTCTTGCTGTCTTCTCTCATGACTCTTGTCCCTTCATTCCTCCCCAACAAGGTTCAACGCCCGCGTTGAAGTGTCCAGCCGGCCCGGACACCTGACACTAAACCATAACCTGACTACTAATCCTAATATAATGGAGAAAAATAATCCAAACAGAATGGAAATACAAGCAGTACAGAGGAGGCATGGTGTATAGTTGGACTTGCCTTTTGAATGATATAGGGTAGGTGTTATAAATCTAGCTAATTTTTAACTGAAATAGTTCTCCACATGTTTTTAAAGTTAACAAATATGTGAATACCTGTCTCCCTTTCTCTGTAGCCAATTAAGCACATGTATTTTTATATGCACATATAGAATCTTACCTGGTATCAGACGTATATTCTTCTGAGGTGTCTGACTTGGCAAATACAAATTGTGAGAACAGATCACTCCTCCTAAACTCTGTTGGAACTGAAAATTCAACCTATGGGTGAGCCTCCTAGTAGAACAACATTATACATAAATCCATGTTCAGTAAAATAAACATTTTTGCATCTGTGGCTGATGTACATTTCATGAAGAATTTCGATTGGCATATATATTGCTACATTTTATTGTCTGTGTGTGTTTTTTAATATATATATATATATATATATATATATATATATATATATATATATACACACTCTCCAAATTTTTCCAAATATAAAATATATGTGTCTTATCTACACTACCTAAATTCATTCATGTTCATGTATGTGGATTTATAATCAACATTTCACAAGATTATTCTCAGAAATATTCATCCACCTGAAATACATATTTGTTTCCTATTACTGAAAACTAACTTCAGTGAATGGTGCATACAATCCTAATATTTCTACATTAACTGACCCTGTTTAACATCAATGCAAGTAGATTCCTATGGGACATGATGTGTATTTAGAAGTTCATTTTATTCAACACTGGTACAATACAATTTCTACAGTTTACGAACATCATAGGACATATATTTCATCCATAAGTTCACAAATTTATAGGCATTTGATTCACTTTCAATCATTTACTGATTCAGAACACATGTATTCCTCCAGGTTTCTTGACTGGTCTTTTCATGAGACTTCATTTCAAACACATTATTTTCGATTTCCATAATCATTTTGAAGCAAAACTCACACACTCTTCATGATAAAACATAACCCTAATATTACCATTAGATGTATTACTGGTTGGAATGAATAATTGTATATCAATATAAGATTTTATGTATATATTCAGATATCAATTCAATCCATTATTTAAAGTTGGAACCAATTATATTATTTATTCACAGTATGGTCTATTCATGCATTATCTCTACATTCATAGACACAGGGTACATCTATTTGTAACCCCAATACTAATTTATTCGTCTTCAAAATGTTGCTCCCAGAAATGGTGGAAGAAATACTCATGTCACCTGATCTACGTATGCATTTATCACAGTTATATTCTGGACACAAAAAGCAGAGGTCACACTTATGATTGTACCAAAGCCTAAATGGAAAGTGAGCATGGATTACTAAAAACATTCATGTCCAGGTTGCCTAATGCTCTCAAATGTCAATCCTATTTATGACAACATATTTGTTTCTTCCTAAGACTATATATTCAACCTCAGCCCTGTTGCAAATGTCTAATCCTATCACTCACTTTATACTTTCCCTGATTTCCTAATGTCTCTATTGATGTCTGCTTTCCTAAATATTTTCACCAGTTCACAATTTTGACTAACACTTCACATGTGCTGACATTTACATTCACTGTCTATGTGATACCCTATTGCTAAAGAACTTTTGTTCCAATTCCTGTACTCACTCTTCTTCTGAAACCTACAGAATATCTTCCTAATCCTACCGACTATCCCAGTTTGAGTGGATACTCACTTCTACATTCAATCATCCAAGGTACAAGGTCCTATGCCATTGATTATTGATTTATCTGAAACATCTTTGCAGAACATGTATCAAAGCTAAGTATCCCAATCAAGAGCGCAATGCCCTTGTGGGATTCCAATCTTACCTAGATTTCTGTTTTCATACTTATATTTCACCTATATATTCTTATAAATATCACAGGTTCCCAATACCATTATTCATCAAGCAGAATGATTCCTAACCCAAATCAAACCTGTTATTAAGCGAAACCATACACTGTTCCCTCAATCTAACTTTACAGAAGAGCAGGGACAGTGTTGGCCTAAAATAGAGGAATGTAGGGAATCTTCCACCTCTTGAAAAACTCAAAGTTTCATGCAGAAGTGATACCTGGAGAAGATATAGGCACCACTGAAGGACTTGAGAGAGCAAAAGTCAACTTCCATGGCAAACAACCTGGTCAGGATGAAAGGTTGTTACTGAATCAGCCTCTCTGTTCTTTTTTTTATTTTTGGTTGTTCAAAACCTTACAAATCTTTTGACATAACATATTCATACATTAGCATACATTAGCTTCAAGTGATTTATGAACTCCCATTTTTACCCCAGATACAGATTGAAGAATCACATCGATTACACATCCACATTTTTACATAATGCCATACTAGTAATTGTTGTATTCTGCTACCGTTCCTATCCTCTACTATCCCCCCTCCCCTCCCCTCCCATCTTCTCTGTCTACCCCATCTACTGTAATTCATTTCTCACCTTGTTTATTTTCCCATTCCATTCACAACCTCTAATATGTAATTTAGTATAACAATGAGGGTCTCCCTCCATTTCCATGCAATTCCCCTTTTCTCTCTCTTTCCCTCCCACCTCATGTCTCTGTTTAATGTTAATCTTTTCTTCCTGCTCTTCCTCCCTGCTCTATTCTTAGTTGTTCTCATTATATCAAAGAAGACATTTGGTATTTGGTTTTTAGGGATTGGCTAACTTCACTAAGCATAATCTGCTCTAGTGCCACCCATTAGAATATGGACTCAAACAGTCCTGTTTGGAGAGCTGGTCCCGGGTGCCTATGGTTGATATACATTCTAACTTGTGAAAGTGTCACAGGACGTAGGGGCAGCCTCCATCTCATGGGACCCTTGGAAGCAACTGTTAGGACAAAGTGGTTGCTAAGGCAGTGAACTCATTCAGTTCCTGAAGGAAGTGACCTCACCTCACTTCCTTGGTGATGGAACTCTAAGAACTTGGGATGCAGGAAGACAGGCACCCAGAGTCTGTCCCAGTCCCAGTGGCAGTGGTCTCACTTGTTTGGATATACCAAGGACAGAGTCAGTCTTTCTTGGTACCTACTTATATGAGAATGGCCAAAAGCCAGAAAAGCTCTGAAGAGGGCCCTTTCCTGAGAAAGCAGATAGTGGTTCACCACTGGCTCCTGACATCTTCACAGAGTTGGTTAAGGAGACAAGATCTGAGACAGGACAGGCCATTTCAGGGGAACATACTATGGCCTACCAGTCAGAGGACATTCTGGATAGTCACAGACCTACTTTGGGGAAGGAGGTGCCTCTGTGGGTGTTGCTGTGTGTTTGTGGATTTGCCTCAGGTTCTGAGAATAGATAGAAAAGGAGTTTGTTTGGTTTTGAGTGAACTGTTTCTAGTAAGTCATTTGACAAGGCGAGTGTTTCTATGTCTGTGTAACCCACTGTGTCCATGGTTATAGACATTATAAAAGATAATGCATCAATTGATGTGTCCTGTCTAGTAGAAAGCTTCCCATCATTTATTCTGCCAAATTGATGAATGGATTTTGGCTTGCCTTATCGATGGGCAACACGCGCTATCTTCCAAAGTTCGTGCGTTCTTCCTGAATTCTGGCCACTCTACAGAATAGGCTCATGGTTTTGTGTCCAAGATATGTACCACTTCCAAACCCTGTTACATGGCCATGTACTGGATAGCTGAAGGGAATGGCGAGCATCTCAGAAAACTCAAATATCAGTGTGACCAATAAAGTCTCAGTGGAGAAACCCTGCTTTGCTTACCTATTGTTCTGTTGCCTGAATGTCAGGAAGGTCTTTGTTTCAGGCCACCCCTTTGTGAAGCCTGAAGAAAACAGGTTTCAAATGGAAATGAATGGGCATCACCTGTGGCTCTTTGCTTAATTGCTTTGGAAAGGGATGTGTCTGAATCAGCCTCTTGGCCCTGTTTGAGGCAATGGCTTAGATTTTCACCACCTGATGTATCTTAAGAATGATCTCATGTGTGCATCCAAAACCAAAATGGCCAAAAGAGCAGACATTGTGGATGAAGTCTCTCCCCTTCCTCTGTTAGGTTTCTGACCTCCATCAAGTGAGAATAGGGATACTTTGGGTAAAATGGTTTCTTCAAAGCCCTGCAGAAGCTAGCCAATAAGTGCTTGGGTTTTCTAATGACTCCAATTCACATAAAAAAATAAACCCCACAGTCAGTAGGCCTCAAATTGGAGAAGCAGAGAAGTATTAACAGCAGGCCTATTTGATCATTCCTAGTTCACAGGAAGTGTGTCCAGGCAACCCTGATTTTAGGCCATTAAGGGGCAAGGGAGATTATTTTGGAGACTGTCTTGGGCTTCGCCCCTCATGGAAACATCCAGCCAGAGGTTATGATGAGTGTCTATATGAAAGATCATGAGGGCCATATGGGAGTGTTTAGGTTTTAATTGTGGCCATTTGTTTTGTGGTTGGAAGAGATGACTGCGTCCATCTTTACATGAACTCTGGTGTGATTCCCCTTAGAGACTGAGTTCTGGAACTGAACTCAGAGAATTATTGCCATGAATTGTGTTGGGATTTTAGGAGGCCATGCATGAGAGTCCCCCTTGAAAACTGAGATCTATGTGCAGGGTGGCTTTCAACAGAGCACTGGGAATCACAGCCAAGATATCACGTGATTTTATTCTGAAATACTTGGCAGCCATAGTTGAGAGTCGAAACACACATGGATCTCATTGTAGACATCAATGGGCCTGGCTTCATGTGACCATTTGGCCACTTTTTGAGAAGCCTTGCCTGTGAGAATTCTACAAAGCTTTCATTGAAATGTGCTTCCTCTACATTTAATGGTTCTGGAGTGAATTTTAATCCACAGTGCCTCCAACATCATCATTGAAAAATGGCTACAAAAATACCATAAAATTTTTGAAATTCCCATGACCAGGTGGCAATGGAGGACCTTTGGATGTCCTGTTGCTGATCATGAGTATACCAGACAGTGCTTTGATTGACTGGGTTTCATGAAAATCGTGTAGAACAGAGATGCCAATAAGTTGGAGCCTGCTGAGTAGTGGGCCTAGAGTCGTGGTGGTCAGGTGTGTGATAAAACATCTGTGGTGGGGCCTGTGGATCTTCCATTGGTTTCCAAATGGCTTGTGACTAACATGGTGCAGCAAGCAGTCCCTTCAATGTAAAGGCATCTTGTAATACTGAGAGATTTCAGGGCAAGTTTCAGAATCAAGTTGCTATGGTCAATGGGGCAATATATGTGGGCTAGAAGTATGTTTGGTGCATTCTCCTGCAGAAACTAACCCACCACATGTGACAGAACTCCCTCCAGCACTGTGACCCACTAGAACTCCTTGTATTTTTGAATCCAATAGCAAACTCCCAGTGCAGCAGCAAGAAACACCATGAAATTTGGAGGATGACCAAATGGCTTCACAGTCCACATGGGGAGACATTTAGTCCCCAGTGGTCACAGTTTACCTACAAAGAGCAAATTCAGCACTGCTGCCTCATCTTCACTGGAAAATAAGAAACCATGTCCTCCAGGTCACATAGATGCAGACCCAGCTTTGATGGTCTCACTACAAACGAAGCTAAAGCTCCAGAAAACAACATATTTTTCAGGTGCCCAACCTCAGAGGCAGTTCTTCAAGAAGTGTTTAGGCCAGCAGAGCTCCATGTTTGTGGAGTGTTTACCCTGTCTCTTATTTTTGGAAACTCCTCTACCACCTCCAGTGTTGTGAACTACTGAGCATATTCCATTCCAGATATGTATTCACAGATTTTCTAACACTTCTCTTCTAATTGTTTCTTACTTGGGGCAAAAGTAATGTCAAGCCATAGTTCTTGATGAGAGTGGGAACATTTTTGTGTAGCACATATTTGCATACACATTGGATTCATTTTCCAATTTTCCGTTTGTAATACTGAATCCCTGACACTAACCCCTACCCTACTAGACTCTGACTACTAATCGTAATATCATGGAGAATAATAACCCAATCAGAATAGAAATACAAGCAGTTCAGAGGAGGCATGTTTGGTATTCTTGGACTTGCCTTTTGCATTATATATGGTAGGAGTTATAAATCTAGTCAATTTTTTTGTTGAAATAGTTCTCCATGTGTTTTTAAAGTTAACAAACATGTGAATTTATGTCTCCCTTTCTCTGTAGCCTAGTCAGCAAATGTATTTTTATATGTATATATAGAATTCTACCTAGTATCACACGTACATTTTTGTGAGGTGGCTGACTTGGCAGATACAAATTTTGAGAAGATATCACTCCTCCTAAACGCTGTTGAAACTGAAAATTCAACCTATGGGTGAGCCTACTATTTGAACAACATTATACATAAATCCATGTTCAATAAAATTAATATTTTTGGATCTGTGGATGATATGTATTTCATGATAAAATTCGGTTGGCATACATAATGCTACATTGTAATGTCTCTCTGTATCTATATATATATACTCTCCAGATTTTTCAAAATATGAAATATATGTGCCTTATTGTGCACTCCCCAAATTCATTCATATTCATGAATGTGGATTTATAATCAACTTTTCAAAAGATTATTCTCAGAAATATTCATCAACCTGAAATACATATTGGTTGCATAGTACTGAAAACTATCTTCAGTAAATGGTGCATACAAAACCTAATATTTCGACATTGCAAGTTGGCCGCGAATAGAGTGCATCACACCCAGTGTACCACGCCACATTGCAGGTGAATAACGAGTTAGAATGACAAAAGACTATCTTGTTAGGATCTTACAGAAAAATGGGTGTGCACCGAAACCTAAAAGATTGATTTCCACCAACGAGGTCTGGTAATTGAGTCTCAAACACGAGCCAAATATGCAACCGGAGATCTGGGCTTACTGATCCGTGCGGCCCGCCCTGTGGCTACAGACGTCGGGGCACCACCGAGAAGCGACTAGCATCCATGGAGAAACGTTGCTCCAGATTCTGTGGAATCCTGCCAGCTGACACCCCACTGAGCCCCAGGCGGAGTTCGGGATTTCAGTCAGGGAAGGAAGCGCTACAGTTCTATCCCCCACAACGGAAACTCCACCAAGGAAACCAACGGCCACCATCTTGGAGAGCTGAAGTAACCACCGCCACTCTCCAACAGATTGCAACAATAAAACAGTTGTGTGTTTTCCGCTCATCTCCCATACAGTAGGATATTTGCATAAAATCTTTCCTAAGCTTTCCAGGGGAGGGATTATCAGAGAGAGCCTGCATAAAGATGGGGGGGAAACTAGAGGCACCTGACCTTCAACTCCCCCTCCCATCAGTGGTGAAAACGAAATCTGTCTAGCCAGTGATGGGGGAGGGGCAAACGGAAAAAAAAATAGAGTGCTGGGGTTCCCAGTAGACAAAATCCACACCCAAGAAACGGCAGGCCAGAGTACAGTTTGAGCTGCCGAGGGCATTACTCAGGGGAAATCTGGTCTAGCAGGAGAAACCAGGACTAGCAGGAGAAACCAGGGGACTAGAGGCCAGGCCCGCGTGACTGGGCGCCTGGAGAATGCTCTCCCGCCGGCAACAGCCGGCCCGCTGCAGGTGCGACTGGACGGCTGGAGACCGCCTGCCCACCAGCGACCAATCGCCTGCCATATGCCTGCCCTAATGGGTGGCTAGAGATCGCACAACCGCCGGTGACAGCCCACCCGCTGACTGCGTGACTGGACAGCTTGTGACCGCCTGCACGCCCGCGACCGGGAGCTGAAAACAAACAGAGACAGTGCAGTCCCACACCCCCATGCGAACACCCAGGCAAAGAGCCTGGGGCCCACCATAGCAGAGAGGTGACATCACTGGAGCTCGGCCGTCGGAATTCCTTCCCATTGGAATCCACTTTAGCATGCACAGTCTACCAACACAAATGAGAGACAATAGAGATATATAAAACCAAAACAAATATATAGAAGAGAGCAGAAACAAAGCAATCAAATGGAGCTGGAAAGTAATGTGAACTTCATGAAAAAACAAGGGAAAAAGGTGTACAAATAATGCTGGACAACTTAATTCTACAGGAGGACCTATAATCATCAGAAACAGGGATAGGGAAAAAACTCAATGCATCCCTAACTCAGATGGAAAGAAATATTAGAGAAGACATGAGGCAGCAAGTCCAAGCAATAAAAGAATATTTTGAAAATGAATTAAACAAACAAATTCAAATGGCAAAGAACGAGCTTTACCAAAAGACAGAGATCTTAAAAAAAATCAAACAGTACTCCTAGGAATGCAGCAAAATAAAAACCACATTAAAAACTCAAACGATAATATTGTAAATAGACTAGATTAAGTAAAAGTCAGAAGATCAGATAATGAAGACAAAGTTTATCAACTTGAAAAGAATATAGTCAACACAGAAAAGATGCTTATATCCCATGAGCAATCTATTTAAGAGATATGGGATGTCATAAAAAAAACAGATTTGAGAGTCATCAGGATAGAAGAAGACATAGAGATTCAAACCAAAGGAATGGACAACATATTAAATGAAATAATTCTAGAAAATTTCCCAGAGATGAAAGATGGAATGGATTGCCAAATCCTTGAAGCCTACATGACCTCAAACATTCAAAACCATTATAGACCAACTCCAAGAAATAGAATTATGAAGATAGCTAACATACAGAACAAGGAGAGAATATTAAAAGCTAAAAGAGAAATGAGGCAGATTACATTCTGGGTTAAACCAATTAGGTTAACGACTGATTTTTCATCACAAACTTTGAAAGCGAGTAGATCCTTGAACAATGTATTTCAAACACTGAAAAATAATGGATTCCCACCAAGAATACTGTATCCAGCAAAATTAAGTTTGGGATTTGACAAAGAAATTAGTGTCTTTCACGATAAACAAAAGCTAAAAGAATTTGCAGAAAGAACACCAGCACTGCAAAGCATTTTGAGCAAAGTACCACAAGAAGAGGAATTGAAAAATAGTGCCCCAAACTAACAGCGGAAGGTATCTCAGTAAAGGGGGAGGAAAATAACCAAAAAGTAAAAACTAGCCAAACTAAAATAAATAAATAAATAAATAAACATGAATGAAAGTAAAAATCATATTTCAATTGTAACCTTAAATGTTAATGGCATAAACTCACCAATCAAGAGACATAGGTTAGTAACCTGAATCAAAAAAACAAATCCTACAGTCTGCTGCCTTCAGGAGACTCATATGATAGGTAAAGACATACACAGGCTGAAAGTAAAAGGTTGGGATAAATCATACCACTCACATGGCCCTCGGAAGCAAGCAGGAGTAGCCATACTCATATCAAATAAAATCAATTTCAAACCTACGTTAATCAAAAGGGATAACGAAGGACACTATATACTGTTAAAAGGAACCATCCACCAACAAGACATAACAACTATCAATTTGTATGCACCAAACAATTGAGCTGCAACGCTCATGAAACAAATTCTCCTCAAGTTCAAGAGTCAAATAGACTACAACACAATAACTACGGGTGACTTCAACACACTGATCTCGCCATTAGACAGATCCTCTAGACAAAAACTGAATAGAGAAACTATGGAATTAAACAGCACAATAAATAACCTAGACTTAACCAACATATGTAGAATATATCAACCATCATCAAGTGGATACACGTTCTTCTCAGCAGCACAAGGATCCTACTCAAAGATAGTTCATATATTATGCCATAGGGCAACCCTTAGTAAATATAAAGGGGTGGAGATAATACCATGCACCATATCTGATCATATTGGAATGAAACTGGAAATCAATGATAAAAGAAGGAAGGAAAAATCCTACATCATATGGAAAAATGAACAATATTCTACTGAATGATCAATGGGTTACAGAAGACATAGAGAGGATATAAAAAATTCTTATAGACAAATGACAATACAGACACAACATACTGGAATCTATGGGACACAATGAAAGCAGTTTTAAGAGGGAAATTCATTTCTTGGAGTTCTTTCCTCAAAAAAAAAAAATAAACAAATAAATGAACTCACACTACACCTCAAAAACCTAGAAAAAGAAAAGGAAAACAACAGCAAATGTAGTAGAAGACAAGAAATAATTAAAATTAGAGCAGAAATCAAAGAAATTGAAAAAAAAAACCATTGAAAAAATTGATAAAACTAAAAGTTGGTTCTTTGAAAACATAAATAAGATCGACAGGCCCTTAGCCATGCTAACAAAGAGAAGAAGAAAGAGAACTCAAATTACTAACATACGGCATGAAAAAGGCATTATCACAACAGACACTACAGAAATACAGAAGATAATTAGAAAGTATTTTGAAACCCTATATTCAAATGAAATAGAAGATAGTGAAGATATCAATAAATTTCTTAAGTCATACGATGTGCCAAGATTGAGTCAGGAAGACACACACAATTTAAACAGACCAATAACAAAGGAAGAAATACAAGAAGCCATCAAAAGACTACGAACCAAAAAAAGCCCTGGAGTGGATGGGTATAGAGCGGAGCTCTACAAAACCTTAAAAGAAGAATTAATACCAATACTTTTCAAGCTATTTCAAGAAATAGAAAATGAAGGTGCTCTTTCAAATTCATTCTATGAGGCCAAAATCACCCTGATCCCGAAACCAGACAAAAACACTTCAAACAAAGAAAACTACAGACCAATATCTCTAATAAACTAGGATGCAAAAATTCTCAATAAAATCCTGGTGAATGTAATACAAAAGCATATCAAAAAATTGTGCACCATGATCAAGTAGGATTCATCCCAGGGATGCAAGGCTAGTTCAATATACGGAAATCAATAAATGTTATTCACCACATCAATAGACTAAAAGACAAGAACCATATGATCATGTTGATAGATGCAGAAAAAACATTCGACAAAGTTCAGCCTCCCTTTATGTTCAAAACACTAGAAAAACTAGGGATAACAGGAACTAACCTCAACATTGTAAAAGCTATATATGCTAAACCTCAGGCTACCATCATCGTAATTGGAGAAAAACTGAAGGCATTCCCTCTAAAATCTGGAACAAGACAGGGATGCCCTCTATCACCACTTCTATTCGATTTAGTTCTTGAAATACTAGCCAGAGCAATTAGACAGACAAAAGAAATTAAAGACATAAAAATAGGAAAAGAAGAACTTAAATTATCATTATTTGCAGATGACATGATAATATATTTAACAGACTCAAAAGGGTCTACAAAGCAACTGCTAGAGTTAATAAATGAATTCAGCAAAGTGGCAAGATATAAAGTCAACACACATTAATCAAAGGCATTCCTGTATATCAGCAGCAAAACTTCTGAAATGGAAATGAGGAAAACCACTCCATTCACTATATCCACAAAGAATATAAGATACTTGGGAATCATCCTAACAAAAGAGGTGAAAGATTTATATAATGATAACTACAGAACCCTAAAGAGAGAGATAGAAAAAGATCTTAGAAGGTGGAAAAATGTACCCTGTTCATGGATAGGCAGAACTAACATCATCAAAATGTTGATATTACCCAAAGTTCTCTACAGGTTTAAATTGGTGCCAATAAAAATCCCAACGGCATCTCTTGTAGAAATGATAAAGCAATCATGAAATTCATTTGGAAAAACAAAAGACCCTGAATACCAAAAGCAATTCTAAGCAGGAAGTGTGAATCTGGAGCTATAGCGATACAAGAGTTAAAACTGTACTACAAAGCAATAGTAATAAAAACATCGTGGTACTGGTACCAAAACAGGCAGCTGGACCAATGGGATAGAATAGAGGACACAGAAACCAATCCACAAAATTACAACTTTCTTATATTTGATAAAGGGGCTAAAAACATGCAATGGAGGAAAGATAGCATCTTCAACAAATGGTGCTGGGAAAATTGGAAATCCATATGCAACAAAATGAAACTGAATCCCTTTCTCTCACCATGCACAAAAGTTAACTCAAAATGGATCCAGGAGCTAGACATCAAATCAGAGACACTGCGTCTAATAGAAGAAAAAGTTGGCTACGATCTACATACTGTGGGGTCGGGCTCCACATTCTTTAATAGGATGCCCATAGCCAAAGAGTTAATAACAAGAATAAACAAATGGGACTTACTTAAACTAATTTTTTTTTTCTCAGCAAGAGAAACAATAAGAGAGGTAAATAGAGAGCCTACATCCTGGGAACAAATTTTTACCCCTCACACTTCAGATAGAGCCCTAATATCCAGAATATAAAAAGAACTCAAAAAAATTAAACAATAAGATAACAAATAACCCAATCAACAAATGGGCCAAGGACCTGAACAGACACTTCACAGAGGAGGACATTCAATCAATGAACAAGTACATGAAAAAATGCTCACCATCTCTAGCAGTCAGAGAAATGCAAATCAAAACCACCCTAAGATACCATCTCACTCCAGTAAGATCGGCAGCCATTATGAAGTCAAACAAAATAAGTTTTGGTGAGAATGTGGGGAAAAGGGTACACTTGTACACTGCTGGTGGGACTGCAAATTGGTGAGGCCAATTTGGAAAGTACTATGGTGATACCTGGGAAAGCTGGGAATGGATCCACCATTTGACCCAGCTATCACCCTTCTCGGAATATTTCCTGAGGATCTTAAAAGAGCGTACTATAGAGATACTGCCACATCAATGATCATAGCTGCACAATTCACAGTAGCTAGACTGTGGAACCAACCTAGATGCCCTTCAATAGATGAATGGATAAAAAAAAATGTGGCTTTCATACAAAATGGAGTATTACTCTTCATTAAAAATGACAAAATCATAGAATTTGCAGGGAAATGGATGGCATTAGAGCAGATTATGCTAGGCGAAGCTAGCCAATCCTTAAAAAACAAATGCCAAATGTCTTCTTTGATATTAAAAGAGCAACTAAGAAAAGAACATCGAGGAAGAGCATGAGGAAAAGTTTAACATTAAACAAAGACGAGTGAGGGGGTGAGAAAGGGAGAGAGAAGGGAAAGCATATGGAAATAGTAGGAGACCCTCAATGTTACACAAAATTACATATAAGAGGATTTGAGGGGAAATGGGGGGAAAACAGTGGAGAGAATTGAACAACAGCAGATGAGGTACAGAGGGAAGATGGGAGGGGAGGGGAGGGGGGATAGTTGGGGATAGGAAAGGTCGCAGAATACAACAGTCACTAATATGCTATTATGTAAAAATGTGAATGTGTAACCAATGTGATTCTGCAATTCATATTTGGAGAAAAAATGGGAGTTCATAACCCAATTGAGTCAAATGTATCAAAGATGATATATCATGAGCTTTGTAATGTTTGGAACAACCAATAGAAATAAATAAATAAATAACGGTTTAAAATTGAGTGGGAAGAAATCAGCTAAAAATGGGTTGAGATGCATTCATTTTGCTAAGCAGAAACTTTGTTTTGTTTAGTTGTAACTATCACAAATTTATTTTACCAGGAAATTGGCTTTTGAAAATGCACATAAATTGAGATTAAAGGATAATTCACCTACCTTCTTGAAAAATTCATAGCATTTCCTATATTTTTTAAATTTCATTTTTTTCGTGAATATTTTGTCATAGACCAGGTCTAGTCTTAGGCTATTCTTCGAGAATACTACCTCATCTGACAAATTCGTACAATGTGTTGGATTGTTGTTTTCACCTTTTATTTAATAGTTTCTAACTGATAATGTGTATTTTCTTTATCTTTATTTGGACGTATATACCCAACAATATCTTTGCATTTTATGTTTTACTGGGGAAGAGACTGATCAAAAGCTCTTTGTTATATGTATCAACAATCAGACATTTAGAGCACACAATTATTCTTAATTTTGCATGAAAATATCTTTGTACTATTTTCTTATACAGATTTAGAATTATTAATATGTGCCTACTGTAATAAGTAATTACTTACAAGAAGAATTAAACAATCGACTTTATATCAATTATGAATATGGAAAGTACTAAAATAAGCATTTGGCAATTAATACACAATTGATAGAAATTGAAATCACAAGAAAGCCATTTAAAATGTCAGTGCATATGGTCCTTAAATAATAGGTTATTCAAAAAACTTTTTCTAATTCATAAGATTAAATATGCCGTATTACAGCTTAATGTGATATAAAACCTTAAGTTATCAGTATTGATAAAAAAGAATGATACCTGTTTATTTAAATATGTTTATTTGATTTTCACTGTAAGATGTTAATTCTGGAAGGCTTGAGAATTAAGAAAGTTTTGGTCTATATTATTTTTAACAGGCTAATCAAAGTACTTTTAAATATATATGTGTATATATATATAATGTAATGCATATGCATGAATATAGATACATATGTATAAAAATTTATTTTAATATATCTATCAGGTGATTATAATTATTAAATTTTCTCAAGAAAATTACAATGACTATAAAAAACAGTCTTAAATTTAAATTTCATAGCATACTACTGTTTGTAATGACATGAGAGAAAAACAGATATGAAAGGAAAACGAAAAAAAAAAGAGAGAGAAGGGGGAAAATGAGGAAGAAAGTGAGTAAAGATGAGGGAGAGGCGTGTTTGATGTAAAGATAAAAGTGGAGGGGCTGGGTTTGTGGTTCAGTGGTAACATGCTTTTCTAGCATGTGTGGGACACTGGGTTCTATTCTAAGCACCACATACAAATAAACAAAATGAAGGTCAATCACAACTGAAAAAATAAAAAATAAAAAAGTAGAAATATTACCAAAACTCCAAGCTTTTATGAATATTAAATTAAAAAAAAATTATGTTACATAGCCTTATGTAATTTCTAGACTATCCAAAAAGAGTCATTAAATGTTAGATTATTAGTGTGATAACTAAAAATCCATTGCTCTTTCCTCAACATTCTGTGGCATGCTAGTGGTGAAATAAATTCTATTATGACACCAAAAAAAATCTAATATTTCTATAGTAACTGACCCAGTTTAATATCAAGGCTAGTAGATTCCTATGGGACATGATGTGTATTTTGACATTCATTTTTATTCAACACTGAAACATTACTATTTCTTCAGTTAATGCACATCATAGGATATATATTTCATCCACAAGTTCGCTAATTTATACGCATTTGTTTCACTTTCAGTCACTTCCTGCTTCAGAACACATGTATTTCTCTATGTTTCTTGACTGCTCTTTTCATGAGACTTCTTTCCAAACACATTATTTTCGATTTCCATTATCACATTTGAAGCAAAACTCACACACCCGTCATGATAAACCAAACCCTAATATTACCATTAGATGTACAACTAGCTGGAATGAATGATTGTATATCAATATAAGATTTCTTACTTAGTTTCAGATATCAATTAATTCCATTATTTAAAGTGGAACCAGTTATATTATTTATTCACAGTATGGTCTTTTCATGCATTATCTCTATATTCATAGACACAGGATACACCTCTTTGTACCCCAAATACTAATTTATACGTCTTCAAAATATTGCTCCCAGAAATGGTGGAAGAAATGCACATGTCACCTGATTTACATATACATTTTATCACAGTAATATTCTGGACACAAAACGCAAAGGTGACACTTATGATTTTACCAAACCTAAATGGAAAGTGGACATGGATTACTAAAAACATCCATGTCCAGGTTGCCTAATGCTCTCAAATGTGAATCCTATTCTTGACTACATATTTGTTTCTTCCTAAGATTATATATTCAACCTCAAGCCCGTTGAAAATGTCTAATCTTATCACTCACTTTTTCTTTTGCCTGATTTCCTAATGTCTCTATTGATATCTGCTTTCCTACATATTTTCCCCAGATTATCATTGTGACTGTCTCTTCACATATGCTCACATTTACATTCAATGTCTACCAGAAACCCTATTGCTAAAGAACTTTTGGTCCAAATCCTATACTCACTCTTCGTTCTAAACCTA
This sequence comes from Callospermophilus lateralis, assembly GCF_048772815.1. Lineage (NCBI taxonomy): Eukaryota > Metazoa > Chordata > Mammalia > Rodentia > Sciuridae > Callospermophilus > Callospermophilus lateralis. Next base: position 25,742 of record NW_027510746.1, read on the forward strand.
CCGACTATCTTTCTAATAATACCGACTATCCCTTTTTGACTAGAAGTTCTCTTTGAAATTCCATCATTCAAGGTACAAAGTCCTATGCCATTGAACATCGATTTATCTGAGACATTTCTGCAGAACATAATTCAAAGCTAAGTATCCCAATCAAGGGCCCAATGCCCTTCTGGGCTTCAAATCTTACCTAGATTTCTGTTTTCATTCTTATATTTCGCTTTTACATTCTTGTAAATATTACAGGTTCCCAATACCATTATTCATGCCGCAGAATGATTCTTAACCCAAACTGAACTTTTATTAACCGTAACCATACACTCTTCCCTCAATCAAACTTTACAGAAGAGCAGGGACAGAGTTGCTTTTACAATACAGGAATGTAGGGGTTCTTAAACCTGCTGAGATCCTCAAAGGTCCAGGCAGAAATGATCCCTGGAGAAGATGTAGGCAGCTATGAAGGAGTTGAGAGAGCAAAAGTCATCTTGCATGGCAAACCCCCTTGTCAGGATGAAGGGATGTGTCTGAATCAGTCTCTCTATTCTAAATGTAGAGAAGATGGACCAAACCAGGCCTGTGTGGGGAGATGTTCCCAGGCGCCTATGTTTGTTATTCCATTCTATCTTGTTAAATTGTCACCGAAAGTAGGGGCAGCCTCTATCTCATGGGACCCTTGGAAGCAAATGTTAAAACAAAGTGATTGCCAAGGTAGTGACCTCATGCAGTTTCTGAAGAAAGTGACCTACCTCACTTCCTTGGTGATGTAACTCTCTGAACTTGGGATCCAAGATGCCAGGCTGCCAGAGCCAGTCCCAGTCCCAATCCCAGTGGGCTCACTGGTTTGGATGTACCAAGGACAGAGTCAGTATTTCTTGGTATCTACTGATGTGAGGATTGCCAAATGCCAGGACAGATCTGAAGAAGGGCCTTTCCTGAGAAAGCAGGTAGTGGCTCACCGCTGGCTCCTGAGAACTTCACAGAGTTGGCAAAGGAGACAGATCTGAGACAGGACAGTACATTTCATTGGAACATAATATGGCCCAACAGACAGAGGACACTCCAAATAGTCAGAGACCGACTTGCGGGAAGGAGATGCCTTTGTGAGTGTGAGTGTCAGTTTGTGGTTTTGTCTCATGTTCTGAGAATAGGTAGGAAAGACAGTTTGTTTGGTTTGGAATGGACTGTTTCTAGTAAGTCTTTTGACAAGGTGAGTGATTCAATGCCTGTGTATCCCACTGTGTCCGTGGTTGTAGACATTAGAAAAGAGAATGCATCAATGGATATGTCCTGTCTTGTAGAAAGCTTCCCAGCATTCATCCTGCCCAATTTATGAATGAACTGCAGCTTGCCTTATGGAGGGACAACACCTACTATCTTCCTAAGTTCCTGTTTTCTTCCTGAATTCTGGCCACTTTGCAGAATAGGCTCATGGTTTTGTGTCCAAGATATGTACCACCTCCAAGCTCTGTGACATGGCCATGTACTGGATAGCGGTAAGGAATGGCGAGCATCTCAGAAAACTCAGATATCAGTGTGACCAGCAAATTCTCAGTGGAGAAACCCTGCTTTGGGCCATTCTCTTATCTATGTTTCTGTTGCCCTGAATGTCAGGAAGGTCTTTGCCTCAGGCCACCTCTTTGTGAAGCCTGAAGAAAACGGTTTTCAAATGAAAATGAATGGCCATCACCTGTGGCTCTTTGCTTAATTTCTTTGAAAAGGGATGAGTCTTAATGAGCCTCTTGGACCTGTGTGAGGTTGTGGCTTAGATTCTCAGCACCTGATGGATCTAAAGAAAGATCCCATGTGTGCATCCAAACCAAAATGGCAAAAAGATCAGTTATGGTGGATGAAGTGTCTTGCCTTCCTTTGTTATGTTCCTGACCTACATCAAGTGAGAATAGGGATCATTTGGGTCAAATTAAATCTTCAAAGCCCTAAAGAAGTGCTTGGGTTTTCTCATTATTCTAAATCACATAAAGAATCTATACCTGACAGTCAGTAGGCTTCAAAATGGAGAAGCAGAGCAGTATTAACTGCAGTCCTATTTTATCACTCCTGGTTCACATGCATCCAGGCCCCCATGACTTTAGGCAAATGAGGGGTAAGAGAGCTTATTTTGGACACTATCACATACCCCACTAGACTCTGACTACTAATCCTACCATGATGGAGAATAATAACCAAAATAGAATAGAAATACAAGCAGTTCAGAGGAGTCATGTTGTATAATTGGACTTGCCTTTTGCATTATATAGACTAGGAATTATAAATCTACTCAATTTTTAATTAAAACAGTTCTCCATGTGTTTTTAAAGTTAACAAATATGTGAATTCCTCTCTCCCTTTCTCTGTGGCCTATTCATCACATGTGTTTTTATATGCACATATAGAATCCTACCTGGTATCACATGTATATACTTGAGAGGTTGCTGACTTGGCAGATGCAAATTGTGAGAAGAGATCACTCCTCTTAATGCTGTTGGAACTGAAAATTCAAAATATTGGTGACCTTCCTAGCTGAACAAAATTATATATAAATCCATGTTCAGTAAAAAGTATATTTTGGGATGTGTGGATTATATATATTTAATAATAAATTTCGATTGGCATATATATTGGTACTTTTTAATGTCTGTGTGTGTGTGTGTGTGTGTGTATATATATATATATATAGGTATATATATATATATATATATATATATATATATATATATATACACTCTCCAGATTTTTGAAAATATGAAATATATGTGTCTTATTATACACTCCCAAAATTTATTCATGTTCATGTATGTGGATATATTATCAACTTTTCACAAGATTATTCTCAGAAATATTCATCCACCTGAAATACATACTTGTTTCCTAGTACTGAAAACTAACTTCAGTGAATGATGCATACAAATCCTAATATTTCTACAGTTACTGACCAAGTTTAACATCAATGCAAGTAGATTCCTATGGGACATGATATGTATTTTGACGTTCATTTTTATTCAACACTGGTAGATTACTATTTCTTCAGTTTATGCACATCATAGGATATATATTTCATCCATAAGTTCGCTAATTTATATCAATTTGTTTCACTTTCAATCACTTCCTGCTTCAGAACACATGTATTTCTCCATGTTTCTTGACTAGTCTCTTCATGAGACTTCTTTACAAACACATTATTTTTGATTTCCATAATTACTTTTGAAGCAAAACTCACACACCCTTAATGACAAACCATAACCCTAATATTACCATTAGATGTATAACTGATAGGATTGAATGAGTGTGTATCAATATAAGATTTCTTATATATTTTAAGATATCAATTTAATCCATTATTTAAAGTGGAATCAGTTATATTATTTATTCACAGTATCATCTATTCATGCATTATCTCTATATTCATAGACACAGGGTACACCTCTTTGTACCCGCAATACTAATTTATACATCTTCAAAATATTGCTCCCTGAAATGGTGGAAAAAATACTTATGTCACCTGATCTACATATACATTTTATCACAGTACTATTTTGGATACAAAATGCAAAGATCACACATATGTTTGTACAAAAGCCTAAATTGAATGGGAGCATGGATTACTAAAAACATTGATGTCTAGGTTGCCTAATTCTCTCAAATGTCCATCCTATTGGTGACTACATATTTGTTTCTTCGAAGATTATATAGTCAACATCAACCCTGTTAAAATGTCTAATCCTATCACTCACTTTATACTTTGCCTGATTTCCTACTGTCTCTATTGATGTTTCCTTTCCTACATATTTTCCCCAGTTTACTTATGTGACTGACTCTTCACATGTGCTGACATTGACATTCATTCTATTACCGAAACCCTATTGATAAAGAACTTTTGGTCCATATCCTGTACTCACACTTCTTGCAAAACCTACCGACTATCTTCCTAATCCTATGGACTATCCCTGTTTGAGTGGATGTTCTTTTCTACAATCTATCATCCAAGGTACAAGGTCCTATGTCATTGATTATCGATTTATCTGAGACATCACTGCAGAACGTAATTCAAAGCTAAGTATCCCAATCAAAGGCCCAATGCCAATATGGACTTTAAATCTTACTACATTTCTGTTTTCATACATATATTTCAACCCTATATTCTTATTTATATCACAGATTCCCAATACCATTATTCATCCAGCAAAATGATTCCTAACCCAAAACAAACATGTAATTAACCCTAACCATAAACTGTTCCCTCAATCTACCTTTACAAAAAGCAGGGACAGAGTTGGTCTTACAATACAGGAAAGTAGGGGATTGTCCACCTGCTGAGAACCTCAAAGGTCCATGCAGAATTGATCCCTGGAGAAGATGTAGGCAGGTATGAAGGTCCTGAGAGATCAAAAGTCATCTTCCATCGCAAACAACCTGGTCAGGATGAAGGCTTTTGTCTGAATCAGCCTCTCTCTTCTTAATCTAGAGAAGATGGACCAAATGAGGCCTGTGTGGAGAGCTGTTCCCAGGTGCCTATGGTTGATATACCATTCTAACTTGTGAAAGTGTCACAGAAATACGATCAGCCTACATGTCATGGGACCCTTGGATGCATGTGTTAGGACAAACTGGTTGCCAAGGCAGTAACTTCATTCAGTTCCTGAAAGAAGTTACCTCACCTCACTTTTTTGTTGATGGCACTTTCTGAACTTGGGATCCAGGAAGCCAGACACCTAGAGCCTGTCTCAGTCCCAGGCCTAGTGGTCTCACTTGTTTGATTTAACAAGGACAGAGTCAGTCTTTCTTGGTATCTACTTATGTGAGGATGGACAAATGACAGGAAAGCTCTGAAGAGGGGCCTTTCCTGAGAAAGAAGGCAGTGGCTCACTGCTGGCTCCTGAAAACTTCACAGAATTGGCCATGGACACCAGATGTGAGATAGGAGAGGCCATTTCCGGGGAACATAGTATGGCCTATCAGTCAGAGGACACTGCAGATAGTCAAAAACCTACTTGGAGGAAGGAGGTGCTTATCTGGCTGGGGGTGTGGGTTTGTGGTTTTTTTCTCATGCTCTGAGAATATGTCCGAAAGGCGGTTTGTTTGGTTTGGAGTAAAGTGTTTCCAGAAAGTCATATGAAAAGGCGAGTGTTTCTATGTCTGTGTATCTCACTGTGTCAGTGGTTGTAGACATTAGCAAAGAGAATGCATCAATGGATGAGTCTTGTCTAGTAGAAAGCTTCCCAGCATTCATCCTTCCCAATTTATGAATGGACTGCAGCTTGCCTAATGGATCGGCAACACCTGCTATCTTCCTAAGTTACTGTTTGCTTCCTGAATTCTGGCCACTCTCCAGAATAGGCTCATGGTTTTGTGTCCAAGATATGTACCACCTCCAAGCTCTGTGACACGGCCATGTATTGGTTAAATGAAGGGCATGGCGAGCATCTCTGAAAACTCAGATATCAGTGTGACCAGTAAAGACTCAGTGGAGAAACCATGCTTTGGGCCTTTTCCTTACCTATTGTTCTGTTGCCCTGAATGTCAGGAAAGTCTTTGCCTCAGGCCACCCTTTTTGAAGCCTGAAGAAAAGTTTTCAACTGCAAATGAAGGGGCATCAACTGTGGCTCTTTGCTTAATTGCTTTGGAAAGGGATATGTCTTAATCAGCCTCTTGGCCTTGTGTAATTTTGTGGCTTAGATTCTCTGCACCTGATGGATCTAAAGAGAGATCCCATGTATGCATCCAAAAGCAAAATGTCCAAAAGAGCAATCATTGTGGACGAAGTTTCTCTCCTTCCTTGGTAAGGTTCCTGACCTCCATTAAGTGAGAATAGGGCTCCTTTGGGTCAAATAAGTTCTTCAAAGCCCTACAGATTCTAGCCCATAGGTGATTGGGTTTTCTCATGACTCCAATTCACATGAAGAATCTAAATCCCACCATCAGTAGGCCTCAAATTTAAGAAGCAGAGCAAAATAAACGGCAGGCCTATTTGATCACTCTTAGTTCACAGAAAGGGTGTCCAGGCCACCCTGACTTTAGGCAAATGAGGGGCAAGGAAGCTTATTTTGGACACTGTCTTGGGCTGCACCCCTCACGGAAACCTCCAGCCAGAGGTTATAATGAGTGTCTGTATGGAAGAAAATGAGGGCCATGTGGGAGTGTTTTGGTTTTAATTGTAGTCATTTTTGTGGCGGTTAGTAGAGATTACCTGGTCCACCTTGTCTTGAACTTTGGTGGGATTCCGCATAAAGACTGAGTTCTCGTACTGAACTCAGAGAAGTATTGCCATGAATAGTGTTGGAATTTTAGGAGGCCACGCATGAGAGTCGCCCTTGGAAACTGAGATCTAGGCCCAGGGTAGTTATTCACAGAGCACTGGAAATCTCAGCCAGGATATCACATGATTTTATTTTGAAAAACTTGGCAACCATTGTTGAGAGTCAAAAAACACATGGACCTCACATTGTAGACCTCAATGTTCCTGGATTTATGTGACCTTTTGACCACTCTTTGGGAAGCCTTTCCTGTGAGAGATCTCCAGATATTTCATTGAAATGAGCTTCCTCACCATTTAATAGTTCCAGAATGCCTCCAACTTTATCTTTGAAAAATGGCTAGGTCAATATATCATGAAATTTTTAAAATTCCCATGACAAGTTGGCACTGGAGATTCTTTGGATATCCTGTGGCCGATCATAAGAATAACAGTCAGTGCCTTGATTGACTGGTTTTCATAAAAATTGTGCAGAACAGTGATGCCAGGAAGTTGGAGCCTGCTGAGGAGTGGGCCTAGAGCAGTGGTGGGTAGGTGTGTGATAAAACATCTGCGGTGTGGTCATGTGGATCTGCCTTTGGCTTCCAAATGGCTTGTGACTGATGTGGTGCAGCCAGCAGTCCCTTCAATGTAAAGGCATCTTGTTATATGCAGAGGTTTTAGGGAAATGTTTAGAATCAGGTTGCTATAGTCAAGGGGGCAACTATGTGGGATATAAGCCTGGTTGGTGCATTCTCCTGCAGACCCTGACCCACCACACGTGACAGAACCCCCTCACGCACAGAGTAACAGTTGAATTCTTTGTATTTCGTGAAGCAAATACCAAAATCCCAGTGCAGCAGCAAGAAACACCACGAAAAGTGGAGAATGACCATATAGCTTCACAGGCCCATGTGGATACACTTAGCCCCTCGTGTCCACAGTTTACCTACAAAGAGAGTATTCAGCACTGCTGACTCATTTTCAGTGGAAAATAAGAAATCATGTCCTCCAGGTCACATACATGAAGACCCTGATTTGATGGTCTTACTACAAACGAAGCTGAAGCTCCCGACAACAACATATATTTCAAGTGCCCAACCTCAGAGGCAGTTTCTCAAGAAGTCTTTAGGCCAGCAGAGCTCCATGTTTTTGGAATGATTACATTGTCCCTTACTTTTGGAATCTCCTCTACCTCCTCCAAGGTTGTGAACTCCTGAGGATATTCCATTCCAGATATTTATTCACAGATTTTCTAACTCTTTTCTTCTAATTGTGTCTTACTCTGGGCGATTGTAATGTCAAGGCATTGTTCTGGATGAGAGTGGGAAGATTTTTGTGTACCACATATTTACATACACATTGGATTCATTTTCCAATTTTCCTTTCAAAATACTGAATACCTCACACTAACACTTACCCTACTAGACTCTGACAACTAATCCTAATAAGATGGAGAAGAATAAACCAAAAAAATAGAAATACAAGCAGTTCAGAGAAGGCATGGTGTATAGTGGAATTGCCTTTTGCATTATTTAGGGTAGGAGTTAGCAATCTAGTCAATTATTTGTTAAAATATTTCTCCATGTGTTTTAAAGTTAACAAATATGTGAATTCCTGTTTCCCTGTCTCTGTAGCCTATTCAGCACATGTGTTTTTACATGCAATTATCGAATCTTACCTGATACCACACGTACATTCTTGTGAAGTGGCTGACTTGGCAGATACAAATTTTAAGAGATCATTCCTCCTAAACGCTTTAGAACTTAAAATTCAATCTATGCATGAGCTTCCTAGTTGAACAGCATTATACATAAATCCATGTTAAATAAAATAAATATTTTTGGATCTCTGGATGATATAAATTTCATGGTGAATTTCATATAGCATATATTATGCTATTTTAATGTCTGTGTGTGTTTGTGTGTGTGTATGTGTATGCATATTTCAAAATATGAAATATGTGTCTTATTATACACTCCCTTAACTCATTCATATTCAAGTATGTGGATTTATAATCAAATTTTCTCAAGAGTTTTCTCAAAATATTCATTCTCCTGATATACATATTTGTTTCTTAGTACTGAAAACTAACTTTAGTGAATGGTGCATACAATTCCTAATATTTCTACAGTAACTGACCTAGTTTAACATCAATGCAAGTAGATTCCTATGGGACATGATGTGTATTTGGATGTTCACTTTATTCAACACTGGTTCATTACTATTTCTTCAATTTATTCACATAATGGGATATATATTTCATCCACAAGTTTGCAAGTTTATAGGCATTTGTTTCACTTTCAATCATTTTCTTCTTCAGATCACATGTATTCCTCCATGTTTCTTGACTGGTCTTTTTCTGAGACTTCTTTCCAAACACATTATTTTCGATTTCTAGGATCACTTTTGAAGCAATACTCACACACCTTTCATGATAATCCATAACCCTAATATTACATTTAGATGTATTACTGGTTGGAATGAATTATATTATATCAATACAAGATTTCTTATAATATTTCATATATTAATTCAATCCATTATTTAAAGTGGGAACAGTTAAATTATTTATTCAAAATGTGGTCTATTCATGCATTATGTCTATATTCATGGACACAGGGTACACCTCTTTGTACCCCCAATATTAATTTATAGGTCTTGAAAACCTTACTCCCAGAAATGCTTGAAGAAATGCTCATGTCACCTGATCCACATATACATTCTATGACAGTAATATTCTGGACAAAAAATGCAAAGGTCACACTTATGATTGTACCAAAGCCTAAAATGAACGTGAACATGGATTACTTAAAGCATCCATGTCCAGGTTTCCTAATGCTCTCAAATGTCAATCCTAATGGTCAATGCATATTTGTTTCTTCTTAAGATTATATATTAAAACTCAACAGTGTTCAAAATGTTTAATCCTATCACTCACTTTATACTTTGCCTGATTTTGTAAAGTCTCTATTATTATCTGCTTTTCTACATATTTTTCAAAGTTCATCATTGTGAGTGAATTTTCATATGTGCTGACATTTACATTCACTCTCTAACTGAAACCCTATTGCTAAAGAAATTTCCGTCCAAATCCTGTACTCACTCTTCTTCCTAATGCTACCGACTATCCCTTTTTGACTGGATGTTCTCTTCCTCATTCAATCATCCAATGTAGAAGGTCCTATGCCATTGTAAATGGATTTATCTGAGACATCTGTGCAGAACCTAATTCAACACTACGTATCCCAATCAAGGGCCCAATGCCCTTCTGGGCTTCGAATCCTAGATTTCTCTTTTCATACATATATTTTACCAATATAATTTAATAAATATTGCAGGTTCCCAATACCATTATTCATCGTGCAGAATGATTCCTAACCCAAATCGAACCTGTTATTACCCTAACCATCATCGCCTGGAGGTCATTCCTCAAAAAAAAGAAAAACCAACAAATAAATGAGCTCACACTTCATCTCAAAGCCCTAGAAAAGGAAGAACAAAACAACAGCAAATGCAGCAGAAGGCAAGAAATAATTAAAACCAGAACGGAAATCAACGAAATTGAAACAAAAGAAACTATTGAAAAAATCAACAAAACTAAAAGTTGGTTCTTCGAAAAAATAAACAAGATTGACAGACCCTTAGCCATGCTAAGGAAGAGAAGAAGAGAGAGAACTCAAATTACTAACATATGGGATGAAAAATGCAATATCACAGCAGATGCTACAGAAATTCAGAAGACAATTAGAAATTATTTTGAAAACCTATATTCCAATAAAATAGAAGATAGTGAAGACATCAATAAATTTCTTAAGACATATGATTTGCCCAGACTGAGTCAGGAGGATACACACAATTTGAACAGACCAATATCAATGGATGAAATTGAAGAAGAAATCAAGAGACTACCCACAAAGAAAAGCCAGGGACCGGATGGGTATACAGCAGAGTTTTACAAAACTTTTAAAGAAGAATTAATGCCAATACTTTTCAAGTTATTTCAGGAAATAGAAAAAGAGGGAGCTCTTCCAAATTCATTCTATGAGGCCAACATCACGTTGATTCTGAAACTAGACAAAGACACCTCAAAGAAAGAAAACTTCAGACCAATAACCCTGATGAACCTAGATGCAAAAATCCTCAATAAAATTCTGGCGAATTGGATACAAAGGCACATCAAAAAAATTGTGCACCATGATCAAGTAGGATTCATCCCTGGGATGCAAGGATGGTTCAATATACGGAAATCAATAAATGTTATTCACCACATCAATAGACTTAAATATAAGAACCATATGATCATCTCGATAGATGCAGAAAAAGCATTCGACAAAGTACAGCATCCCTTTATGTTCAAAACATTAGAAAAACTAGGGATAACAGCTAATTACCTTGACATTGTAAAAGCTATCTCTGCTAAGCCTCAGGCTAGCATCATTCTGAATGGAGAAAAATTGAAGGCATTCCCTCTAAAATCTGGAACAAGACAGGGATGTTCTCTATCACCACTTCTATTCAATATAGTTCTCGAAACACTGGCCAGAGCAATTAGACAGACGAAAGAAATTAAAGGCATAAAAATTGGAAAAGAAGAACTTAAATTATCATAATTTGTGGATGACATGATTTTATACCTAGAAGACCCAAAAGGGTCTACAAAAAAACTACTAGAACTAATAAATGAATTCAGCAAAGTAGCAGGATATAAAATCAACACGCATAAATCAAAGGCATTCTTGTATATCAGCAACAAAACTTCTGAAATGGAAATGAGGAAAACCACTCCATTCACAATATCCTCAAAAAAAATAAAATACTTGGGAATCAACCTAACAAAAGAAGTGAAAGATTTATACAATGAAAACTACAGAACCCTAAAGAGAGAAGTAGAAGAAGATCTTAGAAGATGGAAAAATATACCCTGTTCATGGATAGGCAGAACTAACATCATCAAAATGGCGATATTACCAAAAGTTCTATATAGGTTTAATGCAATGCCAATCAAAATCCCAAAGGCATTGCTTGTAGAAATAGCTAAAGCAATCATAAAATTCATATGGAAAAATAAAAGACCCAGAATAGCAAAAGCAATTCTAAGCAGGAAGTGCGAATCAGGCGGTATAGCGATACCGGATTTCAAACTATATTACAGAGCAATAGTAACAAAGACAGCATGGTACTGGTACCAAAACAGGCGGGTGGACCAATGGTACAGAATAGAGGACACAGAGACCAATCCACAAAGTTACAACTATCTTAAATTTGATAAAGTGGCTAAAAGCATGCAATGGAGGAAGGATAGCATCTTCAACAAATGGTGTTGGGAAAACTGGAAATCCATATGCAACAAAATGAAACTGAACCCCCTCCTCTCACCATGCACAAAAGTTAACTCAAAATGGATCAAAGACCTTGATATCAAATCAGAGACTCTGCGTCTGACAGAAGAAAACGTTGGCTACGATCTACATATAGTGGGGTCGGGCTCCAAATTCCTTAATAGGACACCCATAGCACAGGAGTTAATAGGAGGAATCAACAAATAGGACTTACTTAAACTAAAAAGTTTTTTCACAGCAAAAGAAACAATAAGAGAAGTAAATAGGGAGCCTACATCATGGGAACAAATATTTACTCCTCACACGTCAGATAGAGCCCTAATATCCAGAATATGCAAAGAACTCAAAAAATTAGACAATAAGATAACAAATAACCCAATCAACAAATGGGCCAATGACCTGAACAGAAACTTTTCAGAGGAGGACATACAATCAATCAACAAGTACATGAAAAAATGCTCATCATCTCTAGCAGTCAGAGAAATGCAAATCAAAACCACCCTAAGATACCATCTCACTCCAGTAAGATTGGCAGCCATTAGGAAGTCAAACAACAACAAGTGCTGGCGAGGATGTGGGGAAAAGGGTTCTCTTGTACATTGCTGGTGGGGCTGCAAATTGGTGCGGCCAATTTGGAAAGCAGTATGGAGATTCCTGGGAAAGCTGGGAATGGAACCACCATTTGACCCAGCTATTGCCCTTCTCGGACTATTCCCTGAAGACCTTAAAAGAGCGTATTACAGGGATACTGCCAAATCGATGTTCATAGTAGCACAATTTACAATAGCTAGATTGTGGAACCAACCCAGATGCCCTTCAATGGATGAATGGATTAAAAAATGTGGCATCTATACACCATGGAGTATTACGCAGCACTAAAAAATGACAAAATCTTGGAATTTGCAGGGAAATGGATGGCACTTTAGCAGATTATGCTTAGTGAAGCTAGCCAATCCCTAAAAAACAAATACCATATGTCTTCTTTGATATAATGAGAGCAACTAAGAATAAAGCAGGGAGGAAGAGCAGGAAGAAATGATTAAAATTAAACAGAGACATGAGGTGGGAGGGAAAGGGAGAGAAAAGGGGAATTGCATGGAAATGGAGGGAGATCCTCATTGTTATACTAAATTACATATAAGAGTTTGTAAGTGGAATGGGAAAACAAACAAGGTGAGTAATGAATTACAGTAGAAGGGGTAGAGAGAGAAGATGGGAGGGGAGGGGAGGGGGGATAGTAGAGGATAGGAAAGGTAGCAGAATACAACAGTTACTAGTATGGTATTATGAAAAATGTGGATGTGTAACCCATGTGATTCTGCAAACTGTACTTGGGGTAAAAAAGGGAGTTCATAACTCACTTGAAGCTAATGTATGCTAATGTATGAAATATGATATGTGAAGAGCTTTGTAGGGTTTTGAACAACCAATAAAAAAAAAAGAAATTTCCGTCCAAATCCTGTACTCACTCTTCTTCCTAAACCTACCGACTATCTACCTAATCCTACCGACTATCCCTTTTTGACTGGATATTCTCTTCCTCATTCAATCATCCAATGTAGAAGGTCCTATGCCATTGTAAATGGATTTATCTGAGACATCTGTGCAGAACCTAATTCAACACTACGTATCCCAATCAAGGGCCCAATGCCCTTCTGGGCTTCAAATCCTAGATTTCTGTTTTCATACATATATTTTACCAATATAATTTAATAAATATCGCAGGTTCCCAATACCAATATTCATTGTGCAGAATGATTCCTAACCCAAATAGAACCTGTTATTACCCTAACCATACACTGTTCCCTCAATATAACTTTACAGAAAAGCAAGGACAGAGTTGGTCTTACAATACAGGAGTGTAGGGAAACTTCCACCTGCTGAGAACCTCGAAGGTCCATGCAGAAATGATCCATGGAGAAGATGTAGGCAGCTATGAAGGACCTGAGGGAGGAAAAGTCAACTTCCATGGTAAACAACCTGGTCAGGACGAAGGGATGTGTCTGAATCAGCCTCTTTCATCTTAATGTAGAGAAGATGGACCAAACCAGGCCTGTGTGGAGAGCTGTTCCCGGGTGCCTATGGTTGATATACCATTCTAACTTGTGAAAATGTCAGAGCGAATAGGTGCATCCTCCATCTCATGGGACCCTTAGAAGCAACTTTTAGGACAAAGTTGTTGCCAAGGCAGTGACCTCATTTAGTTCCTGAAAGAAGTGACCTCACCTCACTTCCTTGGTGATGGAACTCTCTGAACTTGGGATACAGGAAGTCAGGCACCCAGAGCCAGTCCCAGTTCATGTCCCAGTTGTCAAACTTGTTTTGATTTTCCAAGGACAGAGACAGTCTTTCTTGGTACCTACTGATGTGAGGATGGCCTAATGCCAGGAAGGTCTGAGGAGGGGCCTTTCCTGAAAAAGAAGGTAGTGGCTCACCGCTGGCTCCTAACAGCTTCACAGAGTTGGACACGGAGACCAGATCTGAGACAGGACAGCCCATTATGGGGGAATATGTTATGGCCCACCAGTCAAAGGACACTCCATATTTTCACAGACCTACTTGGGGGTCTGTGTGGGTGTGGGTGTGGGTGTGGGTTTGTGGTTTTGTCTCATGTTCTGAGAATAGGTAGGAGAGTCGTTTTGTTTGGTTTGGTGTGAATTGTTTCTAGTAAGTCTTTTGACAAGGCGAGTGTTTCTATGTCTGTGTATCCCACTCTGTCCGTGGTTGTAGACATTAGAAAAGAGAGCGCATCAATACATATGTCCTATCTAGTAGAAATCTTACCAGCATTCATCCTGTCCTATTATGAATGGTCTGTGGCTTGCCATATGGATCGGCCACTCCTAATATCTTCCTAAGATCCTATTTTCTTTCTGAATTTTGGCCAAACTCCAGAATAGGCTCATGGTTTTGTGTCCAAGATATGTACCACCTTTAAGCTCTGTGACATGGCCATGTACTGGATAGCTGAAGGCAATGGTGAGCATCTCAGAAAACTCAGATATCAGTGTGATCAGGAAAGTCTCAGTGGAGAAACCCTGCTTTGGGCCTTTTGCTTACCTATTGTACTATTGCCCTGAATGTCAGGAAAGTCTTTGCCTCAGGCCACCCCTTTGTGAAGACTGAAGAGTTTTCAAATGGAAATGAATGGGCATCACCTTTGGCTCTTTGCTTAATTGCTTTGGAAAGGGATGTGTCTGAATCAGCTTCTTGGCCCTGTGTGAGGTTGTGGCTTAGATTCTCAGCACCCAATGGATCTAAAAAAATCCCATGTGTGCATCCAAAACCAAAATACCCAAAAGAGCAGTCATTGTGGATGAAGTCTCTCACCTTCCTCTGTAAGGTTCCTGACCTCCATCTTTGAGAATAGGAATCATTTGGGTCAAATGAGTTCTTCAAATCACTACAGAGGCTAGGCCATAGGTGCTTGGGTTTTCTCATGACCCCAATTAACATAAGGAATCTAAACCCCACAGTAATTAGGCCACAAAATGGAGAATCAGAGCAGTATTAAGGGCAGGCCTCTTTGATCACTTCTGGTTCACAGGAAGGGTGTCCCTGCCACACTGACTTTAGGCAAATGGGGGAAAGGGACCTTATTTTGGATACTGTCTTTGACTTTGGCCCTCATGGAAACCTACAGCCTGAGGTTATGATTAGTGTCTATATGGAAGAAGATGAGGGCCATGTGGGAGTGTTTTGGTTTTAATTGTGGTCATTTTTGTGGCCGTTGGAAGAGATGACTTGGTCCACCTGGGCTTGAACACTGGTGTGATTCCCCTTAGAAACTGAGTTATGGAACTGACCTCAAAGAAGTATTGCCATGTATTGTGTTGGGATTTTAGGAGGCCACGCATGAGAGTCTCCCTTGGAAACTGAGATCAATGCCCAGGGTGGCTTTCCACAGAGCACTGGGAATCTCAGGAAGGATATCACATGATTTTATTCTTAAAGAATTGGCAGCCATAGTTGCAAGTCAAAACACAAAAGGATCACACATTGTAGACCTCAAACGCCTGGCTTAATGTGACCTTTTAGCCTGTCGTTGGGAAGCACTGCCTGTTAGAATTCTCCAGAGATATCATTGAAATGAGCTTCGTCTCCATTTAATGGTTCCTGAATGAATTAAACCCCACAGTGCCTCAAACTTCATCCTTGAAAAAAGGCTGGATAAATACCATTAAATTTTTGAAATTGCCATGAACAGGTGTCAATGGAGAACCTTTGGATGTCTTATAGATGATCATGAGTGTACCAGAAAATGCCTTGATTGACTGGGTTTGATGAAAATCATGTAGAACAGAGATGCCAGTAATTTGGAGCCCGATGAGTAGTCGGCCTAGAGCAGTGGAGTGTAGGTGTTTGTTAAAACATCTGTGATGGGGTCATGTGGATCTGCCATTGGCTTCCAAATTGTTTGTGACTGACATGGTGCAGCCCCCATACCCTTGTATGTAAAGGCATCTTGTTATACGAGAGGTTTCAGGGCAATGTTTAGAATCAGATTGCTATTGTCAAGGGGGCAAGCTATGTGGGATAGAAGCCTGGTTGGTGCACTCTCCTGCAGACCCTTAACCAACACACGTGACAGAACCCCTCCAGCACTCTGTCCTAGTTGACCTCTTCGTATTTCGTGAATCAAATACCAAACTCCCAGTGCAGCTGCAAGAAACACCATGAAAAGTAGAGGAAGACCAAATGGCTTCAAAGTCCACACTGGGAGACACTTTGCTCCCAAATGGCAACAAATTACCTATAAAGAGAGAATTCAGCCCTGCTGCCTCATGTTTATTGGAAAATAAGAAACCATGTGCTCGAGGTCACACAGATGCAGACCCAGATATGATGGTCTCACTACAAAGGAAGTTAAAACTCCTGACAACAACATATATTTCAAGTGCCCAACCTCAGAGGCAGTTTCGCAAGAAGTCTTTAGGCCAACAGAGCTCCATGTTTGTGGAGTTTTTACCATGTACCTTTCTTTTCGAAACACCTCTACCACCTCCAAGGTTGTTAACTACTGAGCATTTTCCATTCCAGATGAGTATTCACAGATTTTCTTACTCTTCTCCTCTTATTGTGTCTTAATTGGGGTGAAGGAAATGTCAAGGCATTGTTCTGAATGAGAGTGGGAAGACTTTTGGGTAGCAAATATTTGCATACACATTGGATTCATTTTCCAATTTTCTCTTCAGAATACTGAATCCCTGACTGTCAGAGGTAGAAGGAATTCTATTCTCCTTCAAAGAATAGCCTGACACTTACAAGAAACAGCCACCAGGAGACATCCTGTCTGGGAGACATCCTGTAGCCATCTGTCTCCCTGAGACATCCTGCGGCCATCTGTATTTCTGAAACTTCCTGAGGTTATCTCACCTTGTGAAGACATCTAGGAACTGCCGATAAGAGAGATTTCCCACATCCAGCATACAAATACCCCTGTGTGAACAATAAAAGTTTGCAGCTTGATCAGAACTCCTGTCTTGCTGTCATCTCTCCTGTCTCTTGTCCCTTCATTCCTCCCTATCTAGGTTCGCTGCCCACGTTGATGTGTCCTGCCGGCTGGGACATCTGGCGCCCACCAACTGGGGCTTGAGCTTTTGATTGAGGGGGTCCCCGTCCTCCTGGAAGATTTGGTCAAGCGGAGCTTGCAATAACCGCAGAAGACACCACCGAGAGACAGATCCAGGAGGAGGGTGGGGATGACGCACGGTGATTGACCCACTATGGGACAAGCAGTTTCGTCACATGATTTGTTTTTGTCAGGCTACAAGGAGTCCTTCCAGACATGGGGACGCGTGTTTAGAAAAAAGACTTAAATTTTTTTCTTTTCACACATAAGAGAGCAGTGTCCATGGTTTCCTCTTGAAAGGACCATTGATGGTAAAAGATGGCTTGGAGTAGGAGACTGTTTAAAAGATTATTATGAATCCTTTGGCCCAGAAACAGTGCCTGTTCCCACCTTTTCTTACTGAAACTTAATTAATGAAATTCTTAAAAGTTCACCATTTGACAATGGTACCTTTAAACTTGTCAAGGTTGGGGAAGAGGCTATGCAAATACTTCTCATATCCCCTCAGCATGCCCATCAGTTAGTATAGACATAGACCCTTCTCAGGCTCCCCAGGACCATGGGAACCTTCCTGGTCCCCCTCAAAATACCACCCTAATGAATAAGGCTCCAATGGTTACCAACTGCCTTTATCCAGTTTTAAATTCCGGAGAATCATTCACCCCTGTAGAGGAGGCTACCTTGGAGAAGGAAGCAGCTCGCTACCATTCAGAAGACGCTGCACCTCTCAAGACCCTGCCACAGCCTATAGGACTTACACATCCACCTCCCTCCTATATCCCTCCTGCCTTTTGTGCTCTGGCCCTTCAGGGTACAAATGCCCACCCCCAGATATTTTTTCCCCACTTCCCTTGCCTAAACTGGCTCCTTTGTGAGCATCCTTCCAACATAGACAGGAACAGATCCAACCTTTAAAAGAATTAAGATCCCTTCACTCTGAGCTCTGTTCATTAGCCTTAGGTATGGAGTCAAAGTAACTGGCCTACAGTGGTCTAATACAAAGGTGAAGCCACTCCATTTACCTGTGCTCGCCTTCCCAGTCACCATCAGTCAGATAGATAAGCCTGCCCAGGCTGAGGTCAAAGACTTAGACGAGGATCAAGAGGAGGAAGCGGGGAAATAGAATGAGGAGATCAGGACTCAGAGGATGAGGAGTTCAGCCCTAGGCAGGCAGGAACCCAGAGTCTACAAAAAATTAAGCCTGCATTTTCCTGAAAAACTTAAAAAGGCTTGTGCTCACTATGGCCCCATTGCACCCTACACGTTGGCTTTATTAGAAAGCCACAGCACACAATGACTTACTCCCAATGATTGGACATTTTTAGACCAAGCTACCCTCAGTGCCAGAGACTTTCTGTTATGGAATGCAGATTTCAAAGAGCACTGTCGGGAAACTGCTCAAAAAATTTTAACTAAGGCCTCCTCTAAGTCCGGGACTTATGTTAAGCTAGTGGG
This sequence comes from Callospermophilus lateralis, assembly GCF_048772815.1. Classification (NCBI taxonomy): domain Eukaryota; kingdom Metazoa; phylum Chordata; class Mammalia; order Rodentia; family Sciuridae; genus Callospermophilus; species Callospermophilus lateralis. Next base: position 44,334 of record NW_027510746.1, read on the forward strand.
CAATGAGCCATTTGACACTAAAACTGAACAGGCACATTTTCCTGCTGGACTTTTGATGCAGATTCAGATGTCTGGCTTACATGCTTGGAGACACCTCCCTCAAAGCCTCGGCTACCACTTCCCTGGCAAAAATTCGACAAGGGCCCGACGAGCCTTATAGCGACTTTGTTCCCCAGCTTAACCTAGCTGTGGAATGCTTGCTTGGACCAAGCGAAAGCAAAAGCTCTTTTGTAAAACATCTTGCCTTTGAAAACGCCAACCCGGCATGTCAGGATGTTCTTCAACCACATAAGGATAAAGGGAAACTTTCTGACTTTATTAGACTCTATGCAGGGGTAGGTGCAGCCCATGCCATGGGTCTTGCCCTAGGTGCCACCTTTACCAAGACCTTTCACAATCCTGGCTCACGTACTTGCTTTAGTTGTAAACAACCTGGCCATTTTGCACGCAAGTGTCCGACAGGCAAACAAAGCCTAAGAATAGCATCTCCTTCAACTGGGGCTATACCGCCCCAAGCTACCCTTTGCCCTAGATGTGGTAAAGGTCATCACTGGGCCAGTGAGTGTAGATCTAAGACAAATGCCCTCAGACAGCCTATTTTTTCCTGCTTCTTGGGAAACTCCCTGCGGGGCCAGCCCCGGGCCACGACATCCCCCAGGACAAAACCAGGGGCAATAAGACTTGTTCCCTCCCAAACTCCCAACCTACCTCAAAATTCTTCTCCACAATTGCTTCCCTCCAACTAGCCACTCCAGGCAGCACAGGATTGGACCTCTGTGCCACCACCGAAACAATATTAGACTCAATGCAAGGGCCCCAGATAATACCCACTGGAATTATGGGTCCCCCTCCATCTCATATCTGTGACCTTATTTTTGGAAGAGCCTCTACTAACTTACATGGTGTTCATGTCTTCCATGGCATTAATAATAATGACTTCACTGGAGAAAAAAAATACTGGCCACAGCTATTAATGGAGTTTTGGCCATCCCAGCAGGAACAAGTCTTGCACAATTAATACTCCTTCCCTTGAATCCAGGAGGCACTTCCACTGCCCAAACCTACCGCGGGGGACTGCCTCTTTGGGCTGCTCTGATGTAAATTGGGTTCAACCCGTTTCTCACAATAGACCCACCATTTCCTTACTTATTGAAGGAAAGGAATTCCAAGGAATTCTAGATACTGGAGCTGATGCCACAATTATTTCTCAAAAATATTGGTCATCAGCTTGGACCCTCACCCCATCCTTGACTGACCTAAAAGGGATAGGACAGTCAAAAAATCCTCTGGTCAGCTCTACGGCTCTTAGATGGACTGATAAAGAGGGTAATAAGGGAATTGTCACTCCTTTCGTTGTTCCTGACCTCCCTGTTAACCTATGGGCCCGAGATATTTTGAGTCAAATGGAAGTTATTCATGCCAGTCCCAATTCCATGGTGACTCATCAAATGCTTCGTATAAATTTTGTCCCTGGTACAGGCCTTGGGAGACTGAGACAAGGACTGGTTGAGCCAATAAAACCCATACAAAAAAGAAATACATATGGACTTGGGTATTCGGATTTTTAGTGTCGGTCTCTGACTCTCCTGTACCCCATGGAGATAAAATTATTTGAGAGACTCAGACTCTTGTGTGGGTGGATCAATGGTCCCTTACACAAGAAAATTTGGAGGCTGCCTCCATGTTAGTGCAGGAACAGCTGGCAGCCGGCCATGTAGAGCCCTCAACCTCACCATCAAATACTCCAATTTTTGTTATCAAGTAAAAATTAGGCAAGTGGTGCCTTTTACAATATTTGTGTGCCATTAATAAAGCTATGTGCCGAATAAGAGCACTACAGCCAGGCATTCCCACAGCAGTGGCTATTCCCAAAAACTATTGTAAAATGATTATTGACTTAAAAGATTGTGTTTTTACCATTCCTTTACATCCTGAGGATAGACACTATTTTGCCTTTAGTCTCCCTCGCATTAATTTTCAGGGCTCTATGCAGAGATTTCAATGGAAAGTTCTTCCCCAAGGTATGGCCAACAGCCCTAGTCTTTGCCAAAAATACATTGCTCAAGCAGTAGACCCTGTGAGAGAGCTATGGCCACAAATTAATATTTTACATTATATGGATAATTTGTAATTGCTGCACCTAATAACCATGACCTTAATAATTGTTACTTGGACCTTTACAAAATCCTCACTACCTTGGGACTACAGATAGCTCCTAATAAGGTTAAAACACAGGACTGTTATACCTATTTGGGCCTTAAACTTCAAGATAATCAGATCCAAATTCCTAAGATACAACTATGGGTGGACCATCTTCACACCCTTCATGATTTTCAAAAATTACTGGGGAATATTCAATGGCTAAAAACATATTTAAAATTACCCACTTGTTTACTTTTGTCCCTTAATGATATTTTGAGAGGTGATTCCCACCCCTCCTCCCCTCAAAAGCTTACTCCCGAGGCATGACAGGCATTAAACCAAGTCACAGAAGCCATTGCCAAACAGTTTTTTACAGAACATTCTTATAACCTTCCTCTGGTTCTGGTTATTTTACACACTCCTCATACACCCACAGGAATATTTCGGCAGTGAAATACACATTTTAGAAATAAAGGCTGCCTTTGCTTTGCGTCCATTTACCCACCACATTCTCCAAGGTTATTACTGTTTTTCTTGCTCAGGTAGCTTCTATTATTTTTAAATGTCGTTTGCTATCTCGACAACATTTTGGCAAAGACCATGATAATATTTTAATTTCATATACTAAAGACCAAACCCAATTTTTACTACAGACAGAGAAAGAATGGCGTATTGCCTTATTAGGCTTTTTGGGAACAATTGATAACCACCTCCCCAATGACCCCCTTTTACATTTTGTCCAGTTACATCCATTTATTTTTGCCAGAATTACTCAAAAGGCTCCCATTCCTCAAGCCCTTACTGTCTTTACAGACGGTTCCAGTAATGGCCGAGCAGTCTTTGTTGTCAATAACCAGCCTAACACCTTTGATACTGTCTATCATTCAGCACAGTTTGTGGAATTGTTTGCCATAACACAAGTTTTTAAAACATTTTTTGATAATCCTGTTAATATTTATACATACAGTGCCTACATTGCTCATTCTGTGCCCCTGCTTCAGATTTCACCCACCATTAAGGCTTCTTCCAATGTGGCCCATCGGTTTCACCAGCTTCAGCAGCTAATTCAGGCCAGACAACACCCATTTTTCTTAGGACACATCAGGGCACACTCTGATCTTCCCAGCCCTCTAACACAAGGTAATGCCAAAGCTGATGCAGCAACTCGTTTCATCTTTTCAATTTTTGTTGGCTCCATTGAAAAGGCCACGGATTTACACAATCTTCACTATCTAAATTCCCAGAACCTTCGATAACTATGTAAAATTACCAGGAAACAGGCACGAGAAATAGTAAAAGCATGCCCTGGTTGCCCTGTCTCCCTCCCCATTCAACACTTGGGAGTTAACCCCCGAAGATTACTGTCCAATCAGTTTTGGCAAATGGATGTTACTCATTTTTCTGAATTTGGAAAAACCAAATATATACACGTTTCTGTAGATACCTTCAGCGGCCTTATTTTTGCATCACCACATTCTGGAGAGGCTATCAACGATGTCCTTTCTCATCTTGTTTCAGTGTTTTCCGTAATGGGTAAACCAATACATATTAAAAAAATAATTGTCCTGCATATACCAGTGCCAAGTTTAAACAGTTTTGTGCTACCTCGCAAATTTGTCATACTACTGGAATTCCATACAAGCCTCAGGCATTGTGGAACGTGCCCACCTTACCTAAAGACTTGGCTAACCCGCATTAATGCTTCTGCACTTGTATTTACCACTCACAGGCATCACCTTAGTCATGCATTATTTGCCCTTATTTTTCTTTCCCTAGACAATGAAGGCCATTCGGCTTCAGACTGACACTGGCAATCCTCGTCCAATTCTGTTCGCCCACCTGTTATGTGGCACAATCCCCTTACAAATAAATGGAAAGGCCCAGGTCCTGTCCTCATCTGTGGACGAGGCTCAGCTTGTGTTTTGGACCAAGAGCAAGCAGCCCCAAGATGGTTACCAGAACGCCTGGTTAAACAGGTTAATGGCTTACCTCAACACGGGGATGGAGGCCCTCCCCCTGAGGACAAATTTTCCTCTTTTTCAAATGCAGCCAACAATCTGTGTGAGGATCCTACTTAAGGCACTTCTGCTGAACAGGATTGTACACAGAGGCTTTGGCCCTCCACCTTCCAACATCATGGAGTACCTTTTTGGCCCTCCCTGTGAATGCAAGGGAGGATCTTGGACTCAGGCTCCCACTAGTTTGACCCAGACTGCTGACTGCGTGACTAAGGTGGCTTACCACTGGGCCGAGGTTGACCATAAACTCAGAGGAGTTCATCAGCCTAAATTGGTATGTGTTAACAAGCCAAATATTATTCCCCCTAGTACAAGTAATGCTCTCTAAAATTGTTCTGCAACTTGAACGCATACCCAAGCGATGCATGCCACTTGTTATGTGTCGGCCTCAATTTGTGTCAACAAGCAGGGAGAACAATTTTTTGAAGCCTCCCTAACTAAAACTCATGCAGCAGGAGGGACCACTATTCATTATACCCCCGTTCTTTTTGACCGGGGAGGAGAAGGCAAATACACCAAGCTACAGACAGCTGGGTGCCTAGGCCCTGTTGGTAAACCCCCCTGCTGCCCCATTAAGGCACCTACAGGGGTCACTGATGGTGGAGGATTCCCTTATGCTGTCAAGCATCCTCAGATAATCAAACTTTTGAAACCCCAAATCCCTGAGCTCACATATCATCTCTTAATATAGCCAAAATGCCAGCTCCCAGGTTTAGATAACAATACATTAGATATTTTGGAAACTACCTTCTTCTTGCTTAATAATTCCAACCCCACCTTTGCTGGTGATTGCTGGCTCTCCATGACAACAGGGGCAATCATGCCTATGGCAGTTCCTATTAATTCTATCATAGACGATGATAATACAACCAACCCAGATTTCCTTTTAAAGTACACACTATAGGCACTTTTACAATATGTCTTTTAGGCGTGATGCAAAATAATACCTATGATATTGGTGTTGGAGTTACTTCCTTTGGAAATTGCTCAACAGTACAAAACTATTCCTCACCCACCCCATCTCTTTGTCCCTCCAATGGCACAGTTTTTATGTGTGGAGGAAACTCGGCCTTCCCGAGGCTTCCATCGAATTGGACCATTGGCTGTGTTCCTGCCTTATTACTCCCTGATATAACTATTGTCCCAGGAGACAAAACTCTATGCATTCCTAGTCTAGACACCTTAGTCAAAAGACACAGGCCGGCAATACAGGCCTTACCACTCTTTGCCAGCCTTGGAATAACAGCTGCTGTGAACACAGGTACAGCTGGCTTAGGCATGGCTATACACTCTTAGCGTCGCCTGTCTCAACAACTTATAAATGATGTAAAAACTCTATCAGGAACCATTAAAGATTTTCAGGACCTAGTAGACTCCCTAGCAGAAGTGTTCCTTCAAAACAGAGAAGGCTTAGATTTACTGACAGCTAACCAGGGAGGTATTTGCTTGGCCTTAGGGGCACGATGCTGCTTTAATGCCAATAAATCAGCCATAGTACGCACTAAAATTAAGCAGCTTCAAGAGGATCTAGAAAAGAGACGAAGGGAACTTTTTGAAAATCCCCTCTGGACTGGGTTTAATGGATTTCTACCCTACCTTCTTCCCCTATTAGGCCCTTTGTTGGGTTTACTTTTAATGGTGTCCATAGGACCCTGCATTATAAACAGGCTTGTACAATTTATTATAGAACAGATTAATATTTTGGCCTCTAAGCCCATACAGGTCCACTATCATCACCTGGAGATGTAAGACCATGCTGCCAACATTTAAAAGGATGTTCTACCCTTCTCACAGGCTTATTTCTTAAGTTTACATCACCACAGATCCCTCTTTCTTACATTAAACTATAAGTAACAGCTCTGACCAACCATCTTCTGCCATTGCCATAAGGGTTCGTCCTCCATGGGCCCCTTCACTTGGGGAAGGATGCACCCATGGAGTGAGGACGTTAGGCCATAATAACGGAGGATGCAGGATGGACTGCAGGAGGATGGATCCACGGATACCAAAACAGAAGACCTCTAAGTGACACGCTCTGGTGCATGGCGGTCAGCATGCTTCCCTTTCAAAGCCGTCTCCTCCAAAAATATGCCAAGGCCACCACGAAATCTCCTAGTAAACATGCTCTCTCGAATCAGGAGATATTCTAAGGCCTGCTAGAGAAACAGAGCCTCTATCACCCCCTAAAACATTGGCCGGTAAGGTATGGTCAAATATTTTATATAAGAAAGGGGGAGAGGTCAGGGGCTAGAAGGAAGTTCTCCTTCAAAAAATAGCCTGACACTGAAAAGAAACAGCCCCCTGGGAGATATCCTGCCTGGGAGACATCCCGCAGCCATCTATCTCCCTGAGACATCCTGCGGCCATCTGTCTTCCTGCAACATCCTGAGGTTATCTCACTTTCTGAAGACATCCAGCAACTGCCGATAAGAGAGCTTTCCCATCCACAGCATATAAATTCCCATGTGAGAACAATAAAAGTTTGCAGCATGATCAGACCTCCAGTCTTGCTGTAATCTCTCGTGTCTCTTGTCCCTTCATTCCTCCCCAACTAAGTTCCTTGCCCACGTTGATGTGTCCGGCCGGCCTGGACAACTGACACTAACCCATACCCTACTACACTCTGACAACTAATCCTAATATGATGGAGAAAAATAACCCAAACAGAATAGAAATACAAGCAGTTCAGAGGAGGCATGGTGTATATTTGGACTTGCCTTTTGCATGATATAGGGTAGGTGTTATAAATCTAGTTAATTTTTAATTGAAATCGTTCTCCATGTGTTTTTAAAGTTAATAAATATGTGAATTCCTGTCTCCATTTCTCTGTAGCCAATTCAGCACATGTATTTTTATCTGCACATATAGAATCCTACTTGGAATCACACGTACATTCTTTTGAGGAGGCTGACTTGGCAGACACAAATTGTGAGAAGAGATCACTCCCCATAAACGCTGTTGGAACTCAAAATTCAATCTATGGGGGAGCTTTCTAGTAGAACAACATTTTACATAAATCCATGTTCAGTAAAATAAATATTTTTGCATCTATGGATGATATATATTTCATGATGAATTTTGTTTGGCATATATATTGCTACTTTTTATTGTCTGTGTGTGTTTTGTATATATATATACACTCGAGATTTTTCAAAATATGAAATACATGTGTCTTATATACACTCCCTAAATTCATTTATGTTCATGTATGTGGATTTATAATCAACTTTTCAGAAGATTATTCTCAGAAATATTCATCCACCTGAAATACATATTTGTTTTCTAGTACTGAAAACTAACTTAAGTGAATGGTGCATACAATCCTAATATTTCTACAGTGACTGACACAGTTTAACATCAATGCAAGTAGAAATCTATGGGACATGATGTGTATTTTGAAGTTCATTTTATTCAACACTGGTACATTACAATTTCTTCAGTTTATTCACATCATAGGATATATATTTCATCCACAAGTTCACAAATTTATACGCATTTGATTCCTTTTCAATCATTTCCTGCATAAGAACACATGTATTACTCCTAGTTTCCTGAATGGTCTTTTCATGACACTTATTTCCAAACACATTCATTTCGGTTTTCATAATCATTTTGAAGCAAAACTCACACATTCTTCATGATATACCATAACCCTAATTTTACCATTATATGTGTAACTGATTGGAATGAATGATTGTATATCAATATAAGATTCCCTGTATATTTTCTGATATCAATTCAATCCATTATTTAAAGTTTGAACCACTTATATTATTTATTCACAGTATGGTCTATTCATGCATTATTTCTATATTTATAGACAAAGGGTACATCTATTTGTATCCCCAATACTAATTTATTCATCTTCAAAATGTAGCTCCCAGAAATGTTGGAAGAAATACTCATGTCACCTGATCTACATATACATTTTATCACAGTAATATTCTGGACAAAAAATGAAAATGTCACACTTATGATTGTACCAAAGCCTAAATGAAAGTGAGCATGTGTTACTAGAAACATCCATGTCCAGGTTGCCTAATGTTCTCTAATTTCAATCCTATTGGTGAATACATATTTGTTTCTTCCTAAGATTATATATTCAACCTCAATCCTGTTGAAAATGTCTAATCCTACCACACAAATTATACTTTGCCTGATTTCCTAATGACTCTATTGATATCTGCTTCCCTACATATTATCCCAGTTCATTATTGTGACTGACTCTTCACATGTGCTGACATTTACATTCACTCTCTACCCGAAAGCCTATTGCTAAAGAACTTTTGGTCCCACTCTTATACTCACTCTTCTTTCTAAACCTACCGACTTTCATCTTAATCCTACCGACTATCACTTTTTGACTGGATGTTCTCTTTGACATTCAATCATCCAAGGTACAAGGTCCTATGCAATTGTATATCGATTCATCTGAGACATCTGTGCAGAATATAATTCAAAGCTAAGTATCCCTCTCAAAGGCCTAATGCCTCTCTGGGCTTCAAATCTTACCTGGATTTCTGTTTTCAAACTTATATTTCCCCTGTATATTCTTGAAAATATTGCAGGTTCCCAGTACCATTAATCATCTTGCACAATGATTCCAAACCCATATAGAACCTGTTATTAACCGTAACCATACACTCTTTTCTCAATCTCACTTTACAGAAGAGCAGGTACAGAGTTCGTCTTACAATACAGGAATGTAGGGGATCTTCCACGTGCTGAGAACCTAAAAGGTCCATGCAGAAATGATCCCTGGATAAGATGTAGGCAGCTATTGAGGAAATAAGAGAGCAAAAGTCATCTTCCAATGCAAAAACCCTGGTCAGAATGAGGGGATGTGTCTGAATCAGCCTCTCTCTTCTTAATGTAGAGAAGATGGACCAAACCAGGCCTGTGTGGAGAGCTGTTCCTGGGTGCCTATGGTTTACATACCATTCTAACTTGTGAAAGTGTCACAGGAAGTAGGGGCAGCCTCCATATCATGGGACATTTGGAAGCAACTGAAGCAACTGTTAGGACAAAGTGGTTGTCACTGCAGTGACCTCGCTCAGTTCCTGAAAGAATTGACCTACTTAACTTCCTTGTTGATGGAACTCTCTGAACTTGGTATCCAGGAAGCCAGGAACCCAGAGCCAGTCCCAGTCCCAGTCCCAGTGGGCTCAATTGTTTGGATTTACCATGGACATAGTCAGTCTTTCTTGGTACCTACTGATGTGAGGATGGTCAAATGACAGGATAGATATGAAGAGGGTCCTTTCCTGGGAAAGTAGGTAGTTGCTCACCACTGGCTCCTGGCAACTTCACCGAGTTGAAAAAGGAGACAAGATCTGAGACCGTACAGACCATTTCGGGGGAACGAAGTATGGCTCACCAGTCAGAGGACACTCCACATAGTCACAGACCTACTTGGGGGAAGGAGGTGCCTTTTTGAGTGTGGGTGTGAGTATGTGGTTTTGTCTCATGTTCTGAGAATAGGTAGGAAAGTCGGTTTATTTGGTTTGGGGTAGACTGTTTGTTGTATGTCGTTTGGCAAGGCGAGTGTTTCTATGTCTGTGTATCCTACTCTGTCAGTGGTTGTAGACAATAGAAAAGAGAATGCATCAATGGATGTGTTGTGTCTAGTAGAAAGCTCCCAGCATTCATCCTGCCCAATGTATGAATAGAGAGTGGGCAGCCTTATTGATGTGCAACACCTATTATATTCCTAAGTTCCAGTTTTCTTCCTGAATTCTCTCAACTCTCCAGAATAGGCTCATGGTTTTGTGTCCAAGATATGTACCACCTCCAAGCTCTGTGAAATGGCCATGTACTGAATTGCTGAAGGAAATGTGAGCATCTCAGAAAACTCAGACATCAGTGTGAGTGATTCTGCAATCTTTGTAATGTTTTGAATAACCAATAAAAAAATAAAATTAAAAAAAATAATAAAGAACTTTAAAAAAAAAAGAAGAAAAAGAAAAGTCTCAGTAGAGAAACCCTGCTTTGGGCCTTTTACTTACCTATTTTTATGTTGCCCTGAATGTCAGAAAAGTCTTTGCCTCAGGTCACACTTTGTGAAGCCTGAAGAAAATACTTTTCAAATGGAAATGAATGGGCATCACCTGTGGCTCTTTGCTTAATTGCTATGGAAATGGATGTGTCTGAATCAGCATCTTGGCCCTGTGTGAGGTTGTGGCTTAGATTCTCAAAACGAGATGGATCTAAAAAAGATGCCATGTGTGCATCCAAAACCAAAATGGCAAAAAGATCAGTTATGGTGGATGAAGCTTCTTGCCTTTCTCTATTAGTTTCCTGACATCCATCAAGTGAGAATAGGAATCCTTTGGGTAAAATTAGTATTTCAAAGCCCTGCAGAGGTGCTTGGGTTTCCTCATGACTCCAAATCACATAAAGAATCTATACCTGACTGTCAGTAGGCCTCAAATTGGAGAATCAGAGCAGTATTAAGAGCAGGCCTATTTTATCACTCCTGGTTCACAGGAAAGGTGTCCCGGCCACAATGACTTTAGGCAAATGAGGGGCAAGAGAACATATTTTGGACACTGTCTTTGGATGTGCCCCTCATGGAAACCTCCAGCCAGAGGTTATGATGAGTATCTATATGGAAGAATATGAGGCCTATGTGGAAGTGTTTTGGTTTTAATTGTGGTCATTAGTGTGGTGGTTGGAAAAGATGACTGGGTCCACCAGGGTTTAAACTCTGATGTGATTCCCCTTTGCATTGTGGAACTGACCTGAGAGAAGAATTGCCATGATTTGTGTTGGCATTTTTGGAGGCCATGCATGAGAGTCGCCCTTGGAAACTGAGATCTAGACCAAGGGTAGCTTTCCACAGAGCACAGGGAATCTCAGCCATGATACCATATGATTTTATTCTGAAAGCCTTGGTATCCATAGTTGAGAGTCAAAACACACATGGACCTCACATTGTAGACCTCTATGGGCCTGGCTTCATGTAACCTTTTGCCCACTCTTTGGGAAGCCTTGCCTGTGAAATTTCTCCAGAGCTTTCATTGAAATGATCTTCCTCAACATTTAATGGTTCCTGAATGATTGAAACCCACAGTGCCTCCAACTTCATCCTTGAAAAATGGCTACATAAATACCATGACATTCTTGAAATTCACTTGACCAGGTGGTACTGGAGAACCTTGGATTTCCTGTTGCTAATTTGAGTGTACAAGACAGTGCCTTGATTGACTGGGTTTCATGATAATGGTGTAGAACAGAGATATCAGTACGTTGGAGCCTCCTGATTAGTGGTCATATAACAGTGTTGTGCATGTGTGTGATAAAATATCTGTGTTGGGGCCATGTGGATCTGCCATTTACTTCCAAATGGGTTGTGACTGACATGGTGCAGCCAGAAGAACCTTGTATGTAAAGGCATCTTGTTATATGGAGAAATTTCAGGGTAATGTTCAGAATCAGGTTGCTATGGTCAAGGGGGCAACCTATTTGGGATAGAAGCATATTTGGTGCATTCTCCTGTAGACCCTGACACACGACACATGACAGAACTCCCTCCAGCACTGTGTCCCAGTTGAAATTTTTGTATTTCGAGAAGCAAATACCAAACTCCCAGTGCAGCAGCAAGAAACACCGCAAAAAGTGAAGGATGACCAAATAGCTTCACAGTCCACACGGAGAGACACTTAGCCCCCAGTGGCCACAGATATCTATAAAGAGAGAATTCAGCACTGCTGGCTAATGTTCATTGGAATATAAGAGACCATGTCCTCCAAGTCACATATATGCAGACCCAGCTTTGATGGTCTCACTACAAAGGAAGATAAAGCTCCTGACAACAACATATATTTCAAGTGCCCAACCTCAGAGGAAGTTTCTCAAGAAGTCTTTAGGCCAACAGAGCTCCATGATTGTGGAGTTTTATCCTGTTCCTTACTTTTGGAAACTCCTCTTCCACCTCCAAAGTTGTGAACTCCTGAGCAATTTCCATTCCAGATATGTATTCACAAATTTTATAACTCTTCTTCTCTAATTGTGTCTTAATTGGGGCGAAGGTAATGTCAAGTAATTGTTCTGGATGAGAGTGGGAGGATTTTTGTGTAGCACATATTTGCATACACATTGGATTCATTTTCCAATTTTCCATTTGAAATACTGAATCACTGACACTACCCCATACCCTACTAAACTCTGTCTACTAATCCTAATATGATGGAGAAAAATAACCCAAACAGAATTGAAATACAAGCAGTACAGAAGGGGCACGGTGTATAGTTGGACTTGCCTTTTGCATTATATAGGGTAGGAGTTATAAATCTACTCATTTTTTGTTGAAATAGTTCTCAATGTGTTTTTAAAGTTAACAAATATATGAATTCCTGTCTCCCGTTCGCTGTAGCGTATTCAGCACATGTATTTTTTTAAGCACATGTATAATCCTACCTGGTACCACATGTACACTATTGTGTGGTACCTGAATTGGCAGATCCAAATTGTGAGAAGAGATCACTCCTCCTAAACGCTGTTGGACCTGTATATTCACCCTATGGGTGAGCTTCCTAGCTGAACAACATTATATATAAATCCATGTTCAGTAAAATGAATGTTTTTGATCTGTGCATGATATATATTTCATGGTGAATTTAAATTGGCATATAGTGCTAATTTTTAATATATATATATATATATATATATATATATATATATATATATATATATACACTCTCCAGATTTTTCAAAATATGAAATATATGAGTCTTATTATACATTTCCTAAATTCATTCATATTCATGTATGTGGATTTATAATAATCTTTTCACATGATTATTTTCAGAAATATTCATCCACCTGGAATACCTATTTGTTTCCAACACTGAAAACTAACTTAAGTGAATGGTGTATACAAATCCTAATATTTCTACAGTAACTGACTCAGTTTAACATCAATGCAAGTAGACTCCTATGGGACATAATGTGTATTTTGAAGTTCATTTTTTTCAACACTTGTACATTACTATTTCTTTAGTTTATGCACATCATTGGATATATATTTCATCCAAAATTTGCAATTTTATTGGCATTTGTTTCACTTTCAATCACTTTCTACTTCAGAACACATATATTTCTCCATGTTTCTTGACTGGTCTTTTCATGAGAATTCTTTCCAAACACATTATTTTTGATTTCCATAATTACTTTTGAAGGAAATCTCACACACCCTAGATAATGAACCATAAGCCTAATATTACCATTAGATGTATAACTGGTTGGAATTAATGATTGTATAACAATAAATGATTTATATATTTTCAGATATCAATTCAATCCATTATTTAAAGTGGAACCCATTATATTATTTAAACACAGCATTGTCTATTCATGCATTATCTCTATATTCATAGGCACAGGGTACACGTCTTTATAACCCCAATACTAATTTATAGGTCTTCAAAGTATTCCTCCCAGAAATGGTGGAAGAAATACTCATGTCACCTGACCTACATATACATTTTATCACAGTAATATTCTGGACACAAAAAGCAAAGGTCACACTAATGATTGTACCAATGGAATGGTCGAGCGAGCATTTTAGGAAGAGACCACCAAGAGACTGTCTCATGCATCAGCAAAGTGTATATTGGGGGTCCAGCATGCTGCAGCTCAGAGCTCACTTGAATTTAGCAGAGAGCCCTGAGAACAGCTTAAGCAGAGCTTATATACTTTCTTTGGAGAAGGCAGGGTGTGAAGTTTATTGATGGGTCAGGGTGAGTGGGCGGTTTGCTTGCAAATGTGTGAGGGAGTACATTCTGCAGTTTGGCAGTTGGGGACAACACATTCTGGGAACAAGATTAGCAAACAGTTCTCAAGATTTCAACAGTGTTTTGTTAAGCATACAGAAAAACAGGAAGTGACAAGTAACTATTTAATAAACCTTTCATTCCCCACTTCTTGTTCTGGTTACTTTTAATCAAAAATGTGATCATTGGGGGGTGTCACATTTTATGTCTGCTAGTGAGGTATATTGTTGTCTGATTACCATAAGTTTAACTTGTCCAATTTGAGCTTGGAGAAAGAAAACTACATGGTTGAGTAAACAGGGCCCTAAAGTTAGCAATAATATGAGGATTATTAATGGACTGGCCAAGGCAGATAAAAGTGTAGTTAACTCCAGGGACTGTGTGAACCAAGACTCAAACCACGCTTTTTCAGCCTCTGTCTCTCGTTGACGCTCTTCAAGGCGTTTTCTTAATTTACTCATAGATTCTTTTACAACTCCAGTATTGTCGGCATTAAAAAAATACATTTTTCCCTCATTGCAGCACAAAGGCCCCCTCTCTCATGAAGAGGAGGTCCAACTGTCACCTGTTCTGTGAAACTACTTCAGAGAGAGAGGTTAAAGATTCCTGTAAAGCTGGGATTGAGGTTTTTAATATCTTTAAGCTTTGGTCTATTGCTGCTTCTCATTGAGTCATTTGTTGTGTCCCATGGACTAGGGCAGTGGTTCCTGTGCCCACCCCTGCAGCAACTCCTATTCCAAATAGGATGGCTAAAGTGAGGGATACAGGTTCCCAGTGGAACCGGGTTTTATGCCCCCCTATTTGAACTTTAAATGATCCTGTGTCATGATAGAGCACTCTGGGAAACATCTGCACCATTACATAATTAATCACATCTGTTGACCATTTTATGAACACATAAACAATAATTAAGTATATAGAATTATACTGTTGTAGGGACAGACAAGGAAAGGCACCTAAGATAGCACCGAAGCTAGGAAGCAGTCCTATTTGGTTGCAAAAGGATGTAGAGAGCATTGCTTCTGTTGTAATCAATTAATCCTCTGAACCCCAAGTTTAGGTTGTTTCAGAATTTTGTACCCAACATGTAAGGGAATGGGCTCAGAAGATCACAGTCTGCAGAAGTTCACAAAAAGCAGTTTTTTGTTTCTGTTTTATTTCTTCTATTCTTGGCAAGTTAACTTTTTAAGGACACCTGGGAGGGGGAGAGCTTTTGTCTTCTCTTTTTTTTTCTCCCTGCCAGCTGTTAAAATGGAGCCCAGTTGGTAACTTCTTTATCTTAGAAATGTTGCAATCTCTGTGAAGCTCCAGCTCAAGGCCAGAGGCCTTGTTCACATATTTTGTGAAAAACTAGTAAGGGGTGTCTAGCTTAGGAGTGCTGATTTTTCCAACCAGTGGCAACTAGAATAGGGCAACAAGAAAAGAGGAAGTTTATCTACAATGAACTCTTTCATAGGGATTCTTTTGCTGAAAGTCCTAAAGTCAGTCATGGTGAAGACTTCTGGAGTAGGTCACTTAAGAATTTTCTGTGGTCTTGGTACAGAGGGGAAAGAGTGGAAGGCAGGGGGTGAGAGCAGCTCCGTGGATCTGAGAATCAGGAAGGAGAGATTAAAAGAATAATGGGAAAGGGGTTTGGGATTTTGCTAGCAAAAAAACAACTTGAGCAGTAGAGCAAGTAGAGCAGAGGGGAAGATGGGTGTGAGTATCTCAAAAAGCCTGTGAGGGATTTTAAATTCTTAGTAACCTGTATTCAGTGTTGACAATGCAACTTTAACGGCAATTTTCATTACAACTTGGATAGGGGTCTGAGCGCTCTTCTCAGCTGGTTTGAGCTTTGGGTTAGCTGGTAAGAGGACCTGTTGGGACCCATTGCGGCCACTGACAGGAGAATAGAGAAGTGTGTGGGTTTAGGGGTACCTAAGTACCTGCTACCTCAGCAAGGGGGCAATGGTCTGAGAAAGGGTAGAGGTTTGGGTTTTTGATCTAGTAATTGGAGGGGAGAAATCAAATTCCGGAGGTGGAAGTGACAGCAGAGAGTCTGGAGCAGAAATCTGAGGGTGAGGATCTATTTGAGAAGCATAGTTCAGGATGTGAGCAAAGGAGGAAAAAGGCCTGCACATAGGGGAATTTCCTTCAACCCTTTTGAGCACTTGCCGAAGTTAAAAAGTCCATGCAGAATTTGAGGATCTAGAGACCCCTCTGGGGGACATGGATTTTGGTTGTCTAATTGGTAATATGGCCAATGCTGTGTACTGAATTTGATGAGGAGTTTGGGTTCCAGCAGGCAGCCCCTGTATGCTCACATCGCCATGACTTACAGAAGAAGTCGGCTTTTCCCCACACAGCCATGGCTGTTTGTGGATTTGATAGTCCACCGGGCAAACATAGTAATCTAGGCTAGCCAAACTGCATCTGGCTCACGTGTCCCTACATCCATAATGTTGGTTTCCATTACCTATTGTACGAAAGGGATTTAATGGAATTTTAGTGGAATCCTGTTCATCAGGGCTATCCCAATATGAAAGACCTATAGGCAGCTGACAAATGTCTGGGTGGAGGGATGGCCACCAGGTCCCTCAAGGGGCTGTATTCGAGGTAGACCATACTTGTTGTCTAGTAGGATTTGTGATCAGCCATCACTGCTGAACGGGCTGATGATGGTTAGGACTACTGGTGGCAAAGGGGAGAGTCTATAGCCTTATCCACATGGCGAACACACAGTTTGAAAGGGTTACCAGTCTTTTCCAGCTTCCAGCATGAGTGGGGACATGGCTCAGGCTTGAGATGAGAGGCATTGATCCAGGAAGTGATTCCGTCTACCTTTGCCACTGTAGGTGTTATAAGTAGCACCTGGTATGGTCCTTTCCACCGGGGTTTCAGGGATGACACCTGATGTCGTCTTTAGTAGATGAGGTCTCTTACTTGATATTGATGTGGAGTCCCATCATACCCTGGTTGGTAGGAAGGGGCCAGCTGTTTCAACAAGTATCGCTGAGTTCTTTCAAGAGCTTTAAGTCTGTCAAGAAAGGGGGTGTGGAAGGGATCGTTAGGTCTTAGAGTTGTGGTTAGGTCCCTTACTGGAGCAGGGGCACCATGGAGAATTTCATAGGGGGTGAGGTTAGACAAAGAAACAGAGGGAGTATTTCTTGCATGAAACAGTGCATAAGGCAGGAGCATAGTCCAATCTTTTATGCCAGTTTTTAAGCTTAATTTCGTTAAGGTCACTTTAGTGGTTCTTTTTATTTTTTTACCTGTCCTGAGATCTGGGGTCTATAAGCACAATGTAAATTCCAATAAATCCCCAGGATTCTGGCTAACCCCTGACTTACCTGGGCCATTATCAAACCCATAATACCTTAGGCAGGCAGAATCTTGGAAAAATATCTTTCAGCATCTTTTTGACCACCATTTGCGCCTTTTTTTTTCTTTTCTTTTCTTTTTTTTTTTTTTTTTTTTTTTTTTTTTGTTGGGGAGGCTTCAATCCATCCTGAAAATGTATCTACAAAGACTAGGAGATATTTAAGTCGAAACACATTGCTGGCTTAATTTCAGTAAAGTCAACTTCCCAATTCCCAGAATTGTCCTGGTCTGGTTCCTCATAGGTGCTTTCCTGCAAGAAGCTTGGAAGTGTAAGCATTAACCAATTGACAGACCCGACAGGCTTTTGTTACCCATTCAGTTCTTCCCTTTCTCTGTGAATCGGTTAGTGGAAAACTCTGTTCTTGATCCTTCAGGAATGCCTGCAATTTCTTTGAACTAAGGTGAGTGAGTTGATATACATTTTTAACTTAGTGTAGGGCGTTCTGAAATTGCAGGCTGAGCTCAGTGAAGTTGAGGCATTCAGTGTCAGAGTCCTTACGTGTTACCAAAAGCTTCCTGGTTCTCAGGGGTTCATTGGAAATGGGCATCTCCCTTTAGCACCGGGTATAAAGGAGCAGCTAATGATGCAAACCCATGTATCCATAACCTGCAAAAGCCAGCAGTCCCAAGAAACTCTCTGAGTTGTCTGCTGTTAGATCTGTGTGGTATCTGCACAACAGTTTGTTTTCTTTGCTCAGTGAGCCATCCTTTACCGCCCCTAAGTGAATAGCCCAGGAAGATTACTTCATGCTGGCAAATTTGGGCCTTTTTGGCAGAAGCTCTATACGCCAGTTTAGCAAGCTCAGATAATAGTGCTTGGGTCCCAGATTCACAGTTTTCCTTGTGTTGGCTGCCAGTAGCAGGCCATCCACATGTTGAAGCAGGGTGTGGAGTCTGAAGTTGTTGAGATCTCTGTGGAGAGCTTAATCATGGAGAGTGGGGGAGTTTTTGAACCCCTGTTCGAGTCTAGTCCAAGTTAGTTGACTAGATGTTCCGGTTTCTGGGTCTACCCACTCGAAAACTAACAGCAACTGACTATATTTATGCAGAGGCAAGCAAAATAAAGCATCTTTTAAGTACAGAACAGTATACCATTTCTGTTCAGGGTTCAGAGTGCTAGGCAGATTGCACAGATTAGGTACCATGGGGTGAATGTCCTGCACTCTGTTGTTGATCTCTCGTAGGTCTTTAATGGGGTGATAGTCCCCGGTTCCTGGCACTTTTTAATGGTAGCAGGGGAGTGTTGCAGGCTGATTAACAGGGCCTAAGACCAGATATTTCTGAATATGGGGCCTTATCCCATCTTTAGTTTTTTTTCCCAGAGTATATTTTTTGACATTGATTGGAGAGGCTGCGGTTTTTAACTCCACTGTTATTGGAGGTTTTTTAAAGGGTAGGCCTAAGCCAGCAGTTTTTGTCCAGGCATCTGGGTAATATGTTATACAATTCTGGGGTAACTTTCCTATTTGATCAGTCTTGTGGGGTGTGAAGAGTTGATGTTCATCTTCTACTGACAGTTAAATCTGTGACTATAGGAGCTTTTACTGAAGGATTTATAATTTTCACTTGGGGGCCTTCAGGGTTAAAAGTTATTCTGGCCCAGAGATTGGTGAGCAGATCTCGGCCCATTAATTGGGCCGGGCATCTTGGTATTACTAGGAAGGAGTGATGGATTTTTTTCCTTTCCCCAGGTCCATGATCCTCTTAGTTGTCTATGCCCGATATTTACTGATATTAGCCCCTTGAAATAGAGACCTTTTATTTGATGGAGAGACCAATGGGGCTTTAAGGGCTGAGTATACTGCCCCTGTATCCACTTCAAAGTGTACTGGGGTCCCCTCCACTTCAAACATTACCCTGAGCTCGGGAAGAGGATCTAAGCCCCGACTTTCTTAGTCATCCTCCAGAGTCAGAATGTCTGGCTGTTGTGGCTGTCTCTTTCTAGGGCTCTTTTTGGCCTAGTGTCCTTTTTCTTTTGAGTAGGCACATTAATCTGAGGCCAGGGGTGGCTTTTGGCGTGGGCCCAGGTATCCCTTCCTGTATCCTTGTTTCTTAATTTCTGTCCTATTTTTTGTTGTGACCAGGACCTTAGTCAATGCATTAGTCTATCTTTTGCTTCTCGCATCCTCTCTTTGCTCCCTTTCTTTCTTCCTCCTTTGTTCCTTCTCTTCCTCAGTTTATCTCTTATAGTTTACTTTTTAGGCTTCTCTGACTAAATCTCTCAAAGTCATATCTTGTAATCCATCTACGCATTGTACCTTTTTTTTAATATCCAGGGCAGCTTGCCCAATGAAGGCCATCATGACAGATGGCTTTTGATCCTCTGCCTGAGGATCGAAAGGAGTATATCTCCTATATGCCTCCATAATTCTCTCTAGAAACATAGAGGGAGATTTATCAGGCCCTTGAATAATCTCTCTAACCTTGGCCCAATTAGTTGGTCACCTTAGCGGCTGCTTGGAGACCCGCTATTAGAGCCCATCAATAAGTGGACAGATGCTCCCTACCTTCAAACGTGTTGGTGTCCCAGTTGGGTCGGTTCAATGGGAATCCGGCTTTGATTATGTGGGAAGATGTGTCGGTCACCCATCTTGTACAAGGATATATATTTTTTACCTTCCAGGAGGTTTTCCTCTCGTTCCTCTGTCATGAAGAGAGTCTGTAGGAGTTGTTGGCAGTCATCCCAAGTAGGCAGGTGTGACAACGCCGGCAAGTACTTTGAGTTCTTTTACCGGGGCCAGCTTTGTCCATGGAAGGAGTGGCTTTGTGTGCTGCCGGGTAGTAATCTGGAGGGCGCTGGGCCGGCCTATCTTCCTCCAATGGTGGAGAGGCTGAGTCAGCAGCAAGGGAATCACTTAGAGGGTGTTGGGTGTTGGGGGAAGAGGGTAGGGGATAAGGAGGGGGGGAGAGTCTAGTTGAGTCTTGAGACTCAGGAAGAACAAAGGGTGGAGGAGGAGGAGCAGAGGGTTTGAGAGATAGAATCATGGGGGAAGGTGGAGGAGCGGGGGCAGGGACAAGGAAAGCCTTCACAAATGGAGGAGGAGATTTGCAGAGGTCCTGCATAGTTAAGATATATGGCTGTTGATCTGGATGGCTATGTGGCCCCAGTTGAAAGACAATATTTCTGACTTTTTGAATTAGTGGGGAGTAGAAAGTTCGTTCAGGGGCCATCCGACTCCAAAGGTGGGTCATTTTGAGGCATGGAGATTCTGCCAGTTCAGGCGTTATACTGAAATAGAAAGATTCTGAGCCCTTAAGTGGACTTTGGTCCACTGAACAAGAGTCAGGGACAGAGGCATTGAAGTGCTCTGTCCCATAATGAAAGATATACAAACAGTGAAAGCAATGACACACAACACAGACAAAACAAGACAATCAAGACAGGCAATGGACGTCCAATACTGAGACCAGGACTGATTAGCCAGCAAAACCTGATGTGCTGGCAAAACCGAATCCGAAACAAAAAAATCACTGAGTCGAGGATACTATTGTTCCTCTATTTTCTGAATCCTCTGGGGCATCCCCCAGGAACGTGACCTGTGGCTCTGTGGCATGTCTGCCAGCCAGCATCTGAGAGAGCTCACGCTCATCACCGATAGCCATTTTGCAAAGCCCTATCCTGAAACCTGAAACACGAAAGAGGTACCTTAATTATCCTGATAGGAGCTCGTTGGGAGTCTTTCGTACACCACTGATGGATATTGCTGGGTGTTTCAGATGTGAAGTTCTGGCAAGCATTGGAGGAAGAGACCACCAAGAGACTGTCTCATGCAATAGTAAAGGGTTAATTGGGAGTCCAGCATGCTGGGGCTCAGACCTCACTTGAATAGAGCAGAGAGCCCTGAAACAGCTTTAGCAGAGCTTATATTCTTTCCATGGAGAGGACAGGGAGGGAAGTTTATTGATGGGTCCGGGCGACTGGTCGGTTTGCGAGCAAATGGGTGAGAGAGTAAATTCTGCAGTTTGGCAGTAGGGGACAACACATTCTGGGAACAGGATTGGCACACAGTTCTCAAGATTTCAACAGTGTTTTGTTAAGTATACAGAAAAACAGGAAGTGACAAGTACATATTTTATTCACCTTTCACCAAAGCCTAAAAGGAAAGTGAGTATGGATTACTAAAAACATCCATGTCCAGGTTGCCTAATGCTCTCAAATATCAATCGTATTGGTGACTACATATTTGTTTC
This sequence comes from Callospermophilus lateralis, assembly GCF_048772815.1. Classification (NCBI taxonomy): domain Eukaryota; kingdom Metazoa; phylum Chordata; class Mammalia; order Rodentia; family Sciuridae; genus Callospermophilus; species Callospermophilus lateralis. The sequence continues at coordinate 65,818 of NW_027510746.1, forward strand.
TTCCTAAGATTTTCTATTCAACCTCAACCCTGTTCAAAATATCTAATTCTATCACTCACTTTATACTTTGGCTGAATTCCTAATGTCTCTATTGATTTCTGCTTTCCTACATATTTATCCCAGTTCATCATTGTGATTGACTCTTCACATGGGCTGACATATACATTCACTCTCTACCCGAAACCCTATTGCTAAAAACCTTTTGGTATCAATCCTATACTAACTCTTCCTTCTAAACCTACCAATTATCTTCCTAATCCTACTGACTATCCCTTTTTGACTGGATGTTCTCTTCGACATTCAATCATCCAAGATACAAGGTCCTATGACGCTGTATGTTGAATTATCTGAGACACCTGTGCAGAACATAATTCAAAGCTAAGTATCCCAATCAAGGGCCAAATGCACTTCTGGGCTTCATATTTTACCTAGATTTCTGTTTTCATACTTATATTTCACCTCTATATTATTATTAACAAGGCAGGTTCCCAATACCATTATTCATCCTGCAGAATGATTACTAACATAAATCAAACATGTTATTAACCCTAACCATACACTGTTTACTCAATATAACTTTACAGAAGAGCAGGGACAGAGTTGGTCTTACAATACAGGAATGTAGGGAATCTTCCACCTGCTGGGAACCTCAAAAGTCCATGCAGAAATTATCCCTGGAGAAGATGTAGGCAGCTATGAAGGACCTAAGAGAGAAAAAGTCATCTTCCATGGCAAACAACGTGGGCAGGATGAAGGGTTTTGTCTGAATAAGCCTCTCTGATCTTAATGTAGAGAGGATGGAACAAACCAGGCCTGTGTGGGGAGCTATTCCCAGGTGAGTAGGGTGGATACACTATTTGAACTTGTGAAAGTGTCACAGGAAGTAGGGGCAGCCTCCATCTCATGGGACCTATGGAAGCAACTGTTAGAACAAAGTGGTTGCCAAGACAGTGACCTCATTCAGTTTCTGAAGGAAGTCACCTACCTCACTTCCTTGGGAAAAGAACTCTCTGAACTTGGGGTCCAGTAAGCCAGGCACTCAGAGCCACTCTCAGTCCCAGTTCCAGTAGGCACACTTGTTTGGATTTACCAAGGACAGTGTCAGTCTTTCTTGGTACCTACTGATGTGAGGATGGCCAAATTCCAGAAGAGCTCTGAAGAGGGCCCTTTCTTCAGAAAGCAGGTAGTGGCTCACCACTGGCACCTGACAACTTCACAGAGTTGACCAAGGAGACCAGATCTGAGACAGGACAGGCCATTTCCGGAAAACATACTAAGGCCCACCAGTCAGAGGATACTCCGGGTAGTCACAGACCTACTTGGGGGAAGGACATGACTTTGTGGGTGTGGGTGGGAGTTTATGGTTATGTCTCATGTTCCGAGAATAGGGAGGAAAGGCGGTTTGTTTGGTTTGGAGAGGACTGTTTCTAGTAAGTCGTTTGACAAGGTGAATGTTTCTATGTCTGTGTGTCCCACTGTGTTCGTAGTTGTAGACATTAGAGAAGAGAATGCATCAATGGATGTGTCCTGTCTAGTAGAAAGCTTCACAGCATTCATCCTGCCCAATTAATGAATGGACTTTGGCTTGCCTTATGGATGGGTAACACCTACTATCTTCCTAAGTTCCTGTTTTCTTCCTGAATTTGGGCCACTCTCCAGAATAGGCTCATGGTTTTGTGTCCAATATATGTACCATCTCCAAACTCTGTGATATGGCCATGTACTGGATAGTTTAAGGGATTGGGGGAATATCAGAAAACTCAGATATCAGTGTGACCAAAAAAGTCTAAGTGGAGAAACCCTGCTTTGGGCCATTTGCTTACCTATTGTTCTGTTGCCCTGAATGTCAGGAAGGTCTTTGCCTCAGGCCACCCCTTTGGGACGCCTGAAGAAAACAGTTTTCAAATGGAAATTAATGGGCATCACCTGTACCTCTTTGCTTAATTGCTTTGGAGAGGGATGTTTGTTAATCAGCCTCTTGGCCATGTGTGAGGCTGTGGCTTATATTCTAAGCACCTGATGGATCTAAAGAAATATTCCATGTGTTCTTCCAAAACCAACATGGCCACAAAAGCAGTCTTTGTGGATGAAGTCTCTCGCCTTCCTCTATAAGGTTCCTGACATCCATCTAGTGAGAATAGGGATTCTTTGTGTCAAATGAGTTCTTCAAAACTCTGCAGTGGCTAGTCTTTAGGTGCTTGGGTTTTTTCATGACTCTAGTTCAGATAAAAAATCTAAACCTGACAGTCAGTAGGCCTCAAATTGGAGAAGCAGAGTAGTATTTACGTCAGGCCTATGGTCACTCCTGGTTCTCAGGAAGGGTGTCCAGGCAACCCTGACTTTAGGCAAATGAGGGGCTAGGAAGGTTATTTTGTACACTGTCTTGGGATGAGTCCCTCATGGAAAACTCCAGCCACAGGTTATGATGAGTGTCTATATGGAAAAAGATGAGGGCTTTGTGGGAGTGTTTTGGTTTTAATTGTGGTGATTTGTGTGGCGGTTGGAAGTGATGACTGGGTCTACCTGGGCTTGAACTCTGGTGTCATTCCTTTAGAGTCTGAGTTCTGGAACTGATCTCAGAGAAATATTGCCATGAATTGTGTTCAGATTTTAGGAGGCCACGCATGGGATTCCCCCTTGGATACTGAGATCAAGGACCAGGGTGGTTTTCCACAGAGCCTGAGAATCTCAGCCAGGATATCACATGATTTTTTTTCTGAAAGATTAGGCATCCATAGTTGAGAGTCAAAACACCCATGGACGTCACATTGTAGACCTCAATGGGCCTGTATGCATATGAGCTTTTGGCCACTCTATGGGAAGACTTGCCTGTGAGAGTACTCCACAGATTTCATTGAAATGACCTTCTTCACCATTTTATGGTTCCTGAATTAACTGAAACCCATAGTGCCTCCAACTTCATCCATGAAAAATTGCTAGTTAAATACCATGAAATTTTTAATATTCCCTTAACCAGGTGGCACTGGAGAGCCTTTGGATGTCTTGTTGCTGATCATGAGTGTACCAAAGAATTCCTAGATTGTCTGGGTTTCATGAAAATGGTGTAGAACAAAGATGCCAGTAAGTTGGAGCCTGCAGAGTACTGGGCCTATTGCAGTGGTGGGCAGGTGTGTGATAATACATCTGTGGTGTGGCCATGAGGATTTGCCATTGCCTTCCAAATGGCTTGTGAGTGACATGGTGCAGCCAGCAGGCCCTTCAATGTAAAGGCATCTTTTTATATGGAGAGGTTTCAGGGCAAATTTCAGAGTCAGATTGCTATGGACAAGGGGGCAAGCTCTGTGGGATAGAAGCCTGGTTGGTGCATTCTCCTGCAGACTCTGACCCACCACGCGTGACAGAACTCCCTCCAGCACTGGGTCCCAGTTGAACTCATTGTATTTCGTGAAGCAAATACCAAAATCGCAGTGCAGCAGCAAGAAACACCACTAAAAGTGGAGGATGACAAAATGTCTTCACAGTCCACACGGGGAGACACTTAGGACCCAGTGGCCACAGTTTACCTACAAAGAGAAAATTCAGCACTGCTGCCTCACGTTCATTAGAATATAAGAAACCCTGTCCTCCAGGTTACATAGATGCAGACCCAGCTTTGATTGTCCCACTAGAAAGGAAGCTAAAGGTCCTTACAACAACATATATTTCAAGTGCCCAACCCAGAGGAAGAGTCTCAAGAAGTCTTTAGGCATGCAGAGCTCCGTGTTTTTGGAGTGTTTTCCTGTTAGATCTGGACAAAAGAGCAGACCACTGACACCAATAAAAATTAAATTAAATCAAGCTTATTATTTCCACTGGCCATGCTGCCTCTCCCTCCCAAAATGGCGGGAACAAGACAGCAACCCCAGCTTTCCTACAGCCCAGCTTCATGGACCATAAATTTACACAAAATGGGCATTACAGATAACAGAACTCTGACAAGCATCACACTAATGGTAGTTTATATATATATTTTTTTGCTGTCCCTACATCAGAATTTATGAGGACCATGAGAGCCTCAGAGAGGGTTGTTGTCTGGCCAGGGAAGGCAAATATTTATGATATGTCACTAAAGTTTCAGAGAGGGCTGCTATCAGGTCGGAGAGCCAGACATGGCTCAGTTCAAAGCACTGGCAGGCATTCCAAGCAGGTTCAGAATTTTCAGAAATTTATGGTAAAGCCAAAATTATCTTTTCATGGCTTTGTGGCAAGATGGCTCCCAATTTTAATAAAAGATCAGGTTGGTCTATCATTCCCCCCTTTTCTCTGTGTCCCTTTCAAATCTTTGATAGATTAGGGGTAGAGCACTGAGGAAATTTTAATCCCTCAGGTAAAAGTCTCCAAATTTTTAGAACTCACCAAAAACCAGTCTCCCTGATTTTACCTGACTTAATTAATTACTTATATTGATAGTCTATTTATATTTGGCTCCATTGTTGTAAGAAGAGAGGCGTCATCCATTTTGGCTTCTACTGAGCTGAGAGAGGATGACGTGAGTAGGCATGGTGTGAGAGACATGAGTTGCCTTTTTGAAGTAGTTGAGGGACATGAGTTGCCTTTTAGAAGTCAGTTCGGTTTGAAGTCTGGTTGGGGAAAAACAGGTTGTAAAGTCATCTGGGGATGGGTTCTTCTATGAGAGAAACAAAAACCATGAGTACTGAATAAGTGTTGCAGCAGCTGGAACATGTCACTGTATAGAAGTTCCCTCACCAGTCTTTAATATCCCCAGTTATCAAGACTGTCAATTTAATATTTAACTTTTAGTATTAGAGTTGTCCCTCCCCATAAGATATAGTTTAATAATTTAGTGTCATCTGATCTTGCAAAATCCTTTTACCAGTATGACCTCTGTGTCTAATAGAGAAACCTTTAATTTTGATACTCAGGACTGGATAATCGTACTAGCAAACACCAAGCTTACCTGTGTAGTTTAGGAATATCTTTAGGCCTTAAACTGAAAATTTCTGCCTCTGGCAGCTCTTCTTGATAGTCTCTTTTAATAAGTATCAGGAATTCCTGTCAGAGAATCCTTCTTTGTAGCCTCCAGTCTTACTTATTTTGGGAGGCTAACACAAAGTGTGTACCTTAAAATATTATTATTATTATTATTATTATTATTATTATTATTATTGTTATTATTCAAAATGCCCAGGAATGGCTGTATTTTGGTTTTCACTGTCTTTGCTAAGTGTTTAAGATGAAGCATTCAAACTGACTTTTGTTTCTATCTATTGTTAACAGTCAGGTGAACTTTTATGGGAGTCATAAACTGGGTAAACTTGAGAGCACTTTCTCAGTTCTGCTAGAGCTATTTGCGCTAGGTGGGTTCAGGTCTTGCTTGACCATGTGGCTTCCCTCGGAAGCATCAGGGATTTCTTCCTTCTCTGATGACTCTCCTCTTCATAGCAAATGCACTGATTGGCTTTCTGTTCTCCAGTGGTCTCATTAATCTCCCTGATGGGGAGTTTATATGGCCCAGAGTTGCAAAACTCTTTAGAGAAGTCCCCTGTTCCCTAGATTCAGACTGACTCAGAGGGCAAGAGCCAAATATTGGTTTCCTTGGCCCTTTTCATTTAATTTTAATTTAAAATCCTAATCTTAAACATCCATCAAATAAATTTTAACAGCCTTATATTAAGAGCACTAGGCTTTAATGTCTATAACTTTGTAACTATTTATCTTTTTATTAATTGCGATCTGTATTATTCTGTCTGTCTTGTAGGTGATAGCTTACTCTCTGAAATTAACCCATGTTTTGTTCTTAAAGCAACACTTCTTTAAAACACTAACAGGGAATCTTTAGATCACATATAAGAAAATTACAAAATAAATTTTTTTAACAACAGTAAAAATACTTAGTTCGTGTAATAGCTACCCTGAATTTTTTGGCTGAGTCATACATTATATCCCCTGTTTGAGATCCTAGGAATCTTGACATTAAAAAAGAACTTTTAACATAACTTTAAAGAAATAAAATCTGACCTACTGCTTTTGTAGTCATTCTCACATGAAATAAGATGGGACACACAACCTTATCTCAGGTAAGGCAGGGCTCTTTAAAAATTTTAAGTGTTTTAGTTCTAAAGCTGATCTTTATTTTTTAAATATTATTTTAAAAAGTTTACATAAATTGTTTGAGGTCACATGAACATTAGCTAACACCATATAATATCACTTTAAAAGTATGAATTAAAGAAATGCTGAAAGTTTTTAAGCTTTACATAGATTAGGCTCTCATTAACATAAAGTACATTTAAATTGTTCCCCAATGTAAAAAGTAAGATAAAACTTTACATATCTTATTGATAACAGGTGAATAAATCCCCAATATATTTTTTATCATAAAACTTCAGAACACCAGCTTGATATAATGCTCTTTTAAAATTTTTACCTTACAGACTTGCATACCTGTAAGATATGAGCACATTAGTAGCATCACAATTACATTGATGTTTCTACATTAACCAAGTTTAGCTTTTAAAGAAATGGCAGTACAGTGCTCTAAAACAACAGTTCTAATTTAATCAGTTGTTTAATTTCTATGGTTGCTTGCACAAGAAAAAATAAAACTTAATAAACACAATGTTATGGGTAAACTTATGTTTTAAGAAATTTTTGTCTCTTTAACACATGATTGATTTTTACAATCTTTTACAGACTTTAGTCAAACTTATACAGAGTTAGTAAGTCAATCATATATCTAACAAAAGTACTCATGAATGAGTAATCCCATATAAAATTTACTTTACTTATTTATCAAAATATTAGATACATGTATTGAAGAGTGTAAACCATTTTTATGTTGAAGGAAAAGTCCTAGAACCAAGGCATATTAGACATTTTGTAGATATTAATATTTTATTAGATTTTTGAATACCTAGAATAACTTGAAAGCTTAAATTTAAAGACATTTATTTTTATCTGTTTATCAAATTTAATTGAACCATTTAAATCACGTGAATTGAAGATCTTTAGATCCACTTTTTAAAATTTGTTTTTATGAGTGCTTTTTTAATGAGTGCTCCTTATATATGTTAATTTGTGTATCATATATAAAATGTACGGACATATGTATATATAGACATACAACACATAACAAAATTGAGCACACATAATAATAGTAAAGGCCTTGTAGCTTTTCGCAGGTGAAATCTCCATTGCAATGTTTCAAAAAGTCCACAGTTGGTCAAAGATAGTACTGATCAGAAAAACATTAACCTAGGTCTGTATGATCAAAATCATGAGCTCAAAAAAAATAAAGTATCTAAGGAAAAAAATAAGAGTCCTAGAAAAAATGACTGGCCAGTAATTAGTAAATACCATACAATTTACCTTTTTTTCTCTTAGGCCTCAGATCAGACTCCTACTAAGCTTGCAGGCTTCTTTCGTTTGCCTTTCAAAATAAGTCATGGCTGAGGTCTGGAAGGAGCAGGAAAAAACTGCTTTTCTGAGAAGACACCTCAGGCCTAAGGCATTTTAACCATTATTGTCAGGTTAGGATGTTGAAAATTATGGTACAAGTTTAAGATATAATTCACAAAATTTTATATTTTTACATCTTGTTTTGTCAACAGATATAATACTATGATTTACAAACCTTGTTCAGATTAATGCTCTCGAACACACAGTGACACTTTCCCAGGCTACCCAATTCAAAATTGGTGAAAAAAAAGACTGAATGATTGGGAAGTTACTTGCCAACTTGGAAGTAGAGTTCTTTAGTTTTCCATCCTAAGTATTTAAGTTCTCTGGCATGAATTATCTGAAATCATATACTAAACAATTACCTAAACCCGACTTTTAACTGCAAGATTTTGCAATGCTTCAAAAACCCATTCAAATACCAGATTGTTACAAGAAAACATCATCATTTAGACACACATTCAGCTAAGATCATTCCCAAGAAACAATTTATAATATCAACACATTATTGCACAGGTCTTAAAGGGCCAGAAACAAAGACACAAGACAGATAGAAAGAAGGTACAGACTATGGCTGTCAGACAGAATCCTTTAAACCAGAGGAGATAAGAAGAAAATCTCCTACACCAGTGGCACCATAGATGTCCACAAGGGGGGGGGGCAGATGTTTTAACAGAGGGGCAACCTGAAATATAAAATCAAGGGTCTCCATGGTGACTTTAATGCATTTAGTGTCCCCTTTTTCTTTTTCTCTTTTTTAACAAGACAGAGGTGGCATAATCCTTACAGTGCAGGGAAGGAAGGAGGGAATTCCCTGAAGCAACAGGGCTTCAGCAGCTGCTGGGAGTCCCTCAGTCCCTCCTTTTGCTTACAGGATTATCTCCTCTGGTTCGGTTCCACCCCAAGCATGTTCCATCTAGTAACATTTCAGTAGTCAGCTCTAAAAATGTTCCGGGATGGGGGGGTGGCGGGGGAGGGATTTATCAAAATTTGTAACTTAAAGTTCAGCTCCTGACCTTGAAGCCAATTAATGCCAATTTAATAATGAGGACAAGGTTTTTAAAAAAAGAAAAAGGGAGGTTTATTGCTTTGGTAACAAAGAAGAAACACAGGGGAACCTGCCCAGAAGTTGTGACTCTCTTGATCTGGAGGGACAAGGGGTTTTAATGGAGTTTCACTTGTTAACCTGGGAGATACTCAGTTCTTAGGTCCCCAGCAGGCATTGCCCTCTGCAGTGGGTATACTCCAGGCAGCCAGCTAGGAGCTTCTCTCATCCTGCTTAACAAAGGGGGGTAAAGTTCATCGCAGTTCCTTAAAACAGAGTCCGAAGAAATATCAGGCTTACTTTCTTTGTTACCCATTTTCACGTCCAATATACTTATGTTTTTACCACAGAAATCACAGAACAAAACACACAAAACAAACAAGAAAAACATATAGAACACAGAACAAAACACAAAATACAGAAACCCGGACTTGAAACAGAAAAACATAGGAGCAATGCAACGTCTTGCTAAAGCTCCTAAGTAGGACCACGTAGATGCCAGTCATCACCTCTCTACCATTCCAGATGAATTCCCTACAGAACAGAAAAGAGGACAGAACGATTCTCATTACTGTCCCGAAAACGAGTATATATGACCCTCCCCAGGACACCTCTATGTCATCAGAACAGATCTCCCTTAAACGGATATCAGATGTTATAAAGGTGCCACTTAATTATTGAGGCCTCCTCCACCAGGTGATTGCTAATAGATTTAGTGCGGTGGTTCACCGCAGTGCTCCTGGGACTGAACACTCACTCCATGACCTTGGAACATCTCAAGATGTGCACCCCCTAGAGGGGCTCTCCAGCCCGGAGCCCTGGAGGGAAGACCAGATTCAGAATTTCCAGCAGTCTGGTCTTGGGATCTGGTCGGCAGGGTCATCTTGCTGGGGAACTCAAAAAGGTTAGATGAGGACGCAAAAAAAGAACACTGACTCCAACTAAAATCAAATTGAGGCAAGCTTATTATGTCAACCAGCTGGGCTGCCTCTCCATCCCAAAACGGCAAGAACAAGACAGCAACCCCGCCTTTCCTACAGCACAGCTATATAGCCCAGAAAGTTACACAAAATGGGGGTTACAGATAAGAGAACTTTGACAAGCATCACACAAATGGTAGTTTATTTATTTATTTATTTATTTATTTTTTGTGGCCCCAATATCAGAAATTATGAGGACAAATGGAGCCTCAGAGAGGGTCGTTGTCTGGCCAGGGAAGGCCAAAATTTATGATGTGTCACTAAAGTTTCAGCGAGGGCTGCTATCTGGTCAGAGAGTCAAGCATGGGTGAATTCAAGGCACGGGCAGGCATTCCAAGCAGGTTCAGAATTTGCAGTTATTTATAGTAAAGCCAAAATTAACTTTTTATGGCTTTGTGAGAAGATGGCTCCCAATTTTAATAAAAGATCAAGTTGGGTCTATCAACCCGTGTCCCTTACTTTTGGAAACTACTCTACCACCTCCAAGGTTGTGAACTCCTGAGCATTTTCCAGTACAGATATGTATTCACAGATTTTCTAACTCTTCTCCTCTAATTGTGTCTTACTTGGGGCAAAGATAATTTCAAGGTATTGTGCTGGATGAGAGTGGAAAAATTTTTGTGCAGCACATATTTGCATACACATTGGATTCATTATCTAATTTTCCATTCAAAATACTGAATCCATGACACTAACAAAAACCAGACTAGACTCTAACTACTAATCCTAATATGATGGAGAAAAAGAACCCAAAGAGAATAGAAATAGAAGCAGTTCAGAGTAGTCATGGTGTATAGTTGGACTTGCCTTTTGCCTGATAAAGTGTTGGTGTTATAAATCTAGTCAATTTTTAATTGAAATAGTTCTCCATGTGTTTTTAAAGTTAACAAATTTGTGAATTCTTGTCTCCCTTTTTCTGAAGCCTATTCAGCACATGTATTTTTTAGGTTCACATATAGAATCCTACATGATATCACACATACATTCTTATGAGGTGGCTGACTTGGCAGATACAAATCGTGAAAAGAGATCACTCCTCCTAAACACTGTTTTAACAGAAAATTCAATCTATGGGTTTGCTTCCTAGTTGAACAACATTATACATAAATACAAGTTCAGTAAAATAAATAGTTTTGTATCTGTGAAAGATATATATTTCATGATGAATTTCGATTGGCATATGTATTGCTACTTTTTAATGTTTCTGTGTGTGTTTTGTGTGTGTGTGTGTGTGTGTGTGTGTGTGTATATATATATATATACACACACTCTCCAGATTCTTGAAAATATGAAATATATATGCCTTATTATACACTCCCTACATTCATTCATGTTCATGTATGTGGATTTATAATAAACTTTTCACAAGATTATTCTCAGAAATATTCATCCACGTGAAATACATATTTGTTTCCTAGTACTGAAAACTAACTTTAGTGAATGGTGCACACAAATCCTAATATTTCTACAGTATCTGACCCAGTTTAACATTAATGCAAGTAGATTCCTATGTGACAAGTTGTGTATTTTGACGTTCATTTTTATGCAACACTAGTACATTACTATTTCTTCAGTTTATGCACATCATAAGATCTATATTTTATCCACAAGTTCACAAATTTATAGACATTTGTTTCACTTTCAATTACTTCCTGCTTCAGAACACATGTATTCCTCCAGGTTTCTATTTTTAAAAAAATTTTTATTGTTGGTTGTTCAAAATATTACATGGTTTTTGATATATCATATTTCACACTTTGATTCAAGTGGATTATAAACTCCCATTTTTACCCTGCATACAGATTGCAGAAAAACATCAGTTACCCATCCATTGATTTACATATTGCCATACTAGTGTCTGTTGTATTCTGCAGCCTTTCCTCTCCTCTACTATCCCCCTCTTCTTCCCTCCCCTCCCCTCTTCTCTCTCTACCCTCTCTACTGTTATTAATTTCTCTCCCTTGTTTTTTTCCTCTTTCCCCTCACTTCTTCTTGTATGCAATTTTGTATAACCCTGAGGGTCTCCTTCCATTTCCATGCAATTTCCCTTCTCTCTTCCTTTCCCTCCCACCTCTCATCCCTGTTTAGTGTTAATCTTCTCAGGCTCTTTGTCCCTACTCTGTTATTAGTTACTCTCCTTATATCAAAGAAGACATTTGGCATTTGTTTTTCAGGGACTGGCTAGCTTCACTTAGCATAACCTGCTCTAATGCCATCCATTTCCCTGCAAATTCTATGATTTTGTCATTTTTTAATGAAGAGTAATACTCCATTTTGTATAAAAGCCACATTTTATTTATCTATTCGTCTATTGAAGGGCATCTAGGATGGTTCCACAGTCTTGCTATTGTGAATTGTGCTGCTATGAACATCGATGTAGCCGTGTCCCTGTAGCATGCTCTTTTTCGGTGTTTAGGGAATAGACCGAGAAGGTTAACAGCTGGGTCAAATGGTGGTTCCAATCCCAGCTTTCTAAGAAATCTCCATACTGCTTTCCAAATTTGCTGCACCAATTTGCACTCCCACCAGCAATGTACAAACGGACCCTTTTCCCCACATCCTCACCAGCACTTGTTGTTGTTTGACTTCATAATGGCTGCCAATCTTACTGGAGCAAGATGATATCTTAGGGTGGTTTTGATTTGCATTTCTCTGACTGCTAGAGATGGTGAGCATTTTTTCATGTACATGTTGATTGATTGTATGTCCTCCTCTGAGAAGTGTCTCTTCAGGTCCTTGACCCATTTGTTGATTGGGTTATTTGTTATCAAATTGTCTAATTTTTTTGAGTTCTTTGTATACTCTGGATATTAGGGCTCGATCTGAACTGTGAGGAGTAAAGATTTGTTCCCAAGATGTAGGCTACCTATTTACTTCTCTTATTGTTTCTTTTGCTGAGAAAAAACTTTTTAATTTGAGTAAGTCCCATTTGTTTAATCTAGTTATTAACTATTGTGCTATGGGTGTCATATTAAGAAATTTGAAGCCCGAGCCCACAGTATGTAGATCATAGCCAACATTTTCTTGTGTCAGACACTGTGTCTCTGATTTGATATCAAGCTCCTTGATCCAAAAGAGTTAACTTTTGTTCATGGCAAGAGAAAGGGATTCAGTTTCATTTTGTTGCATATGGATTTCCAGGTTTTCCAGCAACATTTGTTGAAGCTGCTATCATTTCTCCATTGTGTGCTTTCAGCCCCTTTATCAAATATAAGATAGTTGTAGTTTAGTGGATTGGTTTCTGTGTCATCTATTCTGTACCATTTGTCCACCCACCTGTTTTGGTACAGTACCATGCTGATTTTGTTACTATTGCTCTGTTGTATAGTTTGAAGTATGGTATCACTATACCGCCTGATTCACAGTCTTTTCATGAGACTTCATTCAAAACGCATTATTTTCTATTTCCATAATCACCTTTGAAGCAAAACTCACACACACTTCATGATCAACCATAACCCTAATATTACCATTCGATGTATAACTGGTTGGAATGAAGGATTGTACATCAATATAGATTTTCTGTATATTTTCAGATATCAATTCAATCCATTATTTAAAGTTGGAAAAAATTATATTATTTGTTCACAGTATGGTCTATTCATGCATTATGTCTATATTCATAGACACAGGGTACACCTATTTATACCCCCAATACTTATTTATACATCTTCAAAATATTGCTCCCAGAAATGGTGGAAGAAATACTCATATCACCTGATGTACATATACATTTTATCAAAGTAATATTCTGGACACAATTACAAAGATCACACTTAAGTTTGTACCAAAGCCTAAATGGAAAGTGAGCATGGATCACGAAAAACATCCATGTCCAGGTTGCCTAATGCTCTCAAATGTCAACCCGATTGGTGACTACATATTTGTTTCTTCCTAAGATTATATATTCAACATCAAGCCTGTTGAAAATGTCTAATCCTATCACTCAGTTTATACTTTGCCTGATTTCTTAATGTCTCTATTATTATCTGCTTTCCTTCATATTTTCCCCAGTCCATCATTGTGACTGACTCTTCACATGTGCTCACATTTAAATTCACTCTGTACCCAAAACCCTATTGCTAAAGATTTTTTGGACCAAATCCTATATTCACTCTTCTGACTAATTCCTAATCCTACCGACTATCCCTTTTTGAGTGGGTGTTCTCTTCGACATCCAATCATCCAAGGTACAAGGAACGCTACCATTGTATATTGATTAATCTGAGACATCTGTGCAGAATATAATTCAAAGCTAAGTATCCCAGTCAAGGGCCCAAAGACCTTCTGGGCTTCAAATTTTACCTATATTTCTGTATTCATACTTATATTACACTTATATTCCTATGAATATTGCAGGTTCCCAATACCATGATTCATCCCGTAGAATGATTCCTAACCCAAATGGAACATGATATTAACCCTAACCATACACTGTTCCCTCAATCTAACTTTACGAAAGAGCAGGGACAGAGTTGGTCTTACAATACAGGAATGTAGGGGATCCTCCACCTGCTGAGAACCTCAAAGGTCAATAAAGAAATGATCCCTGGAGAAGATAAAGGCAGCTATGAAGGACCTGTGAAAGCAAAAGTCATATTCCATGGCAAACAACTTGGTCAGATGAAGGGATGTGTCTGAATCAACATTTCTCTTCTTAATGTATAGAAGATGGACCAAACCAGGCTTGAACTCTGGTGTGATTCCCCTTACAGAGTGAGTTCTGGAACTGACATCAGAGAAATATTGCCATTAATTGTGTTAGGATTTTAGGAGGCAATGCATGAGAGTCGCCCTTGGAAAGAAAACTGAGATCTAGGAACAGGGTGGCTTTCCACAGAGCACTGGGAATCTCAGCCAGGATATCACATGATTTTATTTTGAAAGACATGGCAGCCATAGTTGACAGTCAAAACACTCATGAACCTCACATTGTAGACTGAAATAGGCCTGGCTTCATGTGACCTATTGGCAACTTTTTGGGAAGCCTTGCCTGTGAGAGTTCTTCAGAGTTTTCATTGATTTGAGCTTCCCCACCATTTAATGGTTCCTGAATGAATTGTAACCCAGAGTGCCTTCAAAATCTTCCTTGAAAAACGGCTAGATAAATTCCATGAAATTTTTGAAATTCCCAAGACCAGATGGCACTGGAAAACCTTTGGATGTCCTGTTGCTGATCATGAGTGTACAAGACAGTGCCTTGATTTACTGGGTTTCATGAAAATGGTGTAGAACAGATTTGCCAGTAAGTTGGAGCCTGCTGATTAGTGGGCCTAGAGCAGTGGTGTGCAGGTCTGTGATAATACATCTGTGGTGGGGCCATGTGGATCTGCCATTACCTTCCAAATGGCTTGTGACTGACATGGTGTAGCCAACAGATACTTATTTGTAAATGCATCTTGTTATATGGAGAGATTTCAGGGCAATGTTCAGAATCATGTTGCTATGTATAAGGGGGCAAGCTCTGTGAGATATTAGCCTGGTTGATGCATTCCCCTGCAGACCCTGACCCAACAAACGTGACAGAACCCCCTCCAGCACTGTGTCCCAGTTGAACTCCTTGTATTTTGTGAAGCAAATATGAAATTCCCAGTGCAGCAGGAAGAAAATCCACGAAAAGTGGAGGATTAAAAAATGGCTTCACTGTCCACACGGGGAGACACTTAACCCACACTGGCTGCATTTTACCAACAAAGAGCGAATTCAGCACTGCTGCCTCATGTTCATTGGAAAAGAAGAAACTATGTCCTCCAGGTCACATAGATGCAGACGCAGCTCTGATGGTCTCATTAGAAAAGAATCTAAAGCTCCTGACAACAATATATATTTCAAGTGCCAAACCTCAGAGGCAGTTCCTCAAGAAGTCTTTAGGCCGAAAGAGCTCCATGTTTGTGGAATGTTTACCCTGTCCCTTACTTTTGGAAATTATTCTACAACATCCAATGTTGTGAAACCCTGAGCATTTTCCATTCCAGATATATATTAACAGATTTTTTTACTCTTCTCCTCTATTTGTGTGTTATTTGGCGCAAAAGTAATGTCAAGGCATTATTCTGGATGAGAGTGGGAAGATTGTTGTGTAGCACATATTTGCATACACATTGGATTCATTTTGCTATTTTCCTTTCGAAATACTGCATCCCTGACACTAATTCATACCCTACTAGACTCTGACTACTAATTTTAATATGATAAGGAAAACAACAAAACAGAATAGAAATTCAAAATTTCAGAAGAGGCATGGTGTATAGTTGGACTTGCCTTTTGCAGGATAAAGGGCAGCTGTAAAAAATCTAGTAAATTTTTAATTGAAATAGTTCTCCATTTTTTGTAAAGTTAACAAATATGTGAATTTCTGTCTCCCTTTCTCTGTAGCCTCTTCAGCACATGTATTTTTATATGCACATATAGAATCCTACCTGGTATAACACGTATATTTTTGTGAGGTGGCTGACTTGGCAAATACAAATTGTGAGAAGAGATCACTCCCCAGAAACACTGTTGGAAGTGAAAATTCACCCTATGTGTGAGCTTCCTAAGAGATCAAGATTATACATAAATTCATGTTCAGTAAAATAAATATTTTTTTTATATGTGGATGATATATATTTCATGATGAATTTCGATTGGAATATATATTGCTAATTGTTAATGTCTCTGTGGTTTTTTTTTGTATATATATATATATATATATATATATATACACTCTCCAAACTATTCAAAATATGAAATATATGATCTACATATACATTTTATCACAGAAATATTTTGGGCAAAAAATTCAAAAGACACAATATGATGATACCAAAGCCTAAATGGAAAGTGAACATGGATTACTAAAAACATCCATGTCCAGGTTGCCTAATGCTCTCAAATGTCAATCATATTGGTGACTACATATTTGTTGCTTCCTAAGATTATATATTCAAACTCAACGCTGTTGAAAATGTCTAGTCCTATGATTCACTTTATACTTTGCCTGATTTCCTAATCTCTCTAATGATATCTGCTTTCCTACATATTTTTCCAAGTTCACCATTGTTACTGACACTTCACATGTGCTGACATTGACATTCACTCTCTAAAAAAAACCCAATTGTTAAAGAACTTTTATTCCAAATCCTATACACACTCTTCTTCCTAAAACTTCCAACTATCTTCCTATTCCTACCTACTATCCCTTTTTGACTAGATGTTCTCTTCGACATTCAGTCATCCAAGGTACAAGGTCCTATGCCATTGTATATCGATTTATCTGAGATATCTTAGTAGAATGTAATTCAAAGTAAAGTATCCCAATCAAGGGTCCAATGCCCTTCTGGGCTTCAAATCTTACTTAGATTTCTGTTTTCATACATATATTTCACCTCTATATTCTTATAAATCTTAAGGGTTATCAATATTATAATTCATCCAGCAGAATGACTCTTAACCCAAATCAAAAATGTTATTAACCCTAACCATACACAGTTCCCTCAATCTAACTTTACAGAAGAGCAGGGACAGAGTTGGTCTTAAAATACAGGAATGTAGGTGGTCTTCCTCCAGCTGAGAACCTCAAAGGTCCATGAAGAAATGATCCCCGAAGAAGATGTAGGCAGATATGAAGGACCTGAGTGAGCAAAAGTCATCTTTCATGGCAAAAACCTGGTCAGGATGAAGGGTAGTATCTGAATAAGCCCCACTTTTCTTAATGTAGAGAAGATGGACAAAACCAGGCCTGTGTGGAGAGCTGTTCCTGGGTGCCTATGGTTGATATTGCATTCTCACTTGTAAAAGTGTCACAGGAAGTATGGGCAGCCTCCATCTCATGGGACCATTGGAAGCAACTATTAGGACAAAGTGGTTGCCAAGGTAGTGGCCTCATTCAGTTTCTGAAGGAAATGACCTCACCACACTTCCTTGGTGATGGAACTCTCTGAACATGGGATCCAGGAAGCCAGGCACCCATAGCCAGTCCCAGTCCCAGTCCCAGTCCCAGTGGTCTCACTTGTTTGGATTTACCATGGGCATATTCACTCTTTCTTGGTACCTACTGATGTGAGGATGGCCAAATGTGAGAAAAGCTCTGAAGAGGGGTCTTTCCTGAGAAAGCAGGTAGTGACTCACCGCTGACTCTTGACAACTTCACAGAGTTGGACAAGGAGATCAGTTCTGAGACAGAACAGGTCATTTCATGGGAACATAGTGTGCCCACCAGTCAGAGGACACTCCAGATTGTCATAGACCTAGTTGCAGGAAGTAGGTGACTTTGAGGGTGTGCGTGTGAGTTTGCGGTTTTGTCTCATGTTCTGAGAATAGGTAGAAATGGCGGTTTGTTGGGTTTGGAGTGAATAACTTCTGTTCATGTATGTGGATTTATAATCAACTTTTAACAAGATTATACTCAGAAATATTCATTCACCTGAAATACATATTTGTTTCCTAGTACTGAAAACTAACTTCAGTGAATGGTGCATATAACTCCTAATATTTCTACAGTAACTGACCCAGTTTAACATCAATGCAAGTAGATTCTTATGGGACATGATATGTGTTTTGGAGTTCGTTTTAATTCAACACTGGTACATTACTATTTCTTAAGTTTATGCACATTACAGTATATATATTTCATCCACAAGTTCACGAATTTATAGGCATTTATTTCACTTTCAATCACTTCCTGCTTCAGAAAACATGTATTCCTCCATGTTTCTTGACTGGTCTTTTCATGAGACTTCTTTCCAAACACATTATTTTTGATTTTCATAATCATTTTGAAGCAAAACTCACACATTCTTAATGAAATGTCATAACCCTAATATTACAATTAGACGTATAACTAGTTGTTATGAATGATTCTATATCAAAATATGATTTCTTATATATTTTCAGTTATCAATTCAATCCATTATTTAAAGTGGAAGCAGTTATATTATTTATTAACTGTATGGTCTATTAATGCATTATCTCTCTATTCATAGACAAGGGGTACACCTATTTTACCTTAGATACTAATTTATTCATCTTCAAAATATTCCCAAAAGAAATGGTGGAAGAAATACTCATGTCACCAGATCTAGATATACATTTTATCACAGTAATATTCTAGACAAAAAAAAAAAAAATCACCCTTAAGATTGTACCAAAGCCTAAATGGAAAGTGAGCATGGATTACTAAAAACTTCCCTGTCCAGGTTGCCTAATGCTCTCAAATATCAATCCTATTGGTGACTACATATTTGTTTCTTCATAAGATTATATATTCAACCTCATGCCTGTTGAAAATGTCTAATCCTATCACTCATTTTATACTTTACCTGATTTAGTAATGTCTCTATTTATATCTGCTTTCCTACATATTTCCCCTGTTCATCATTGTGACTGACACTTCATGTGTGCTGACATTTACATTCACTCTCTAACTGAAACCCTATTGCTTAAAAAGTTTTGGTCTAAATCCTATACTCACTCTTCTTTCTCAACCTATCGACCATCTTCCTAATTCTACCTACTATCCCATTTTGAGTGGATCTTCTCTTCGACATTCAATCATCAAAGGTACAAGGTCCTATGCCATTGTATATCGATTTATCTGAGACATTTGTGCAGAACATAATTCAAAGCTAAGCATACCAATTAAGGGTGCAATGCCCTTCTGGGATTCATATCTTCCCTGGATTTCTGTTTTTATACTTATATTTTACCGATATATTCTTGTAAATATTATAGTTTCCCAATACCATTATTCGTCGTGCAGAAAGATTCCTAACCCAAATTGAACATGTTATTAACCCTAACCATACACTGTTCCCTCAATCTAACTTTACAGAAGAGCAGGGACAGAGTTGGTATTACAATACATGAATGTAGGAGATCTTCCACCTGTTGAGAAGGTCAAAGGTCCATGCAGAAAGGATCCCTTGAGAAGATGTAGGCAGGTATGAAAACTTGAGAAAGAAAAGTCATCTTCTATGGCAAACAACCTGGTCAGCATGAAGCGATGTGTATGAATCAGCCTCTCTCTTCTTAATGTAGAGAAGATGGTCCAAACCAGTCCTAGGTGGAGAGCTGTTCCCGGGTGCCCATGGTTTATATACAATTCTAACTTGTGAAAATGTCACAGGAAGTAGGGGCAGCCTCCATATAATGGGACTCTTGAAAGCAACTGTTAGGACAAAATGGTTGTCAAGGCAGTGACCTCATTTAGTTCCTGAAGCATTGACCTACCTCACTTCTTGGTGATGGAACTCTCTGAACTTGGGATCCAGGAAGCCAGGCACCCGGAGCCAGTCAAGTCTCAGTCCCAGTGGTTTAACTTGTTTGGATTTACAAAGGAGAGTGTTAGTCTTTCTTGGTACCTTAAGATATGAGGATGGTCAAATACCAGGAGAGCTCTGAATAGGGGCCTTTCCTGAGAAAGCAGGTAGTGGTTGACCACTGGCTCCTGAATACTTCACAGTGTTGGGAAAGAAGAGCAGATCTGAGACAAGACAGGCTTTTTCAGGGGAACATACTGTGGCCCACCAGTCAGAGGACACTCTGGATAGTCACAGAGTTTAATGGGGGAAGGATGTGCCTTCGTGGGTGTGGGTGTGATTTTGTGGTTTTGTCTCATGATCTGAGAATAGGTAGGAAAGGCGTGTTTTTTTTTTTTTATTTGTAGTGGACTGCTTCTAGTAAGATGTTTGACAAGGCGAGTGTTTCTATGTCTGTGTATGCTACTGTGTCCGTGGTTGTAGACATTAGAAAAGAGAATGCAACAATTGATGTGTCCTGTATAGTAGAAAGCTTCCCAGCATTCATCCTGCCCAATTTATGAATGGACTGCCGCTTGCCTTATAAATGGGCAACACCTGCTATCTTCCAAAGTTCATGTTTTCTTCCTGAATTCTCGCCACTCTCCAGAATAGACTCATGGTTTTTGTACAAAATATGTACCACCTCCAAGCTCTGTGACATGTCCACGTACTGGATAGCTTAAGGGAATAGCGAACATCTTTGAAAACTCAGATATGAGTGTGACCAGGAAAGTCTCAGTGGAGAAACCCTGCTTTGGAACTTTTTCTGACCTATTGTTCTGTTGTCCTGAATGTCAGGAAGGTCTTTGCCTCAGGCCACACCTTTGTGAACCCTGAAGAAAACAGTTTTCAAATGGAAATTAATGGGCATCACCTGTGGCTCTTTGCTTAATTGCTTTGGAAAAGGATGTGTCTGAATCAGCCTCTTGGCCCTGTGTGAGGCTGTGGCTTAGATTCTCAGCACCTGATTAATCCAAAGACAGATCCCATGTGTGCATCCAAAACCAAAATTACCAAAAGAGCAGTCATTGTGAATGAAGCCTCTTGACTTCATTTCTAAGGTTCCTGACGCCCATCAAGTGAGAATAGGCATCCTTTGGGTAAAATGAGTTCTTCAAAGCCCTGCGGAGGCTAGCCCAGAGGTTTTTGGTTTGTCTCATGACTCCCAATCATATAAAGAATCTATACCTGACATTCAGTACGCCTCAAATTGGAGATGCAGAGCAGTATTAACAGCAGGCCTATTTGATCACTCCTGGTTCACAAGAAGGGTTTCCATGCCACCCGGACTTTAGGCAAATGAGGGGCAAGGGAGCTTATTTTTCACACCATCTTGGGCTGCACCCCTCATGGAAAACTCCAGCCAGAAGTTATGATGAGTGTCTATATGTAAGAAGATGAGGGCCATGTGGGTGTGTTTTGGTTTTCATTGTGGTCATTTTTGTTGCGGTTGTAAGAGATGACTGCGGATGTAAGAGATGACTGACCAGGTTGTTTGAACTCTGATGTGATTCCTCTTAGAGACTGAATTCTGGAACTGACCTCAGATAAGTACTGCCATGAAATGTGTTGGGATTTTAGAAGGCCATGCATCAGAATCGCCCTTGGAAACTGAGATCGAGGTCCAGGGTGGCTTTCCACAGGGCACTGGGAATCTCAGCCAGGATATCACATGATTTTATTCTTAAAGACTTGGCAGCCAAAGTTGAGAGTCTAAACACACATGGACCTCACATTGTAGACCTCAGTGATCCTGGCTTCATGTGAACTTTTGGCCACTCTTTGGGAAGCTTGCCTGTGAGTGTTCTCCAGAGATTTCATTGAAGTGAGCTTCCTCACCATATAATGTTTCCTGCATGAATTGAAACCCACAGTAACTCCAACTTCATCCTTCAAAAATGGCTAAATAAATACCATCAAATTTCTGAAATTCCCAGACCAGGTGGCACTGGAGAACCTTTGGATATCCTGTTGCTGATCATGAGTAAAAGAATTCCCCACACAAAGACACTTCGCTAGGAGAATTCCAATTTTATTGCAAAAAGCTGTGTGCTTATGTAGAACTAAAGGGGTGATGGTAGGGCTTAGATAAATGGCAGGCCACCCGTTTATTGGCAAGTTCTTTCAGATATCAGCTCCGGAGCCAAGGAATTAGTTCTCATTGGGGCTAAGGTTCCCTGCCAGAGAGATTTGAAATTGGCGCCGACGGGAGAGTTCACACGGGCGGGAACTTTTGCATCACTGCAGAAAAGAGGAAGGTAGGAAGAAGAAGAACTTAGGCACCATGTTGGGGTTTTTACTCTGGGGAATGGCTGCCATTTATACTTTTCCCAACATTCCTCCCTTTTTGTTTTCTTAGGAAGTGTGGCGTCGTTGGTCAGATCCGGCTGCTTCTTGCTGTTTGGGGGCGCTGTGGGGCCTAGAATGGGAAGTGGAGGAATTCTCTGGCGGCAGGTCTGGGGATATCATGGCAGCCAGAAAGAAAACCCAGTGGCTACAGACAGCTACTTCCATAGGGGTGAAGTCTATGAAAGTTCCCTGAAGCCACAAGTTGTCGATGGCATGGAACCAGTCCTTGATGGAGGAGTTTGTTGGTATCAGTCACTGGTCCTGTTACAGAGACTCTGGGAAATACTGGAAGCGTTCCCTGGACATGGCATCACCAGCACCTGAAGAAGATCAGAGCGAATAAAAACAGAATTAAGATAAAAATTAAAGCAAAGGTCAATTTTTGGCAGAAGTACCATGTTGGGGGACTGACAGAGAAGAGGCCAAGGGCCATGAGGAGACTTAGAAGGACATAAAGACTCATTAATCCAGGATGGCAGATTAAGAGATTCTCCGAGCTCGTTGTCTCTCGCTCTCTGATGTCCATTGCATTCCATCATGCCGGGTAGTGAGCTTCAGCACTGAGTGAACTGTTCTCTTGGAGACGTTGGGGGTTCATCAGTCATCAGAGGATGGTAGTGCCTAAGCAAAAGCTGGTTGAATGTTTGATTAGAAATTTTTTTGCAGTTGGGTTTGAAGGCACTTCATTATGCAGGGCAAAAGAGCACAAAAAAGGAGCATCTCAATAAGGGGCCCCAAGATTGGTAGTAAGTACATGGCAAGAAAGGATTGGAAGAACCCCGTTATGGGATTGGAGGAGGTAGGTTTGAGCAATTGGGTCGATAATTCCTGCAATTTAACAACATCTTTTTTCTATTAGCCCAGATTCATTAACATAATTGCAACATTCCTCTCTGAGGAACAGGCATGTTCCCCCTTTTTCTGCAATGAGAAGATCAATTGCCCTTCGGTTCTGTAAAGCCAGTTGTGCCAATGAAGTAACCGCCACTGCAAGGAGCCCAGAAACTGAGCAGTGGTATCAAGGGCTTCCTGCAGTTTTTGTTGCAGGTCATTGGAAGCCCATAGAGCATGACCTATAGCTTCAGCAGAGAGTTCGAGACTCGCCACTGAGGTTGTTAATGTGAGGCCTACCAGAACCGGGAGAAAGACTGCCCTAAGGGTGCAGGAAGGTAGGGCCACATGTCGGAATTCGGTGGGAGTATAAAAAGATAGCTGAGGAACTACAGTAACCAAGAAACAGGTGCCAGAGACATTGATCGTTGAGGTACTTAAAGACCCATTACACCAGAGGAAATATCCAGGTTTCATAAATCAGGGCTCGATGGGGTGCTAAAGCTCAAGGAACAAATGGGTAAAGAATTCATTATTGTCAGGTGGAAACAGATGAAAGGAAATAAAGTATTGGTGGAATAACTTTCCCATAGTGGGATACGTGTCACATGAAGGGGTTTTCCTTTCTTAGAGAAATTGTAGGTTTTTGCTGAAATATTTCCTGCCGCTAATGGGACCGCTGCTAGAAGTGGATGACTAAGTGAAGCACAGAGAAAGAACTGAGAAGGAGGCACAGAAAGAGGGGTGGAGTTTAATAATCAAAGAGTTTGGTGTAGCAAATTGAGCCATGTGGGAGGGGGAACTGAGGGGGTTGAAGGCTCTGAATCCTCTTTGAATGAGCTATGGATAAGATCTCGAAGTTTTGATTCTGACTCCTTAATGTGTTCGATTACCTGGATGGTTGCCTTAGGTGGCGTAATCAGGGTGCGGCCAACAGTCATCCACATTGTGGGTCTGGCTGAGGTTGTCCGAGCATAGACAGCAAACTCAACATAGTACCAACGTTTGGCCTTGGGGTCAGGTATATCTAAAGTATACCATCCATTGTTATCGGATGAAGAGCCTTTATGACACTTTAGGTAAATAGAAGTCCACCCTTCATGGTAACCAAGTGAGTGGTAAGAATAGCTACCACGTTCATCATGGAACCTTCATGACTTATAGGGGCACCCATTATATATCTCAGGCCACCAATGACCATAGTCTTTGGTTTGATGAAAAAGGAAGCAAATGAAAGGCCAGTTGCAGCTACCAGGGATGAAGATTCTTGAAGGTGACAATTTTAGGGAAATAGATGTGCAGTTGTGGATGAAGCAAGCAGTTGCATCCACTGCGTGGACATTCTGCATGCCATGTTCTGAGTATCATTCCCGAAGAGTGAAAAAATACATGGTAGCAGAGGAGGATAAAGACCAGTCCTGACAGAACACAGAAAATAAGCAGAGCACAAAAAACAAGCAGTTAGAGAAGACTAGGGTTTTGGGAGAGCTCATTGTGCCTTCTTTAAGAGGAATTGTTCTGCGGGGAACACCGTGTTAGCCGCAACTTAAATGGGTGAGATGGGTGTGGAGAGCAGGAGTAAAGGGGAGGTCAGGAGGTGATTCTTGGAGTTCCTCTGGGGTGGTCCTGTCGTGAGCAGGTGGGGCCTCTTGGTTATATGGCTTCAACCTAGATATGTGAATCCAAGGGGTGAGACAGTTGTCTGATAAGGAGAGTTTGGTGGAGTTGTGGGTACAGAGAATGACAGGATAGGGGCCTTCCCATTTTGGGGCAAGAGGCCCATTCTCCTCTGGGGTATTATAATAGACTAGACTCCCAGCTGTTAAGGGAGGAGTGTTTGGAGTGGAGACTTGGTCCAGAAGAAGCCAGTCCTGATATTTCCAGAGTTCTGAGCGAAGATAAAACAAGAGAGGCAAAGACAAATCTCGGGTGAGAGGTCGTTGTGAAATGACCAACCCAGGGGGGATAAGAGGTCTTGAATACCTTATCTCAAAGGGAGACAGTAAAGATGGTTTCTTAGGTAGAGCTCTGATTCGAAACAAATCCAAGGGAAGGAGTTTGACCCAGTCTAAGTTTAATTCCATTGTCAATTTGGTAAGGACTTCCTTTAGAGTACGATTTACCCTTTCCACTTTCCCTGAAGCCTGAAGGTGATATGGACAGTGAAAATGCCACTTGAAGGAGAGGGCTTGAGAGACCTTTTGTGTGATCCTAGAAATAAACTCAAGGCCATTGTCAGATTGTAGGAAAGTGGGCATTCCAAACCTGGGGATGATGTCTGTCAGAAAGATTGAAGCTACAGTGGAAGCCTTTTTATTGGAAATGGGAAATGCCTGAACTCAACCAGAGAAAGTGTCCACAAAGACAAGGAGGTATTTAGTGTGCCATACTTTGGGCATGTTGGTGAAGTCTACCTGCCAGTCAGCAGGGGGAATGTGTCCCCGGGCTTGGTGGGAAGGGAAAGGTTTGGGCCTTAAAAAAGTATGAGGGTTGGCCCGCTGACAGATCTGACAAGTAGAGGCTGTATTCTGTAGCATGGCTTTGTCAGAGTGCGTGAGGGAGAAGAAGCTCTGTAAAAAGAGGGTCAAAGACTGAGAATTGGAATGGAATAGAGTATGAAGGAACTTGAAAAGATCCTTATTCTTACTGGAAGAAGTAGTGACTTCAGATGAGATGTCTAAAGTGGTCATTATATGTCCCCCAGGGGGGGCAATAATTGGAAGTGGTGGCAGCCATTCGTGCTGTCTGGTCAGCTATGGCATTGCTCTCAGTGATAAGAGAGCCATCCTTCTGATGGGACCTACAATGGACAACTCCCAACTGGGTGGGTAAGTGGGAGGCCTCTATCAGATTGGTTATAAGAGCCGAATTAGTGATTGCATTACCTTTGGTGGTAAGTAGTCCTCGCTCCTTTTATATTGCAGCATGGGAAAATAAGATATGGAAGACATATTTTGAGTCAGTATAAAGGGTGAGGGATTTGCCTTGTGCTAGAAGGCAGGCACGAGTGGCTGCTATAAGTTCAGTCTGCTGGTTGGTAGTTCCTGAAGGTAGAGCTTTGGCCTCTATAATCTCAGTGGCTGAAACTACAGTGTATCCAGAGTAATGAGTGACATTCTGCCTAAAGAAACTGCCGTCAGTGAACCAGATAAGGTCAGGCTTGGTGAGTGGTCCCTCAGAAATGGAAGAATGACAGGGGAGGAAATCATCTAAGGTTTGCAAGCAATTATGAATTGTTGTGTTAGACGTGGGAGTCATTGGGAGCAGTGAGGCAGGGTTCAGTGCAGAGCAGGGGAGGAAAGTAATATTAGGGTTTTCCAGAAATGAAGTGAGGAGCGACAGAACTCTGGGTGGAGGAAGGGTTTGAAGGCCCTTATAAGCTAAAAGATCCTTCAAGTGATGTGGGGAGTGAATAGTTCAAGGGGCCCCAAAAGTCAGCTGAGAGGCTTCTTTGTGTAAAATTTGTCCAGCAGCCAGAGCTCTTAAGCACGGGGCCCACCCACAGACGGTAGGGTCTACTTTATTGGACATATATGCCAGAGGTGCAAATGTAGGCCCATAGTTTTGACCTAAGACCCCAAATGCTTGCTCCCCTTTTTCATGGACATATAGATGAAATGGTCTTGAAAGATCAGGAAGGTGAAAGGCAGGTGCCTTTAAGAGGAGTTGCTGAAGCCTGCAGAAGTGGTAGTTAGGGGAGGAGGCAAGAGATTCATTAGGGGGTCCCTTTGCTAGGTCACACAGGTTTTTGGCTAGAAGAGAATAATTTGGGATCCAGGCCCTAAAATAAATGCTAGTCCTAGGAATGATAGTATTTCGGCTTTCGTATGGGGCACTGGAAGATCAGAGAGGAGTTTCCTCCTATCCAGTGTTATTTCCTTTTTCCTAGGTGTAAGGCAAAAAAAAAGATTGATGAGAAAAAAACTGGAAAACATGGGCCTTGTGGGGAGACACCCTATATCCCTTGTATGCTAGGAAATTAAGGAGCTGGGCAGTGTGGGTTTGAGAGTGTTCCCAAGAGGAACTACATAGAAGAAGGTCATCGGCATATTGAAGGAGAGTAGAGTCAGGACAGGTCGGGTGAAAGGATGTGAGGTCCTGGGCAAGGACTTGGCCAAAGAGATGGGGCCTATCCCTGAATCCCTGTGGGAGGACAGTCCAGGTAAGCTGACGAGAATGGCGGGTGTGAGGGTCAGTCCACGTAAAAGCAAAGATATCCTGAGATTCTGATGACAAGGGAAGAGAAAAGAATGCATCTTTTAAATCTACGCCTGAGAAGTGGGTAGTAGTGGCATGGATCTGAGAGAGGCAGGTGTAAGGGTTGGGCACTAGCCGGTGGATGGGGACCACAGAGGATTTGACAAGGTGAAGGTCTTGAACCAGCCTGTAGGACCTGTTAAGTTTCTTAACTTCCAGAATGGGGGTGTTGAATGGAGATTGTGTAGGCCTAAGATACCCCTTTCGTAATAAATCCTGGATGATGGGTTCTAATCCGAGGAGGGCTGTGGTTGTGAGTAGATATTGTGGTTGACTAATATATCTTGAAGGGTCGTGTAAGACAATATGAATAGGACTACATTTAGCCATAGAGGGTGTAGTTGTGTCCCAAACCTCAGGGTTAACTGGTTTAGATAGTCGTGGGAGACTGCATGAAGGAGATGTATCTGCCCCTAGGAACATCATGAGGAAATGAGAGGTAGGAGAGGTGTGGGGTGATATGTGAATGGTGACTTTTAATAGTGAGAGTATGTCATTAAGACATGACAGCCATCTGGGGTTTCTGGGTGGAGTTTTGTGTACTGTTGAAGGGCCTTGGTTAGTCTATCCAGGAAATCTGAAGGTGTTTCCTCCTTCCTTTGAATAACCTCCTGCACCTTTTGAAAGTTAACAGCCTTGCGGGTGGCCTTTTTTAGCCCCGCCAAGAGACAGGATGTAAAAAGGTCACAAAACTGTAAGCCTTCACAGGTGTTGTAATCCCATAGGGGATCCTGCTCTTGGACAGCATGAGGGCCTGTGGGGTGGGTAGGATTGGTCCTATGATTTTTATCAGCATGGGCTTGGGCTAGCTCCCAGAACCATTGCCTTTCCTTGGGGAGAAGTGTATTGGCCAAAAGCATGTAGATGTCATGTTGAGTGAGGCTACATACTTGCAGGACCCATTGAAACTCCCGAATGTAAGTGGTGGGTTCAGTGGTGAAAGAGCCTAACTTCCTCTCTAGCTGAGTAATGTCCGACATGGAAAAGGGAACGTGGACTCTGATGACACCCTCGGGACCAGCTACCTCACGAAGGGGTGCGATTGTCTTGGGGGTGGGAAGGAGTCCCTTAGACCTGGTAACAGGAGGACTGAAAGAGGCAGGCGGCAGACAGGAAGGAGAGGGAGAGGAAGGGAGTGTCTCTGTGGAGGAGGAGGAGGTGGAGCAGGCAGAAGAGGGCGGAGGGGAGGGGGATGAAATGGAAGGCGGAGGATACATGGAATTAGGCAGAGGAAGAGGACGGTATAGCGCGAGAGAAGGGGCAGATGGGGCTGGGGGATAAGGTGGGGGTTCATCTGCTTGGTCGAATGAGGAAGAATCTGTGAAGTCAGGATTAGAAGTAGGGGAAGAGAGGGGTTTTCAAGCAAAGAGGACCTGAGAGGGAGGTCAAAAAGAGCAGAGAGCAGGGAGCTGTGTGTGAAGGCTAAAACCTTCAATGCAGCGAATCTCACTCCACTTTTTCAGATGCTGGCAGTAGTTAAAAAGGTCCCAGAAGAGGTTTGGATCTAAGGAGCCTTCTGGTGGCCAATGATTGCCATTATCCAGTGGATATGTAGGCCAATCATGGGTACAGAAATTGATTAAAAGTTTGGGCTTGATGTCTGGTGTGAGGGAGAGTGTGGCCAGATTTTTTATTAAACATTTGAGAGGTGAGTCTTCAGGTGCAGACGAAGAGGTGTCTATAGTCACAGGGAGAGATTGGAGAGAGAGAGAGAGAGAGAGAGAGAGAGAGAGAGAGAGAGAGAGAGAGAGAGGATGAGAATAGGAGTAAGCGAGAAAGACAAAGAGAAAACCCGGGGTGGAACGGCTTCCAGGAAGCTCAGGGAAAACGGGGGTCAGGTGGGCGTTCCCAAAATGACCAGCCATCACGAGGAAATACAGAGGGCACTACCTGGTCATCACCAATGAAGTGCAATCTGTGAAACCAAAAGGAATTGGAGCCAAGGGCAACCTGACGTCAGGAAAGTTTTCGACTGCAGCAGAAGAAGTCAGTAATGAAAACAAAACTCTGGCTCTGGCAGAATGCAGTTCCAGGCCGGGAGTTCTCTTTTCCCAGAGCAGAGAGGCAGCTTCAGCCAGACACAGCAGCCCCACAGGATACAGCAACTCTAGCCGTCAGCAACAGCGGAAGTGGAGCAGGAAAATCCATAGAGCCTCTCGTGTAAACTCAGAAGCCTCATGCCCCAAAAAGAAACGGAACACCAGAGGGTCCACTGCAACTAGTAAAGGTCTTAGTGGGAGGAATTCCCTCTCCCCTACCGGGCGTCTGGAGTGTGCAGGAAGATCACGGTCAAAAAACCAGTGGCAGCCTGAAGGGAGTTGGCGAGCCGGGGTCAGGGGAGGATTACCTACATCAGATCAGTGGTGAGTGCAGAAAGCCGGCGTCTGAAAAGAGCGGACTAGGGCAGAGTGTCTCGGTGGAGCGGGGGACAGGGCTCTTGTTGGAAAGAGCTCACCGGTATCCTCTCAGGGGGCATCAGAATGAAAGAACTCCCCACGCAAAGACACTTCACCAGAAAATTCCAATTTTATTGCAAAAAGCTGTGTGCTTATATATAACTAAGGGGGAGATGGAAGGGCTTAGATAAATGGCAGGCAACCCATTTATTGGCAAGTTCTTTCAGATATCACCTCCTGAGCCCAGGAATTTGTTCTCATTGGGGCTAAGGTTCTCTGCCAGTGAGATTTGAAATTGGAGGAGGCGGGAGAGTTCACACGGGCGGGAACTTTTCGTGCCACTGCAGAAAAGAAGAAGGTAGGAAGTAGAAGTCCTTAGGCACCATGGTGGGAATTTTCTCTGGGTTATGGCTGCCGTTTATACTTTTCCCAACAATGAGTATACCAGACAGTGCCTTGATTGACTGGTTTTCATAAAAATGGTGTTTAACAGAGATGCCAGAAAGTTGCATCCTGCTGAGTAGTGGGCCTAGAGCAATAGTGGGCAGGTGTGTGATAAATATCTGTGGGGTGGCCATGTGGATCTGCCATTGGCTTCCAAATGGCTTGTGACTGACATGGTGAAGCCAGCAGACCCGTATATGTAAAGGCATCTTGATATATGGAGAAGTTTCAGGACATTGTTCAGAATCAGGTTGCTATAGTCAAGGAGGCAAGCTATGTGGGATACAAGTCTTGTTCTTTTATTCTCCTGCAGACCCTGACCCACCACACGTTACAGAACTCCCTCCCGCACTGTGTCCCAGTTGAAAACCTTGCATATCGTGAAGCAAATACAAAACTCCCAGTGCAACAGCAAGAAACACCACGAAAATGGAGGATGATCATATGGTTTCACAGTCCACATGGGGAGACATTTAGCCCCCAGTGGCCACAGTTTACCTAAAAAGAGAGAATTCAGCACTGCTGACTCATGTTCATTGAAAAAGAAGAAACCATGTTTTCCAGGTCTCATAGATTCAGACACAGCTTTGATGGTCTCACTAGAAAGGAAGCTAAAGCTCCTGACAACAACATATATTTCAAGTGCCCAACCTCACAGGCAGATTCTCAAGAAGTCTCTAGGCCAGTAGACCTCCATGTTTGTGGAGTGTTTACCCTGTCCTTTACTTTTGGAAACTCCTCTACCACATCCAAGGTTTTGAACTCCTGAGCATATTCCATTCCAGATATGTATTCACAGATTTTCTAACTCTTCTCTTCTAATTGTGTCTTACTTAGGGCAAAGGTATTCTCAAGGCATTGTTCTGGATGAGAGTGGGAAGATTTTTGTGTAGCACATATTTACATACACATTGGATTCATTTTCAAATTTTTCATTTGAAATACTGAATCCCTGACACTAACCCATACCCTATTAGACTCTGACTACAAATCCTAATATGATGGAGAAAAATAACCCAAATAGAATAGAAATACAAGCAGTTCAGATGAGGCACGGTGTATATTTGGTCTTGCCTTTTGCATGATATAGGGTAGGAGTTATAAATCTTGTCAATTTTCTGTTGAAATAGTTCTCCATGTGTTTGGAAAGTTAACAAATATGTGAATTTCTGTTTCCCTTTCTCTGTAGGCTATTCAGCACATGTATTTTCATATGCACATATAGAATCTTACCTGGTATCACACGTACATTCCTGTGAGGAATTCTTAACTTCCAGAATGGGGGTGTTGAATGGAGATTGTGTAGGCCTAAGATACCCCTTTCGTAATAAATCCTGGATGATGGGTTCTAATCCGAGGAGGGCTGTGGTTGTGAGTAGATATTGTGGTTGACTAATATATCTTGAAGGGTCGTGTAAGACAATATTAATAGGACTGCATTTAGCCATAGAGGGTGTAGTTGTGTCCCAAACCTCAGGGTTAACTGGTTTAGATAGTCGTGGGAGACTGCATGAAGGAGATGTATCTGCTAACTTGGCAGATACAAAATGCGAGAAGAGATCACTCCTCCTAAACCCTTTTGGAACTGAAAATTCGAACTGTGAGTGAGCTTCCTAGTTGAATAACATTATACATAAATCCATGTTCAGTAAAATTAATATTTTTGGATCTGTAGATGATATATATTTCACGATGAATTTTGATTGGCATATATATTGCTACTTTTTAATGTCTTTGTGTTATATATATATATATATATATATATATATATATATATATATATACTCTCCAGATTGTTCAAAATATGAAATATATGCATCTTATTATTCACTCCCTACATTCATTCATGTTCATGTATGTGGATTTATAGTAAACTTTTCACAAGATTATTCTCAGAAATATTCATTCACCTGAAATACATATTTTTTTTTTCCTAGTTCTGAAAACTAACTTCAGTGAATGTTGCATACAAATCCTAATATTTCTCCAGTAACTGACCCAGTTTAACATTAATGCAAGTAGATTCCTATGGGACATGATGTATATTTTGATGTTAGTTTTTATTCAACACTGGTTCATTACTATTTCTTCAATTTATGCACATCATAGTATATATATTTCATCCAGAAGTTAGTAAATTTATACGCATTTGTTTTGCTTTCAAGCACTTCCTGCTTCAGAACACATGTATTCCTCCATGTTTCTTGACTGGTCTTTCCATGAGACTTCTTCCCAAACACATTATTTTTGATTTCCATAATCACTTTTGAAGCAAAACTCACACACTCTTCATGATAAACCATAACCCTAATATTACTATTAGATGTATAACTCGTTGGAATGAATGTATGTATATCAATATAAGATTTCCTGTATTTTTTCATATATCAATTTGATCCATTATTTAAAGTTGGAACTAGTTATATTATTTATTCACAGTATGATCTACTCATGCATTATCTCTATATTCATAGACACAGAGTACACCTATTTGTACACCCAATACTAATTTTATGTCTTCAAAATATTGCTGCAAGAAATGGTGAAAGAAATACTCATGTCTCCTGATCTATATATTCATTTTATCAAAGTAATATTTTGGACACAAAAAGCAAAGGTCACACTTATGATTGTACCAATGTAAAAGTCGTTCTAGCATTGGAGGAAGAGACAACCAAGAGACTGTCTCATGCAACAGCATGCTGGGGCTCAGAGCTCATTTGAATAGAGCCTAGAGCCCTTAGAACATCTTAAGCAGAGCTTACATACTTAACTTGGAGAGGGAAGGGAGGGAAGTTTATTGGTGGTTCAGGGTGAATGGACGGTTTGTGTGCAACCGAGTGAGGGATTACATTCTGCAGTTTGGCATTTGGGGACAGCACATTCTGGGAACAAGATTACCAAACAGTTCTCAAGATTTCAATAGTGTTTTGTTAAGAATACAGAAAAACAGGAAGTGACAAATACCTATTTTATTAATCTTTCATTCCTCACTTCTTCTTCTGGTTACGTTTAATCATAAAAGTGATCATTGAGCGGTGTCACATTTTATGTCTGCTAGTGGGGTATATTGTTGTCTGATTACCAAAATTTATCTTGTCCAATTTGAGCTTGAAGAAATGAAACTACACGGTGGAGCAAACAGGGTCTACAGTTAGCAATAATATGATGATTATTAATGGACCAGCCAGAGCTGATAAAAGCGTAGTTTACCAGGGGGACTGTGTGAACGAAGATTGTAACCACCCTTTTTGGACCTCTCTCTCTCTTTGATGCGCTTTAAGGTGTCTTCTCAATTTACTCATAGATAATTTTACAACCAGTATGATCGGAATGAAAACAACATTCTTCCCTCAATACAGCACAATGGCCCCCTTTTCTCATGAAGAGGAGGTCCAACCCTCGCCTTTTCTGTAAAACAACTTCAGAGAGAGATGTTAAAGATTCCTGTAAGGCTGTGATGGAGGTTTAATATCTTTAAGTTTTGGTCTACTGCTGCTTCTAATTGGGTCATTTGTTGTGTTCCATGGACTACGGCAGTGGTTCCTGTGCCCAGCCCTGCAGCAACTTCTATTCCTAATAGGATGGCCAAAGTGAGGAATACAGATTCCTGGTAGAACCGGCTTGTATGCCCCCCGCTATTTGATCTTAATTAACCTGCATCATGATAGAGCACTCTGGGAAACATCTGCACCATTACATAATAAATCACACCAGTTGACAATTTTATGAAAACATAAACAATGTTTAACTATATAGAATTATACTCTTGTAGGTATGGACAGGGCAAGGCACCTAAGATAGCACCGAAAACAGAGAAACAGTCCTATTTGGTTGCAACCGAATATAGAGGGCATTGCTTCTGTTGTAATCAATTAATCCCTTGAACCCCAAGTTTAGGTAGTTTTAGAATTTTGTACCCAACATGTAATGGAAGGGGCTCAGAAGTTCACAGTCTGCAGAAGTCCACAAAAAGCAGTTTTTTTCTGTTTTTTTTTCCTCTGTTCTGGGCAAGCTAACTTTTTAACGACACCTAGGAGAAGGAGAGCTTTTTTCTTCTCTTTTTTGTTTTCTCCCTGCCAGCTGTTACCATGGGGTCCAGTTGGTAACTTCTTTATCTTACAAATGTAGCCATCCCTGTGAAGCCCCAGCTCAAGGCCAGAGGCCTTGTTCACATATTTTGTGAAAAATTAGTAAGGGGGTGTCTAGCTTAGGAGTGCTGATTTTTCCAGCCAGTTGCCAAGTAGAACAGGCAACACGAAAAGAGGAAGTTTGTCTACATTGAACTCTTTTATAGGGACTCTTTTGCTCAAAGTCCTAAAGTCAGCCTTGGTGAAGAATTTTGGAGAAGGTCAGTTAAGACTTTTTTGTGGGCCTTTTACAGAGGGGAAAGACAGGGAAGGCGGGGGGTGAGAGCAGCTACATGGATCTGTGTATGAGAAAGGAGAGATGTAAAAGAATAATGAGAAAGAGGTTTGGGATTTTCCTAGCAACAAATTCGTGAGCAGTAGAACAGGTAGAGCAGAGGGGAAGATGGGAGTGAGTATCCAAAAAGTCTCTGAGGGACTTTAAATTCTTAGTAACCTGTTTTCAGTGATGACAAAGCAACTTTAAAAGCCATTTATATTACATCTTGGATAGGGGTCTGAGGGCTCTCCTCAGCTGATTTGAGCTTTGGTATAGCTGGTAAGAAGATCTGGTGGGACTCGGTGCGGGCACTGACAGAAGAAGAGAGGAGTGAGTTGGTGGAGGGGTGCCTCACTACCTGCTACCTCAGTAAGGGGGCAATTGTCTGAGAACCGAGGTTTGGGTTTTGATCCAGTAATTGGAGGGGAGAAATCAGGTTGCTGAGGTGGGAGTGACAGCAGAGATTCTGGAGCAGAAGGCAGAGGGTGAGGATCTATTGGAGAAGCATAGTTCAGGATGTGAGAGAAGGAGGAAATTGGCCTCCACATAGGGGAATCTCCTTTCACCCTTTTGAGCACTTGCAGAAGTTAAAAAGGTCACACAGAATTTGAGGATCTAGAGACCCATCTGGGGGCCATCAGTTTTGATTGTCTAATTGGTAATATGGCCAATGCTGTGTACTGAATTTGATGAGGAGTTTGGATTCCACCAGGCAGCCCCTGTATGCTCACATCCCCATGACTTACAGAAGAAGTTGGCTTTTGAGCCACACAGCCATGGCTGTTTGTGGTTTAGATAATCTGCCGGGAAAACATAGTAATCAAGGCTAGCCAACCTGCATCTGGCTCGTGTGTCCCTACATCCATAATGTTTGTTTCCATTATCTATGGTACAGAAGTCATTTAATGAAATTTTAGTGGGATCCTCTCCTTCAGGGATATCCCAATAGGAACGACCTATAGCCAGCTGACAAATGTCTGGGTGGAGAGATGGCCACCAGGTCCCTAAGGGGGCTGTATGCGAGATAGACCACACTTCTTGTCTAGTTGGATTTGTGATTAGCCATCGCTGCTGTACGGGCTGATGAGCATTAGGAATACTCGTGGCCAAGGGGAGAATCTATAGCCTTATCCACCTGGTGAATACACCATTTGAAAGGGTTACCACTCTTTTCCAGTATCCAGCCAGAGTCTGGACAGGGCGCAGGCTTGAGATGAGAGGCATGGATCCAGGAAGTGATTCCATCTACATATACCACTGTAGGTGTTATAAGTAGCACCTGGTATGGTCCTTTTCAGCCGGGTTCCACGGATGACACCTGATGTCGTCTTATGTACACGAAGTCTCTTACTTGATATCCATGTGGTGTCCCCTCATCCCCAGGGTGGTAGGCAGTGGCCAGCTGTTTCCACAGGTATCGCTGAGTTCTTTCAAGAGCTTTTAGTCTGTCAAGCAAGTATTTCTTGCATGAAACAGTGCATAAGGCAGGAACATATTCTAATCTTTTATGCCGGTCTCTAAGCTTAATTTTGTTTAGGTCTCTTTAATGGTTCTATTTATTTTTTTTCCTGTCCTGAGCTCTGGGGTCTATATGCACAATGTAACTTCCAATTAATCCCCAGGGTCCTGGCTAAGCTCTGACTCACCTGGGCCATGAACATCGTTCAATTAAAAGACCCTATTACCTTAGGCAGGCCGTGTCTTGGAAATATATCTTAGGATCTACTTGACCACCGTTTGAGCCGTTTTTTTTTTTTTTTTTTTGTGAGAAAGGATTCAATCCATCCTGAAATTGTATCTACAAAGACTAAGAGATATTTAAGTCCATACCTTGCTGGCTTAATTTCAGTGAGGTCCACTTTCCAGAATTGTCCTGGTCTGGTTCCTTGTAGGTGCTTTCCTGCGGGAAGCTTGGAAGTGTAAGCATTAACCAATTGACAGAACCAACAGGCTTTTGTTACCCATTCAGTTATTTCCCTTCACTGTGAGTGAGTTAGTCGAAATCTCTGTTCCTGATCCTTCAGGAATGCCTGCAGTTTCTTTGAACCAAGGTGAATAAGTTGATGTACATTTTTAACGTAGTGTAGGGCTTTCTGAAATTGCACGCTGGTCTCAGTGAAGTTTAGGAGTTCAGTGTCAGTGTTTTAAATGTTATAAAAAGCTTGCTGGTGCTCAAGGGTCCATCGGAATTGGGCATCCTCATTTAACAGAGGGTATAAAGGAGCAGCAAAGAACACAAACCCAGGTATCCATAACCTGCAAAAGCCAGCAGTCCCAAGAAACTCTCTGTGTTGTCCCCTGTTAGATGGGGGTGGTATCTGCACAACAGTTTGTTTTCTGGGCTCAGTGAGCCATCATTTACCGCCCCTAAGGGAATACCCCAGGAAGATTACTTCTTGCTGGCAAATTTGGGCCTTTTTGGCCGAAGCTCTATACCCAAGTTCAGCAATTTCAGATAATTGTGCTTGGGTCCCAGACTCACAGTTTTACTTGGTGTTGGCAGCCAGTAGCAGGACATCCACATATTGAAGCAGAGTGACTTCGGGGTGTGTAGTTCTGAAGTTGTTGAGATTTCTGTGGAGGGCTGCATCAAAGAGAGCGGGGGAATTTTTGAACCCCTGTGGGTTTCTAGTCCAAGTTAGTTGACCAGACGTTAAAGTTTCTGGGTCTACCCAGTCGAAAGCAAACAGCAACTGACTATCTTTATGCAGAGTCAAGCAAAAGAAAGCATCTTTTAATTCCAGAAGAGTATACCATTTTCACTCAGCTACAGCAAACGGTTTATTGGGGGTCCAGCATGCTGGGGCTAAGAGCTCACATGAATAGAGTAGAGAGCCCTGAGAACAGCTTAAAGAGAGCTTATATACTTTCCTTGGAGAGGGCATGGAAGGAAATTTTTGATGGGTCAGGGCGAGTGGGCGGTTTGCGTGCAACCAGGTGAGGGAGTACATTCTGCAGTTTGGCAGTTGGGCACAGCACATTCTAGGAACAAAAGTAGCAAACAGTTCTCAAGATTTCAACAGTGTTTTGTTAAGCATACAGAAAAACAGGAAGTGACAAGTACCTATTGTATTAACCTTTTACCAAAGCAAAATGCAAAGTGAGCATGGAATAATAAAATCAACCATGTCCAGATTGCTTAATGCTCTGAAATGTCAATCTTATTGGTGTCTAGATATTTGTTTCTTCCTAAGATTATACATTCAACTTCAACCATGTTGAAAATGTCTAATCCTATCACTCACCTTATACTTTGCCTGATTTTCTAATGTCTCTATTGATATCTGCTTTCCTACATATTTTCTCCAGTTCATCATTGTGAATGACTTTTCACATGTGCTAATATTTACGTTCACTCTCTAAACGAAACAATATTGCTAATGAACTTTTGGTCCAAATCATATACTCACTCTTTTTACTAAACCTACCCACTATCTTTCTAATTTTACCGACTATTCATTTTTGACTGGATGTTCTCTTCTACATTCAATCATCTAAGGTACAAGGTCCTTTGCCATTGCATACTGATTTATCTGAGACATCTGTGCAGAACATAATTCAAAGCTAAGTATCCCACTAAAGGGCCCAATGCCCTTCAGGGCTTCAAATCGTACCTAGATTTTCTGGTTTCATACTTATTTTTCACCGATATATTCTTGTGAATATCGCAGGTTCCCAATACCATTATTCATTCCGCAGAATGATGCCTAACCCAAATAGAATAGGTTATTAACCCTAACCATACACTGTTCTCTCAATCTAACTTTACAGAAGAGCAAAGACAGAGTTGGTCTTACAATACAGTCATGTAGGTGATCTTCCAATTGCTGAGAACCTCAAAGGTTGATGCAGAAATGATCCCAGGAGAAGATGTAGGCAGATATAAAGGACCTGAGAGAGCAAAAGTCATCTTCCATGGCAAACAACCTGGTCAGGATGAAACGATGTGTCTGAATCAGCCTTTCTCCTCTTAATATAAAGAAGATGGACCAAACCAGCCCTGTGTGGAGAGCTTCTCCTCGGTCCCTATGGTTGATATACCATTCTAACTTGTGAAAGTGTCACAGGAAGTAGGGGCAGCCTCCATCTCAAGGAAACCTTGGAAGCCACTGTTAGGACAAAGTGGTTGCCAAGGCAGTGACCTCATTCCGTTCCTGAAGGAATTGACCTATGTCACATCTTTGGTGATGGAACTCTCTGAACTTGTTATCCAGGAAGCCAGGCACACAGAGCCAGTCCCAGTCCCAGTCCCAGTTGGCTCACTTGTTTGGATTTACCAAGGACAGAGTCTGTTTTTCTTGATACCTAATGATTTGAGGATGCCAAATGCAAGTAGAGCTCTGAAGACGGGCCTTTCCGGAGAAAGCAGGTAGTGTGGTCAGCCCAGGCTCCTGACAACTTCACAGAGTTGGACAAGGAGACCAGATCTGAGACAGGACAGGCCATTTCGGGGGAACATAGTATGGTCCACCAGTCAGAGGACACTCTGGAAAGTCACAGACTTACTTGGGGGAAGGAGGTTCCTTTGTGAATGTGGGTGTGAGTTTGTGGATTTGTCTCATGTTCTCAGAATAGGTAGGAAAGTCAGTATGTTTGGTTTGGAGTAGACTGTTTCTAGAAAGTCGTTTGACAAGGTGAGTGTTTCTATGTCTGTGTATCTCACTGTGTCCGTGGTTGAAAACATTAGAAATAAGAATGCATCAATGGATGTGTCCTGTCTAGTAGAAAGCTTCCCAGCATTCATCCTGCCCATTTTAGGAATGGATTGCAGGTTTCATTATTGATGGGAAACACCTACTATCTTCCCAAGTTCCTGTTTTCTTCCTGAATTCTGGCCACTCTCCAGAATAGGCTCATGGTTTTGTGTTCATGATATGTATGACCTCTAAGCTCTGTGACATGGCCATGTACTGGATAGCTGAAGGGAATGCGAGCATCTCAGAAAACTCAGATATCAGTGTGACCAGGAAAGTCTCAGTGGAGAAACCCTGCTTTGGGCCTTTTGCTAACCTATTTGCCTGTTGCCATGAATGTCAGGAAGGTCTTTTCCTCAGGTCAGCCCTTTGTGAATAGTGAAGAAAACTGTTTTCAAATGGTAATAAATGGGAATCACCTGTGGCTCTTTGCTTAAATGCTTTGGAAAGGGATGTGTCTGAATCTGCCTCTTTGCCCTGTGTGAGGTAGTGGCTTAGATTCTCAGCACCAGTTGGATCTAAAGAAAAATCCAATGTGTGCATCCAAAACCAAAATGCAAAAAAGATCAGTCATGGTGTATGAAGTCTCTCACCTTCCTCTTTTAGGTTCCTGACCTCCATCAAGTGAGAATAGGGATCCTTTGGGACAAATGAGTTCTTTCAAGCCCTGCAGAGATGATTGGGTTTTCTCATGACTCCAAATCACATGAAGAAACTATACCTGACAGTCAGTAGGCCTCAAATTGGAGAAGCAGAGCAGTATTAATGGCAGACCTATTTGATCAATCCTGGTTCACAGAAATGGTGTCCAGGCTACCCTGAGGTTAGGCAAATGAAGGGAAAGAGACCTTATTTTGGAAACTCTCTTAGGCTGTGCCATTCATGGAAACATCCAGCCAGAGGTTATGATGAATGTATATATGGAAGAAGATGAGGGCCTAAGGGGAATGTTTTGGTTTTAATTGTGGTCATTTGTGTGGAGTTTGGAAGAGATGACTGGGTCCACCTGGGCTTGAACTCTGGTGTGATTCCCCTCAGAGACTGAGTTCTGTAACTGACCTCAGAGAAGTAATTGCTTTGGAAAGGGATGTGTCTTAATCAGCCTCTTGGCCCTGTGTGAGGCTGTGGCTTTGATTACCAGCACCGTATGGATCTAAAAAAAGATCCCATGTCTGCTTCCAAAACCAAAATGGCCAAAATTGCAGTCATTGTTGATGAAGTCTCTCGCCTTCCTTTGTAAGGTTCTGAAAGAATAAAAGAAATTGAAATTGAAACGTAAAGAACCAGGTTCTGTAAAGTTTCCAGACTGCACTCAGAACCTGAAATTCCTGTGGCAGTTAAGACAATTCCCGGAACTACCCATTAGATGTGTGTTGAAATCTTCCCTGACCACCTAGTTACTTAACAACCTCTTCCCAAAAACCGTGCAGCTCAGCACATATACATCTCAGGGCTTCAACCAATCATTTTAAATGTATACCCCTTCTCAGGGCTGACCAATCATCCCCTGCCTGAAGTGTTCCCACCAATGAATGTGCAAATCATGTTTTAGAGTTTTTTTTTGATTTTCCCACAGTATACGGTGATTTGCTAAAGGAAGCTATGATGTATGTTAAGTCCCTGCCCTCTCTAAAGAATGTATATAAAATCTGCTCATGTTGTTCTCGGGGCTCTTAGTTCTTTGCTCCTCTGAAGTGAGCTCTGAGCCCCAGCATGCTGGACCCCCAATAAACCATTTGCTGTTTCATGAGAAATTCTCTTGGTGGTCTTTTCCTCCGACGTTCGGCCCACCCTTTCATCTGGAGGCCCTAGCTGAGAAATCCAGCAGTGACGAACAAAAGACCCCAACGGACTCCTTTCAGAGTAAGTAAGGTGCCTCTTTCTGGTTTCGGGTTTCAGGTTAGGGCTTGGCAAAATGGCTGTCGGTGAAGAACATTAGCTCTCTGCGACGGTGGCTGAGAGATGTGTCACAGAGCCACAGGCCTCGTCCCTGGGGGAAACTCCAGAGGACTCGGGAAATTGAGGATTAGTAGTTTCCTCAACTCGGTTATTTTTTGCTTCAGGATTCGGTTTTCCAGCCCATCAGGTTTTGCTGGCTACTCAGTTTTGTTCATTGTCAGGAACTCATGTTGAGTTTACTGTCTGTCTTTATTGTCTAACCCATCAGGTTTTGCCAGTTACCCAGTTCTAATCTTTGTCTTGGACTCATGTTAAACGTTTACTGTTTGTCTTTGTCTGGGTCACGTTTGTGTATTCACTGTCCCTGTTTGAGTAACTCCCATTATGG
Organism: Callospermophilus lateralis; assembly: GCF_048772815.1. Classification (NCBI taxonomy): domain Eukaryota; kingdom Metazoa; phylum Chordata; class Mammalia; order Rodentia; family Sciuridae; genus Callospermophilus; species Callospermophilus lateralis. Next base: position 107,207 of record NW_027510746.1, read on the forward strand.
GACATTATGGGACAAAGCACTTCCATGCCTCTGTCCCTTAACCTTGATCGTTGGACTGATGTCCGCTCAAGTAAGAAGAATCTTTCTTTTTCAGTAAAATGCCGGACCTGGCAGACTCTCTGTGCTTCAGAATGGCCCATCCTAGGAGTCGGATGGCCCCCAGAAGAATCCTTCCACTTCCCTCTAATCCGAAAAGTCAGAGATATTGTCTTTCACCGGGGCCACGTGGCCACCCAGATCAACAGCCATATACCCCTTCCCCCACGATCTTATCATGCCAACATTCTGTTCCTCCCCCTCTTCCCTCCATTCTGAGTCACAAGACTGGGCACTCCTCTCTCTCCTTATCCTCTACCCTCGCTCCCCAACCCACAACATGTTCCAGATGATCCTCCCGCCGCTGACTCAGCCTCTCTGCCGCTAGAGGCAATTGGGCCAGACCCAAGCCCTCCAGGGGACTTCCCCGCAGCAGCAGCAGCCCCTGCTCCCCTGAAGGAAGCTGGGCCACCTAAAGGAACCCGCAGGAGATGGATAATAGAAAACTCGGAAGCCCCTGTGATGCTCCCTCTCTGTCCCTACGGGCCCATGAACCGACCCAACTGGGACCCCAACACCTTTGAATGTAGGTAGCATCTGTCCACTTATCGCCGTTCTCTAATAGTGGGTATCTGAGCGGCCGCCAGAGGGCAGACTAATTTGGCCAAGGTAAGAGAGATTATCCAAGGGCCTAATGAGTCTCCTTCTATGTTTCTGGAGAGAATTATGGAAGCCTATAGGAAATATATTCCTTTTGATCCTCAGGCAGAAGACCAAAAGCCATCTGTTGCAATGGCCTTAATCGAGCAGACTGCCCTAGATATTAAGAGAAAGTTACAACGTCTAGATGGATTATAAGATATGACCTTAAGAGATTTAGTCAGAGAAGCTGAGAAAGTATATTATAAGAGAGAAACTGAGGAGGAAAGGGAATAGAGGAGAGAGAAGGAAAGGGAACAAAAGAAGGAGGAAAGAAGCAAATGGCAGAGTAAAGCATTGCCTAAGGTTCTGGTCACAGCAGCAAATAGGCCAGAAGTTAAAAAGCAGGGATACATAAAGGGATCCCTGGGCCCACGCCAAAGGCTGCCGCTGGCCTCAAATCAATGTGCCCACTGTAATATAAAAGAACACTGGGCCAAAGAGTGCCCCCAAAAGAAGCAGCCATGCCAGCCCGCCGTGCTGACTCTAGAAGAGGCCTAGGAAATTCGGGGCTCAGATCCCCTCCCCCAGCTCAGAGTAACATTTGAAGTTGAGGGGAACACAGTGAACTTTGAAGTGATTACAGGAGCAGTATACTCAGCCCTTAAGACTTCACTGGCCCCCCTATCAATTAAATGGTCCCTAGTTCAAGGGGCTAATGGCAGTAGATATCGGGCTTGGACAACTAAGATGAATATGGACCTCGGAAAGGGAAAAGTCCACCACTCTTTCCTAGTAATCCCAGAATGCCCGGCCCCATTGATGGGCAGGAATATGCTTACCAAACTCCGGACTAGAATAACCTTTAACCCTAATTGTTCCCAAGTGGGGGTTGTAAAGCCTTCAGTATTAACTCCCATAGTAACATCTTTTACTATGTCCGTAGAAGATGAACATCAACTCTTCGCGCCCCCTAGGACTGATCAAACAGGCAAACTACCCCAGAAATGGATAAAAGATTATCCTAATGCCTGGGCAGAAACTGCTGGATTAGGTCTAGCCATCAACAACCTCCAATAGTAGTAGAATTAAAAGCCTCTGCATCTCCAATTAGTGTTAAACAATATCCTCTAAGCAAAGAGGCTAAGGATGGGATAAGGCCCCATATTCATAAATACCTGGGTCTTGGGGTCCTAAGGCCCTGTCAATCAGCCTGGAACACCCCCTGGTACCAGTAAGAAAGCCAGGAACTGGGGACTACCGTCCTGTTCAAGACCTAAGAGAGATCAACAACAGAGTGCAGGACATTCACCCCACAGTACCCAATCCATATAATTTGCTTAGCACTCTGAATCCGGAGCAGAAATGGTACACTGTGCTGGACTTAAAAGATGCTTACTTCTGCTCGCTACATAAGGACTGTCAGTTGCTGTTAGCTTTAGAGTGGATAGACCCAGAACCTGGAACATCTGGCCAACTAACCTGGACTAGACTCCCACAGGGGTTCAAAAAATCCCCCACTATCTTTGATGAAGCCCTCCACAGAGACATCAATGACTTCAAAACTGCACACCCCGAAGTCACCCTACTCCAATAGTGGATGATCTACTGGCAGCCGACACCAAGGAGACCTATGAGTCTGGGACCCAAGCACTATTATTCGAGCTTGCTCGCCTTGGATATAGGGCTTCTGCCAAAAGGCCCAAACTTGTCAGCAAGAAGTAATCTTCCTGGGTTATTCTCTTAGGGGTGGCAAACGATGCCTCCCTGAGCCCAGAAAAAAAACCGTTGTGCAGATACTGCCCTCATCTAATAAGAGAAAACTCAGAGAGTTTCTTGGGATGCCAGCTTTTGCAGGTTATGGATTCCTGGGTTCGCATCTCTGGCTGCCCCTTTATACCCGCTGATAAAGGGGGATGCCCACTTCCAATGGACCCCTGAGCACCAACAAGCTTTTGATAATGTCAAAAAAAGGTGCTGCTATCTGATCCGGCCTTAGCACTCCCAGATGTAGAAAACCCTTCACTCTCTACATCGAGGAAAAGAAAGGAATAGCACGGGGAGTGCTCACTCAGTCTTTGGGACCTTGGAAAAAGCCGGTAGTGTATTTATCCAAAAAACTGGATCCATTGGCTAGCGGGTGGCCCCATTGCTTAAATGCTATAGCAGCGGCAGCCCTTCTAATAAAAGATGCTCATTAATTAACGTTGGGACAGAAGCTAACCATTATAGCCCCCCCATGCCCTGGAGAGCATCATCTGTTAGCCTCCAGAGAGGTGGCAATCAAACTCCAGAATAAACCACTACCAGAGCCTCTTGCTTGACAAAGACAGAATAACGCTGGGACCCCCTGCTCCACTCAACCCACCTACACTGCTGCCAGAAGAATCATCAGGACCCGTCACTCATGAGTGTCAACACATACTGGCAAGGAAACCAGTATACAACAAGACTTGAAGGATCAGCCACTGCCTCGCCCTGAAGTCGTATGGTTTACGGATGGCAGCAGCTTCCTCCAAGATGGTAAGCGGCGGGCTGGAGCAGCAACAGTTAGCAAAACTGATTTCATCTGATACTCTCGTCTCCCAGAAGGGACATCAGTCCAAAAAACAGAACTGATTGCCCTTATGAAAGCATTGGAACTAGCAACAGGCAAAAGGGCCACCATATAAACTGATAGCCACTATGCATTTGCCACTGTTCATATGCACGGGACTATTTACCAACAATGGGGGCTATTAACCTCTGCCGGGAAAGAAATAAAGAATAAAGATGAGATCCTCCACCTTGGCTCAGCAGTGCAGGGCCATAAGGAACTAGCTATAGTGGACTGTCCAGGGCACCAGAAGAGAAACAACCGCGTGGCAGTTGGAAACAGAAGGGCAGATGAGGAAGCTTAATTGGCAGCCCTAAACGGAGTGACTCTGTTAACTTTTTTCACACCGGGGGGAACAAAAATCAGGAGACTTGGCCGCCCCGGAACATTCAGGCAACTTATCATCTGAGGAGACAGATACAGAACTCTGGGACCCTACAGAGCTAAGTTTACAATTTCAAAAAGCCCACCTTTATGTCAAAGACGTACACCAGCTCAACCACTTAGGCTCAAAGAAGTTATAGGCACTCTTAAAGGACCGAAGAAAGGACTTATTATTGACTGACTCAAAGAGGAAAAAAATAGCTGAGCAGGTGACTAGAGCTTTTCAAGTCTTCCAATTACTTAATACTTTCCCATCCAAGATTCCTGCAGGGAAGCGCATACGAGGAACCAGACCAGGACAATTCTGGGAAGTGGACTTTTCTGAAATTAAGCCAGCAAGGTATGGACTTAAATATCTTCTAGTATTTGTAGATACTTTTTCAGGATGGGTCGAAGCCTTCCCCATGAAGAAAGAAACAGCTCAGATGGTGGTCAAAAAGATCCTAGAAGACAGTTTTCCAAGGTTCGGCGTGCCTAAGGTAATAGGGTCTGATAACGGACCGGCATCCGTGGCCCAGGTAAGTCAGGGATTTTCCAGGACCCTGGGGATTAATTGGAAGTTATATTGTGCTTATAGACCCCAGAGCTCAGGACAGGTAGAAACGATGAATAGAACCATCAAAGAGACTTAACGAAATTAATCTTGGAGACCAGCATAAAAAATTGGAGTATGCTCCTACCTCATGCACTTTTTCGTGCAAGAAATACCCCTCCGGCTCTTTGTGTAACCTCACCCCTTATGAAATTCTCTACAGTGCCCCTCCTCCATTAAGGGACCTGACCCCAACTCTGAGATTAATGATTCCTTTCACACCCCCTTGCTAGACAGACTTAAAGCCCTTGAACAAACCCAGCACCCAGCGATACCTGTGGAAACAGTTGGCCACTGCTTATCATCCTGGAGACGAGGGAACTCCACATCGATATTAAGTGGGAGACTTCGTCTACATGAGACAGTATCGGGTGTCATCCCTGGAACCCTGCTGGAAAGGACCATACCAGGTGCTGCTTATAACACCTACAGTGGTGAAAGTGGATGGGATCACTTCCTGGATCCATGCCTCCCATCTCAATCCTGAGCCCTGTCCATACTCTGGCTGGAAACTGGAACAGACTGGTTACCGTCTCAAGTTGCATGTCCGTGGTGTGGGTAGGGCTATGGATTCTTCCCCTGACCACCAGCAGTCCTAATCCCCATCAGCCTGTTCAGCAACAATGGCAAGTTATAAATCCTACTGGGCAAGTAGTGTGGTCTATTTCACATACAGCCCCCTTATGGACTTGGTGGCCATCTCTCCACCCGGACATTTGTCAGCTTGCCATAGGCCTCTCTGACTGGGATCTCAATGACATAGTGGACCCCACACAGATCCCACTCAAACCCAAACCAGGGCAAATAGACCAACTTACCCCATGAATTATTGATGTCATCTCCCCAGCTCAGGTGTAAACTAACCAGTCTTGTTTTATTAAGTGTGCCCAGCTGATTTCTGAAGTTGCAAACAGGCCCAAACCTGTGGAGGACCCAGTGACTTTTATTGTAGATCTTGGGGTTGTGAACACACGGGAGCTACATTGTGAAACCCAAACTCCCCAGACAGTATGATTCGGGTAGGATGAAATGACATCTGGATTGATCCCAATAAATGTGCCGCTATCCAAGTGGTGTCAAAAACTTGCTGTGGAAAAAATAGTCTATGTTACCCCCTCAATATAACTTTCACTTCCAAAGGAAGGGGCTACCTCAGAACAACATGGCCTATGGAAAATACTTGGGGAATGCGATTCTATATTAATGGCCCTGGTTATGACTTTGGTCTCTGATTCACCATCCGGCTTAAAAAGGAAGAAAATCCCACAGCAATAGGGCCCAATCCCCTCAAGTCAGGAATTAAGCCTCCTAAACCTCCCATGCCTAGATCTACCAAAACCCCTCTACCATCTCATACTTCGCAGTTTCTGTCTTTGCCTACTTCCCCAGTCCAGAGTACAGCTGACTCCTCCCCCTGAGAACTAATTAAAGGAACCTTTATGGTACTAAACTCCACACAGTCAGAACTCCTTGCATTTCAGCTCAGGTATTTGACAGCTCTGTACATTATTGTGTAATGGTGCAGATACTCCCCAGGGTGCTCTATCATGATGCAGAATCCTTTGAAGGTCTACTAGGTGGACAAACAACCCTATTTTGCCGGGAGCCAGTGTCCCTTACTCTAGCCATCCTATTGGGGCTAGGAGCTGCTGCAGGAGTGGGTACAGGAACAGCTGATATGATCCATGGGTCACAACAAATGGCCTGATTAGAAACAGCAATAAATCAAGACTTGAAGACGTTAGAGACCTCCATCACAGTTTTGCAGAAAACCTTAACCTCTCTCTCTAAAGTTGTTTTACAGAACAGGCGAGGATTAGACCTCCATTTAATGAGGGAGGGGGGCCTCTGTGCTGTACTGAGAGAAAAATGCTGTTTTTAGGCTGACCATACTGGAGTTGTAAAATAATCCATGAATAAATTGAGAAAATGCCTTGAAGAGCAACAGAGAGAAAGGGAGATTCAACAAGTGTGGTTTGAGTCATGGTTTACCCAGTCCCCCTGGTTAACTACACTCCTATCATCCTTAGCTGGACCCCTGATCATGCTTATGGTGTTGATAACTGTGGGACCTTGTTTGCTTAACTGCATAGTTTCCTTTCTCCAGGCTCAGATTGGGCAGGTAAAACTCATGGTAATCAGACAGAAATACACTTCACTGGCAGAAATAGAATGTGAGACCCCACAATAATTATGATTCATTACTTTTAAAATTAAAAGTAGGCAGAAAAAGGAGTGAGAAATGAAAGAATTAAAGAAATTGAAATTGAAACGTAAAGAAACAGGTTTTGTAAAGTTTACAAGCTGTGCTCAGAACCTGAAATTCCTGTGTCAGTGAAGACAATTCCCGGAACTGCCCATTAGATGTGTTGAAATCTTCCCTGACAACCTAGTTACTTAACAACCCCTTCCCAGAAACCGTGCATCTCAGCACGTATACATCTCAGGGCTTCAACCAATCAGTTTAAATGTATACCCCTTCTCAGGGCTGACCAATCACCCCCTGCCCGAACTGTTCCCGCCAATGAATGTGCTAATCATGTTTTAGAGTTGTTATTTGATTTTCCCACAATATATGATATTTGCTAAAGAAGGCTATGATGTATACAAAGTCCCTGCACTCTCTAAAGATTGTATATAATCTCTTCTCAAGTTGTTCTCGGGGCTCTTTGTTCTTTGCTCCTCTGAAGTGAGCTTTGAGCTGCAGCATGCTGGACCCCCAATAAACCATTTGCTGTGGCATGAGACAATAGGTGCTTGGGTTTTCTCATGTCTCCAAATCACATAAAGAATCTATACCTGACAGTCAGTAAGCCTCAAATTGGAGAAGCAGTGCAGTATTAGCGGCAGGGCTATTTGATCACTCCTGATTCAAAGGAAGGGTGTTCAGGCCACCCAATGCCCTTCTGGACTTCAAATATTACCTAGATTTCTGTTTTCATACTTATATTTCACCAGTATATTCTTGTAAATATCGCAGGTTCCCAATACCATAATTCGTCCTGCAGAATGATTCCTAAACCAAATCGAACCTGTTATTACCCTTAACCATGCAATATTTCCTCAATCTAACTTAACAGAAGAAAAAGGATATTGTTGGTCTTACAATACAGGAATGTAGGGGATCTTCCACCTGCTGAGAACCTCAAAGTTCCGTGCATAAATGATCCCTGAAGAAGATGTAGACACCTATGAAAGACCTGAGAGAGCAAAAGTCAACTTCCATGTAAAACAACCTGGTCAAAATGAAGGGATGTGTCTGAAAGCCTCTCTCTTCTTAATGTAGATTAAATCGACCAAACCAGGCCTGTGTGGAGAGCTGTTCCCGGGTGCCTATGGTTGATATACCATTCTATCTTGTGAAAGTGTCACAGGAAGTATGGGCAGCCTCCATCTCATGGGACCCTTGGAAGCAACTGTTAGGACAAAGTGGTTGCCAACGCAGTGACCTCATTCAGTTCGTGAAGGAAGTGACCTATCACACTTCCTTGGTGATGGAACTCTCTGAACTCGGGTTCCAGGAAGCCAGGCACCCAGAGCCAGTCCCAGTCCCAGTCCCAGTGGTATCACTTGTTTGGATTTACCAAGGACAGAGTCAGTCTTTCTTAGTACCTACTGAAGTGAGAATGGCCAAATGCCAGGAGAGCTCTGAAGAGGGGCCTTTTCTGAGAAAGCAGGTAGTGGCTCAACCATGGCTCCTCACAACTTCACAGAGTTGGCAAAGAAGTCCAGGTCTGAGATAGGACAGGCCATTTTGGTGGAACATAGTATGGCCCACCAATCAGAGGACACTCAGGATACTCACAGACATACTTGGGGGAAGGAGGTTCCGTTGTGGGTGTCGGTGTGAGTGTGTGGTTTTGTCTCATGTTCTGAGAATAGGTAGGAAAGGTGCTTTGTTTGTTTGGACTGGAATGTTTCCAGAAAGTCGTTTGAAAATGCGAGTGTTTCTATGTCTGTGTATCCCACTGAATCCGTTTTTGTAGAAATTTGAAAAGAGAATTCATCAATGGTTGTGTCCTGTCTAGTAGAAAGCTTCCCAGCATTCATCTTGCCAAATTAAAGAATAAACAGCTGCTTGCCTTATGGATGGGCAACACCTACTATCTTCCTAAGTTCCTCTTTTCTTCCTGAATACTGGCCACTCTCCAGAATAGCCTCATGGTATTATTTCCAAGATATGTACCACCTCCAAGCTCTGTGACATGATCATGTACTGGATAGCTGAAGGGAATGAGAGCATCTCAGAAAAACTCAGATATCAGTGCGACCAGTAAAGTCTCAGTGGAGAAACACTACTTTGGACTTTTGCTTACCTATTGTTCTGTTGTCCTGAATGTCAGAAACGTGTTTGCCTCAGGCCACCCCTGTGTGAAACCTGAAGAAATCAGTTTTCAAATGGAAAATGATGGGCGTCACCTGTGGCTCTTTGCTTAATTGCTTTGAAAATGGATGTGGCTGAATCAGCCTCTTTGCCCTCTGTGAGGCAGTGGCTTAGATTCTCAGCACCTGATGGATCTAAAGAAAGTTTCCAAGTGTGCATCCTAAACCAAAATGGCCAAAAGAGCAGTCATTGTGTATGAAGTCTCTCGCCTTCCTCTGTAAGCTTCCTGACCTCCATCAAGTGAGAATAGGGATCCGTTGGGTCAAACCAGTTCTTCAAAGCTCTGCAGAGGCTAGCCAATAGGTGTTTGGGTTTTCTCAGGACACCAATACACATAAAGAATCTATACCAGTCAGTTGGCCTCAAACTGGAGAAGCAGAGCAGTATTAAAGAAGGGCTATTTGATCACTCTTGGTTCACAGGAATGGTGTCCAGTCCACTCTGACTTTAGGCAAATGAGGGGCAAGGGAGCTTATTTTGGACACTGTCTTGGGCTGCGCCCATCATGGAAACCTCTAGCTAGAGGTTATTCAGAGTGTCTATGTGGAAGAAGATGAGGGCCATGTGGGAGTTTTTTGGTTTTAATTGTGGTCATTTTTTGGTGGTTGGAAGAGAATCCTGGGTCCACCGGGGCTGCAATTCTGGTGTGATTCCCCTTAAAGACTGAGTTCTGGAACTGACCTCAGAGAAGTATTGCCATTAATTGTGTTGGGATTTTAGGCGGCCATGCATGAGAGTCACCATTGGAAACTGAGATCTAAGCCTGGGGTGGCTATTCACCAAGCACTGTCAATCTCAGCCAGGACATCACATGATTTTATTCTGAAAGACTTGGCAGCCATTGTTGGCAGTCAAAACACACATGGACCTCACATTGTAGACCTCAACGGGCCTGGCTTTATGTGGCCTTTTGGCCACTCTTTGGGAAGCCTTGCCTCTGAAAATTCTCCAGAGGTTTCCTTGAAATGTGCTTCCTAAAAATTTAATGGTTCCTGAATGAATTGAAACCCACAGTTTCTCCAACTTCATCCTTGAAAAATGTCTAGATAAATACCATGAAATTTTTGAAATTTCCATGACCAGGTGGCACTGGAGAACCTTTGGTTGTCCTGTTGCTGATCAAGAGTGTACCAGACAGTGCCTTCCTTGACTGGGTTTCATGAAAATGGTGTAGAACAGAGCTGCCAGTATGGTGGAGCCTGCTGAGTAGTGGGCCCAGAGCTGTGGTGTGCAGTTGTGTGATAAAACATCTGTGGTGGGGTCATGTGGATCTTACTTTGGCTTCCAAATGCTTGTGACTGACATGGTGCAGCCAGCATACCTTTGTCTATTAAGCCATCTTGTTAGATGGGGAGTTTTCAGGGCAATGTTCAGAATCAAGTTGCTACGGTCAAGGGGGCAAGCAATGTGGCGTAGAAGCCTGGTTGGTGCATTCTCCTGCAGACCCTTACCCACCACATGTGACAGAACTCCCTCCAGCACTGTGTCCCAGTGGAACTCCTTGTATTTTGTGAAGCAAATGCCAAACTCCCAGTGCAGCAACAAGAAACACAACAAAATTGGAGAATGACCAAATGGCTTCACAGTCTACACGGAAAGATTCTTAGAACCCAGTGGCCACAGTTTACCCACAACGAGAGAATTCAGCACTGCTACCTCATGTTCATTGGAAAATAAGAAACCATGTCCTCCATGTAACAGATGCATACACAGCTTTGATGGTCTCACTACAAAGGAAGCTAAAGCTCCTGAAAACAACATATATTTCAAATGTACAACCTCAAAGACAGTTTCCCAGATGTCTTGAGGCCTGCACACTTCCATGTTTGTGGAGTGTTTACAGTCTCCTTTACTTTTGGAAACTCCTCTACCACCTCCAGTGTTGTGAACTCCAGAGCATTTTCCATTCCAGATATGTATTCCTAGATTTTCTAACTCTTCTCCTCTAATTGTATCTTACTTGGGGCAAAGGTAATGTCAAGGCATTGTTCTGGATGAGAGTGGGAAGGTTTTTTTTGTAGCACATATTTGCATACACATTGGATTCATTTTCCAATTATTCATTCAAAATACTGAATCCCTCATAGTAACCCACTCCCTACTAGACTCTGACTACAAATCCTAATATGATGAATAAAAATAGACCAAACCAAATTGAAATACAAGTAGTTCAGAGGATGCAAGGTTTACATTTGGACGTTCCTTTTGCAATATATATGGTAGGAGTTTTAAATCTAGTCAATTTTTTGTTGAAACACTTCTCCATGTGTTTTTAAAGTTAACAAATATGTGAATTCATGTCTCCATTTCTCTGTAGCTTATTCAGCACATATATTTTTATATGCAGATATAGAATCCTACGTGGTACCACATGTACATTCTTGTGAGGTGGCTCACTTGGCAGATACAATTTGTGAGAAGAGATCACTCCTGTTAAACACTGTTGGAAATGAAAATTCAACCTATGAGTGTGTATCCTAGCTGAACAACATTATATATAAATTCATGTTCAGTAAAATGAATATTTTTAGATCTGTGGATGATATATATTTCATGGTGAATTTCATTTGGCTTGTATATTAATACTTTTTAATTTCTGTGTGTGTATTTTAATGTATATGTATATATATTTATATATATACACTCTCCAGAGTTTTCAAAATATGAAATAAATGTATCTTATTATGTACTCCCTAAATTCATTAATATTTAAGCGCGTATTTATAATCAACTTTTCATAAGATTATTCTAAGACATATTCATCCTCCTAAAATATGTATTTGTTTCCTAGTACTAAAAACTAAAGTTCAGTGAACTGTGCATACATATCCTAATATTTTTACACTAATTGACCCAGGTTAATATAAATGCAAGTAGATTCCTATAGGACATGATGTGTATTTTGACGTTCATTTTTTTCAACACTTGTACATTACTATTTCCTCAGTTTATGCACATCATAAGATATATATTTCATCCACAAGTTCACAAATTTAAAGGCTTTTGTTTCACTTTCAATCACTTCTTTCTTCAGAACACATGTATTCCTCCAGGTTACATGACTGGTCTTTCCATGAGACTTCTTTCCAAACACATTATTTTCGATTTCCACAATTACTTTTGAAGCAAAACTCACACATTCTTCATGATAAACCATAACCCTAATATTACCATTAGATGTATAACTGGTTTGAATGAATGGATATATATCAATATAAGGTTTCCTGTATATTTTCAGATATCAATTTGAACCTTTATTTAAGTTGGAACCAGTTATATTATTTATTCACAGTATGGTCCATTCATGCATTATTTCTATATTCATAGACACAGTGTACACCTATTTGTATTCAAAATACTAATTTACACGTCTTCAAAATACTGTTCCTAGAAATGGTGAAAGAAATACTCATGTCACCTGATCTACATATACATTTTATCACAGTAATATTCTGGAAACAAAAAGCAAATGTCACACTTATGATTGTACTAAAGCCTAAATGGAAATTGAACATGGATTACTAAAATCATGCATGTCCAGTTTGCCTATTGCTCTCAAATGTCGATCCTATTGGTGACTACATATTTGTTTCTTCCTAAGATTATATATTCAACCTCAAACCTGTTGAAAATGTCTAATCCTATTACTCACCTTATACTTTGCCTGTTTTCCTAATGTCTCTATTGATATATATTTTCCCCAGTTCATCATTGTGACGGCCTCTTAACATGTGCTGACATTTACATTCACTCTCTACATGAAACCCTATTGCTAAAGACCATTTTGTCCAAATCCTATACTCACTCATCTTTCCTAAACTACCGACTATCTTTCTAATCCTATCGACTATCCCTTTTTGACTGCATGTTCTCTTCGACATTCAATCATCCAAGGTACAATATCCTATACCATTGTATATTGATTTATCTGAGACATCTGTGCAGAAATTAATTCAAAGCTAAGTATCCCAATCAAGGGCCCAATGCCCTTCTGGGCATCAAATCTTACCTAGATTTCTGTTTTCATACTTATATTTCAACTGTATATTTTGTAAATATTGCATGTTCCCATAACCATTATTCATCCTGCAGAATTATTCCTAACCCAATCTAACATGTTGTAAACCCTAACCATACACTGTTCCCTCAATCTAACTTTACAGAAGAGCAGGGAGAGAGTTGGTCTTCCAATACTGGATTGTAGGGTATCTTCCACCTGATGAGAAAATCAAAGGTCCATGCAGAAATGATACGTGGAGAAGAAGAAGGCAGCTATGAAGGACCTGAGAGAGCAAAAGTCATTTTCAATGTTAAACAACCGGGTCAGGATGAAGAGATGTATCTGAATCAGCCTTTCTCTTCTTAATGTAGAGAAGATGGACCAAACCAGGCCTGTGAGAAGAGCTGTTCCCCGGTGCCTATGGTTGATATACCATTCTAACTTGTGAAACTGTCACAGAAAGTAGGGGCAGTCTCCATCTCCTGGGACCCTTAGAAGCAAATATCAGTACACACTTCCTTGGTGATGGAACACTCTGAACTTGGGATCCAGGAAGCCAGGCACCCAGAGTCAGTCCCAGTCCCAGTCCCAGTGGTCTCAATTGTTTGGATTTACCAAGGACAGAGTCAGTCTTTGTTGGTACCTACTGAAGTGAGAATGGCCAAATGCCAGGAGACCTCTGAAGAGGAGCCTTTTCTGAGAAAGCAGGTAGTGGCTCAACCATGGCTCCTGACAACTTCACAGAGTTGGTGAAGGAGACCAGATCTGAGACAGAACAGGCCATTTTGGTGGAACATAGTATGGACCACCAGTCAGAGGACACTCAAGATATTCACCAACATCTTGGGGGAAGGAGGTGCTGTTGTGGGTGTTGGTGTCAGTTTGTGGTTTTGTCTCTTTTCTGAGAATACGTAGGAAAGACTGTTTGTTTGGAATGGAATGTTTCTAGAAAGTCGTTTGACAATGCGAGTGTTTCTATGTCTGTGCATTCCACTGTATCTGTGGTTGTAGACATTTGAAAAGCGAATGCATCAATGATTGAGTCCTGTCTAGTAGAAAGCTTCCCAGCATTCATACTGCACAATTTAAGAATGGAGAGAGGCTTGCCTTATGGATGGGCAACACCTACTATCTTCCTAAGTTCTTGTTTTCTTCCTGAATACTGGCCACTCTCCAGAATAGCCTCATGGTTTGGTTTCCAAGATATGTACCACCTCCAAGCTCTGTGACATGGCCATGTACTGGATAGCTGAAGAGAATAGAAGCATCTCAGAAAACTCACATATCAGTGTGACCATTAAAGTCTCAGTAGAAAAACACTGCACTGGGCCTTTTGCTTACCTATTGTTCTGTTTTCCTGAATGTCAGGAAGATCTTTGCCTCAGGCAACCCCTTTGTGAAGCCAGAAAAAAAGAGTTTTCAAATGGAAATGAATGGGCATCACCTGTGGCTCTTTGCTTAATTGCTTTGGAAAGAGATGTGGCTGAATCAGCCTCTTTGCCCTGTGTGAGGCAGTGGCTTAGATTCTCAGCACCTGATGGATCTAAAGAAAGTTTCCAAGTGTGCATGCAAAACGAAAATGGCCAAAAGAGCAGTCATTGTGGATGAAGTCTCTCGCCTTCCTCTGTAAGCTTACTGACCTCCATCACGTGAGAATAGGGATCCTTTGTGTCAAATCAGTTCTTCAAAGCCCTACAGAGGCTAGCACATAAGGGCTTGGGTTTTCTCATGACACCAATTCACATAAAGAATATATACCAGACAGTCAGTAGGCCTCAAATTAGAGTAGCAGAGCAGTAATAAGAGCAGGACTATTTGATCACTATTGGTTCACAGGAAGGGAGTCCAGGCCACCCTGACTTTAGGCAAATGAGGGGCAAGGGAGTTTATTTGGAAAACTGTCTTGGGTTGTGTCCCTCATGGAAACCTCCAGCCAGAGGTTATGAAGAGTGTCTATGTGGAAGAAGATGAGGGCCATTTGGGAGTGTTTTGGTTTTAATTGTGGTCATTTGTTTGGTGGTTGGAAGAGATGCCTAGGTCCACCTGGGCTTGAACTCTGGTGTGATTCCCCTTACAGACTGAGTTCAGGAACTGACCTCAGAGAAGTATTGCCATGAATTGTGTTGGGATTTTAGGAGACCATGCATGAGAGTTGCCTTTGGAAACTGAGATCAATGCCCAGGGTGGCTTTCCACAGAGCATTGTCAATCTCTGCCAAGGCATCACATTATTTTATTCTGAAAGACTTGGCAGCCATTGTTGACAGTCAAAACACACATGGACCTCACATTGTAGAACTCAATGAGCCTGGCTTCATGTGTCTTTTTGGCCACTCTTTGGGAAGCCTTGCCTCTGAGAATTCTCCAGAGTTTCCTTGAAATGTGCTTCCTCAAACATTAATGGATCCTGAATGAATTGAAACCCACAATTTCTCCAACTTCATCCTTGAAAAATGGCTAGATAAATACCATAAAATTTTTGAAATTTTCATGACCAGGTGGCACTGGAGAACCTTTCAATGTCCTCTTGCTGATGAAGTGAGTACCAGACAGTGCCTTGATTGACTAGGTTTCCTAAAAATGATGTAGAACAGAGATACCAGTATGTTGGAGCCTGCTGAGTAGTGGGCCCAGAGCTGTGGTGTGCAGGTGTTGGATAAAACATCTGTGGTTGGGCCATGTGTATCTGCCATTGACTTCCAAATGGCTTGTGGCTGACATTGTGCAGCCAGGAATCACTTATATGTCTGATAACTCTCCATATAAGGCATCTTGTTATATGGAGATGTTTCAGGACAATGTTCAGAATCAGGTGCAATGGTCAAGGGGACAAGCTATGAGGGATAGAAGCCTGGTTGATGCATTCTCCTGCAGACCCTGACCTATCTCATGTGACAGAACTCCCTCCAGCACTGTGTCCCAGCTGAATTCCTTGTATTTTGTGATGCAAATAACAAACTCATAGTGCAGCAGCAAGAAACACCACGAAAAGTGGAGGATGACCAAATGGCTTCACAGTCCACACGGGGAGTCACTTAGCCTTCAGTGGCCACAGTTTACCTACAAAGAGTGAATTCAGCACTGCTGCCTCATGTCCTTTGAAAAATAAGAAACCATGTCCTCCAGGTCACATAGATGCAGATCCAGCTTTGATGGTCTCATTAGAAAGAAAGCTAAAGCTCCTGACAACAACATATATGTCAAGTGCCCATCGTCAGTTGCAGTTTCTAAGGAAGTCTTTAGACTGGCAGAGCTCCATGTTTGATAGCATTTACCTATTAGACCAGGATGCAAGAAAAGACCACTGACTCCAATTAAAATCAAGTTAAAGCAAGCTTATATTTTCCACTGCCCAGCTGGCCTCTCCCTCCCAAAACAATGGAAACAAGACAGCCACCCAAATTTCCTACAGCCCAGGTTTATAACCCAGAATTTTACACTACAGGGGGGTTACAAATATCAGAACTCTGACAAGCATCACACTAATCGTAGTTTATATATATACATATATATATTTGCTGGCCCCAACATCAGAATTTATGAAGACCATTAGAGCCTCAGAGAGGGTCATTGTCTGGCCAGGGAAGGCCAATATTTAGGAGGTGTCAATAAAGTTTCATAGAGGGCTGTTCCTGGTCAAAGAACCAGGCATGGGTGAGTTCAAGGCCACGGGCAGGCATTCCAAGCAGGTTCAGAATTTGGTGTAATTGATAGTTAAGCCAAAATTTTCTTTTCATGGCTTTGTGGCAAGATGGATCCAAATTTTAATAAAAGATCAGGTTGGGTCTATCATTCCCCCCTTTTCTAATGTGTCCCTTTCAAATCTTTGATAGGGTAGGGGAAGAGCACTGAGGGAATTTTAATACCTCAGGTAACAGTCTCCATATTTTTTGAACTCACACAAAACCAGTCTCCCTGATTTTACCTGACTTAATTAATTACTTAAAATGAAAGTCTATTTATTTTTGGCTCCATTGTTGTAAGAAGAGAGGCGTCACTCATTTTGGCTTCTTCTGAGCTGAGAGAGGGTGACATGAGGGGGCACATCATGAGGGACATGAGTTGCCTTTTAGAAGTCAGTTCGGTTTGAAGTCTGGTTGTGGTAGAACAGTTTGTAAAGTCATCTGGGGATGGGTTCTTCTATGAGAGAAACAAAAACCATGAGTACTGAATAAATGTTGCAGCAGCTGAAACAAGTCACTGTATAGATGTCCCCTCATCTGTCTTCAATATCCCCAGTTATCAGGACTTTCAAATTAATATTTAACTTTTAGTGTCACAGTTGTCCCACCCCATAAGATACAGTTTAATAATTTAATGTCATCTGATCTTGCAAATTCCTTTTACTAGTATGACCTCTGTGTGTAATAGAGAAACCTTTAATTATGTTAGTCAGGGCTGGATAATCGTACTAGCAAACACCAAGCCTACCTGTGTAGGTTAGGAATATCTGTAAGCCTTAAACAAAAAAACTTCTGCCTCTGGTAGCTCCTCTTGATAGTCTCTTTTTATACTCATCAGGCATTCCTGTCTGAGAATCCTTCTTTGTAGCCTCCAGTCTTACTTATTTTGGGAGGCTACCATAAAGTGTATACGTTAAAATATTATTATAACTATTATTATTTAAAATGCCCAGGAATGGCTGTATTTTGGGATTATCTGTCTTTGCTAAGAGTTTAAGATGAAGCAGTAAAACTGACTTTTGTTTCTATCTATTGTTAACAGTCAGCTGAGATTTTCTGGGAGTCATTTCTGGGGAAACTTGAGAGCAACTTCTCAGTTCTGCTAGTGCCATTTGCGCTAGGTGAGTCCAGGTCTTGCTTGACCATGTGGTTTCTCTCGGAAGCATCAGGAATATCTTCCTTCTCTGATGACTCTCTTCTTCGTAGAAAATGCACTGATTGGCTTTCTGTTCTCCAGTGGTCTCAATAATCTTCCTGATCAGGAGGTTATGTGGCTCAGAGTTGCAAAGTTCTTTAGAGAAGTCTCCTGTTCCCTGGATACAGACTGACTCAGAGGGCAAGAGCCAAATATTTGTTTTATTGTCCCTTTTCATTTAAATTAAATTTTAAATCCTAATCTTAAACACCCAGCAAATAAATTTTAACAGCCTTATATTAAGAGTATTGTGCTTTAATGTCTATAATTTAAAATTATTTATCATTTTATTATTTGGGATCTGTATTTTTCTGTCTGTCTTGTAGGTGATGACTTATGATCTTAAATTAACCAATGTTGTGTTCTAAAAGCAACTCTTTTGTAAAACACTAACAGGGAATCTTTAGTTAACTTATAAGGAAATTACAAAATAAAATTAACAAGAGTAAAAATACTTAGTTCGTGTAATAGCTACCCTGAATTTTTCGCTGAGTTATAAATTATATCCCCTTTTTGAGATCCTAGTAATCTTGACAGAAAAAAAAAAAAACTTCTGAACATAACTTTAAATTAAATAACATCTGACCTACTGCTTTCGTAGTTATTCTCACATGTTGTAAGATGAGACACAGAGCCTTATCTCAGGTAAGGCAGGGCTCTATATAAATCTTAAGTGTTTTAGTTCTAAAGCTGATCTTTGTTTTTTAAATATCATTTTACACAGTTTACATAAATTGTTTGAGGTCACATGAACATTAGCTAACACCATATGATATCACATTTAAAACATGAATTAAAGAAAGGCTGAAAATTTTTAACCTTTACATAGATTAGGCGCTCATTAACTTAAAAATATATTTAAATTTTTCCCCAATGTAAAAAGTAACATAAAACTTTACATATCTCATTGATAACAAGTAAAAATATATATATATAAAATATATATAAAAATATATATATTTACCATACAACTTCAGAACACCAGCTTGATGTAATGCTCTTTTAAAGTTTCTACCTTACAGACTTGTATACCTGGAAGATATGAGCACATTAATAGCATCACAATGACATTGATGTTTCTACATTAACCAAGTTTAGCTTTTAAAGAAATTCCGGTACAGTGCTCTAAAATAACAGTTCTTATTTAATCAGTTGTTTAATTTTTATGGTTGCTTGCTCTAGAAAAATAAAACTTAATAAACACAATGTTATGGGTAAACTTTTGTTTTAAGAAATTTGTGTCGCTTTATCACATGACTGATTTTTACAATCTTATACAGACTTTAGAACAAACTTATACAGACCTTACTAAATCAATCAGATATCTAACAAAAGTACTCATGAATGAGTAATCCGTTTCAAATTTACTTCACTTTTTTATCAAAATATTAGAGAAATGTATTGAACAGTGTAAACCATTTTTTTGTTAAAGGAAAAGTCCTAGAACCAAGGCATATTAGACATTTTATAGACATTAATATTTTATTAGATTTTTGAGCAGCTAGAAAAACTTGTAAGCTTAAATTTAAAGACATTTTTTGTTATTTGTTTATCCAAATTTAAAGTGAACCATTTAACTCACGTGAATTAAAGATCTTTGAATCCACTTTTTAAAATTTGTTTTTATGAGTGCTTTTTTTTAATGATCGCTCCTTATATATGTTAAATTGTATATCACATATATGATATACGAACATATGGATATATGGACATACAACACATAACAAAAGTGTGCACAAATAATAATAGTAAGGCCTTGTAGCTTTTCACAGGTGAAATCTGCATTGCAATGTTTCAAAACTGCACTTTTGGTCAAAGATAGAACTGATCAGAAAAATATTAACCTAGTTCTGTAGGATCAAAATAAGGAGCTCAAAAAAAAATACAGAATCTAAGGGAAAAAATGAGAGTCCTAGAAAAAATGACTGGCCAGTAATTAGTAAATACCATACGATTTACCTTTTTTTTCCCACTTAGACATCAGATTAGTCTCCTACTGAGCTTGCAGGCTTCTTTCATTTACATTTTAACATAAGTCCTGGCTGAGTTCTGGAAGGAGCTGGACAAAACTGCTATTCTGAGCAGACACCTCAGGCCTAACGCACTTTAACCATAATTTTCAGGTGAGGATGTTGAAAATTATGATACAATTTTAAGATACAATTCAAAATTTTATACCTTAACATCTTGTTTTGTCAACAGATACCATACTATGATTTACTATCCTTGTCCAAATTAATGCACTGACACACTGTGACATTTTCCCAGGCTACCCAATTAAAAATTGGTGAAAAAAAGACTAAATGATTGGGAAGTTACTTGCCAACTTGGAAGTAGAATTCTTTAGTTTTCCATTTTAAGTATTTAAGTTCTCTGGCATGAATTATCTGAAATCATAAACTAAAAAATTACCTAAACCCGACTTTTAACTGCAAGATTGTGCAATGCTTCAAAAACCCATTCAGATACCATATTGTTACAATAAAACATCATCATTTATACACACATTCAGCTAAGATCATTCCCAAGAAACAATTTATAATATCAACACATTATTGCACATGTCTTAAATGGCCAGAAACAAATACAAAAGACAGACAGAAAGGAGCTCCAGACTATGGCTGACAGGACAGAAGCCTTTAAAACAGCAGATAAGAGAAAAATCTCCTACACCAGTGGCACGATAGATGTCCCCACAAGGGTATCAGATGTTTTCAAAAAGGGGCAACCGGAAATGTAATATCAAAGGTCTCCATGGTGACTTTACTGCATTTAGTGTCTCCTTTTTCTTTTTCTCTTTTTTAAGAAAACAGAGGTGCCATAATACTTACAGTGCAGGGAAGGAAGGAGGGAATTCACTGAAGAAACAGGACTTCAGCAGCTGCTGGGAGTCCCTCAGTCCCGTCTTTTACTTACAGGATTAGCTCCTCTGGTTCGGTTCCACCCGAAGCACGCTGAATCTCCTAACATTTCAGTAGTCAGCTCTCCAAAATTCCGGGGTCGGGGGGGTATCAAAATTCGTAACTTAAATTTCGGTTCTGGACCTTGAAGCCAATTAATACCAATTTAATATAAGGACAGGGTTTGAGAAAAAGTCAAAGGGAGGTTTACTGCTTTGCTAACAAAGGAGAAAAACAGGGGACTCTGTCCAAAGTTGTGACTCTCTTGATCTGGAGGGACAAGGGGTTTTAAAGGAGATTCACTTGTTAACCTGGGAGATACTCAGTTATTAGGTCCCCAGCAGGCATTGCCCTCTGCAGTGGGTGTGCTCCAGACAGCCAGCTAGGGGCTTCTCTCATCCTGCTTAACAAAGGGGGGTATAGTGCATCGCATTTCTTTAAAACACAGTCCAAATGGGTGTCAGGCTTACATGCTTTATTACCCATTTTCACGTGCAATATCCTTAAGTTTTTACCACAGAAATCACACAACAAAACGCACAAAAACAAACAAATAAAAAACATTTAGAACACAGAACAAAACACAAAAAAAACAGAAACTCGGCGAATAAACAGAAAACCAGAGGAGCAATGCAGCGTCTTGCTAAAGCTCCGGGGTAGGAGCTCCTGTGTGCCAGTCGGCACCTCTCTACACTTTCAGAGGTATTCCCTACAGAAGAGAACAGAGGAAAGAAGGATTCCTATTACTGTCCCGGACAGGAGTATATGTGAGCCTTCCCAGGCCACCTCTCTGTCATCAGAAGAGTACTCCCTTAACCGGATATCAGTTGTTATAAAGGTGCCTCTTAACTGTGAAGGCCTCCTCCACCAGGTGCTTGATAATATTTTTAGTGTGATGGTTCACTGCAGTGATCCACGGACTGAAGGCTCATTCCAAGGCCTTGGAACTTGGCTCTCCAGCCTGGAGTCCTGGAGGATAGGCCAGCTTCAGAATTTCCAGCAGTCTGGCTTTGTGATCTGGTCGGGTCATGTTGCTGGGGAACTCCAAAATGTTAGTCCAGGACACAAGAAAAGACCACTGACTCCAATTAAAATCAAATTAAGGCAAGCTTAATATTTCAACCAGCAAGGCTGCCTCTCCCTCTCAAAATGGCGGAAACAAGACAGCAACCCCACCTTTCCTACAGCCCAGCTTTATAGCCCAGAAAGTTACACAAAAGGGGGGTTACAGAAAACAGAACTTTGACAAGCATCACACTAATTGTAGTTTACATTTTTTTTTCTGGCCCCTGCATCAGAAATTATGAGGACCATTAGAGCCTCAGAGAGGGTCGTTGTCGGGCCAGGGAAGGCGAATATTTATGAGGTGTCAATAAAGTTTCAGAGAGGGCTGTTATCTGGTCAGAGAGCCAGGCATGGGTGAGTTCAAAACATGGTCAGGCATTCTAAGCAGGTTCAGAATTTGCAGTAATTTATAGTAAAGCAAAAATTATCTTTTCATGGCTTTGTGGCAAGATGGCTCACAATTTTAATGAAAGATCATGTTGGGTGATCAACCCTGTCCCCTACTTTTGGAAAATCCTCTACCACCTCCAAGGTTGTGAACTCCTGAGCATTTTCCATTCCAGATATGTATTCACAGAATTTCTAACTCTTCTTCTCTAATTGTGTCTTACTATGGGCGAAGGTAATGTCAAGCCATTGTTCTGGATGAGAGTGGAAAGAATATTGTGCAGCACATAATTGCATACACATTGGATTCACTTTCCAATTTTCCAATTGAAATACTGAATTCCTGACAATAACCCATACCCTTCTAGACGCTAACTACAAATAGTAATATGATGGAGAAAAATAACCCAAACGGAATTGAAATACAAGCAGTTCAGATGAGGCATGGTGTATATTGGACTTGACTTTTGCAAGATAAAAGGTTGGTGTTATAAATCTAGTCATTTTTTAATTGAAATAGTTTTATATGTGTATTAAAGTTAACAAATATGTGAATTCCTATCTCCCTTTCGCTGGAACCTATTCAGCACATTAATTTTTATATGCACATATAGAATCCTACCTGATATCACACGTACATTTTTTTGAGGTGCCTGACATTGCAGATACAAATTGTGAGAAGAGATCACTCCACCTAAATACTGTTGGAACTGAAAATTCAAGCTAATGGTGAGCTTCCTAGTTGAATAACATTATACATAAATCCATGTTCAGTAAAATGAATATTATTGGATCTGTGGATGATATATATTTCATGGTGAAATTTGATTGGCATATATAATTCTACTTTTGAATGTATTTGTGTGTGTGTTTGTGTGTGTGTATATATATATATATATATATATATATATATATATATATACACACAAAATAAATCTCCAGATTTTTCAAAATATGAAATATATGTGTCTTATATACACTTCCTAAATTAATTCATGTTCATGTATGTGGATTAATAATCAACTCTTCACAAGATTATTCTCAGAAATATTCATCCACCTGAAATACATATTTGTTTCCTAGTACTGAAAACTAAATTCAGTGAAAGGTGCAAACAAATCCTAGTATTTCTACATTAACTGACCTAGTTTAACATCAATGCAAGTAGATTCCTATGGGACATGATGTGTATTTTGACATTAATTATTATTCAACACTGGTACATTACTATTTCTTCAGTTTATGCACATCATAGGATATATATTTCATCCACTACTTAGCAAATTTATAGGCATTTGTTTCACTTTCAATCACTTCTTGCTCCAGAACACATGTATTTCCCTATGTTTCTTGACTGGTCTTTTCATGAGACTTTTTTTCAAATATATTATTTTCAATTTCCATGATCAATTTTTAAGCAAAACTCACACACCCTTCATGATAAAACATAACCCTAAGATGACCATTAGATATATAACTGGTTGGAATGATTGATTGTGTATCATTATAACATTTCTTATATATTTTCAGATATCCATTCAATCCATTATTTAAAGTGGATCCAGTTATATTATTTATTCCCAGTATGGTCTATTCATGCGTTATTGCTATATTCATAGACAGAGGGTATACCTATTTGTACCCCAATACAAATTTATATGTCTTCAAAATATTGCTCCTGGAAATGGTGGAAGAAATACTCATGTCACGTGATATACATATACATTTTATCACAGAAATATTCTGGACACAAAAAGCAAAGGTCACACTTTCAATTGTACCAAAGCCTAAATGGAAAGTGAGCATAGATTACTAAAATCATCCATGTCCAGGTTGCCTAATGCTCTCAAATGTCAATCCTATTGGTGACTACATATTTGTTTCTTCCTAAGATTATATATTCAACCTCAAGCCTGTTGAAAATGTCTAATCCTATCACTCACTTTGCACTTTGCTTGATTCCCTAATGTCTTTATTGATATCTGCTTTCCCTCATATTTTCCCCAGTTCATTATTGTGACTGACTCTTCACATGTGCTGACATTTACACTCACTCTCTAACCGAAACCCTATTGCTAAAGAACTTTTTGTCCAAATCCTATACTCACTCTTCATTCTAAACCTAACGACTACCTTCATCATCGTACTGAATATCGCTTTTTGACTGGATGTTCTCTTCAACATTCAATCATCCAAGGTACAAGGTCCTATGCCATTGTATATTGATTTATCTGGGACAACTGTGCAGCACATAACTCATAGCTAAGTATACCACTTAAGGCTCCAATTCCCTTCTGGGCTTCAAATCTTTCCTAATTTTCTGCTTTCATACTTATATTTCACCTATATACTCTTGTAAATATCGAAGGTTGCCAATACCATTATTCATCTCGCAAAATGATTCGTAACCCAAATCAAACATGTTATTAACCCCAAACATACACTGTTCCGTCAAGATAACTTACAGAAGAGCAGGAACCGAGTTGGTCTTACAATATAGGAATGTAGGTGATCTTCCACCTTCTGAGAACCTCAAAGATCCATGGAGAAATGATCCTTGGAGAAGATTTATGCAGCTATGTAGGACCTGAGAGAGCAATAGAAATCTTCCATGGCAAACAACCTGGTCAGGATGAATTGATGGGTCTAAATCAGCCTCTCTCTTCTTATTGTAGAGAAGTTGGAAGAAACCAGGCCTGTGTGGAGAGCTGTTCCCGGGTGCCTAAGGTTGATATTCCATTCTAACTTCTGAATGTGTCAGAGGATGTTGGGGCAGCCTCCATCTCATGGGACCCTTGGAAGCAACTGTTAGGACAAAGTGGTTTTCAAGGCAGTGACCTCATTCAGTTCCTGAAGGAAGTGACCTCTCCTCACTTCCTTGGTGATGGAATTCTCTGAACTTGGGATCCAGGAAGCCAGGCACACAGAGCCAGTCGCAGTCCTAGTCCCATTGGGCTAACTTGTTTGCTTTTCCCAAGGACAGAGTCAGTCTTTCTTGATACCTACTGATGTGAGGATGGCCAAATGCCAGCAGAGCTCTGAAGAGGCACCTTCCCTGAGAAAGCAGGTAGTGGCTAACCGCTGTCTCCTGACAACTTCACATAGTTGGCCAAGGAGACCAGATCTGAGAGAGGACAGGCCATTTCGGGGGAACATAATATGGCCCACCAGTCAGAAGACACTCTGGATAGTCACAGACCTACTTGGGGGAAGGAGGTGGCTTTGCCGTTGTGGGTGTGAGTTTGTGGTTTTTTTCTCATGTTCTGAGAATAGGTAGGAAAGGCGTTTTTTTTTTTTTTTTGGTGTGGAGTGGACTGTTTCTAGTAAGTCCTTTGACATTGTGAGGGTTTCTATGTCTGTGTATCCCACTGTATCCGTGGTTGTAGACATTAGAAAAGAGAATGCATCAATGGATTTGTTTTCTCTAGTAGAAAGCTTCCCCACATTAAAACTGCCCAATTGATTAATGGACTTCACTTTGCCTTATGGATGGGCAACACCTACTGTCTTCTTAAGTTACTGTTTTCTTCGTGAATTCTGGCCACTCTACAGAATATGCTCATGGTTTTGTGTCCCAGATATGTAACACCACAAGGCTCTGTGACATGGCCATGTACTGGATAGCTGAAAAGAATGAGAGCATCTCAGAAAACTCAGATATCAGTGTGACCAGTAAAGTCTCAGTGAAGAAACACTTCTTGGGCCATTTGCTTACATCTGTTTCAATTATCCTGAATGTCAGGAAGGTCTTTGCCTCATGCCCAACCTTTGTGAAGCCTGAAGAAAACTGTTTTCATATGGAAATGAATGGGCTTCACCTGTGGCTCTTTGCTTAATTGCTTTGGAATGGGATGTGTCTGAATCAGTCTCTGGTCCTTGTGTGAGGCTGTGACTTAGATTCTCAGCACCCAATGGATCTATAGAAAAATCCCATGTGCTTCCCAAACCGAAATGGCCAAAAGAGAAGTCATTGTGGATGAATTTTTTTTGCCTTCTTGTTTTAGGTTCCTGACCTCCATTAAGTGAGAATAGGGATTCTTTGGATTAAATGAGTTCTTCAAATCCCTGCAGAGGCTAGCCCATATGTGCTTGGGTTTTCTCATGACTCCAAATCACATAAAGAATCTATACCTCACAGCCAGTAGGCCTCAAATTGGAGAAGCGGAACACTTTAACAGCAGGAATATTTGATCACTCCTGGTTCTCAGGAGGAGTGTCCAGGCCACCATTATTTTAGGCAAATGAGGGGCAAGTGAGCTTATTTTGGACACTTTCTTAGGCTGTGCCCCTCATAGAAATCTCCAGCCAGAGGTTATGATGAGTGTCTATATGGAAGAAGATTAGGGCCCTGTGGGAGTGTTTTGATTTTAATTGTGGTCATTTTTGTGGTGGTTGGAAGGAATGACTGGGTCCACCTGGCCTTGAACTCTGGCGTGATTCCCCTTAGAGACTGAGTTCTGGAACTGAACTCAGAGAAGTATTGCCATGAATTGTGTTGGGATTTTGGAAGGCTATGCATGAGACTCACCCATGGAAACTGAGATCTAGGCCCAGGGTCTCTTTCCACAAAACAATGGGAACCTCAGCCAGGATATCACATGATTTTATTCTGAAAGATTGGCAGGTATAGTTGATAGTCAAAACACACATGGACCTCACATTGTAGGCCTCACTTTGCCTGGCTTCATGTGACCTTTTGGCAACTCTTTGAGAAGCCTTGCCTGTGAGTGTTCTCCAGAGCTTTCATTGAAATGAGCTTTCTCAACACTTAATGGTTCCTGAATGATTTGAAACCCACAGTGCCTCCAACTTAATCTTCGAAAAATGGCTAGATAAATACCATGAAATTTTTGAAATTTCCATGACCAGGTGGCACTGGAGAAACTTTGGAAGTCCTGTGGTTGATCATGTGTATACCAGAGAATGCCTTGTTTTACTGGGTTTTATGAAAATGGTGTAGAATAGAGATGCCAGTAATTTGTATCCTGCTGAGTAGTGGGCTTAGAGCAGTGGTGGGCAGGTGTGTGATAAAACACCATGGTGGGGCCATGTGGATCGGCCATTGGCTTCCAAATGTATTATGACTGACATAGTGCAGAAATCAGACACTTATATGTAAAGGCATTTTTTATATGGAGAGGTTTCAGGGCAATGTTCAGAATCAGTTTATTATGGTTATTGGGGCAAGCTATGTGGGATAGAAGCCTGGTTGGTGCATTCTCCTGCAGACCCTGACCCACCACATGTGACAGAACTCCCTCCAGCACTGTATCCTAGTAGAACTCCTTGTATTTGTTGATGAAAATACCAAATTCCCAGTGCAGCAGCAAGAAACGCCACGAAAAGTGGAGGATGACCAAATGTCTTCACAGTCCACACGAGGAGACACTTAGCCTCCAGTGGCCACAGTTTACCTACAAAGAGAGAATTCACCACTGCTGCCTCATGGTCATTGGAATATAAGAAACCATGTCTTCCAGGTCACATAGATGCAGACCCATCTTTGATGGTCTCACTACAAAGGAAGTTAAAGCTCATGACAACAACATATATTTCAAGTGCCCAACCTCAGAGGCAGTTTTCCAAGAAGTCTTAGGCCAGCAGAGCTCCATGTTTGTGGAGTGTTTACACTGTTCTTTACTTTTGGAAACTCCTCTACCACCACCAAGGTTGTGAACTCCCGAGCATATTCCATTCCAGATATGTATTCACAGATTTTCACACTTTTCTACTCTAATTGTGTCTTAATGGGTCCAAGGTAATATCAAGGCATTGTTCTGAATGTGAGTGGGAAGATTTTTGTGTAGCACGTATTTACATACACATTCGATTCATTTTTCAATTTTCTATTTGAAATACTGAAGCCCTGAAACTAACACATACCCTACTATACTCTGACTAATAATTCTAATATGATGGTGAAAAATAACCCAAACAGAATAGAAATACAAGCAGTTCATAGGAGGCATGTTGTATTGTTACAATTGCCTTTTGCATTATATAGTGTAGGAGTTATAAATGTTGTCATTTTTTTGTTGAAATAGTTCTACATGTGTTTTTAAAATTAACAAATATGTGAATTCCTGTCTCCCTTTCTCTGTAGCCAATTCAGCACATGTATTTTTATATGCACATATAGAATTCTACCTGGTACCACATGTACAAACCTGTGAGGTAACTGAATTGGCAGATGCAAATTGTGAGAAAGGATAACTCCTCCTAAATGCTGTTGGAACTGAAAATTCAACGTATGGGTGAGTTTCCTAGTTGAATAACATTATACATTAATCCATGTTCAGTAAAATGAATATTTTTCGATCTGTGGATTATATATATTTCATGATGAATTTCGATTGGCATATATATTGCTACTTTTTTTTTCTTTTATTGGTTGCTCAAAACATTACAAATCTCTTGACATATAATATTTCATACATTAGATTCAAGTGGCTTATGAACTCCCATTTTTAGCCCAAATAGAGATTACAGAATCACATCGGTTACACATCCACATTTTTACATAATGCCCTATTAGTTACTGTTGTATTCTGCTACCTTTCCTATACTCCACTATCTCCCCTCCCCTTCCTTCCTATCTTCTCTTTTTCCCCCATATACTGTAATTCATTTCACTCCATGTTTATTTTCCCATTCCACTCACAACAATATGTAATTTTGTGTAACAATGAGGGTCTCCCTCCATTACCATGCGATTTCCCTTTTCTCTCACTTACCCTCCCACCTCATGTCTCTGTTTAAAGTTAATCTTTTCTTCCTGCTATTGCTCCCTGCTCTGTTCTTAGTTGCTCTCATTATATCAAATAAGACATTTGGTATTTATTTTTTAGGGATTGGCTATCTTCACTAAGCATAATCTGCTCCAGTGCCATACATTTTTCTGCAAATTTTTTGATTTTGTCATTTGTTAGTGCTGCGTAATACTCCATAGTGTATAAATGCCACATTTTTTTTATCCATTCATCTATTGAAGGGCATCTGGGTTGGATCCACAGTGTATCAATTGTGAATTGTATTGCTCTGAAAATCGATGGGGTAGTATCCCTGTATTACTCTCTTTTAAGGTCTTCAGGGAATAGTCTGAGAAGGGCAATAGCTGAGTCAAATTGTGGTTCCATTAACAGCTTTCCCAGGAATCTCCATACTGCTTTCCAAATTGGCCACACCAGTTTACAGTCCCACCAGCAATGTACAAGAGTATCTTTTACCCCACATCCTTGCCAGCACTTGTTGTTGTATGACTTCATCATGGCTGCCAATTTACTGGAGTGAGATGGTATCTTAGGGTGATTTTGATTTGAATTTCTCTGACTGCTAGAAATGGTGAGCATTTTTTTATGTACTTGTTGAATGATTGTATGTCCTCCTCTGAGAAGTGTCTGTTCAAGTCCTTGACCCATTTGTTTATTGGGTTATTTGTTGTCTTATTGTCTAATTTTTTGAGTTCTTTGTATATCCTGGATATTAGGCCTCTATCTGAAGTGTGAGGAGTCAAAATTTGTTCCCATGATGTATGCTCCTTATTTACCTCTCTTATTCTTTCTCTTGCTGATAAAAAACTTTTCAGTTTAAGTAGTCCCATTTGTTGATTCTTGTTATTAATTCTTGTGCTATGGGTGTCATATAAAGGAATTTGGATCCCGACCCCATAATATGTAGATCAGAGCCATCTTTTCCTTCTATCAGACACAGAGTCTCTGATTTGATATCTAGCACCTTGATCCACTATGAGTTAACTTTTGTGCATGGCGAGAGAAAGGGATTCAGTTTCATTTTGTTGCATATGGATTTCCAGTTTTCCCAACACCATTTGTTGAAGATGCTAGCATTCTTCCATTGCATGCTTTTAGCCCCTTTATCGAATATAAGATAGTTGTAGTTTTGTGGATTGGTTTCTGTGTCCTCTATTCTGTACCATTGGTCCACCCACCTGTTTTGGTACCAGTACCATGCTGTTTTTGTTTCTATTGCTCTGTAGTATAGTTTGAAGACTGGTATAGCTATACCGCCTGATTCACACTTCCTGCTTAGCAATGTTTTTGCTATTCTGGGTCTTTTATTTTTCCATATGAATTTCATGATTGCTTTCTCTATTTCTACAAGAAATGAAATTGGGATTTTGATTGGCATTGCATTAAACCTATTGAGAAATTTTGTTAATATCGCCATTTTGATGATGTTAATTCTACCTATCCATGAACAGGGTATATTTTTCCATATTCTAAGATCTTTTTCAATTCTCTCTTTAGGGTTCTGTAGTTTTCATTGTATAAGTCTTACACCTCTTTTGTTAGGTTGATACCCAAGTACTTTATTTTTTCTGAGGATATTGTGAATGGGGTGGTTGTCCTCATTTACATTTTAGAGGATTTGTCACTGATATACAGGAATGCCTTTGATTTATGCGTGTTGATTTTATATCCTGCCACTTTGCTGAATTCATTTATTAGCTCTAATAGTTTCTTTGTAGACCCTTTTGGGTCTGCTAGGTATAGAATCATGTCATCTGCAAATAGTGATAATTTGAGTTCTTCTTTTCCTATTTTTATGCCTTTAATTTCTTTTGTCTGTCTAATTGCTCTGGCCAGTTATTTGAGAACTATGTTGAACAGAAGTGGTGAGAGAGGGCATCCCTGTCTTGTACCAGATTTTAGAGGGAATGCCTTCAGTTTTTCACCATTCAGAATGATGCTAGGCTGAGGCTTAGCATAGATTTCTTTTACAATATTGAGGTATGTTCCTGTTATCCCTAGTTTTTCTAGAGTTTTGAACATAAAGGGATGCTGTACTTTGTCGAATGCTTTTTCCGCATCTATCGAGATGATCATATGGTTCTTATATTTAAGCCTATTGATGTGGTGAATAACATTTATTGATTTCCATATATTGAACCAACCTTGCATCCCAGGGATAAATCCTACCTGATCATGGTGCACAATTTTTTTGATATGTTTTTGTATCCGGTTCACCAGAAGTTTATTGAGGATTTTTGCATCTAGGTTCATTAGAGATATTGGTCTGTAGTTTTCTTTCTTTGGAGTGTCTTTGTCTGGTTTAGGAATCAGGGTGATGTTGGACTCATAGAATGTATTTGGAAGTTCTCCCTGTTTTTCATTTTTCTGAAATAGCTTGAAAAGTATTGGTATTAGTTCCTCTTTAAAGGTTTTGTAAAACTCTGCTGTATACCCATCCGGTCCTCAGCTTTTCTTAGTTGGTAGTCTTTTGATGGTTTCTTTATTTCCTCAGTTGATATTGGTCTGTTTAGGTTGTCGATATCCTCCTGACTCAATCTGGGCAAATCATATGACTTAAGAAATTTATCGATGCCTTCACAATCTTCTAATTTATTGGAGTATAAGGATTCAAAATAATTTCTGATAATCTTCTGTATTTCTGAAGTGTCTGTTGTGATATTGCCTTTTTCATCCCGTATGCGAGTAATTTGAGTTCTCTCTCTTCTTCTCTTCATTAGCGTGGCTAAGGGTCTGTCAATTTTATTTATTTTTTCAAAGAACCAACTTTTAGTTTTGTCAATTTTTTCAATTGTTTCTTTTGTTTCGATTTCATTAATTTTTGCTCTGATTTTAATTATTTCTTGTCTTCTATTTTTTGCTGTTTTTTGCTCTTCTTTTTCTAGGACTTTGAGTTGAAGTATTAGATCATTTATTTTTTGTTTTTTTTCTTTTTTTAAGGAATGAACTCCAAGCAATAAATTTTCCTCTTAGAACTGCTTTCAATATGTCCCAGAGATTCCGATATGTTGTGTCTGTGTTTTCATTTATCTCTAAGAATTTTTAATTTCCTCCTTGATGTCTTCTATAACCCATTGATCATTCAGTAACCTATTTTTCATTCTCCAAGTGATGCATGATTTTTTCTTACTTCTTTTATCGTTGATTTTCAATTTCATTCCATTATGTTCAGATAAGATGCATGGTATTATCTCTACTCCTTTATATTGTCTAAGAGTTGCCCTGTGACATAATATATGATCTATTTTTGAGAAGGATCCAAGTGCTGCTGAGAAAAAAGTGTAACTGCTTGATCTTGGGTGGTATATTCTATATATGTCAATTAATTCTAGGTTATTAATTATGTTATTGAGTTCTATAGATTTCTTATTCAACTTTTCTTTGGAAGATCTATCCAGTGGTGAGAGAGGTGTGTTGAAGTCTCCCATAATTATTGTATGGTGGTCTATTAGACTCTTGAACTTGAGAAGAGTTTGTTTGATGAACATAGCTGCACCATTGTTTGGGGCATATATATTTATGATTGTGATGTCTTGTTGGTGTATGGTTCCCTTGAGCTGTATGTAGCATCCCTCTTCATCCCTTTTGATTAACTTTGGCTTGAAATCTATTTTATTTGATATGAGTATGGACACTCCTGCTTGTTTCTGAAGTCCATATGAGTGATATGATTTTTCCCAACCTTTCACCTTCAGTCTATGTATGTCTTTTCCTATCAAATGCGTCTCCTGAAGGCAGCATATTGTTGGGTCTTGTTTTGTGATCCATTCTACTAGACTGTGTCTCTTAATTCGTGAGTTTAAGCCATTAACATTTACGGTTATTATTGAGATATGGGTTGTTCTTCCAGTCATATTGGTTTATTTATGTTACTAAACATGGATTGTTTTCCTCTTTGATTATCCCCCCCCTTTACTGTACTCCCTCCCGCTGTTGGTTTTCATTGTTATTTTCCATTTCCTCTTCCTGCAATGTTTTGCCGAGGATGTTTTGAAGAGATGGTTTTCTAGCTGCAAATTCTTTTCACTTTTGTTTATCATGGAAGGTTTTAATTTCATCTTCCATACTGAAGCTTAATTTTGCTGGATACACAATTCTTGGTTGGAACCCATTTTCTTTCAGTGTTTCAAATATGTTATTCCAGGATCTTCTAGCTTTCAGAGTCTGTGTTGAAAGATCAGCTGTTATCCTGATTGGTTTACCCCTAAATGTAATCTGCTTTCTTTCTCTTGTAGCTTTTAAAATTCTCTCCTTATTCTGTTTGTTGGGCATCTTCATTATAATGTGTCTAGGTGTGGATCTCTTATGATTTTGCACATTCGGCGTCCCGTTGGCGTCTAGGATTTGGGATTCTGTCTCATTCTTCAAGTCTGGGAAGTTTTCTCGTATTATTTCATTGAATAGATTGCTCATTCCTTTTGTTTGGACCTCTATACCTTCCTGTATCCCAATGACTCTTAAGTTTGGTCTCTTTATGTTATCCCATATTTCTTGAATGTTCTGCTCATGGTTTCTTAACAGCTTTGCTGAGCTGTCTATGTTCTTCTCCAGTTGAAATACTTTGTCTTCATTGTCTGATGTTCTATCTTCTAAGTGTTCTACTCTGCTGGTAGTATTCTCAATTGAGTTTTTAAGTTGGTTTATTGTTTCCTGCATTTCCAGGATTTTGTTTGTTTGTTTTTTATAACCTCTATCTCCCTGTATAATTGATCTTTTGCTTCTTGGATTTGTTTATGTAATTCATTTTCGAAGTGGTCGAAGTGGTCTTTCATTGTCTGATTATGCTGTCTAATGTCTTCCTTGAGACTCCAGATAATCTGAAGCATGTATATCCTGAATTCTTTATCTGACATTCCATCTGCTGCAGATATTACCTCTTCTAAAGTTGAGTTGACCTGCATTGCTTGTGGTCCTTTCTTTCCTTGTCTTTTCATACTGATCGCGTTTCTTTCTGCTTGGTGAAACTGTTGTGTTATTGATTTTCCCCCTGTATATTTATATTGAACTTGTATAGTTGCAAAGTCTCCCTTGCAGGCTTTGGCCGTGGTTCTGCCCCTCCTCCAATTGGGGCAATGTGCCTACCATGCCGGCAGTCCGCTGTGCCTGTACTTTCGGTGGGCCTGTTCTTTCGGTGGTCACAGGTCCGCCTACCTTGCAGGCGTGAGCAGCGGCTCTGCCCCTCCGCTGGCCGCTAGGCCTGTTCTGTCTGTCGTTTGCAGGTCTGTCTACCTAACAGGTGCTGTTGGTGGCTCTGCCCCTCCCCCAACCGGGGTGATGTGTCAGACGGGCCACTGGGCCTGTTTTGTCAGTGGTCACGGTATCGCCTACCTTGCCCGTGGGTGGGGCAGCTGTGCCCCTCTGCAGGTTTCTGGGCCTGACCTGCCGGTGGGTGACAGGTCATTCATTTTTTAGTTCTAGTAGTTTTTGTAGACCTTTTTGTGTCTTCTATGTTTAGAATAATGTCACCCGAAAATAGTGATAATTTACGTTCTTATTTTTCTATTTTTATGCCTTTTATTTCTTTAGTATGTCTAATTGCTCTGGCCAGTGTTTCGAGAACTATATGGAATAGAAGGGGTGAGAGAGGGCATCCTTGTCTTGTTAAAGATTTTAGAAGAAATGCCTTCAATTTTTCTCCATTCATAATGATGCTAGCCTGAGGCTTAGCATAGATAGCTTTTACAATGTCGAGGTAACTTCCTGTTATCCCTATTTTTTCTAATGTTTTGAACATAAAGGGATGCTGTACTTTGTCAAATGCTTTTTTTGCTTCTATCGAGATGATCATATGGTTCTTATCTTTAAGTCTATTGATGTGGTGAATAACATTTATTGATTTCCGTATATTGAACCATCCTTGCATCCCAGCTATGAATCCTACTTGATCATGGTGCATAATTTTTTTGATGTGCCTTTGTATTCGATTCGCCAGAGTTTTATTGAGGATTTTTGCATGTAGGTTCATCAGATATATTGGTCTGTAGTTTTCTTTCTTTGAGGTGTCTTTTTCTGATTTCGGAATCAGCGTGATGTTGGCCTCATAGAATGAATTTGGCAGAGCTCCCTCTTTTTCTCTATCCTGAAATAACTTGAAAAGTATTGGTATTAAATCTTCTTTAAATGTTTTGTAAAACTCCGCTGTATAGCCAACCGTTCCTGGGCTTTTCTTGGTTTGTAGTCTTTTGATTGCTTCTTCTGTTTCATCCATTGACATTGGTCTGTTTAAATTGTGTGTATCCTTCTGACTCACTCTGGGAATATCATATGACTTAAGAAATTTATCAATGTCTTCACTATATTCTATTTTATTGGAATATAGGTTTTCCAAATAATTTCTAATTGTCTTCTGTATTTCGGAGGCATCTGTTGTAATATTGCCTTTTTCATCCCATATGTTAGTAATTTGAGTTCTCTCTCTTCTTCTCTGCATTACCATGGCTAAGGGTCTGTCGAACATATTTATTTTTTCAAAGAACCACCTTTTAGTTTTGTTAATTTTTTCAATAGTTTCTTTTGTTTAAATTTTGTTGATTTCTGCTCTGATTTTAATTATTTCTTGCTTTCTGCTACATTTTCTGTTGTTTTGCTCTTCCTTTTCTAGGGCTTTGAGTTGAAGTGTGAGCTCATTTATTTGTTCGTTTTTACTTTTTTTCAGGAATGACCTCCAGGCGATGAATTTCCCTCTTAAAACTGCTTTCATTGTGTCCCATAGATTCTGATATGTTGTGTTTGTATTTTCATGTATCTCTAAGAATTTTTTGATTTCCTCCTTTATATCTTCTGTAACCCACTGATCATTCAGTAACATATTGTTCATTTTCCATGTGATGTAGGATTTTTCCTTCCTTTTTTTATCATTGGTTTCCAGTTTCATTCCATTATGATCAGAAAAAATTCATGGTGTTATCTCCACCCCTGTATATTTACTGAGGGTTGCCCTATGACATAATATATGGTCTATTTTTGAGAAAGATCCACGTGCTACTGAGAAAAAAGTATATCCACTTGATGATGGTTGATATATTCTATATATGTCAGTTAAGTCGAGGTTATTGATTGTGATATTCAGTTCTATAGTTTCTTTATTCACTTTTGTTTGGAGGATCTGTCCAATGGAGAGAGAGGTGTGTTGAAGTCACCCATAATTATTGTGTTGTGGTCTATTTCATTCTGGAACTTGAGGTGAATTTGTTTTTTGAACATTGCAGCACCATTATTTGGTGCATAAATATTGATAATTTTTATGCCGTGTTGGTGAATGGTTCCTTTGAACAGTATATAATGTCCTTTCTTATCCCTTTTGATTAAATTAGTCTTGAAGTCGATTTTATTCGATATGAGGATGGCCACCCCTGCTTGCTTACGGGGACCGTTGCATGGTATATTTTTTCCAAAACTTGCACCTTCAGCCTGTGTATGTCTTTTCCATTCAGATGTGTCTCCTGGAGGCAACATATTGTTGGATTCATTTTTAATCCAAGTTACCAGCCTATGTCGCGTTATTGGAGAGTTTAAGCCATTAACATTTAGAGTCACTATTGATATATGGTTTGTACTGCCGCTCATGATTGATGATTCATCTTTTTTTTAAAAAATTTAGTTTGTTTCTCCATGATTA
This sequence comes from Callospermophilus lateralis, assembly GCF_048772815.1. Classification (NCBI taxonomy): domain Eukaryota; kingdom Metazoa; phylum Chordata; class Mammalia; order Rodentia; family Sciuridae; genus Callospermophilus; species Callospermophilus lateralis. The sequence continues at coordinate 143,455 of NW_027510746.1, forward strand.
GCTTTTCCCCCACCATCAGTCATTACTGAGGCACTTCCCACTGATGGTTTTGGTTGTTGATTTTCATTTCTTCTTCGTGTATTGTTTTGCTCAAGATGCTTTGCAATGCTGGTTTTCTGGCTACAAATTCTTTTAGCTTTTGTTTATCATGAAATATTTTTATTTCATTGTCATACCTGCAGCTTAATTTTGCTGGATACAGAATTCTTTGTTGGCATTCATTATCTTTCAGTGTTTGAAATACGTTGTTCCAAGATCTTCTCGCTTTCAGCGACTGTGATGAAAAATCCATTCTCAACCTTATTGGTTTACCCCTTAATGTAATCTGCCTCCTTTCTCTTAGAGCTTTTAATATTTTCTCTTTGTTTTGTATATTGGATATCTTCATAACAATGTGTCTTGGTATTGGTCTACTGTGATTTTGTGTGCTCCGTGTCTTGTAACCATGTCCAATTTGTATATCCATTTACTTTGTATTTCTGGAAATATTTCTGTAATTATTTCATTCAATAGATTACTAATTTCCTTGGCTTGAATCTGTGTACCTATCCAGATGACTCATTAATTTGTTTTTTTATGTTATCCCATATCTCTTGGATGTTTTACTCATGATTTTTTACCAGACTTTCTGTGTTGGCTAGATTCATTTCAAGATGATATATTTTGTCTTCATTATCTGACATTCTGTCTTCTACTTGCTCCACAGTGTTAGTGATACTCTCAATTGACTTTTTAATTTGGTTTATCGTTTCCTTCATTTCTAGAATTATTGTTTGATTTTTTTATAATCTCTATCTCCTGATAAAGATGCATAACTTCTTCTTTTATCTGTTTATGTAATTCATTTTCAATGTGTTCTTTCACTGATTGGATTTGCTGTCTCGTATCCTCTTTAAGTTTCAATTCCATCTGTCTAAGTTATTCCTTGAGTTCTTTATATGACCATTTTTTCTGATGACTATAGGTCCTCCTGAATATTTTGGCTGTCCTTCATTGTTTGTACTTATTTTCTTCCTTGATTTTTTGTGCTGCACATTTTACTTCTTGCTCTGTTTGACTGTTGAGTTACTGCTTACTCTTATAAATTTATTTGATGCTTGGGAGGAAAGATATTAGAAGAAAAGGGAAGAAGTCACTAAAGAGAATGAGAGTAGGCAGGTAGAATTCAAGGAAGGGGAAATCAGAAAATTGAAAAGAAACTATAAGACAAAAGAAAAAAATAGAAAAGAAAGAAAGAAAGAAAAAATTTGAAAATAATGATCATTTAAAAGATGTAAATTAAAGTTTAAAATAATAATAATAATAATAATAAAATAAAAATATTTTAAAAATAAAAACATATTAAAAAGTTAAAGTACAACAACAAAAAAATAAATTTACATAAACAATCTAAACCCCACACTCCGTAGGCCTCAAGTTGGAGAACCAGAGCAGTATTAACGGCAGGCCTATTTTTTCACTTCTGTTTCACAGGAAGGGAGTCCAGGCCACCCTGATGTTAGGCAAATGAGGGGCAAGGGAGCTTATTTTGGACACGGACGTGCGCTTTGTACCTCATGGAAACCTCCAGCCGGAGGTTATGATGAGTGTCTACATGGAAGAAGATGAGGGCCATGTTGGGGTGTTTTGGTTTTAACTGTGAACATTTGTGTGGCGGTAGGAAGAGATTACTGGGTACACCTGGGCTTGAACTCTTGTGTGATTCAACGTAGAGACTGGGTTCTGGAATTGACCTCAGAGAAGTATTGCCATGAATTGTGTTGGGCTTTTAGAAGGCCATGCATGAGAGTCGCCCTTGGAAAGTGAGATCTAGGCCCAAGTTGGCTTTCCACAGAGCAAAGGGAATCTCAGCCAGGATATCACATGATTTTATTCTGAAAGACTTGGCAGCCATAGTTGAGAGTCAAAGACACATGGACCTCACATTGTAGACCTCAATGGGCCTGGCTTCATGTGACATTTTGGCCACCCTTTGGGAAGCCTTGCCTCTAAGAGTTCTCCAGAGCTTTCATTGAAATGAGCTTACTCAACATTTAATGGTTAATGAATGAATTGAAACCCACAGTGCCTACAACTTCTTCCTTGAATAATGGCTAGATGAATACCATGAAATTTTTGAAATTCCCAAGACTAGGTGTCACAGGAGAACCTTTGGATGTCCTGTAGCTGATCATGAGAATACAAGACATTGCCTTTATTGACTGGGTTTCATGAAAATGGTGTATAACAGAGATGCAAGTAAGTTGGAGCCTGCTGAGTAGTGTTCCTAGATCCGTGGTGGGCAGGTATGTGATAAAATATCTCTGGTGTGGCCATGTTTATCTGCCATTGGTGTCCAAATAGCTTGTGACTGACATTTTGCAGCCAGTAGAGCCTTATATGTAAAAGCATCTTGTTATATGGGGAGGTTTCAGGGCAATGTTCAGAATCAGGTTGCTATGGTCAATGGGGCAAGCTATGTGGGATAGAAGCCTGGTTGGTGCATTCTCCAACAGAACCCGACCCACCACAACTGACAGAACTCCCTACAGCACTGTGTCCCAGTTGAACTCTTTTTATTTCATGAAGCAAATACCACACTCCTAGTGCAACAGCAAGAAACACCACGAAGAGTGGAGGATGACCAAATGGCTTCACAGTCCACATGAGGAGACACTTGCCCTCAGTGGCCACAGTTTACCTACAAAGAGAAAATTCAGCACTGCTGCCTCTTGTTCATCGGAAAATAAGAAACCATGTCATCCATGTCACATAGATGCAGACCCAGATTTGATGGTCTCACTACAAAGAAAGCTAATGCTCCTGACAACAAAATATATTTCAAGTGCTCACCCTCAGAGGTAGTTTCTCCAGATGTTAGGCCAGCAGAGCTTCATGTTTGTGGAGTGTTTACCCTGTCCCTTACTTTTGGAAACTCCTCTACCACCTCCAAATTTTTGAACTCCTGAGCATTTTCTATAACAGTATGTATTCACAGATTTTCTAACTCTTCTCCTCTAATTGTGTCTTACAAGGGGCGAAGGTAATGCCAAGGTATTGTTCTGAATGAGAGTGGGAAGATTTTTGTTTAGCACACATTTGCATACACATTGGATACATTTTCCAATTTTCCATTCGAAATACTGAATCCCTGACACTAACAAGTTCCCTTCTAGACTTTTACTTCTAATCTTAATATGATGGAGAAAAATAACCCAAACAAAATAGAAATACAAGAGGTTCACAGGAGACATGGTGTATAGTTGGACTTGCCTTTCCTATGATAAATGGTAGGTGTTATAAATCTAGCCAATTTTAATTGAAATAGTTCTATATGTGTTTTAAAAGTTAACAAATATGTGAATAACTGTCTCCCTTTCTCTGTAGTCTATTCAGCACATGTATTTTTTTATGCACATATTGAATTCTACCTGGTATCACACATACATTTTGTGAGGTGGCTGACTTGGCAGATACAAATTGTAAGAAAAGATCACTCCTACTAAACGCTGTTGGAACTGAAAATTCAACATATGGGTCAGCTTTCTAGTTGAACAACATAAATTGATGTTCAGGAAAATGAATATTTTTGGATCTGTGGATGATATATATTTCATGGTGAATTTCAATTGGCATACATAATGCTTCTTTTTAATGTCTCTGTGTGGTGTGTGCTTCTATCTATCTATCTATCTATCTATCTATCTATATATATATATATGTATTCACTCTCCAGATTTTTCAAAATATGAAATGTATTTGTCTTATTATACACTCCCTAAATTCATTCTTATTTATGTATGTGGATTTATAATCAAATTTTCACAAGTTTATTCTCAGAAATATTCATCCACCTGAAATACATATTCGTTTCCTAGTACTGAAAACTAACTTCAGAGGATCATATGATGGCAACGAAAGAAGTGCATCAACCCCATGTACAGCATCACTGTGCAGGAGAATGACGAATTTCCAGCAAAATTTGGGTGCTCCAAAACCTAGTGGAAGTATTTACATCTCACGAGGATTAGCTACGGGGCTCAAATGTGAGTGATTTGTCCGCATGGAGCGTCATGCTCCTTATTCAGCAAATCGCCCTGCGGCTAGAGTCCGTGGCGCATGCTGGGAAACAATGAGATAGCAACACAAATATTCAGTGGTGCGGATTCTGTGGGCTCCTGCCAGCTGTACAATCACTGTGCTCATTGCTGAATTCTGGGTTTGAGACCGGGGAAGGAAGCGGTCCAATTCGGTTTTCCACACCAGTCAGACCACAGAGGAAGCCAGGGGCCACCATCTTGGAGAGCTGACGTCACCATTCCTGTTATCAACTGATAGCAGCTCATTCAGCTATAGAACAGGTAATTTCAGGCTGCCATTCGCCTGTGTCTCGGAGACAAATTACTCAGGCCTGCTCCTATCAGAACATACACCAAGCCCAGAGCGGCCGAATTCTGGCTCCTGGAACTGATCAGGCCCAGGGCTAAAGAACCCGCGGAAACTCCTTCTCAGTCTAGGTCTTGCTGAATTCTCTGGAGGTAAATACCTACCGAGCCTTCATAGGCAGTGGCAACAGGATTGAGACGGGGCTTGTGAGGGCTGGTCAGGACTCACCCATTGCTTTGGTCATCCGGCAAAGGGAACGAAATGCTGCAATTCGCATGGGATACCAACATGTTAGAGATCTGATGTCATCACAAAGTGGCGGAGGAGATAACTTCATCTATACCAGCGGTGACAGAAACAGTTGGTCTCCTGGTAAAAAAAAGTGTGTCACAAACACCCGAGTCTCTCTCACTTTGTCTTCAAGCCAGAGGGGCTAAGCAGAGCCGCCACCCACGCCCGGCACAGGCCCAGCGACCTGCAGGTGTGGTAGTCATGTCATCCCAATTGGAGTAGTGACAGAGCAGAGCCGCCGCCCGTGCCCGGAACAGGCCCATCGACCAGCAGGCGTGGTAGTCACGTCACCCCAATTGGAGTAGGGGCAGAGAAGAGCCACCGCCTATGCCCAGAACAGGCCCAACGACCCGCCGGTGTGGTAGACACGGCAACCCTATTGGAGTAGTGGCAAAGCAGAGCCTTCTCCCGTGCCCAGTACAAGCCCAGTGGCCCACCAGCGTGGTTGTTAGGTCATCCCAATAGGAATAGGGGCAGAGCAGAGCCACTGCCCATGCCCAGAAGAGGCCCAGCGACCCGCCGGCGAGTTAGTCACATCACCCCAATTTGAGTAGGGGCAGAGCAGAGACTTCGCCCGTGCCTGAAAGCGGCCCAGCGACCTGCCGGCATGCTAGTCACGACACCCCAATTGGAGTAGGGGCAGAGCAGAGCGACCAACCTCGCCCACAACGTAGGCAGCCTGCAACCGAACAGCGAAACAGGCCCAGCGGCCTGCCGGCACGGCAGACACATGACCCAATTTGGATTAGGGGCAGAGCAGATCCACCGCCCGTGCCCACAAAATAGACAGACCTGCGACGGACCAGCGAACAGGCCTAGCGTCCTGCCGGCATGGTAGATACGTCATCCCAATTGGAGTAAGGGCAGAGTAGAGCTGCCGCCCACGCCGGCAAGGTAGGCAGACCTGCAATGGATCAGCAGAACAGGCCGAGGGGTCCGCGGGCATTGTAGACACGTCATACCAAATGGAGGAGGGGCAGAAAAGAGCCACCGCCCGCTCCCGCATTGTAGACAGACCTGCAACCAACCAGCAGAACAGGCCCAGCAGCCCGTCAGCGTGGTAGATAGATCACCCCAATTGGAGGAGCAGCACAGCCGCCCCCCACTCCTGCAAGGGAGACTATTCAACTACACAAGAGCAATATAAATATATAGGGGGAAAATTTCAAAAACACAACAGTTTTAACAAGCAGAGAGAAATGCGAGCAGTATGAAAAGACAAGGAAAGAAAGGACCACAAGCAATGCAGGTCAACACAACTTTAGAAGAGGTAATAGCTGCATCAGATGGAATGTCAGATAAAGAATTCAGGATACTCATGCTTTAGATGATCTGGAGTCTCAAGGAAGACATTAGACAACAAAATCAGACAATTAAAGATCACTTCGACAATGAATTACATAAACAAATCCAAGAAGCAAAAGATCAACTATATAGGGTGATAGAGGTTGTAAAAACAAACAGAAATCCTAGAATTGCAGGAAGAAATAAACCAACTTAAAAACTCAATTGAGAATACTACCAGCAGAGTAGAACACTTAGAACATAGAACATCAGACAATGAAGACAAAGTATTTCAACTTGAAAAGAACATAGACAGCTCAGCAAGACTGTTAAGAAACCACGAGCAGAACATCCAAGAAATATGGGATAACATAAAGAGGCCAAACTTAACAGTCATTGGGATACAGGAAGGTATAGAGGTCCAAACAAAAGGAATGAGCAACCTATTCAATGAAATAATATGAGAAAACTTCCCAGACTTGATAAATAAAACAGAATCCCAAGTCCTAGAAGCCTACAGAACGCCGAATGTGCAAAATCATAAGAGAGCCACAACTAGACACATTATAATGAAGATGGCCAACAAACAGAAAAAGGAGAGAATTTTAAAAGGTACAAGAGAAAGGAAGCAGATTACATTTAAGGGTAAACAAATCAGGATAACAGCTGATCTTTCAAAACAGACTCTGAAAGCTAGAAGGTCCTGGAATAAGATATTTCAAACACTGAAAGAAAATGGGTTCCAACCAAGAATTGTGTATCCAGCGAAATTAAGCTTCAGTATGGAAGATGAATTTAAAACCTTCCACGATAAACAAAAGTGAAAAGAATTTGCAGCTAGAAAACCATCTCTTCAAAGCATCCTCGGCAAAACATTGCAGGAAGAGGAAATGGAAAATAACAATGAAAACCAACAGTGGGAGGTAGGACATTAAAGGGGGGGAAATAATCAAAGAGAAAAACAAACCATGTTTAGTAACATAAATAAACAAATATGGCTGGAAGAACAACCCATATCTCAATAATAACCCTAAATGTTAATGGCTTAAACTCACCAATGAAGACACACTGGCTATTAGAATTGAACAAAAAACAAGACCCAACAATATGCTGCCTACAGGAGATGCATTTGATAGGAAAATGCATACATAGACTGAAGGTGAAAGTTTGGGAAAAATCATATCACTCATATGGACTTCGGAAACAAGCAGGAGAGTCCATACTCATATCAAATAAAATAGATTTTGAGCCAAAGTTAATCAAAATGGATAAAGAGAGACACTACATACTGCTCAAGGGAACCATACACCAACAAGAGACAGCAATCATTAATATATATATGCCCCAAACAATGGTGCAACTATGTTCATCAAACAAACTCTTCTCAAGTTCAAGAGTCTAATACACCACAATACAGTAATCATGGAAGACATGAATACACCTCTCTCACCACTGGACAGATCTTCCAAACAAAAGTTGAATAAGGAAACTATAGAACTCAATAACACAATTAATTACCTAGACTTATTTGAGATATGTAGAATATAACACCCAACATCAAACAGTTACCTTTTTTCTCAGCAGCACATGTATCCTTCTAAAAAATGATCATATATTATGTCACAGGGCAACTCTTAGACAATATAAAGGAGTACAGATAATACCATGCATATTATCTGATCATAATGGAATGAAACTAAAAATCAATGATAAAAGAAGGAAGGAAAAATCATGCATCACTTGGAGAATGAACAATAGGTTACTGAGTGATCAATGGGTTATAGAAGACATCAAGGAGGAAATTAAAAAATTCTTAGAGATAAAAGAAAATGCAGACACAACATATCGGAATCTATGGGACACATTGAAAGCAGTTCTAAGAGGAAAATTCATTGCTTGGAGTTCATTCCTTAAAAAAAGAAACAACCAACAAATAAATGATCTCATCCTTCATCTAAAAATCCTAGAAAAAGAAGACGAAAGAAACAGCAAAAGAAGTAGAAGGCAAGAAATAATTAAAATCAAAGCTGAAATTAATGAAATTGAAACAAAAGAAACAATTGAAAAAACTTGACAAAAGTAGAAGTTGGTTCTTTGAAAAAATAAATAAAATTGACAGACCCTTAGCCATGCTATCAAAGAGAAGAAGAGAGAACTCAAATTACTAGCATAAGGGATTAAAAAAGAAAATATCACAACAGATATTTCCGAAATACAGAAGATAAACAGAAATTATTTTGAATCCTTATACTCCAATCAAATAGAAGACAGTGAAGGCATCGATAAATTTCTTAAGTCATATGATCTGCCCATATTGAGTCAGGAGGATATAGACAACATAAACAGACCAATATCAATTGAGGAAATAGAAGAAACCATCAAATCACTACCAACTTAGAAAAGCCCAGAACCGTATGGGTATACAGCAGAGTTTAACAAAACCTTTAAAGAGGAAGGAATACCAATATTTTTCAAGGTGTTTCAGGAAATTGAAAAAGAGGGAGATCTTCCAAATTCATTCTACGAGGCCAAGATCACCCTGATTCTTACAAAAGACAAAGACACTTCAAAGAAAGAAAACTACAGACCAATATATCTAATGAACATACATGAAAAAATCCTCAATAAAATTCTGGCGAATTGGATACAAAAACATCTCAAAAAAATTGTGAATCATGATCAAGTAGGATTCATCCGTGTGATGCAAGGCTGGTTCAATATACGGAAATCAATAAATGTTATTCACCACATCAATAGACTTAAAAATAAGAACCATATGATCATCTCGGTAGATGCAAAAAAAGCATTCAATAATGTACAGCATTCTGTTATGTTCAACACTCTAGAAAAACTAGTGATAAGAGGAACATACCTCAATATTGTAAAAGCAATCTATGCTAAGCCTCAGGCTAGCATTATTCTGAATGGAGAAAAATTGAAGGCATTCTCTCTAAAATCTGGAACAAGACAGGGATGTCCTCTCTCACCACTTCTGTTCAACATTGTTCTCGAAACAATAGCCAGAGCAATTAGACAGACGAAAGAAATAAAAGGCATAAAAATTGGAAAAGAAGAACTTAAATTATCACTATTGCAGATCACATGATTCTATATCTAGCAGTCCCAAAAGTGTCTACAAAGAAACTAATGGAGCTAATAAATGAATTCAGCAAAGTGGCAGGATATAAAATCAACATGCATAAATCAAAGGCATTCCTGCATATCAGCGACAAATCCTCTGAAATAGAAATGAGGACAACCACTCCATACACAATATCCTAAAAAAAAATAATAATAATAATTAGGAATCAACCTAACAAAAGATGTGAAAGTCTTATACAATGAAAACTACAGAACCCTAAAGAGAGAAATAGAAGAAGATCTTAGAAGATGTAAAAATATATCCTGTTCATGGATAGGCAGAACTAACATCATCAAAATGGTGATATTACCAAAAGTTCTCAATAGGTTTAATGCAATGCCAATCAAAATCCAAAAGGAATTACTTCTAGAAATAGAGAAAGCAATCATGAAATTCATATGGAAAAATAAAAGACACAGAATAACAAAAACAATACTAAGCAGGAAGTGTGAATCAGGCGGCATAGCGATACCAGACTTCAAACTATACTACAGAAAAATAGTAACAAAAATAGCATGGTACTGGTACCAAAACAGGCGGGTGGACCAATGGTTCAGAATAGAGGACACAGAAACCAAGCCAGGAAACTACAACTATCTTATATTTGATGGAGGGGCTAAAAGCATGCAATGAAGGAAAATAGCATCTGCAAAAAATGCTGCAGGGAAAACTTGGAATCCATATGTAACAAAATGAAACTGAATCCCTTTCTCTCGCCATGCACAAAAGTTAACTCAAAATGGATCAAGGAGCTTGATATCAAATCAGAGACATGGCGTCTGATAGAAGAAAATGTTGGCTATGATCTACATACTGTGGGGTCGGGCTCCAAATTCCTCAATAGGACACCCATAGCACAAGAGTTAATAACTAGAATCAACAAATGGGACTTACTCAAACTAAAAAGTTTTTTCTCAGCAAAAGGAAAAATAAGAGAGGTAAATAGGGAGCCTAAATCCTGGGAACAAATCTTTACTCCTCACACTTCAGATAGAGCCCTAATATTCAGAGTATACAAAGAACTCAAAAAAATAGACAATAAGATAACAAATAACCCAATAAACAAATGGGCCAAGAACCAGAACAGACACTTCTCAGAGAAGAACATACAATCAAAAAAACAAGTACATGAAAAAATGCTCACCATCCCCAGCAGTCAGATAAATGCAAATCAAAACCACCCTAAGATACCATCTCATTCCAGTAAGATTGGCAGCCATTATGAAGTCAAACAACAACAAGTGCTGGTGAGGATGTGGAGAAACAGGTACACTTGTACATTATTGGAGGTACTGCTAATTGGTGCAGCCAATTTGTAAAGCAGTATGGAGATTTCTTGGAAAGCTGGGAATGGAACTACCATTTGACCCAGCTATTCCTCTTCTCGGTCTATTCCCTAAAGACCTTAAAAGAGCATGCTACATGGACACTGCTACATTGATGTTCATAGCAGCACAATTCACAATAGCAAGACTGTGGAACCAACCTAGATGCTGTTCAATAGAAGAATGGATAAAAAAATGTGGCATTTATACACAATGGAGTATTACTCTGCTTTAAAAAATGACAAAATCATAGAATTTGTGGGAAAATAGATGGCATTAGAGCAGATTATGCAAAGTGAAGCTGAGCCAATCCCTAGAAAACAAATGCCAAATGCCTTCTTTGATAAAAGGAGAGTAACTACGAACAGAGTAGGGATGAAGAGCATGAGAAGAAGATTAATATTAAATAGGGATGAGAGGTGGGAGAGAAAGGGAGAGAGAAGGGAAATTGCATGGAAATGGAAGGAGACCCTCAGGGTTATACAAAATTACATAAAAGAGGATGTGAGGGGAAAGGGAAAAATAATACAAAAGGGAGAAATTTATTACAGTAGAGGGGGTAGAGAGAGAAGAGGGGAAGAGAGGGGAGGGGAGGAGGGATAGTAGAGGATAGGAAAGGCAGCAGAATACAATAGACACTAGTATGGCAATGTGTAAATCAATTGATGTGTAACTGATATGATTCTGCAATCTGTATACGGGGTAAAAATGGGAGTTCATAACCCACTTGAATCAAAGTGTGAAATATGATATATCAAGAAATATATAATGTTTAGAACAACCATTAAAAAATTAAAAAAAAAAAGAAAACTTACTTCGGTGAATGAGGCACGCGAATCCTAATATTTCTACAGTAACTGACCAAGTTTAACATCAATGCAAGTAGATTCCAATGGGACATGATATGTATTTTTACGTTAATTTTTATTCAAAACTGGTACATTACAATTTCATCAGTTTATGCACATCATAGGATATATATTTCATAAACAATTTAGCAAATTTATAGGCATTTGTTTCACTTTCAATCACTTCCTGCTTCAAAACACATGTATTCCTCCATATTTCTTGACTGGTCTTTGCATGAGAATTCTTTCCGAACACATTATTTTTGATTTCCATAATCACTTCTGAAGCCAACTTCACACACTCTTCATGATAAACCAAAACACTATTATTACCATTAGATGTATAACTGGTTGGAATGAATGAATATATATCAATATAAGATTTATTGTATATTTTCAGACATCAATTCAATCCATTATTTAAAGTTGGAACCAGTTATATTATTTATTCACAGTATGGTGTGTTCATGCTTAATCTCTATATTCATGGACACATGGTACACCTCTTTGTACCCCAAATACAAATTTTACGTCTTCAGTATATTGCTCCCAGAAATGGTGGTAGAAATACTCATGTCACCTGATCTACATATAGATTTTATCACAGTAATATTCTGGACAAAAAATGTAAAGGTCACACTTATGATTGTACCAAAGACTAAATGGAAAGAGATCATGTATTACTAAAAACATCCATGTCCAGGTTGCCTAATGCTCTCAAATGTCAATCCTATTGGTTACTACATATTTGTTTCTTCCTAAGATTATATATTCAAACTCAACCCTGGTGAAATTGTGTACTCTTATCAATCACTTAATACTTTGCCTGATTTCATAATGTCTCTATTGATATCTGCTTTTCTACATATTTTCCCAATTTCATCTTAGTGACTGACTCTTCATATGTGCTGACATTTACATTCACTCTCTATCTGAAACCCTATAGCTAAAGAATTTTTAGTCCCAATCCTACACTCACTCTTCTTCCTAAACCTACCGACTATCTTCCTAATCCTACCGACTATCCCTTTGGATTGGATGTTCTCTTCTACATTCAAACATCCAAGGTACAAGGTCCTATGCCATTGTATATCAAATTGTCTGAGACATCTTTGCAGAATATAATTCAAAACTAAGTATACCAATTAAGGGCCCAATGCCCTTCTGGGCTTCAAATCATACCTAGATTTCTGTTTTCATACTTATATTTCACCTCGATATTCTTGTAAATATCGCAGGTTCCCAATACCATTATTTATCGCACAGAATGATTGCTAACCCTAATCGAACCTGTTATTAACCCTAAACATACACTGTTCCCTCAATCTCATTTTACAGAAGAGCAGGGATAGAGTCGTTCTTACAATACAGGAAAGTAGGGGACATTCCACCTGCTGAGAACCTCAAAGGTCCATTCAGAAATGATACCTGGAGAAGATGTAGGCAGCTCTCAAGGACCTGAGAGAGCAAAAGTCATCTTCCATGGCAAACACCCTGGTCAGGATGAAGCGATGTGTCTGAATCAGCCTCTCTCTTTTTATTGTAGAGAAGATGGACCAAACCAGGCCTGTGTGGAGAGCTGCTGCTGGGTGCCTATGGTTGACATACCATTCTACCTTGTGAAAGTGTCACAGGAAGTAGGGGCAGCCTCCATCTCATGGGACACTTGCAAGAAACTGTTAGGACAAAGTGGTTGCCAAGGCAGTGACCTCATTCAGTTCCAAAGAAAGTGACATAACTCATTTCCTTGGTGATGGAACTCTCTGAACTTGGTATCCAAGAAGCCAGGCACCGCGAGGCAGCCCCAGTCCCAGTGGACTCACTTGTTTGGATTTACCAAGGACAGAGTCAGTCTTTCTTGGTACCTACTGAGGTGAGGATGGCGAAATGCCAGGACAGCTCTGAAGAGGGACCTTTCCAGAAGAAGCAGGTAGTGGCTAACCCCTTTTTCTTGACAACTTCACAGAGTTGGCCAAGGAAACCAGATCTGAGAGAGGTCAGGCCATGTTCTGAGAATAGGTAGGAAAGTTGGTTTGTTTGGTTTGGAGTGGATTGTTTTTAGTAAGTAGTTTGACCAGGCGAGTGTTTCTATGTCTGTGTATCCCACTGTGTCCATTGTTGTAGACATTAGAAAAGAGAATGCATTAATGGATGCGTCCAGTCTAATATAAATCTTCCCATAATTCATCCTGCCCAATTTATGAATGGACTGCAGCTTGTCCTATCGAGAGGCAACACCTTCTATCTTCCAAAGTTCCTGTTTTCTTCCTGAATTCTGGCCACTCTCAAGAATAGGCTCATGGTTTTGTGTCCAAGATATGTACCACTACAAGCTCTGTGACATGGCCATGTACTGGATAGCAGAAGAGAATGGCCAGCCTTTCAGAAAACTCAGATATCAGTGTGAACAGAAATGTCTCAGTGGAAAAACCCTGCTTTGGGCCTTTTGCTTACCTATTGTTCTGTTGCACTGAATGTCAGGAAAGACTTTGTCTCAGGCCACCCCTTTGTGAAGCCTGAAGAAAGAGTTTTCAAATGGAAATGAATGGGCATCACCTGTGGCTCTTTGCTTAATTGCTTTGGAAAGGGATGTGGCTGAATTAGCCTTTTGGCCTTGTGTGTGGCTGTGACTTACATTCTCAGCACCTGATGGATCTAAAGAATGATCCCATGTGTGCATCAAAAACCATAATGGCAAAAAGATCAGTCACTGTGGATGAAGTCTCTTGCCTTCCTCTGTTAGGTTCCTGACCTCTGTCAAGTGAGAAAATGGATATTTTTGGGTCAAAAGAGTTCCTCAAAGCCCTGCAGAGGTGCTTGGGGTTTCGCATGACCCCAAATCACAAATAATCTATACCTGAAAATTAGTAGGCCTCAAATTGGAGAAACAGAGCATTATTAATGACAGGCTTATTTGATCACTCCTGGTTCACAGGAAGGGTGTCCAGGCCACCCTGACTTTAGGCAAATGAGGGGCAAGTGAGCTTATTTTGGACACTTTCTTGGGCTTCGCCCCTCATGAAAATCTTCAGCCAGACATTATGATGAATGACAATATGTAAGAAGATGAGGGCCATGTGGGAGTGTTTTTGTTTTAATTTTTGTCATTTGTGTGGGGGTTGGAAGAAATGACTGGGTCCACCTGGGCTTGAACTCTGGTGTGATTCCCCTTAGAGACTGAGTTGTGGAACTGACCTTAGAGAAGTATTGCATTGAATTTTGTTGGGATTTTAGGAGGCCACGCATAAGAGTCACCCTTGGAACTGAGATCTAGGCCCAGGGTTGCTTTCCACAGATTTTTCAATTCCTGAAAGAAGTGACCTCACCTCACTTCCTTGGTGATGGAACTATCTGATCTTGGGATCCAGGAATTCAGGCAAAAAATCCAGGGCCAGTTCCAGTCCGAGTGGTCTCATTTGTTTGGATTTACCAAGGACAGAGTCAGTCTTTCTTGGTACCTACTCATGTGAGGATGGCTAAATGGCAGGAAATCTCTGAAGAGGGGCCTTTCCTGAGAGAGCAGGTAGTGGCTCACAGCTGGCTCCTGACAAGTAAAGAGAGTTGGCCATGGAGTCCAAATCTGAGACAGGAGTGGCCATTTCGGGGGAACATAGTATGGCCCATAAGTCAGAGGACACTCCAGATAGTCAAAGACCTACTTGGCGGAAGGAGTTGCCTTTGTAGGTTTGGTTGTGGGTTTGTGGTTTTGTCTCATGTTCTGAAAATAGGTAGGGAAGGCGGTTTGTTTGGTTTGGAGTGAACTGTTTCTAGTAAGTTGTTTGGCAAGGTGAGTGTTTCTATGTCTGTGTATCCCACTGTTATCTATGGTTGTAGACACTAGAAAAGATATTGGATCAATAGATATGTCCTGTTTAGTAGAAAGCTTCCCAGAATTCATCCTGCACAATTTATGAATGGACTGCGGCTTGCCTTATCAATTGGCTACACCTGCTATCTTCCTAAGTTCCACTTTTCTTCCTGAATTCTGGCCACTCTCTAGAATAGGCTCATGGTTTTTTGTGCAAGATATATACCACCTCCAAGCTCTGTGACATGGCCATGTACTGGATAGCTGAAGGGAATGGCGAGCATCACTGGAAACTCAGAAATCACTATGACCATTAAAGTCTCAGTGGAGAAACCCTGCTTTGGCCTTTTGGTTACCTATTGTTCTGTTGCCCTAAATGTCAGGAAGGTCTTTGCCTTAGGCCACCCCTTTGTGAAGCCTGAAGAAAACAGTTTTCAAATGGAAATGGATGGGCATTACCTGTGGCTCTTTGCTTAATTGCTTTGAAAAAGATGTGTCTCATTCAGACCATTGGCCCTGTGTGAGGCTGTTGCTTAGTTTCTCATCACCTGATGGATCTAAAGAAAGATTCCATGTGTACATCCAAAACCAAAGTGGCAAAAAGAGCAGTCATTGTGGATGAAGTCTCTCGTCTTCCTCTGTAAGGTTCGTGACCTCCATCAAGTGAGAATAGGGATCCTTTGTGTCAAATGAGTTCCTCAAAGCCCTGCAGATTCTATCCCATAGGTGCTTGGGTTTTATCATGACTCCAGTTCACATAAAGAATCTAAAACCCACAGTCAGTAGTCCTCAAATTGGAGAAGTGGAGCAGTATTAATGGCAGGCCTATTTGACCACATCTTGTTCACACGAAGGGTGTACAGGCCACCCTGAGTTTAGTCAAATTAAGGGGCAAGGGATCTTATTTTTGACACTGGCTTGGGCGGAGCCCCTTATGAAAACCTCCAGCCAGAAGTTATGATGAGTGTCTATATGGAAGAAGATGTGGGTCATGTGGGAGTGTTTTTGTTTTAATTGTGGTCATTTGGGTGGTGGTTGGAAGTAACGACTGGGTCCACCTGGGCTTGAACTCTGGTGTGATTCCCCTTAGATACGGAGTTGTGGTACTGACCTCAGAGAAGTATTGCCATGAATTGAGTTGGGATTTTAGGAGGCCACGCATGAAATTTGCCCTTGGAAACTGAGATCTAGGCCCAGGTTGGCTTTGCACAGAGCACTGGGAATCTCAGCCAGGGTATCACATAATTTTATTCTGAAAGACTTGGCAGCCATAGTTGAGAGTCAAAACACACATGGACCTCACATTGTAGACCTCAATGCGCCTAGCATCATGTGATCATTGGCCACTATTTAGGAAGCCATGCTTATGAGAGTTCTTCAGAACTTTCATTGAAATGAGCATCCTCACCATTTAATGGTTCCTGAATGAAGTGAAACCCACAGTGCCTTCAACTTCATCCTTGAAAAATGGCTAGGTAAATACCCTGAATTTTTTTTTAAATTTCCTTGACCAGGTGGCACTGGAGAACCTTTGGATATCCTGTTGCTGACTATGAGTATAACAGACAGTGCCTGATGGACTGGGTTTCCAGAAAATGGTGTAGAGCAGAGATGTCAGTAATTTGGAGCCTGCTGAGTAGTGGGCATAGAGCTGCAGTCGGCAGGTGTGTGATAAATCATCTGTGGTGGGGCCAAGTGGATCTTCCATTGGCTTCCAAATTGCTTGTGACTGACATGGTGCAGCGAGCAGACCCTTATATGTAAAGGCGTATTTTTATTTGTAGAGGTTTCAGGGCAATGTTGAGAATCACGTTGCTATGGTCAAGAGGCAAGCTATTTGGGATAGAACCTTGGTGGGTGCATTCTCCTGCAGACCCTGACCCACCACAAGTGAGAAACTCCCTCCAACACTTTGTCCCATGTGGACTCCTTGTATTTTGTGAAGCAAATACCAAACTACCAGTGCAGCAGCAAGAAACACCACAAAATGTGGAGGATGACCAAATGGCTTCACAGTCCACACAGGGAGACACTTAGCCCCCAGGGACCACAGTTTACCTACAAAGATTGAATTCAGCACTGCTGACTCATGTTCATTGGAACATAAGAAACCATGTCCTAAAGGTCACATAGATGCACACCCAGCTTTGATGCTCTCATTACAAAGGAATCTAAAGCTCCTGACAACAACATATATTTCAAGTGCCCAACCTCAGAGGCAGTTTCTGAAGAAGTCTTTAGGCCAGCAGAGCTCCATATTTGTGGAGTGTTTACCCTGTCACTTACTTTAGTAAACTACTCTACCACCTCTAAGGTTGTGAACTTTTGATCATATTAAATTCCAGCTATGTATTCCCAGATTTTCTAACTCTTCTCCTCTAATGATGTATTACTTGGGGCGAGGGTAATGTCAAGGCATTGTTCTGGATGAGAGTGAAAGATTTCTCCATGTGTTTTTTTTTCAATTATTTTATTTCATATTATTTTTTTATTTTTTTAATTGGGTGTTCAAAACATTACAAAGCTCTTGACATATTATATTTCATACATTAGATTCAAGTGGGTTATGAACTCCCATTTTTATCCCAAATACGGTTTGCAGAATCATATGTGTTACACATCTGCATTTTTATAATGCCCTATTAGTAACTGTTGTATTCTGCTACATTTTCTATCCTCTAGTATCCCCGCTCCCTTCCCATCTTCTCTCTCTACCCCATCTACTGTAATACATTTATATCTTTGTTTATTTTCCCATTCCCCTCACAACCTCTTATATATAATTTTGTGTAACAATGAGGGTCTCCCTCCATTACCATGCAATTTCCTTTATCTCTCTCTTTCCGACCCCCACCTCATGTCTCTGTTTAATGTTGATCTTTTCTTCCTGCTCTTCCTCCCTGCTCTGTTGTTAGTTGCTCTCATTATATCAAAGAAGACATTTTTATTTGTTTTTTAGGGTTTGGCTAGCTTCACTAAGCATAATCTGCTCTAGTGCCATCCATTTCCCTGCAAATTCAATAATTTTGTCATTTTTTTAATGATGCATAATACTCAATGGTGTATAAATGCCACATTTTTTTATCCATTCATCTACTGAAGGGCATCTGGGTTGGTTCCACAGTCTAGCAATTTTGAATTGTGCTGCTATGAACATCAACGTGGCAGTATCCCTGTAATATGCTCTTTTAACGTCTTCAGGGAATAGTCTGAGAAGGGCAATAGCTGGGTCAAATGGTGGTTCCATTCCCAGCTTTCCCAGGATTCTCCATACTGCTTTTCAAATTTGCCACAACAGTTTGCAGTCCCACCAGCAATGTACAAGAGTACCCTATTCTCCACATCCTCGCCAGCACTTGTTGTTTGACTTCATAATGGCTGCCAATCTTACTAGAGTAGGATGGTTTCTAAGGGTGGTTTTAATTTGCATTTCTCTGACTGCTAGAGATGGTGAGCATTTTTTCATTTACTTACTGATTGATTGTATGTCCTCCTCTGAGTAGTGTCGGTTCAGGTCCATGGCCCATTTTTGATTGGGTTATTTATCATCTTATTGTCTAATTTTTTGAGTTCTTGGTATACTCTGGATATTAGGGGTCTATCTGAAGTGTGAGGAGTAAAAATTTGTTCCCATAATTTAGGCTCCCTATTTACCTCTCTCATTTTTTATTATGTTGAGAAAAATCTTTTCAGTTTAAGTAAGTCCCATTTGATGATTCTTGTTATTAACTCTTCTGCTATGGGTGTCCTGTTAAGGAATTTGGAGCCCGACCCCACATTATGTAGATCGGAGCCAACCTTTTCTTCTATCAGATGCAGAGTCTCTTATTTGATATCTAGCTCCTTGATCCACTTTGAGTTAACTTTTTTGCATGGCAAGAGGAGGGGATTCGGTTTCATTTTGTTGCATACGGATTTCCATTTTTTACAACACCATTTGTTGAAGATGCTATATTTCCTCCATTGCATGCTTTTAGCTCCTTTATCAAATATAGCATAGTTGTAGCTTTGTGAATTAGTCTTTGTGTCCTCTATTCTGTACCATTGGTCAACCCGCCAGTTTTGGTACCAGTGCCATGCTGTTTTTGTTATTATTGCTCTGTAGTATAGTTTTAAGTCCAGTATCGCTATACCGCCTGATTCACACTTCCTGCTAGAATTGCTTTTGCTATTCTGAGTCTTATATTTTTCCATACGAATTCCATGATTGCTTTATCTATTTCTACAAGAAATGCCATTGGGATTTTGATTGGCATTGCATTGAACCTATAGAAAACTTTTGGTAATTTCGCCATTTTGATGATGTTAGTTCTGCCTATCCAGGAACAGGGTATATTTTTCCATCTTCTAAGATCTTCTTCTACTTCTCTTTTTAGGGTTCTGTAGTTTTCATTGTATAAATCTTTTACCTTTTTTGTTTGGTTGATTTTCAAGTATTTAATTTTTTTGAGGATATTGTGAATGGAGTGTTTTTTCTCATTTCTGTTTCAGGAGTTTTGTCGCTGATATACAGAAATGCCTTTGATTTATGCGTTTTGATTGTATATCCTGCCACTTTGCTGAATTCATTTATTAGTTCTAGTAGTTTTTTTGTAGACCCTTTTGGGTCTTCTATGTATAGAATCATGGCACCAGGAAATAGTGATAATTTTCGTTCTTAATTTCCTATTTTAATGCCTTTGATTTCTTTCGTCTGTCTAATTGCTCTAGCCAGTGTTTCGAGAACTATATTGAATAGAAGTGGTGACAGAGGGCATCCCTGTCTTGTTCCAGATTTTAGAGGGAATGCCTTCAATTTTTCTCCATTCATAATGATGCTAGCCTGAGACTTAGCATAGATAGCTTTTACAATGTCGAGGTTAGTTCCTGTTATCCCTATTTTTCTAATGTTTTGAACATAAAGGGATGCTGTACTTTGTCAAATGCTTTTTCTGTGTCTATCGAGATGATCATATGGTTCTTATCTTTAAGTCTATTGATGTGATGAATAACATTTATTGATTTTCATATATTGAACCATCGTTGCATACCAGGGATGAATCCTACTTGATCCTGGTGAACAATTTTTTTGATGTGCCTTTGTATTCGATTAGGCAGTTTTTTATTGAGGATTTTTGCATCTAGGTTAATCAGATATATTGGTCTGTAGTTCTCTTACTTTGAGGTGTCTTTTTCTGGTTTTGGAATTAGGGTGATGTTGGCCTCATAAAATGAGTTTTTCAGAGCTCCCTCTTTTTCTATTTCCTGAAATAACTTGAAAAGTATTGGTATTAATTCTTCTTTAAAGGTTTTGTAAAACTCCGCTGTATAGCCATCCGTTCCTGGGCTTTTCTTGGTTGGTAGTCTTTTGATTGCTTCTTCTATTTCATCCATTGATATTGGTCGGTTTAAATTGTGTGTATCCTCCTGACTCAGTTTGGGCAAATCATATGACTTAAGAAATTTATCGATGTCTTCACTATTTTCTATTTTATTGGAATAATGGTTTTCAAAATAATTTCTAATTGTCTTCTGTATTTCTGTAGCATCTGTTGTGATGTTGCCTTTTTCATCCCATATGTTAGTAATTTGAGTTCTTTCTCTTCTTTTCGTCTTTAGCATGGCTAAGGGTCTGTTGATCTTATTTATTTTTTCAAAGAACCGACTTTTAGTTTTGTTAATTTTTTCAATAGTTTCTTTTGTTTCAATTTCGTTGATTTCCACTCTGATTTTAATAATTTCTTGCCTTCTGCTAAATTTGCTGTTGTTTTGATCTTCCTTTTCTAGGGCTTTGAGATGAAGTGTGAGCTCACTTATTTGTTGGTTTTTCCTTTTTTTCAGGAATGACCTCCAGGCGATGAATTTCCCTCTTAAAACTGTTTTCATTGTGTCCCATTGATTCCGATATGTTGTGTCTGTAATTACATTTATCTCTAAGAATTTTTTGATTTCCTCCTTTATGTCTTCTGTAACCCATTGATCATTCAGTAACATATTGTTCATTTTCCATGTGATGTAGAATTTTTCCTTCCTTCTTTTATCATTGATTTCCAGTTTCATTCCATTATGATCAGATAAAATGCATGGTATTATCTCCACACCTTTATATTTACTGAGGGTTGCCCTATGGCATCATATATGGTCTATTTTTGAGAAGGATCCATGTGCTGCTGAGAAAAAAGTATATCCACTTGATGATGATTGATATATTTTATATATGTCAGTTACATGTAGGTTATTGATTGTGATATTGAGTTCTATACTTTCTTTATTCAACTTTTGTTTGGAGGATCTGTCCAATGGTGATAGATGTGTGTTGAAGTCACCCATAATTATTGTGTTGAGGTCTATTTCATTCTGGAGCTTGAAAAAAATTTGTTTCATGAACATCGTAGCACCATTATTTAGTGCATAAATATTGATAATTGTTATGTCTTGTTGGTGAATGGTTCCTTTTAACAGAATATAATGTCCTTCCTTATCCCTTTTGATTAACTTAGTCTTGAAGTCGATTTTATTTGATATGAGGATGTCCACCCCTGCTTGCTTATGAGGATATGTGTGCATGGTGTATTTTTTTCCAACCTTTCACCTTCAGCCTGTGTGTCTTTGCATTTCAGATGTGTCTCCTGGAGGCAACATATTGTTGGATTTGTTTATTTAATCCAAGTTACCAGCCTATGTCGCTTTATTGGAGAGTTGAAGCCATTTACATTCAGAGTTACTATTGATGTATGGTTTGTACTGCCAGCCATGTTTGATTATTTATCTTTTTTTTTAAATTTAGTTTGCTTCTCCATGATAAGCTTTCACCCTGCCTCTGTCATTACCAAGGTACTTCCCACTGATGGTTTTGGTTGTTGTTTTTTATTTCTTTCATGTGTAGTGTTTTGCTCAAGATGCTTTGCAATGCTTGTTTTCTGGCTTCAAATTCTTTTAGCATTTGTTTATCATGAAAGATTCTTATTTCGTTGTCATACCTGATGGTTAATTATGCTGGATACATAATTCTTGGTTGGCATCCATTGTCTTTCAGTGTTTGAAATACGTTTTTCCAGGATCTTCTCGCTTTCAGGGTCTGTGATCAAATATCCGTTGTTAACCTTATTGGTTTACCACTGAATGTATTCTGCCTCCATTCACTTGTAGATTTATTATTTTCTCTTTGTTCTGTATATTGGATATCTTCATAACAATGTGTCTTGGCATTCGTCTACTGTGATTTTGTGTGCTCTTGTCCTGTATACATCTACAATTTGTATATCCATTTCCTTTTTCATTTCTGGAAAGTTTTCTGTAATTATTTCATTCAGCAGTTTTCTCATTCCCTTGGTTTGAGTCTCTGTACCTTCCTCTATCCTGATGACTCGTAAGTGTGGTTTTTTTTATGTTATCCCAAATCTCTTGGATGTTTTTCTTGTGATTTTTTTGCCAGCCTTTCTGAGTTGGCTGGACTCGTTTCAAGATGATATATTTTGTCTTCATTATCTGACGTTCTGGCTTCTACTTGCTCCACTCTGTTAGTGATACTCTCAATGGAGTTCTTAATTTGGTTTAACATTTCCTTCCTTTCTAGAATTATTTTTTGATTTTTTTTATAATCTCTATCCACTGATAAAGATGCTTAACTTTTTCTTTTATATGTTTATGTAATTCATTTTCAAAGTTTTCTTTTATTGTTTGGATTTTCTGTCTCATATCCTCTTAAAGTTTCCATTCCATCTGTCTAAGGTATTCCTTGAGTTCTTTATGACCACTTTTCTGATGACTCTAGGTCCTCCTGAATATTTAGGGTGTCCTTCGTTGTTTGTTCTTCTTTTCTTCCTTGCTTGTTTATGCTGCTCATGTTACTTCTTGTTCTGTTTGACTGCTGAGTTACTGTTTACTCTTATAAATTTATTTGATGTTTGGGAGGAAAGATTTTAGAAAGGAAGGGAAAAAGTCACTAAAGAGAATGAGAGTAGGCAGGTAGAATGCAAGGAATGGGAAATAAGAAAATTGAAAAGAAATGAAATACAATAGAAAAATAGAAAATAAAGAAAGAAAATGATTTTAAAAAATGATAATGATAATATAAAATTAAAATTAAAATTTTAAAAAATAATAATAACAAAAAGGGGAGGGGAGGGGGGATAGTAGAGGATAGGAAAGGCAGCAGAATACAACAGTTACTAGTATGGTATTATGTAAAAATGTGGATGTGTAACCCATGTGATTCTGCAATCTCTACTTGGGGTTAAATAGGGAGTTCATAACTCACTTGAAGCTAATGTATGCTAATGTATGAAATATGATATGTCAAGAGCTTTGTAGGGTTTTGAACAACCAATAAAAAAATAAAATAAAATAAAATTATTTTGCCATTAAAAAAAAAAGAAAATAATTTTGAAGTTTATCTATGATCCAGGGGCAAGTTAAATGAAACAGTTTCCAGTTGTTAAGTCACCAAAAAATTTATTTTTCATGTGTTATTTATTTGCTTTGTAGTATGTTTAAATTTTATTTTTGGAAAGTTTTTAACCTTATTAAATTTGTTTATTTGTTGTGGGGGAAACAATTGTATATAGGTTAAGTATTGTTTATCAAAAATGCTTAGAACAAGAAGCATTTCAGATTTTGGATTTTTTTGGAATTATGGAATATTTATACACACATAATCTTGGGGATAAGACTCAAGTGTAAATATGAAATTCATTTATATTTCATACATGCCTTAGACCCATAGCCTGGCGGAAATTTCATACAACATTTTTAGTATACCTGCATTTTGACTGTAACCTGTCAAATGAAGCCAAGTAGGAAACTTTTCACTTGTCACATTCCAGTACTAAAACATGTTAGATTTGGCATTTTGGATTTGGGATTTGGGGATTAGGGGTGCCCAGTTTCCAGAGAGCAAATTCTATTTTTCTACTAAAGTAAACTCATTTATCATAGTAAGTTGTCCTAAGTTAATTATCTTTGTATCCACAAAATGCCTAAAACTTATTGTGGTGCCTATATTTCTCCTTAAAATCATATTTCAAACATTTAATCTTGCTTCATTGAATAAAAACAAATCATATTTTCATCTAATTTTTAGATTCTTTAATTAATTAACACAATTGCTGTCTTATTAAAGGTTCTTTCACTTAAAATACATATTTTACATTGATATTAATAATAGATGTTCTGGAATTATCAATAAAATTTTTATACAATAGCTTTTGCTCCCTGTATTTTCAAACACCACTTAACTTGTGTGTTTGTGTTGCACACAACTTAGAGCTGATTTTGTATTTTTACTTCAAATGACATTTTCTACACACTTTCATTTATTTTTTATAATTTATTCTTTTTTACTAGTTTTTTTAGTTGTTGATGGATCCTTATTTAATTAATTAAATTATATGCAGTGCTGAGAATCCAACCAGTGCCTCACACATGCTAGACAAGTGCTCTACCACTGAGCCACAACTCTAGCCAACTCCAGTTTATTCTTAAAATTCACATTTTTTTTAGTTTATGTATAGGTATTTTTTTTATTTTTCTCTACACAGCACTGGTATACTATCGTATTTCTTTTTTTAATTGGTTCTTTTTATACATAACATTAAGATTATACATAACATTAAGATTCATTTTGGCATAATTATAAAAGCATGAAATATAATTTGCTCTAATTCAGTCCCCAGTACTTCCTCTTTTTCTCCTTTTCTCCCTCTTTCTGTTCCCTTCCCTCCACTCTACTGATCTTTCTGCTATTTACTTTTAGTTTGGGGGGATTGTGCAGGTGTGTGTTGTGTGTATACATGATGGTGAGATCCAATATGTTTTTTTCCCTATCATTTGTTGTTTTATGGTAATACCGTGTCTTTTTTTTATAGTGTTTAAGTTCTTTTATGAGGATTTTGGAAAATAAAAGCAATAAATTTGTGTTCTCAGATGGTCATCATGAACCGGAAAAAAAAAATAAAATGAAATAAAAAATAAAATATTTTAAAACATTTTTAAAAAGTTAAAGAACAGCAACAAAAAATGAAAATAAAAGAAAACAAAAACAAAACGAAAAAAAAAAAAATTAAAATAATAATAATAATAATAATAATAATAATAATAATAATAATAATAAATGCAGTCATAGATTGCAATAAACTTCTTTTCCAGTAGGTAGAGCTGTGCCCACTGGGCCAAGCTTCTCCTTTCAATAAGTGGGAACCAATCACTGTGCAGCAGCTCTTCCTTCCAGACTGGGTGGGTGTCCAATCCTGAGTGCCTAGGGCCTTCTTTTGTGTTTCCTCAAGCCAGGCCCCACTCACCTGTGACACTCACCACAATACTGGCTACATGCCAGATCTGCTGCTCCTAGGAGCCCTGTTTTCATGAACGCCTGGGCACACTCTCCCTGTTTGTCTCCCTCATACCCTAAGTTTGTAGAGCTTAGGCCTGAGAACCCCCAGCGAATTTGCTTGCACTCCGGAAGCCATGCCCCCAGAAGCTGGAGCAAGAGACTTCACTTTTCAGCACTGGTGGGAGCGGTGGCCTGGAGGTCTGCACCACGAGTCCCGTGCCACTCCTAATTCCCTCGGTCTGGCTATCGCGCTCAAGGGAGAGCTGGGAGGGGCTCTTAAGATTTCCCCACAAGTTCACAAATTTACAGGAATTTGTTTCACTTTCAATCACTTCCTGCTTCAGGACACATGTATTCTTCCATGTTTCTTGACAGGTCTTTACATGAGACTTCTTTCAAGACACATTACTTTCAGTTTCCATAATCACTTTTGAAGCAAAACTCACATAAACTTTATGATAAATTATAACTCTGATATTACCATTAGATGTATAACTGGTTGGAATTAATGATTGCATACCAATATAGGATTTCTTATATATTTTCAGATAAAAATTCAATCCATTATTTAAAGTGGAAAGAGTTATATTATTTATTCACAGTATGGTCTATTCATGCATTATCTCTATATTCATAGACGCAGTGTACACTTCTTTATACCCCCAATACTAATTTATATCTCTTCAAAATATTGCTCCCTGAAATGGTGGAAGAAATACTCATGTCACCTGATCTACTTATACATTTAATCACAGAAATATTTGGAACACAAAATGCAAAGGTCACACTTATGTTTGTACCAAAGCCTAAATGGAAAGTAAACATGGATTACTAAAAACATCCATGTCCAGCTTGCCTAATGCTCTCAAATATCAATCCTATTGGTGACTACATATTTGTTTCTTCTTAAGATTATATATTCAAACTCAACCCTACTGAAAATGTCTAATCCTATCCCTCACTTTATATATTGCCTGATTTCATTATGGCTCTATTTCTATCTGTTTCCTACATATTTTCCCCAGTTCATCATTGTGACTGACTCTTCACATGTGCTGACATTTACATTCAAACTCTAATCGATAACCAATTGCTAATAAACTTTTGTTCCTAATCCTATACTCATTCTTTTTGTAAACCTACTGACTATCTTCCTAATCCTACCGACTATCCTTTTTTGACTGGATATTCTCTTCTACATTCAATCAAGCAAGGTACAAGGTCTTACGCAATTGTATATTGATCTATCTGAGACCTCTGTGCAGAATGTAATTTAATTCTAAGTATCACAATCAAGGGTCCAATGCGCTTCTGGGCTTGAAATGTTACCTAGATTTCTGGTTTCACACTTATATTTCACATATATATTCTAGTAAATATCGCAGTTTCAAATACCATTATTCATTCTGCAGGATGATTCCTAAACCAAATCCAACATGTTATTGACCCTAAACATACACTGTTCCCTCAATCTAACTTTACAGAAGAGCAGGGACAGAGTTGGTCTTACAATACAGGAATGTAGGGGATCTTCCACCTGCTGAGAACCTTAAAGGTCCATGCAGACATGATCCCTGGAAAAGAGGTAGGCAGCTATGAAGGACCTGAGAGAGCAAAAGTCATCTTCCATGGCAAACAACCTTGTCAGGATGAAGGGGTGTGTCTGAATCAGCCACTTTCTTCTTAATGTAGAGCAGATGGACCAAACAAGGTCTGTGTGGAGAGCTGTTCCCGTGTGTCTATGGTTGATATACCATTCTAACTTGTGACAGTGTCACAGGAAGTAGGGGCAGCCTCCATCTCATGGGACCCTTGGAAGCAACTATTAGGACAAAGTGTTTGCCAAGGCATTGACCTCATTCAGTTCCTGAAGGAAGTGACCTACCTTACTTCTTTGGTGATGGAACTCTCTGAACTTGGGATCCAGGAAGCCAGGCATCCAGAGCCAGTCCAAGTCCCAGTCCCAGTGGGCTCACTTGTTTAGTTTTACCAATGACAGATTCTGTCTTTCTTGGTACCTACTGATGTGAGGATGGCCAAATGTCAGGAGAGCTCTGAAGACGGGCCTTTCCTTAGTAAGTAGGTAGTGACTCACCGCTGGCTCCTAACAACTACACAGAGTTGGCCAAGGAGACCAGATCTGACACAGTACAGGCCATTTCGGGTGAACATAGTAGGACCCGCCAGTCAGAGGACACTCTGGATATTCACAGACTTACTTGGGGGAAGGAGGTGCTTTGTGTTTGTGGGTGTGAGTTTGTGGTTTTGTCTCATTTTCTTAGAATAGGTAGGAAAGCTGGTATGTCTGGTTTGCAGTGGACTGTTTCTAGATAGTTGTTTGACAAGGCAAGTGTTTCTATGTCTGTGTATAACACTGTGTCCGTAGTTGTAGACATTAGAAAAGAGAATGCATCAATGAATGTGTCCTGTCTAGTAGAAAGCTTCCCAGCATTCATCCTGCCCAATTTATGACTGCACTGCAGGTTGCCTTATCGATGGGCAACACCTACTATCTTCCTAAGTTTCAGATTTCTTCCTGAATTCTGACCAATCTGCAGAATAGTCTCATGGTTTTGTGTCCAAGATAGGTACCACCCCAAGCTCTGTCACATGGCCATGTACTGAATAGCTGAAGGTAATGGCGAGCTTCTTAGAAAACTCAGATATCAGTGTGACCAGGTAAGTCTCAGTGGAGAAACCATGCTTTGTGATTTTGCTTACCTATTTTTCTGTTTCACTGAATGACAGGAAGGTCTTTGCCTCAGGCCACC
This sequence comes from Callospermophilus lateralis, assembly GCF_048772815.1. NCBI lineage: Eukaryota > Metazoa > Chordata > Mammalia > Rodentia > Sciuridae > Callospermophilus > Callospermophilus lateralis. Next base: position 171,598 of record NW_027510746.1, read on the forward strand.
CCTTTGTGAAGCATGAAAAAAACAGTTTTCATATGGAAATGATTGGGCATCACCTGTGGCTCTTTGCTTAATTTCTTTGAATGGGATGTGTCTGAATCAGCCTCTTGGCCCTGTGTGAGGCTGTGGCTTATATTCTCAGCACCTGATGGATATAAAGAAAGATCCCATGTGTGCATCCAAAACTAAAATGGCAAAATTCAGTCATTGTGGATGATGTCTCTCTCCTTTCTCTATTAGGTTGCAGACAATCATCAAGTGAGTATAGGGATCCTTTGGGTCAAATGAGTTTTTCAAAGCCATGCAGAGGTGCTTGGGTTTTCTCATGATTCCACTTCAAATAAAGAATCTAAACCCCACAGTCAGTAGGCCTCAAATTGGAGAAGCAGAGCAGTTGTAATGGCAGGCCTATTTAATCACTCCTGGTTCACAGGAATGGTGTCCAGGCCACCCTGACTTTAGGCGAATGACGGCCAAGGGAGCTTATTTTGGACACTCTCTTGCGCTGCACCCCTCATGGAAATCTCCAGCCAGAGGTTATAATGAGGGTCTATGTGGAAGAAGATGAGGGCCATGTGGGAATGTTTTGGTTTTAATTTTGGTCATTTGTGTGGCAGTTGGAAGGGATGACTGGGTCCACCTCGGCTTGTACTCTGGTGTAATACTCCTTAGAGACTGAGTTGTAGAACTGACCTCAGAGAAGTATTGCCATGAATTTTGTGGGGATGTTAGGAGGCCACGCATGAGAGTCGCCCTTGGAAACTGAGATCTAGGCCAAGGGTGACTTTCTACAGAACACTGAGAATCTCAGCCAGGATATCACATGATTTTATTCTGAAAAACTTGGCAGCCATAGTTGAGAGTCAAAACACACATGGACCTCACATTGTAGACCTCAATGGTCCTGGCTTCATGTGACCTTTTGGCCACTATTTGGGATGCCTTGCCTGTGATTGTTCTCCAGAGCTTTCATTGAAATGAGCTTCCTTAACATTTAATGGTTCCTGAATGAATTGAAACCCACAGTGACTACAACTTATTCCTTGAATAATGGCTAGATAAATACTATGAAATTTTTGAAATTTCCATGACCAGGTGGCACTGGAAAACCTTTGGATGTCCTGATGCTGATCATGAGTATACCAGACAGTGCCTTGATTGACAGTGTTTCTTGAAAATGGTGTAGAACAGAGATGCCAGTTAGTTGGTGCCTGCTGATTAGTGGGCCTAGAGCAGTGGTGAGCAGTTGTGTGACAAAACATCTGTGGTGGGGCCACGTGGATATGCCATTGGCTTTCAAATGGCTTGTGACTGATATGGTTTCAGCCAACAGACCCAATAGGTAAAGGCATCTTGTTATATGGAGAGGTTTCAGGGAAATGTTCATAATCAGGTTGCTATGGTCAAGGGGGAAAGCTATGTGGGATAGAAGCCTGGTTATTGCATTCTCCTGCAAACCCTCACCCACCACACGTGACAGAACTCCCTCCAGCAATGTGTCCCAATTGACCTCCTTTATTTCGTGAAGCAAATACCAAACTCCCAGTGCAGCAGCAAGAAACACCACTAAAAGTGGAGGATGAACAAATGTCTTCCCAGTTAGCACAGGGAGAAACTTAGCCACAGTGTCCACAGTTTAGCTACAAAAAAAAGAATTCAGTACTGCTGCCACATGTTCAATGAAAAATAAGAAACCATGTCTTACAGGTCACATATATGCAGAACCAGCTTTGATGGTCTCTCTACAAAAGAACTAAATCTCCTGAAAACAACATATATTTCAAGTGCCCAACCTCAGAGGCAGTTTCTCAAGAATTTTTATAGGCCAGCAGAGCTCCATGTTTGAGGAGTGTTTACCTTTTGCCTTACTTTTTTGAACTCTGCTACCACCTCCAAGGTTGTGAACTCATGAGCAAATTCCATTCCAGATATGTATTCACAGATTTTCTAACTCTTCTCCTCTAACTGTGTCTTACTTTTGTAAAAGATAATATCAAGGCATTGTTCTGGATGAGAGTGGGAAGATTTTTGGGTAGCACATATTTGCATAGACATTGGATTCATTTTTCAATTTCCCTTTAAAACACTGAATCTCTAACCCTAACCAATTCCCAACTAGACTCTGACTACTAATCCTAATATGATGGAGAAAAATAACAAAAAACAGAAAAGAAGTACAAGCAGTTCAGAGGAGGCAAGGTGTATACTTGGACTTGCCTTTTGCATAATATAGGGTAGGAGTTATAAATCTTGCAAATTTTTTTTGAAATAGTTCTCCATGTGTTTTTAAAGTTGACAAATATGTGAATTCCTTTCTCTCTTTCTCTGTAGCCTATTAAGCACATGTATTTTTATATGCCCATATAGATTTCTACCTGGTACCACACGTGCATTCTTGTGAGGTGGTTGGCTTGGCAGATACAAATTGTGAGAACAGATCACTCCTCGTAAATGCTATTGGAACTGAAATTTCAAATTATGGGTGAACTTTCTAGTTGAACAACATTATACATAAATCCATGTTCAGTATAATGAATATTTTTGGATCTGTGGATGATATATATTTCATGATGAATTTTGATTGGCATATATATTGCTAGTTTTTAATGTCTCTCTCTCTCTCTCTCTCTCTCTCTCTCTCTCTATATATATATATATATATATATATATATATATATATATATATATATATACTCTCCAGATTTTTCAAAATATGTAATATATGTGACTTATTATACACTCCCTAAATTCATTCATATTCATTTAGGTGGATTTATAATCAACTTTTCACAAGATTATTTTCCAAACTATTCATCCACCTGAAATTCATATTTGTTTCCTAGTACTGACAACTAACTTCAGTGAATGGTGTATACAAATCCTAATGTTTCTACAGTAACTGACCCAGTTTAACATCAATGCAAGTAGATTCCTATGGGACATGATATGTATTTTGACGTTTATATTTATTCAACAGTGGGACATTATTATTTCTTCAGTTTATGCACATCATAGTATATATATTTCATCCAAAATTTCAAAAATATATAGGAATTTGTTTCACTTTCAATCACTTCCTGCTTCTGAACACATGAATTCCTCCATGTTTCTTTATTGGTCTTTTCATGAGACTTCTTTCCAAACACATTATTTTCGATTTCCATAATCAATTTTGAAGCAAAACTCACACACTCTTCATGAAAATCCTAATACTAATATTATCATTAATGTATAACTGGTTGTAATGAATGTCTGTATATGAATATTTGATTTCCTGTATATTTTCAGATATCAATTCAATCCATTATTTATAGTGGAATGAGTATAGGTTTTATTCAGAGTATGTTTTATTCATGCATTATCTGTATATTCATAGAAACAGGGTACACCTCTTTGTACCCCCAATACTAATTTATACGTCTTCAAAATATTGCTCCCAGAAATGGTGGAAGATATACTCATGTCACCTGATCTACATATATATTTTATCACAGTAATATTATGGACACAAAATGCAAAGGTCACACTTATGATTGTACCAAAGCCTAAATGGAAAGTGAGCATGGATTAGTAATAACATCCATGTCCAGGTTGCCTAATGCTCTCAAATGTCAATCCAATTGGTGACTACATATTTGTTTCTTGCTAAGAGTATATATTCAACCTCAACCCTGTTGAAAATGTCTAATCCTATAACTCACATGATACTTTGCCTGATTTCCTTTTGTCTCAATTGATATTTACTTTCCTACATATTTTCCCCAGTTCATCATTGTGAATGACTCTTCACATGTGCTGACATTTACATTCACTCTCTACCCGAAACCCTATTGCTAAAAAACTTTAGGTCCTAATCCTATACTCACTCTTCTTTCTAAACCTACTGACTATCTTCCTTATCCTACCGACTATCCCTTTTTGACTGCATGTTCTCTTTGACATTCAATCATCCAAGGTAAAGGTCCTATGCCATTGTACAGCGATTAATCAGAGACATCTGTGCAGAACATAATTCAAAGCTAAGTATCCTACCCAAGGGCCCAATACACTTCTGGGCTTCAAAACTTACATAGATTTGGGTTTTCAAACTTATATTTCACCTATATATTCTTTTAAATATCGCAGGTTCCCAATAACATTATTCATCCCGCAGAATGATTCCTAACCGAAATAGAACCTGTTATTAACCCTAACCATACGCTGTTCCCTCAATCTAACTTTACAGAGTAGCAGGGATAGAGTTGGTCTTACAATACAGGAATGTAGGGGATCTTCCACCTGCTGAGAACCTCAAAGGTCAATGCAGAAATGATCCTTGGAGAAGTTGTAGGCAGCTATGTAGTACCAAAGAGAGCAAAAGTCTTCTGACATGGTAAAGAACCTGGACAGGATGAAAGGATGCGTCTGAATCAGCCTCTCTCTTCTTAATGTAGAGAAGATGGACCAAAGCAGGCCTGTATGGAGAGAAGTTCCCCAGTGCATATGGTTGATATACCATTGTAACTTGTGACAGTGTCACAGAACGTAGGAACAGCCTCCATCTCATGGGACCCTTGGCAGCAACTGTTAGGACAAAGTGGTTGCCAAGGCAGTGACCTCATTCATTTCATGAAAAAAGTGACTTCACCTATCTTACTTGGTGATGGAACTCTCTGAACTTGGGATCTAGGAAGCCAGGCATCCAGAGCCAGTCCCAGTAACAGTCCTAGTGGGATCACATGTTTGGTTTTACCAAGGGCAGAGAGAGTCTTTTTTGGTACCTACAGATGTGAGAATGGCCAAATGCCAGGACAGCTCTGAAGAGGGTCCTTTCCTAAGAAAGCAGGTAGTTGGTCATCGCTGCCTCCTGACAACTTCACAGATTTGGCCACGGAGACCAGATCTGAGACAGGGCAGGCCAGTTCGAGGTAACAATATGGTCCACAGTCAGAGGACACTCCGGATTGTCACAGACATATTGGGGAAAGGAAGTGCCTTTGTGGGTGTGGGTGTGAGTTTGTGGTTTTGTCTCATGTTCTGAGAATAGGTAGGGAAGGCGGTTTGTTTGGTTTGGAGTGGACTGTTTCTAAAAAGTCGTTTGACAAGGTGAGTGTTTCTATATCTGTGTATCTCACTGTGTCCGTGGTTGTAGACATGAGAAAAGAGAATGCATCAATGGATATGTCCTGTCTAGAAGAAAGTTTTCCATCATTCATCCTACCCAATTTATGACTGGACTGCAGGTTGCTTTATGGATGGGCAACCCCTACTATCTTCCTAAGTTCCTGTTTTCTTCCTAAATTTTGGCCACTACCCAGAATAGGCTCATGGTTTTGTGTCCAAGATATGTAACACCTCCAAGCTCTGTGACATAGCCATGTACTGGATAGCTGAATGAAATGGTGACCATCTCAGGAAACTCATATATCTGTGTGACCAGGAAAGTCTCAGTGGAGAAACACTGTTTTGGGCCTTCTGCTTACCTATTTTTCTGTTGCCCTGAATGTCAGGAAGGTCCTTACCTCAGGCCACTCCTTTTTGAAGCCTGAAGTAAACAGTTTTTAAATGCAAATAAATGGGCATCACCTGTGGTGCTTTGCTTAATTGCTTTCCAAAGGGATGTGTCTGAATCAGCTGCTTGGCTCTGCATCATGCTATGGATTAGATTCTCAGAACCTGATGGATATAAAGAAAGTTCCCATGTGTGTATTGAAAACGAAAATGGTAAAAATATCAGTCATTGTGGATGAAGTTTCTTGCCTTCCTCTGTTAGGTTCCTAACCTCCATCAAGTGAGAATAGGATCCTCTGGGTCAAATGAGTTCTTTGAACTCCTGCAGAAGTGCTTGGGTTCTCCCATGATGCCAAATCACATAAAGAATCTATACCTGACAGTCAGTAGGCCTCAAATTGGAGAAGCAGAGCCGTATTAAAGGCAGGCCTATTTGATCACTCCTGGTTCACAGGAAGGGTGTCAAGGCCACCCTCACTTTAGGCAAATGACGGGCAAGGGTGCATATTTTGGACATTGCCTTGGGCTGCGCTCCTCATGGAAACCTCCAGCAAGAGTTTATGATGGGTGTCTATATGGAAGAAGATGAGGGTCATGTGGGAATGTTTTGGTTTCAATTGTGGTCATTTGTGTGGCGGTTGGAAGAGATGACTGGATCCACATGGGCTTGAACACTGGTGTGATTCTCCTTCGAGACTGAGTTCTGGAACTGACCTCAGAGAAGTATTGCCATTAATTGTGTTGGAATTGTAGGAGGCCACGCATGAGAGTCACCCTTGAAACTTGAGATTGGGCCCTGGGTGGCTTTCCACAGAGCACTGAGAATCTCAACCAGAATATCACATGATTTTATTCTGAAAGACTTGGCAGCCATAGTTAAGAGTCAAAACACACATGGACCTCACATTTTAGACCTCAATGGGCCTGTCTGCATATGACATTTTGACCAATCTTTGGAAAGCCTTGCCTGTGAGAGTTCTCTAGAACTTTCATTGAAATGAGCTTCCTCACCATTTAATGGTTTTTGGATGAATGGAAACCCCAAAGTGCCTCCAACTTCATTCTTGAACAATGGATAGATAAATACCATAAAATTTTTGAAATTCCCAATGACCAGGTGGCACTGGAGAACCATTGGATGTCCTATTGCTGCTCATGAGTGTACCAGACAGTGCCTTGATTGACTGGATTTCTTGAAAATGGTGTAGAACACAGATGCCAGTAAGTTGGAGCCTGCTGAGTAGTGGGCCTAGAGCAGTGGTGTGCAGTTGTCTGATAATATATTTGTGGTGTGGCCATGTGGGTGTGTCATTGGCTTCCAAATGGCTTGTGACTGACTTGGTGCAGCCAGCAGAAAATTACATGAAAAGGCATCTGGTTATATGGACAGGTTTCAGGGCAATGTTCAGAATCAGGTTGCTATGGTCAAGGGAGCAAGAAATGTGGGATTGAAGCCTGGTTGGTGCATTCTCCTGAAGACCCTGACCCACCACACCTTACAGGACTCCCACCAGCACTGTGTCCCATTTGAAATCCTTGTATGTTGTGAAGCAAATACAAAACACCCAGTGCAGCAGCAAGAAACACCACGAAAATTGGAGGATGACCAAATGGCTTCAAAGTCCACACAGGGAGACACTTAGACCCAGTGGCCACAGTTTATCTACAAAGAGAGAATTCATCACTGCTTCCTCATGTTCATTAGAAAATAAGAAACCATATCCTCCAGGTCACATAGATGTAGACCCAGCTTTGATGGTCTCCGTACACAGGGAGCTAAAGCTCCTGACAACAACATATACTTCAAGTGTCCAACCTTAGAGGCAGTTTCTCAAGAAGTCTTAATGCCAGCATAGCTCCATGTTTGTGGAGTGTTTACACTGTCCCTTACTTTTGGAAACTCCTCTACCACCTCCAAGGTTGTGAACTCCTGAACATTTTCCATTCCAGGTATGTATTCAAAGATTTTCTAACTCTTCTTCTCTAATTGTGTCTTCCTAGGGGCGAAGATATTGTCAAGGCATTGTTCTGGATGATAGTGGGAATTTTTTGTAGCACATATTTGCATACACATTGGATTTATTTTCCTATTTTCCATTTGAAATACTGAATAACTGACACTAACCCATACCTAATAGACTCTTACTACTAATCCTAATATGATGGAGTAAAATAACCCAAACAAAATAGAAATGCAAGCATTTCAGAGGAGGCAGGGTGTATAGTTAGACTTGGCTTTTGCATGATAAAGTGTAGGTGTTATAAATCAAGTTAATTTTTAATTGAAATAGTTCCATGGGTACTTAAAGTTAACAAATATGTGAATTCCTGTCTCCCTTTCTCTGTAGCCTATTCAGCACATGTAGTTTTATATGCACATATAGAATTCTACCTGGTACCACAGGTACACTCTTGTGAGGTGGCTGACTTGACAGATAGAAATTGTGAGAATAGATCACTCCGCCTAAACGCTGTTGAAACTGAAATTTCAAAATATGGGTGAGCTTCCTAGTTGAACAACATTATACATAAATTCATGTTCAGTAAAATGAATATTTTTGGATCTGTGGATGATATATATTTCATGGTGAATTTCGATTGGCATATGGATTGCTAATTTTTAATGTCTCTCTGTGTGTTTGTGTGTGTGTGTGTGTATATATATATATATATATATATATATATATATATATATATACACACTCTAAATTTTTTTAAAATATAAAATATATGTGTCTTATTATACACTCCCTAAATTCATTCATATTCATGTATGTGGATTTAGAGTTAACATTTCCCAAGATTATTCACGGAAATATTCATCCACCTGAAATACATATTTTTATCCTAGAAATGAAAACTAACTCAGTGAATGGTGGATACAAATCCTAATATTTCTAGAAAAATTGATCCATTTTTTCATCAATGCAAGTAGATTCCTATGGGACATGATGTGTATTTTGATGTTCATTCTTATTCACCACTTGTATGTTACAATTTCTTCAGTTTATGCACATTATAGGATATATATTTCATCCATATGTTAGCAAAATTATAGGCATTTGTTTCACTTTCAATCATTTTCTGCTTTAGAACACATGTAATCCTCCATGTTTCTTGAATGGTTTTTTCATGAGACTTCATTCCAAACATATTATTTTCGATTTCCATAATCATATTTGAAGCAAAACTCACACACCCTTCATGATAACCTATAACCCTAATATTACTATTAGATGTATAACTGGTTGGAATGAATGATTGTATATCAATATAAGATTTCTTATATATTTTCAGATATCAAATCAATCCATTATATAAAGTGGAACCAGTTATATTATTTATTCACACTATTGTCTATTCATGCATTGTCTCTATATTCATAGACAGAGAGTGCACCTCTTTGTAAACCCAATACTAATTTATACGTCTTCAAAATTTTGCTCCCAGTAATGGTGGAAGAAATACTCATGTCATGTGATCTACATATACATTTTATCACAGAAATATTCTGGACACAAAAAGAAAAGGTCACACTTATGTTTGCACCAAAGCCTAAATGTAAAGTGAACATGGATTACTGAAACCATCCATATCAAGTATGGCTAATGCTCTCAAAAGTCAATCCTATTTGTGACAACATATTTGTTTCTTGCTAAGATTATATATTCAAACTCAACCCTGTTGAAAATATCTAATCCTATCTCTCACTTTATACTTTTCCTGATTTCATAATGTCTCTATTTATATCAGCTTTCCTACATACTTTCCCCAGTTCATCATTGTGACTGACTCTTCAATTGTGCTGACACTTACATTCACACTCTAATCCATACCCTATTGCTAAGGAACTTTTTTTCCAAATCCTATACTCACTCTTTTTGTTAAACCTACTGACTATCTTCCTAATCCGACCCATTATCCCTTTTTGACTGGATGTTCTCTTATACATTCAATAATCCAAGGTACAGGGTCTAATGCCATTGTATATCGATCTATCTCAGACATCTGTGCAGAACATAATTCAACGCTAAGTATCACAATCAAAGGCCCATCCCCATTCTGCGCTTCAAATCTTACTTAGATTTCTGTTTTCATACATATATTTCACCTATATATACTTATAAATGTTGCAGGTTCCCAGTACCATTATTCATCCAGCAGAATGATTCCTAATTCAAATTGAACATATTATTAACCCTAACCATACACTGTTCCCTCAATCTAACTTTACAGAAGAGCAGGGACAGAGTTGGTCTTACAATACAGGAAGGTAGGGGATCTTCCACCTCCTGAGAACCTCAAGGTCCATGCAGATATGATCCCTGGAGAAGATGTAGGCAACTATGAAGGACGTGAGAGAGCAAAAGTCAGCTTCCATGGCAAACAACCTGGTCAGGATGAAGGGTTGTTTATGAATCAGCCTCTCTCTTAATGCAGAGAAGATGGACGAAACCAGGTTGGTGTGGATAGCTGTTCCCGGGTGCCAATGGTTGATATACCATTCTACCTTGTGAAAGTGTCACAGGAAGTAGGGACAGCATCCAACTCATGGTAGTCTTGGAAGCAACTGTTAGGACATAGTGGTTACCAAGGCAGTGATCTGATTCAGTTCCTTAAGGAAGTGACCTCACCTCACTTCTTTATTGATGGAACTTTCTGAACTTAGTATCCAAGAAGCCAGGCACCAAGAGGCAGTCGCAGTCCCAGTGGTCTCACTTGTTTGGATTTACCAAGGACAGAGTCAGTCATTTTTGGTACCTACTGATGTGAGGACGGCCAAAACCAGGAAAGCTCTGAAGAGGGGCTTTTCCTGAGAAAGTAGGTAGTGGCTCACTGCTGGCTCCTGACAACTTCACAGAGTTGGCCAAGGAGACCAGATCTGAGACAGGACAGGCCATTTCATTGGAACATAGTATGGCACACCAGTCAGAGGACACTCCGGATAGTCACAGACCTACTTGGGGGAAGGAGGTGTCTTTGTGGGTGTCGGTGTGGGTTTGTGGTTTTGTGTCATATTCTGAGAATAGGTAGGAATGGCGGTTTGTTTGGTTTGGAGGGAACTGTTTCTAGTAAGTCATTTGACAAGGCGAGTGTTTCTATGTCTGTTTATACCACTGTGTCCCTGGTTGTAGACATTAGAAAAGAAAATGCATCAATGGGTGAGTCCTGTCTAGTAGAAAGCTTCTCAGCTTTCATCCTGCCCAATTCATGAATGGACTGTGACTTGACTTATCGATGGGGAACACCTGCTAACTTCTTAAGTTTCTGTTTTCTTCCTGAATTGTGTGCACTCTCCAGAATAGGCTCATAGTTTTGAGTCAAATATATGTACCACCTCAAATCTCTGTGACATGGCCATGTACTGGATAGCTGAAGGGAATGGCGAGCATCTCAGAAAGCTCAGATATCAATGAGACCAGGAATGCCTCAGTGGAAAAACCCTGCTTTGGACATTTTGCTTACCTATTCTTCTGTTGCCCTGAAAGTCAGGAAGGTCTTTGCATCAGGTGTGTCATGTGGGAGTGTTTTGGTTTTAATTGTGGTCATTTTTGTGGCTGTTGGAAGAGATGACTATGTCCACCTGGGCTTGAACACTTATGTGATTCCCCTTAGAGACTGAGTTCTGGAACTGACCTCAAAGAAGTATCACCATGTATTGTGTTGGGATTTTAGGAGGCCATGCATGAGAGTCGCCCTTGGAAACTGAGATCTAGGCCCAGGGAGGCTTTCCAAAGAGCACTGGAAATCTCAGGAAGGACATCACATGATTTTATTCTTAAAGACTTGGCAGCCATCGTTGCAAGTCAAAACACACATGGACCTCACATTGTAGACCTCAAATGCCTGGCTTAATGTGACCTTTTAGCCTGTATTTGGGAAGCCTTGCCTGTTAGAATTCTCCAGAGCTTTCATTGAAATGAGCTTCTTCTCCATTTAATGGTTCCAGAATGAATTGAAACCCACAGTGCCTTCAACTTCATCCATGAAAAATGCCTAGATAAATATCACTAAAGTTTGGAAATTCCCATCACCTGGTGGCACTGGAGAACCTTTGGGTGTCCTATTGCTGATCATGAGTATACCAGTCAGTGCCTTGATTGACTGGGTTTCATGAAAATGGTGTAGAACAGAGATGCCAGTAACTTGAAGCCTGATGAGTAGTCGGCCTAGAGCAGTGGTGTGCAGGTGTGTGTTAAAACATCTGTGGTGGGGTGATGTGGATATGCCATTGGCTTCCAAATGCCTTGTGACTGATATGGTGCAGCTCCCATACCCTTGTATGTAAAGGCATCTTGTTATATGGACAGGTTGCAGGGCAATGTTTAGAATCAGATTGCTATGGTCAAGGGGGCAAGCTATGTGGGATATAAGCCAGGTTGGTGCATTCTCCTGCAGACCCTTACCCACCACACGTGACAGAACTCCCTCCATCACTGTGTCCCAGTTGAACTTCTCGTATTTTGTGAAGCAAATACCAAACTCCCAGTGCAGCTGCAAGAAACACCACGAAAAGGGGAGGATGACCAAATGGCTTCACAGTCCACACTGGAAGACACTTAGCCCCCAGTGGCAACAGTTTACCTATAAAGAGAGAATTCAGCCCTACTGCCTCATGTTCATAGGAAAAAAAGAAACCATGTCCTCCAGGTCATATAGATGCAGACCCAGCTTTGATGGTCTCACTACAAAGGAAGCTAAAGCTCCTGTCATCAACATATATTTCAGGTGCCCAATCTCAGAGGCAGTTTCTCAAGAAGTCTTTAGGCCAGCAGAGCTCCATGTTTTTGGAGTTTTTATCCTGTCCTCTACTTTTGGAAACTCCTCTACAACCTCGAAGGTTGTGAACTCCTGAGCATTTTCCATTACCGATATGTATTCACAGATTTTCTAACTCTTCTCCTCTAATTGTGTCTTACTTGGGGTGAAGGAAATGTCAAGGCATTGTTCTGAATGAGAGTGCGAAGATTTTTCGGTAGCACATATTTGCCTACACATTGGATTCATTTTCCAATTTTCCATTCGAAATACTGAATCCCTGACTGTCAGGGGTAGAAGGAATTCTTCTTCAAAGAACAGCCTGACACTTACAAGAAACATCCCCCAGGAGACATCCTTTCTGGAAGACATCCTGTAGCCATATGTGTCCCTGAGACATCCTGTGGCCATCTTTCTTCCAGAAACACCCTGAAGTTATCTCACCTTGTGAAGACATCCAGGAACTGCCGATAAGAGAGCTTTCCCAAATCCAGCATATTAATACCCATGTGTGAACAATAAAATTTTGCAGCTTGATAAGAACTCCTGTGTTGCTCTCATCTCTCGTGCCTCTTGTCCCTTCATTCCTCCCCATCTAGGTTTGCTGACCACGTTGATGTGTCCTGCCGGCTGGGACATCTGGCGCCCACCGACTGGGGCTCAAGCCTTTGACTGAGGGGGAACCCCTTCCTCCTGGAAGACTTGGTCAAGAGGAGCTCGCGATCGCCTCAGCAGACACCACCAGGAGACATATCCAGGTTGAGGGTGGGGATGATGCACGGTGAGTGACCCTCCATGTGACAAGCAGTATCGTCACATGATTTGTTTATTTCAGGCCTCAAGGAGTCCTTCAAGACATGGGGGGCATATGTTAAGAAAAGGACTTAATTTTTTTCTTTTCATACATAGGATAATTGTGTCCATGGTTTCCTCTTGAAGGGACCATTGATGGCAAAAATGGCTTAGAGTAGGAGACTGTTTAAAAGATAATTATGCATCATTTGGCCCAGAAAAAATGCCAGTTCCCACCTTTTCTTACTGGAACTTAATTAATGAAATTCTTAAAAGTTTTCGCTTTGACAATGGTACCTTACAACTTGTCAGGATTGGGAAAGAGATTATGTAAAAGACCTCTCTTCCCCCCCTCTGCATGCCCATCATTAGTATAGACATAGACCCTTCTCAGTCTTCCCAGGACCCTGAGAACCTTCCTGGTCCCCCTAAAAATACGACCCTAATTAATAAGGCTCCAATGATTAAAAACCACCTTTATCCAGTTTTAAATCCCCGAGACACATTGACCCCTGGGGAGGATGCTATCTTGGAGAAGGAAGCAGCTCTCTACCATTCAGAACACCCGCGACCTCTCAGGACCCTGCCACAGCCTATAGGATTTACCAAGCAAAGGTGAAAGCACCTATGTAAAACATCTTGCCTTTGAAAATGCCAACCCAGCATGTCAGGATGTTCTTCAACCACATAAGGATAAAGTGAAAATTTCTGAAGTTATTAGACTCTGTGCAGGCGTGGGTGCAGCCCATGCCATGGGTCTGGCTTTAGGGGCCGCCTTTACCAAGGCCTTTCACAATCCTGGCTCACGTACTTGCTTTACTTGTAAACAACCTGGCCATTTTGCATGTGAGTGTCCGACAGGCAAACAAAGCCTAGGAATAGCGTCTCCTCAAACTGGGGCTTAACCGCCCCCAGCTACCCTTTTCCATTGAAGTGGTAAAGGTCATCACTGGGCCAGTGAGTGTAGATCTAAGACAAATGCCCTCAGACAGCCTATTTCTTCCTACTTCTCGGGAAACTCCCTGCGGGGCCAGCCCCCAGCCACAACATCCCCCAAGACAAACACAGGAGCAATAAGGTTTGTTCCCTCCCAAACTCCCAACCTACCACAAAATCCTTCTCCACAATTGCCTCCCTCCAACTAGCCACCCCAGGCAGCGCAAAATTGGACCTCTGTGCTGCCACAAATACAATATTAGACCCAATGCAAGGGCCCCAGATAATACCCAATGAAATTATGGGTCCCCCTCCATCTCATACATGTGCCCTTATTCTTGGAAGAGCCTCCACTACCATAAAAGGTGTTCAGGTCTTCGTTGGCATTAATGATAATGATTTCACTGGAGAAATAAAAATACTGGCCACTGCTATTAATGGAGTTGCCGCCATCCCAGCAGGAACAAGACTTGCACAATTAATTCTCCTTCCCTTGGATTCAGGAGGCATTTCCAAAACCCAAACCTACCTCTGGGGACTGCCTTCTTGGGCTTCTCTGATGTGTATTGGGTTCAGCCCATTTCTCACAATAGACCCACCATTACTTTACTTACTGAAGGAAAGGAATTCCAAGGAGTTCTAGATATTGGAGCTGATGCCACAATTATTTCTCAAAAATACAAGCCATCAGGTTGGCCCATCACTCCATCCTTGACTGACCTTAAAGGGATAGGAAAATAAAAAAATCCTCTGGTCAGCTCTAGGTCTATTAGCTGCACTGATAAAGATGGTAATAAGTCAACTGTCACTCCTTTCGTTGATTCTGACCTCCCTGTTAACGTATAGGGTGGAGATATTTTGAGTTATTGGAAGTTATTCTCGCCAGTCCCAATTCCATGGTGACTCATCAAATGCTTCTTATGAATTTTGTTCCTGGTACAGGCCAGGGGATACTGAAACAAGGACTGGTGGAGCCTATACAACCCATACAAAAACAAATACATGTGGACTTGTGTATTCAGATTTTTAGTGTCTGTCCCTGACCCTCCTGTACCCCATGCAGATAAAATTATTTGGGAGACTCAGACTCCTGTGTTGGTGGATCAGTGGCCCCTTACCCAAGAAAAATTGGAGGCTGCCTGCACGTTAGTGCAGGAACAGCTGGCAGCCGGCCATGGAAAGTCCTCAACCTCATCATGGATTACTCCTATTTTTATTATCTTGAAAAAATCAGGCAAGTGGCGCCTTTTACAATATTTGTGTGCAATTAATAAAGTTATGCGCCCGATGGGAGCACTACAGTCAGGCATTCCCACACCAGTGGCGATTCCAAAAAACTATTGTAAAATGGTTATTGACTTAAAAGATTGCTTTTTTACCATTCCTTTACATCCTGAGGATAGACCCTATTTTGCCTTTAGTCTCCCTCGCATTAATTTTCAGGGCCCTATGCAGAGATTTCAATGGAAGGTTCTTCCCCAAGGTATGGCCAACAGCCCTAGTCTTTGCCAAAAATACGTTGCTCAAGCAGTAGACCCTGTGAGAGAGCGATGAGCACAAAATTATATTTTACATTATATGGATGATTTGTTAATTGCTGCACCTAATACCCATGACCTTAATAATTGTTACTTGGACTTTGACAAAACCTCACTACCTTGGGACTACAGATAGCTCCAGATAAGTTTCAAACACAGAACCCTTATACCTATTTGGGCCTTAAACTTCAAGATAATCAGATCCAAATTCCTAAAATACAACTATGTGTGGACCATCTTCACACACTTAATGATTTTCAAATATTACTGGGGGATATTCAATTGCTAGGAACATATTTAAAATTACCCACTTGTGTACTTTTGCCCCTTAATGATATTTTGATAGGTGATTCCCACCCCTCCTCCCCTCAAAAGCTTACTCCCGAGGCATGACATGCATTAAACCAAGCCACAGAAGCCATTGCCCAAAGTTTGTTACACAAATTTCTTATAACCTTCCTCTGGTTCTGGTTATTTTCCAAACTCCTCATACACCCACAGGAATATTTTGGCAGCGAGATCCACATTTTAAAAATAAAGGCTGCCCCTTGCTTTTGGTCCTTGTATCCACCACATCCTCCAAGGTTATTACTATTTATCTTGCTCAGGTAGCTTCTCTTATTTTTAAAGGTCGTTTGCTTTCCCGACAACATTTTGGCAAAGACCCTGATAATATTTTATTTCCATATACTAAGGACCAAACCCTTACTACAATTTTTACTAGAGACATGGATCAATGGGGTATTGCCATATCAGGCTTTTTGGGAACAATTCCTAACCACATCCCCAATGACCCCCTTTTAAATTTTGTCCAGTTACATCCATTTATTTTTCCCAAAATTACTCAAAAGGCTCCCTTTCCTCAAGCCCTTACTGTCTTTACAGACAGTTCCAGTAATGGCCGTGCAGTCTTTGTTGTCAATAACAAGCCTACCACCTTTGATACTGTCTATCAGTCAGCTCAGTTTGTGGAATTGTTCACCACAACACAAGTTTTCATAAAGTTTTTTGATAATCTTGTTAATATTTATACAGACAGTGCCTACATTGCTCATTCTGTGCCCCTGCTGGAGATTTCACCCACCATTAAGGCTTCTTCCAATTCCCCCTTTCTGTTTCACCAGCTTCAGCAGCTAATTCAGGCCAGAAAACATCCATTTTCCTTAGGACACATCATGACACACTCTGACCTTCTGAGCCCTCTAACACAAGGTAATGCCCAAGCTGATGCAGCAACACGTTCCATCTTTCCAATTTTTGTTGGCTCCATTCAAAAGGCCATGGAGTTACACAATCTTCACCATCAAAATTCCCAGAGCCATCGATTACTTTGGAAAATTACCAGGCAACATGCATGAGAAATAGTAAAAGCATGCCCTGGTTGCACTGTCTCCCTCCCCATTCAACACTTGGGAGTTAACCCCCGAGGATTACGGCCCAATCAGGTTTAGCAAATGGATGTTATTCATTTTCCTGAATTTTGAAAAACCAAATATATATACGTTTCTATAGATACCTTCAGCAGCTTTATTTTTGCATCACCACATTCTGGAGAGGCTACCAAAGATGTCCTTTCTCATCTTGTTTCAGTCTTTTTCATAATGGGTAAACCAATACATATTGAAACAGATAAATGTCCTGCATATACCAGTGCCAAGTTTAAACAGTTTTGTGCTACCTTGCAATTTTGTCATACTACTGAAATTCCATACAACCCTCAGGGACAAGGCATGTGGAACTTGCCCAGCTTACCTTAAAGACTTGGCTATTCCGTCTTAAGGCTTCCGCCCTTGTATTTACCACTCCCAGGGATCGCCTTAACCATGCATTATTTGCCCTTATTTTTCTTACCCTAGACAGTGAAGGCCATTTGGCCACAGACAGACACTGGCATCCTTCGTCCAATTCTGTTCGCTCGTCTGTTATGTGGTGCAATCCCATTACAAATAAATGAAAACGCCCAGATCCTATCCTCATCAGGGGATGAGGCTCAGCTTGTGTTTTGGACCAAGAAAAAGCATCCCCAAGATGGTTACCAGAATGCCTGGTTAAACAGGTAAATTACTTACCTCAACCCAGGGACGGAGGCCCTCCCCCTGAGGACAAATTTTCCTCCATTTCAGATACAGCCAACAATCTGTGCGAGGATCCTGCTTAAGGCACTTCTGCTGAACAGGTTTGAACACGGAGGCCGTGGACCTCCACCTTACAACATCATGGAGTACCTTTTTGCCCCCCCACTGTGAATGCAAGGGAGGATTTTGGACTGAGGCTCCCACTAGTTGGACCCAGACTGCTGACTGCATGACTAAGGTGACTTACCTCCGTGCCGAGGCTGACCATAATCTCGGAGGAGTTCATCAGCCTAAATGGGTATGTGTTAACAAGCCAAAGATTATTCCCCCTAGTACAAGTAAAGCTCTCCAAAATTGTTCTGCAACTTGTACGCATACCCAGGCGATGCATGTCTCTTGTAATGCGTCGGCTTCAATTTGTGTTAATAAACAGGGAGAACAATTTTTTGAAGCCTCCCTAACTAAAACTCATGCAGTAGGGGGACCACTATTCATTATACCCCCATTCTCTTTGACCAGGGAGGAGATGGCAAATACACCAATCTACAGTCAGCTGGGTGCCAAGGCACTGTTGGAAAACCATCCTACTGGCCCATTAAGGCCCCTACAGGGGTCTCTGATGGTGGAGGATTCACTTATTCTGTCAAGCATCCTCAGATAATCAAACTTTTGAAACCCCAAATCCCTGAGCTCACATATCATCCCTTAATGTAGCCTAAATCCCAGTTCCCAGGTTTAGATACCAATACATTAGATATTTTGCAAACTACATTCTCCTAGCTTAATAATTCGAACCCCAACCTTACTGGTGATTGCTGGCTCTGCATGACAACAGGGGCAATCATGCCTGTGGCAGTTCCTATTAATTCTATCATGGACAATGATAATACATGCCAACCCGGATTTCCCTTTAAAGTACAGCCTATAGGCACTTTTACATTATGTCTTTTAGGCGCGATGCAGAATAATACCTATGATATTGATGTTGGACTTACTTTCTATGGAAATTGCTCAACAGTATAAAATTATTCCTCACCCACCCCATCTCTTTGTCCCTCCAATGGCACAGTTTTTATGTGTGGAGGAAACTCGGCCTTCCCAGGCTTCCAGCGAATTGGACCATTGGTTGTGTTCTTGCTTTATTACTCCCTGATATAACTATTGTCCCAGGAGATGAACCTCCACCAATTTCTAGCCTAGAAACTTTAGTCAAAAGAAATTGGTGCGCAATACAGGCTTTACCACTCATTGCCAGCGTTGGAATAACAGCTGCTGTGGGCACAGGTACAGTGGTTTAGGCATGGCTATTCACTGTTACCATCGCCTGTCTCAACAACTTATAAATTATGTACAGACTTTTTCAGGAACCATTAAAGATTTGCAGGACCAAGTAGATTTTCTGGCAGAAGTGTTCCTTCAAAACAGACGAGGCTTAGATTTGCTGACAGCTAACCAGGGAGGTATTTGCTTAGCCTAAGGGGAACGATGCTGCTTTTATGCCAATAAATCAGGCATAGTACGCATTAAAATTAAGCAGCTTCAAGAAGATCCAGAAAAGAGACAAAGGGAACTATTTGAAAATCCCCTCTGGACTGAGCATAATGGATTTCTACCCTACCTTCTTCCCCTATTAGTCCCTTTGTTGGGTTTACTTTTAATGGCGTCCATAGGCCCCTGCATTATAAACAGGCTGGTACAATTGATTAAAGAACAGATTAATATTTTGGCCTCTAAGCCCATATAGGTCCACTATCATGGTCTGGAGATGGAAGACAGCACTGCCAACATTTAAAAGAATGTTCAACCCTTCTCACAGGCTTATTAAATTTACATCCCCAAAGATGTCTCTTTCTTACAAAAAACTATAAGTAACAGCTCTGACCAACCATCTTCTACCCTTGCAATAAGGGTTCGTTCTCCATGGGCCCCTCCGCTTGTGGGAGGACACACCCTTGGAATGAGGACGTTAGGCCATAATAACGGGGGGTCCAGGAAGGACTGCAGGAGGATGGATCCACGGATCCCCAAACACAAGACCTCTGAATGACACGCTCTGGTGCATGGCGGTTGGGATGCTATCCCCTCAAAGACGTCTCCTCCAAAAACATGCCAAAGCCAACACAAAAACTCCTAGGAAAGATGCTCGCTCGATTCAGGAGATATTCTAAGGCATGCTAGAGAAACAGAGCCACTATCACCCCCTACATCCATGGCCTGTAAGGTATGGTCGAATATTTTATATAAGAAAAGGGGAGATGTCAGGGGCTAGAAGGAAGTTATCCTTCAAAAAATAGACTGACACAAGAAACAGCCCCCTGGGACACAACCTGCCTGGGAGACATCCCACAACCATCTATCTCCTTTTGACATCCGGCTACCATCTGTCTTCCTGAATCATCCTGAGGTTATCTCACCCTGTGAAGACATCCAGCAACTGCCGATAAGAGAGCTTTCCAACCCGCAGCATATAAATACCCTCTGAGAACAATAAAAGTTTGCAGCATGATCAGAACTCCTGTCTTGCTGTCGTCTCTCGTGTCTCTTGTCCGTTCATTACTCCCCAACTAGGATCGACGCCCAAGTTGATGTTTCTTGCCGGCCGGGCCATCTGACACTAACCCATAACCTCCTAGACTCTGATGACAAATCCTAATATGATCGAGAAAAATAACCCAAACAGAATATAAATACAAGCAGTTCAGAGGAGGCAGGGTGTATATTTGCACTTGCCTTTGCATGATATAGGGTAGGTGTTATAAATCTAGTTAATTTTTAATTGAAATAGTTCTCCATGTGTTTTTAAGTTAACAAATATGTGAATTCCTGTCTCCCTTTCTCTGTAGCCGATTCAGCACATGTATTTTTATATGCACATATAGAATCCTACCTGGTATCAGACGTACATTCTTGTGAAGTGGCTGACTTGGAAGATACAAATTGTGAGAAGAGATCACTCCTCCTAAACGCTGTTGGAACAGAAAATTCAACCTATGGGTGAGTCTCCTAGTAGAACAACATTATACATAAATCCATGTTCAGTAAAATGAATGTTTTTGGATCTGTGGATGATATATATTTCATGATGAATTTCGATTGGCATATATATTGCTACATTTTATTGTCTGTGTGTTTTTTTTTGTATATATATATATATATATATATATATATATATATATATATATATATACACTCTCCAAATATTTCAAAATATGAAGTATATGTGTCTTACATATACTACCTAAATTCATTCATGTTCATGTATGTGGAGTTATAATCAACTTTTCACAATATTATTCTCAGAAATATTCATCCACCTGAATTACATATTTGTTTCCTAGTACTGAAAACTAACTACAGTGAGTGGTGCATACAATCCTAATATTTCTACAGTAACTGACACAGTTTAACATCAATGCAACTAGATTCCTCTTGGATATGATGTCTGTTTTGAAGTTCATTTTATTCAACACTGGTACATTACAATTTGTTCAGTTTATACACATCATAGGATATATATTTCATCAACAACTTCAATAATTTATAGGATTTTGATTCACTTTCAATCATTTCCTGATTCAGAACACATGTATTCCTCCAGGTTACTTGACTGTTTTTTCATGAGACTTCTTTCCAAACGCTTTTTTTTCGATTTCCATAATCATTTTGAAGAAAAACTCACACACTCTTCATGATAAACCATAACCCTAATATTACCATTAGATGTATTTCTGGTTGGAATGAATAATTGCATATAAATATACGATTTCCTTATTTATTTTCAGATATCAATTCAATCCAATATTTAAAATTGGAACAAGTTATAATATTTAATCACAGTATCATCTATTCATGAATTTTCTCTATATTCATAGACACAGAGTAAATCTATTTGTAACCCCAATACTAATTTTTTCATCTTCAAAATGTTGCTCCCAGAAATGGTGGAAGAAATACTCATGTCACCTAATCTACATATACATTTTATCACAGTAATATTCTGGACACATAAAGAAGAGGTCACACTTATGATTGTATCAAAGCCTAAATGGAAAGTGAGCATAGATTACTGAAAACATTCATGTCCAGTGTGCCTAATGCTCTCAAATGTCAATCCTATTGGTGACTACATATTTGTTTCTTCGTAAGACTAAATTTTGAACATCAACCCTGTTGCAAATGTCTAATCCTATCACTCAATTTATACTTTGCCTGATTTCCTAATGTCTCTATTGATGTCTGCTTACCTAAATATTTTCCCCAGTTCACCATTGTGACTGACCCTTCACGTGTGCTGACATTTACATTCACTCTCTACCCGATACACTATTGCTAAAGAACTTTTGGTCCAAATTCTGTACTCAGTCTTCTGAAACTTATCGAATATCTTCCTAATCCTACCGACTATCCCTGTTCTTGTGGATGTTCAGTTCTACATTCAATCATCCAAGGTACAAGGTCCTAGCCATTGATTATTGATTTATCTGAAACACCTGTGCAGAACGTATATCAAAGCTAAGTATCCCAATCAACAGCGCAATGCCCTTCTGGGCTTCAAATCTTACCTCGATTTTTGTTTTCATACTTATATTTCACCTATATATTCTTATAAATATCACAGGTTCCCATTACCATTATTCATCAATTAGAATAATTCCTAACCCAAATCGAACCTGTTATTAACCCTAACCATACACTGTTCCCTCAATCTAACTTTACAGAAGAGCAGGGACCGAGTTGGTCTTACAATACAGGAATGTAGAGGATCTTCCACCTGTTGTAATACTCAATGGTCCATGAAGAAGTGATCCCTGGAGAAGTTGTAGGCAGCCATGAAGGACCTGAGAGAGCAAACGTCATCTTCCATTGCAAACAACCTGGTCAGGATGAAGGGTTGTGTCTGAATCAGCCTCTCTGTTCATAATGTAGAGAAGATGGACACAAACAGTTCTGTTTGGAGAGCTGTTCCTGGGTGCCTATGGTTCATATACCATTCTAACTTGTGAAAGTGTCACAGGAAGTAGGAGAAGCCTCGATCTCATGGGACCCTTGGAAGCAACTGTTAGGACAAAGTGGTTGCCAAAGCAGTGACCTCATTCAGTTCCTGAAGGAAGTGACCTCACCTCACTTAATTGGTCATGGAACTCTCGGTACTTGGGATCCAGGAAGCAAGGTACCAAGAGCCTGTCCCAGTCCCAGTCCCAGTGGGCTCACTTGTTTGGATTTACCAAGGACAGAGTCAGTCTTTCATGGTACCTACAGATATGAGGATGGCCAACTGCCAGGAAAACTCAGAAGAGGGGCCTTTCCTGAGAAAGCAGATAGTGGCTCACCGCTGGCTTCTGACAAGTTCACAGAGTTAGTGTTTTCCGGGGAACATAAGTTGGCCCACCAGTCAGAAGACACTCTGGATAGTCACAGACATACTTTGTAGAAGGTGGTGCCTCTGTGGTTGTCGGTGTGGGTTTGTGGTTTTGTCTCATGTTCTGAGAATAGGTAGAAAAGGCGATTTGTTTGGTTTGGAGTGAACTGTTTATAGTAAGTCGTTTGGCAAGCAAGTGTTTCTATGTCTGTGTATCCCACTGTGTCCATGGTTTTAGATATTAGAAAACAGAATGCATCAATTGTTGTGTCCTGTCTAGTAGAAAGCTTCCCAGCATTCATCCTGCCAAATTTATGAATGGATTTCAGCTTGCCTTATCGATGGGCAACATGTGGTATCTTCCAAAATTCTTGCATTCTTCATGAATTCTGGCTACTCTCCAGAAAAGGCTCATGGTTTTGTGTCCAAGATATGTAGCAGTTCCAAGCCCTGTGACATGGCCATGTACTGGATAGCTGAAGGGAATGTCGAGCATCTCAGAAAACTCAGATGAAGTGTGACCATGATAGTCTCAGTGGAGAAACCCTGCTTTGGGCCTTTTGCCTACCTATTGTTCTGTTGCCCTGAATGTCAGGAAGGTCTTTGCCTCAAGACATCCGTTTGTGAAGCCTGAAGAAAACAGGTTCAAATGGAAATGAATGGACGTCACCTGTGGATCTTTGCTTAATTCCTTTGGAAATGGAAGTGTCTGAATCAGCCTCTTGGCCCTGTGTGAGGCCGTGGCTTAGATTCTCAACCCCTGAAGAATCTAAAGAAACATCACATGTGTGCATCCAAAACAAAAATGGCCAAAAGTGCAGTTATTGTGGATGAAGTCTCTACCCATTATCTGTGAGGTTCCTGACCTCCATCAAGTTAGAATAGGGATCCTTTGAGCCAAATCATTTCTTCAAAGCCCTAAAGAGGCGTGCCCATAATTGCTTGAGTTTTCCCGTGACTACAATTCACATAAAGAATCCAAACTGCACAGTCAATAAGCCTCAAATTGGAGAAGCAGAGAAGTATTAACGGCAGGCCTATTTGAACACTCCTGGTTCACAGGAATGGTGTCCAGGCCACCCTGAATTTAGGCAAATTAGGGCCAAAAGAGATTATTTAGGAGACTGTCTTGGGCTTCGCCCCTCGTGGAAACTTCCAGCGATAGGTTATGATGAGTGTCTATATAAAAGAACATGAGGGCCATGTGGGAGTGTTTTGGTTTTAATTGTGGTTGTTAGTGTGGTGGTTGGAAGAGATGACTGGGTCCACCTTGAGATGAACTCTGGTGTTTTTACCCTTAGAGACTGAGTTCTGGAACTGAACTCAGAAAAGTATTGCCATTAATTGTGTTGGGATTTTAGGAGGCCATGCATGAGAGTCGCCCTTGGAAACTGAGATCAAGGCCCAGGGTGGCTTTCAACAGAGCACTGGGAATCACAGCCAAGATATCACATAATTTTCTTCTGAAAGACTTGGGAGCCATAGTTGAGAGTCAAAAGTCACATGGACCTCACATTGTAGAACTCAATGGGCCTGGCTTCATTTGACCTTTTGGCCATTCTTTGGGAAACATTGCCTGTGAGATTTCTCCAGAGCTTTCATTGAAATGAGCTTCATCAACATTAATGGTTCTGGAATGAACTGAAACTCACAGTGCCTCCACCTTCATTGTTGAAATATGGCTAAAAAAATACCATGAAATTTTTGAAATTTTCATGACCAGCTGGCACAGGAGAACCTTTGGATTTCCTGTTGCTGATCATGAGTATAACAGACAGTGCCTTGATTGACTGGTTTTAATGAAAATTGTGTAAAACAGAGATGCCAATAAGTTGGAGCCTGATGATTAGTGGGCCTAGAGCAGTGGTAGGCAGTTGTGTGATAAAACATCTGTGGTGGGGCCATGTGGATCTGCCATTGGCTTCCAAATGGCTTGTGACTGACATGATGCAGCCAGCAGTCCCTTCTAAGTAAAGGCATCTTGTTATATGGAGAGGTTTCTGGGCTATGTTCAGAATCGATTTGCTATGGTCAATGGGACAAGCTATGTGATATAGAAGCATGGTTGGTGCATTCTCCTGCAGAAATTGAAATACCACACGTGACAGAACTCCCTCCTGCACTGTGTCCCAGTTGAACTCCGTGTATTTCATGAAGCAAATACCAAACTCCCATTGTAGCAGCAAGAAACACCATGAAAATTGGAGGATGAACAAATGGCTTCACAGTCCACACAGGGAGACACTTAGAACCCAGTGGCCACAGTTTACCTACAAAGATCAAATTCACGACTGCTGCCTCATGTTCATTGGAAAATAAGAAACTATGTTTTACAGGTCACATAGGTGCAGACCCAGCTTTGATGATCTCACTACAAAGGAAGCTAAAGCTCCTGATAACAACATATGTTTCAAGTGCCCAAACTCAGAGGCAATTTCTCAAGAAGTCTTTAGGCCAGCAGAGCTCCATGTTTGTGGAGTGTTCACCCTGTCCCTTACTTTTGGAAACTCCTGTACCACCTCCAAGGTAGTGAACTCCTTAGCATATTCCATTCCAGATAAGTATTCACTGATTTTCTAACTCTTCTCCTCTAATTATGTCTTACTTGGGGCGAAGATAATGTCAAGCCATTGTTCTGGAGGAGTGGGAAGATTTTGTGTAGCACATATTTGCATACACATTGGATTCATTTTCCAATTTTCCATTCGAAATACTGAATCCCTGACTCTAACCCCTACCCTACTAGACTCTGACTACTAATCGTAATATGATAGAGAATAATAACCCAAACAGAATAGAAATACAAGCAGTTCAGAGGAGGCATGTTGTATTGTTGGAATTGCCTTTTGCATTACATAGGTTAGGAGTTATAAATCTAGTCAATTTTTTGTTGAAATAGTTCTCCATGTGTTTTGAAAGTTAACAAATATGTAAATTCCTGTATCCCTTTCTCTGTAGCCTATTCAGCACATGTAATTTTATATGCACATATAGAATCGTACCTGGTATCACACGTACATTTTTGTGAGGTGACTGACTTGGCAAATACAAATTGTGAGAAGAGATTACTCCTCCTAAATGCTGTTGGAACTGAAAATTCAACCTATGGGTAAGCCTCCTAGTTGAACAACATTATACATAAATCCATGTTAAGTATAGGAATATTTTTGGGTCTGTGGATGATATGTATTTCATGATGAATTTCGATTGGCATATATATTGCTAGTTTTTAATGTCTGTGTATGTGTGTGTGTGTGTGTGTGTGTATATATATATATATATATATATATATATATACTCTCCGGATTTTTCAAAATATGAAATATTTGTGTCTTATTATGCACTCCCTAAATTCATTCATATTCATGTATGTGGATTTATAATGCACTTTTTAAAAAATTATTCTCAGAAATATTCATCCACCTGAAATACATATTTTTTCCTAGTACTGAAACAGTTTTCAGTAAATGGTGCATCCATATCCTAATATTTCGGCATTGCAAGATGACTGTGAAGACAGTGTATCACACCCAGTGTACCCTGCCACTGCGCATGTGAATAACGAGTTAGAACGATGAAAAACTAACTTGTTAGGATCTTACAGGAAAATGGGTGTTTACCGAAATCTAGAAGAATGATTTCCACCACCGAGGTCCAGTAATTGAGTCTCAAACACAAGCCACTTGTGCAACCGGAGATCCATTCTGATTGATCCGCATGACCTGCCCCATGTCTACAAATGGTGAGGCACTTCCGAGAAGCGACCAGCAAGCAGGGAGAAACGTTGCTGCGGATTCTGTGGAATCCTGCTGGCTGAGCATCCACTGAGCCCCCAGCTGAATTCGGGATTTCAGACGGGGAAGTTAGCAGTACATTTCTATCCCCCAAAGCGGAAACTCCACAAATGAAACCAGCAGCCACCATCTTGGAGAGCTGAAGTAACCACCACCACTCTCAGACAGATTGCAACAATAAAACAGGTGTGTGTTTCTCAGCTCATCTCACATACAGAGGAAAATTCGCATAAAATCTCTCCTAGGCTTTTGGGGGAGGGATAATCAGAGCAAGTCTGCATGAAGACTGGGGGAAAACTAGAGGCACCTGACCTTCATCTCCCCTTCCCATCAGCGGCAAAAATGAAACTTGTCTAGCCAGTGCCGGGCGAGGGGCAAGCGGAAAAAATTAAAACAATAGAGTTCGAGGGTTCACAATAGACACCCTCCCCACCCAACAAATGGCAGACCCGGAGAACAGTTTGAGCTGCTGAGAAGCATCACTCAGGAGAAATCTGGTCTAGCAGGAGAAATCAGGACTAGCAGGATAAACCAGGGGACTAGAGGCCAGTCCCTCCTGACTGGGTGGCTGGAGAATGCCGGACCGCTGCCAGTGTGACTGGGCAACTGGAGACCACCTTCCTGCCGGCGCCAGCCCACCCGCTGCCGGCGCTACTGGGTGGCTGGAGACTGCCGGCATGCCAGCGACCGGGAGCTGAAACCAACCAGAGACAATCCAGTCCACCCCCCCAATTCGGACACTCCGGCAAGGAGCCTGGGGCCCACCACAGAAGAGAGGTGACATCACTGGAACTCGGCTGCCAGAATTCCTTAACAGCGAAATCCACTTAAGCAGGCATAGTCTACCAACACAAAGGAGAGAAAACAGAGATGTATAAACCCATAACAAATCTATAGAAGAGAGCAGAAACAGAGCAATCCAATAGAGCTGGAAAATAACGTGAACATCATGAAAAAAAACAAGGGAAAAAAAGGTATAGAAACAATGAAGGACAACTTAATACTACAGGAGAACCTAGAAGCATCAGAAACAGGGATAGGGAAAAAACTTAAGTCATACCTAACTCAGATGGAAAGGAATAATAGAGAAGACATGAGGCAGCAAGTCCAAGAAATAAAAGTATATTTTGAAAATGAATTAAACAAACAAATTCAAATGCCAAAGAACAAGGTTTACCAGGAGAGAGAGATCTTTTAAAAAATCTTACAGTAATTCTAGTAATGCAGGAAACTATAAACCAAATTAAAAACTCAAACAAGAATATTACAAATAGACTAGATCAAGTAGAAGTCAGAACATCAGATAATGAAGACAAAGTTTCTCAACTTGAAAAGAATATAGTCAAAACAGAAAACATGCTTAAATCCCATGAGCAACTATTCAAGAGATATGGGATGTCATAAAAAAACCAAAATTGGGAGGCATCGGGATAGAAGAAGGCATAGAGATTCAAACCAAATGAATGGACAACATATTAAATAAAATAATTCTAGAAAACATCCCAGAGATGAAAGATGGAATGGATTGCCATATCCTGGAAGCCTACAGGACCTCAAACATTCAAAACCATAATAGACACACCCCAAGACATATAATTATGAAGATAGCCAACATACAGAACAAGGAGAGAATATTAAAAGCTACGAGAGAAAGTAGGCAGATGACATTCAGGGGTAAACCAATTAGGTTAACAATTGATTTTTCATCACCGACTTTGAAAGCGAGAAGATCTTTGAACAATGTATTTCAAACACTGAAAAATAATGGATTCCAACCAAGAAAACAAAATTAAGCTTCAGATTTGAAAAGGAAATTAAGTCTTTCCTGATAAACAAAAGCTAAAATAATTCGCAGACAGAACACCAGCACTGCAAAGCATTTTGAGCAAAATACTAAAAGAAGATGAATTGAAAAATAGTGCCCAAAACTAACAGCGGGAGGTATCTCAGTAAAGGGGTAAGAAAATAACCAAAAAGTAAAAACTACCCAAATTAAAATAAATAAATAAATAAACATGACTGGAAGTACATATCATATTTCAATTGTAACCTTAAATGTTAAAAATCTAAACTCACCAATCAAGAGACATAGGCTAGTAACCTGGATCAAAAAAAAAAAAAAAATCCAACAATATGCTGCTTCAGGAGACTCTTTTGATAGGTAAAGACATACACAGGCTGAAAGTGAAAGGTTGGGAAAAATCATACCACTCACATGGCCCTCGGAAGCAAGCAGGAGTGGCCATACTCATATCATATAAAATCAACTTCAAACCTACGTTAATCAAAAGGGATAAAATAAGACACTATATATTGTTAAAAGGAACCATCCACCAACAAGACATAACAATTATCAATTGGTATGCACCAAACAATTGAGCTGCAACGCTCATAAAACAAACTCGCCTCAAGTTCAAGAGTAAAATAGACTACAACACAATAATTATGGGTGACTTCAACACACCGCTCTCGCCATTAGACAGATCCTCTATAAAAAACTGAATAAAGAAACTATAGAATTCAACAGCACAATCAATAACCTTGACTTAACCGACATATATAGAATATATCAACCATCATCAAGTGGATACACTTTATTCTCAGCAGCACATGGATCCTACTCCAAGTTAGACCATATATTATGCCATTGCGCAACTCTTAGTAAATATAAAGGCCTGGAAATAATACCATGCACCATATCTGATCATAATGGAATGAAACTGGAAATCAATGAGAAAAGAAGGAAGGAAAATTCCTACATCACATGTAAAATGAACAATATTCTACTGAATGATCAATGGGTTACAGAAGACATAAAGGAGTAGATAAAAAAATTCTTAGAATAAAATGACAATACAGACACAACATACTGGAATCTATGGGACACAAAGAAGGCAGTTTTAAGAGGGAAATTCATTTCTTGGAGTTCTTTCCTCAAAAAAAGATAAAACAACAAATAAATAAACTCACAGTACACATCAAAAACCTAGAAAAGGAAGAGCAAAACAACAGCAAATGTAGTAGAAGACAAGAAATAATTAAAATTAGAGCAGAAATCAACGAAATTGAAACAAAAAAAAACATTGAAAAAATTGATAAAACTAAAAGTTGGTTCTTTGAAAAAATAAATAAGATTTACAGGCCCTTAGCAGTGCTAAGGATGAGAAAAATAGAGAGAACTCAAATTACTAACATATGGAATGAAAAAGGCAATATCACAACAGACAGTACACAAATACAGAAGATAATTAGAAAGTATTTTGAAACCCTATATTCCAATAAAATAGAAGATAGTTAAAATATCGATAAATTTCTTAAGTCATACGATCTGCCCAGATTCAGTCAGGAAGACACACACAATTTAAACAGACCAAAAACAAAGGAAGAAATAGAAGAAACCATCAAAAGACTACCAATCAAAAAAAGCCCTGGACCTGATGGGTATACAGCGGAGTTCAACAAAACCTTCAAAGAAGAATTAATACCAATACTATTCAAGCTATATCAAGAAATAGAAAAATAAGGAGCTCTTCCAAATTCATTCTCAGAGTCCAAAATCACCCTGATGCCAAAACCAGACAAAGACACTTCAAAAAAAAACTACAGACCAATATCTCTAATGATCTTGGATGCAAAAATTCTCAATAAAATCCGTGTGAATTGAATACAAAAGCATATCAAAATAGTTGTGCACCATGATCAAGTAGGATTCATCCCTGGAATGCAAGGCTTGTTCAATATACGGAAATCAATAAATGCTATTCACCACATCAATAGACTTAAGGACAAGAACCATATGATCATCTCGATAGATGTAGTAAAACATTCAACAATGTTCAGCATCTCTTTATGTTCAAAACACTAGAAAAACTAGGGATAACAGGAACTTACCTCAAGATTGTAAAAGCTATAAATGCTAAACCTCAGGCTAGGATCATCCTAAATGGAGAAAACTGAAGGCATTCCCTCTAAAATCTGGAACAAGACAGGGATGCCCTCTATCACCACTTCTATTCAATTTCGTTCTTGAAATACTAGCCAGAGCAATTAGACAGACAAAAGAAATTAATGGCATAAAAATAGGAAAAGAAGAACTTGAATTATCGCTATTTGTGGATGACATGGTAATATATTTAACAGACCCAAAAGGGTCTACAAAGAAACTGCTAGAGTTAATAAATGAAGGATATAAAACCAACACGCATAAATCAAAGGCATTCCTGTATATCAGCAACAAAACTTCTGAAATGGAAATGAGGAAAACCACTCCATTCAAAATATCCTCAAAAAAAATAAGATACTTGGAAATCAACCTAACAAAAGAGGTGAAAACCACAAAACCCTAAAGAGAGAGATAGAAAAAGATCTTAGAAGACGGAAAAATGTACCCTGTTCATGGATAGGCAGAACTAAATTCATCAAAATGGCGAAATTACCCAAAGTTCTCTACAGGTTTAAACCAATGCCAATCAAAATCCCAACGGCATTTCTTGTAGAAATGATAAAGCAATCATGAAATTCATATGGAAAAACAAAAGACACAGAATAGCAAAAGGAATTCTAAGCAGGAAGTGTGAATCGGGAGGTATATCGATACCAGAGTTCAAACTTTACTACACAGCAAGAGTAACAAAAACAGTGTGGTACTGGTACCAAAACAGGCAGGTGGACCAATGGTATAGAATAGAGGACAGAGAAACCAATCCACAAAATTACAACTTTCTTATATTTGATAAAGTGGCTATAAACATGCAATGGATGAAGGATAGCATCTTCAACAAATGGTGCAGGGAAAATTAGAAATCCATGTGCAACAAAATGAAACTGAATCCCGTTCTCTCACCATGCACAAAAGTTAACTCAAAATAGATCAAGGAGCTAGATATCAAATCAGAGACACTGCGTCTCATAGAAGAAAAAGTTGGCTACGATCTATATACTGTGGGGTCGGACTCCAAATTCTTTAATAAGACATCAATAGCCCAAGAGTTAATAACAAGAATAAACAAATGGGACTTACTTAAACTAAAAAGTTTTTTCTCAAGAAGAGAAACAATAAGAGAGGTAAATAGAGAGCCTACATCCTGGGAACAAATTTTTACCCCTCACACTTCAGATAGAGCCCTAATATCCAGAATATACAAAGAACTCAAAATATTAAACAATAAGATAACAAATAACCCAATCAACAAATGGGCCAAGGACCTAAACAGACACTTCACAGAGGAGGACATACAATCAATCAACAACTACATGAAAAAATGTTCACCATCTCTAGCAGTCTGAGAAATGCAAATCAAAACCACCCTAAGATACCATCTGACTACAGTAAGATCAGCAGCCATTATGAAGTCAAACAACAATAAGTGTTGGCGAGGATGTGGGGAAAAGGATACACTTGTACACTGCTGGTGGGACTGCAAATTGGTGAGGCCAATTTTGAAAGAAGTATGGATATTCCTGGGAGAGCTGGAAATGGATCCACCATTTGACCCAGCTATCACCCTTCTTGGACTGTTCCCTGAGGATCTTAAAAGAGCGTACTATAGGGATACTGCCACATCAATGATCATAGCAGCACAATTCACAATAGCTAG
Source organism: Callospermophilus lateralis (assembly GCF_048772815.1). Classification (NCBI taxonomy): domain Eukaryota; kingdom Metazoa; phylum Chordata; class Mammalia; order Rodentia; family Sciuridae; genus Callospermophilus; species Callospermophilus lateralis. The sequence continues at coordinate 203,935 of NW_027510746.1, forward strand.
ACTGTGGAACCAACTTAGATGCCCTTCAATAGATTAATGGATAAAAAAAAATGTGGCATCTATAAACAATGGAGTATTACACAGCACAAAAAATGACAAAATCTTAGAATTTGCAGGGAAATGGATGGCATTAGAGCATATTATGCTCAGCGAAGCTAACCAATCCTTAAAAAACAAATGCCAAATGTCTTCTCTGATATAAAGAGAGCAAATAAGAACAGAACAGGGAGGAAGAGCATGAGGAAAAGATTAACATTAAACCAAGACGAATGGGGGGAGAGAAAGGGAGAGAGAAGGGAAAGCTTATGAAAATTGTAGGAAACCCTCAATGTTACACAAAATTGCATATAAGATGTTGTGAGTGGAAGTGGGGGGAAAACAATGGAGAGAATTGAACAATAGCAGATGAGGTAGAGAGGGAAGATGGGAGGGGAGGAGAGGGTGGATAGTAGGGGATAGGAAAGGTAGCCTAATACAATAGTCACTAATATGCCATTATGTAAAAATGTGAATGTGTAACCGATGTGATTCTACAATTCGTATTTGGGGAAAAAATGAGAGTTCATAACCCAATTGAGTCAAATGTATGAAAGATGATATATCTTGAGCTTTGTAATGTTTTGAACAACCAAAATAAATAAATAAATAAAGGTTTAAAATTTAGTGGGAAGAAATCAGCTAAAAATGGGTTCAGATGTATTCATTTTGCTATGCAGAAACTTTGTTTTGTGAAGTTGTAAATATCACAAATTTATTTTACCAGAAAATGCACATAAATTGAGATTAAAGGATAATTCACCTAACTTCATGAAAAATTCATAGCATTTTCTACACTTTTCATATTTCATTTTTTTTTCGTGAATATTTTGTCATGGACAAGGTCTAGTCTTAGGCTATTCTTCCAGAATACTACCTCATCTGACAAGTTCGTACAATGTGTTGGATTGTTCTTTTCATCTTTTATTTAATAGTTTCTAGCTGATAATGTGTATTTTTTCTTATCTTTATTTGGACATACACACCTAACTATATCTTTGCATTTTATGTTTTACTGGGGAAGAGACTCATCAAAAGCTCTTTGTTATATGTATCAACAATCAAACATCTAGAGCATGCAATTATTCTTAATTTTGCATGAAAATAAATTTGTACCATTTTTCTTATAAAGATGTAGTATTATTAATAATGTCCCTACTGTAATAAGTAACTACTTACAAGAAGAATTAAACAATTGACTTTATATCAATTATGAACATGAAAAGTACTAAAATAAGTATTTGGCAATTAATACACAATTGATAGAAATTGAAATCACAAGAAAGCCATTTAAAATGTCAGTGCATATGTCCTTAAATAATAGTTTTTTCAAATAAAATTTCTCTAATTCATAAGAGTTAATATGCCACATTAAGCTTAATGTGATATAAAACCTTAAATTATCAGTATTGATAAATAAGAATGATACCTGTTTACTTAAATATGTTTATTTGATTTTCACTGTAAGATGTTAATTATGGAAGAATTGAGAATTAAGAAAGACTTGGTCTATATTATTTCTAACAGGAAAATCAAAGTACTTTTAAATATATATGTATATATATAATATATTTAATGCATATACATGAATATAGATACATTTGTATAATAAATGTATTGTAATATATCTATCAGGTGATTATAATTTTTAAATTTTCTCAAGAAAAAGAATGACTATAAAAAACAGTCTTAAATTTAAATTTCATAGCATACTACTGTTTGTAATGACATGAGAGAAAAATAGATATGGAGTGGAAACCAAAAAGGAAGGGAGAGAAGGGGGAAAATGAGGAAGAAAGTGAGTAAAGAAGAGGGACATGAGTGTATGATGTTAAGATAGAAGTGGAGGGGCTGGGTTTGTGGCTCAGAGGTAACATGGTTTTCTAGCATGTGTGAGGCACATGGTTCTATTCTCAGCACCACATACAAATAAACAAAATGAAGGTCAATCAACAACTGAAAAAAGAAAAAAGAAGAAATATTACGAAAATTCCAAGCTTTGATGAATGTTAAATAAAAAAAAATTATGTTACATAGCCTTATGTAATTTCTAGACTATCCAAAATAGTCACTAAATGTTAGATTATTAGTGCTATAACTAAAAATCCATTGATCTTTCCTCTACATTCTGTGGCATGCTAGTGCTAAAATAAATTGTATTATTAATTCCCCCCCAAATCCTAATATTTCTACAGTAACTGACCCAGTTGAAAATCAATGCAAATAGACTCCTATGAGACATGATGTGCATTTTGACGTTCACTTTTATTCAACACTGGTACATTACTATTTCTTTAGTTTATGCACATCATAGCATATATGTTTCATCAAAATTTCGCAAATTTATAGGCATTTGTTTCACTTTCAATCACTTCCTGCTTGAGAACACATGTATTCCTCCATGTTTCATAACTGCTCTTTTCATGAGACTTCTTTCCAAACACATTATTTTCGATTTCCATTATCACATTTGAAGCAAAACTCACAAACCCGTCACAATAAACCATAACACTAATATTACCATTAGATGTATAACTAGTTGGAATGAATGGTTGTATATCAATATAAGATTTCTTACTTAGTTTCAGATATCAATTCAATCCATTATTTAAAGTGGAACCAGTTATATTATTTATTCACAGTACAGTCTATTCACGAATTATCTCTATATTCATAGACACAGGTACACCTCTTTGTACCCCCAATACTAATTTATACGTCCTCAAAATATAGCTCCCAGAAATGGTGGAAGAAATACCCATGTCACCTGATCTACATATACATTTTATCACAGTAATGTTCTGGACACAAAAGCAAAGGTCACACTTATGATTGTACAAAACCTAAATGGAAAGTGAACATGGATTACTAAAATCATCCATGTCCAGGTTGCCTAATGCTCTCAAATGAAAATCCTATTGGTGACTACATATTTGTTTCTTCCAAAGATTATATATTCAAACTCAACCATGTTGAAAATGTCTAATCCTGTCACTCACTTTATACTTTGCCTGATTTTGTAATGTCTCTATTGATATTTGCTTTCCTACATATTTTCCCCAGTTAATCATTGTGACTTTCTCGTCACATGTGCTGATATTTACATTCACTCTCTTAGCGATACCCTACTTCTAAAGAACTTTTGTTCCAAATCCTACACTCATTCTTCTTCCTAAACCGACCGACTATCTTCCTAATCCTACCGACTATCACTTTTTGACTGGATGTTCTCTTCTACATTCAATCATCCAAGGTAAAAGGTCCTATGCCATTGTATATCAATTTATCTGAAACATCTGTGCAGAATGTAATTCAACGCTAAGTATTCCAATCAAGGGACAAATGAAGTTCTGGGCTGCAAATCTTACTTAGATTTCTGTTTTTGTACATATATTTCACCTCTATATTCTTATAAATATCACAGGTTCCCAATACCATTATTCATCCAGCAGAATGGTTCCTAACCCATATCGAACATGTTAATAACACTAATCATACACTGTTCCCTCAATCTAACTTTACTGAAGAGCAGCGACAGTGTTGGTCTTACAATACAGGAATGTATGGGATCTTCCACCTGCTGTGAACATCAAAGGTACATGCAGAAATGATCTCTGGAGAAGATGTAGGCAGCTATGAAGGACCTGAGAGAGCAAAAGACATCTCCATGGCAAAGAACCTGGTAGGATGAAGGAATGTGTCTGAATCAGCCTCACTCTTCTTAATGTAGAGTAGACCAAACCAGGCCTGTGTGGAAAGCACTTCCCAGGTGCGTATGGTTGATATACCATTCTAACATATGAAAGTGTCACAGGAAGTAGGGGCAGCCTCCATCTCATGGGACCCTTGGAAGCAACTGTTAGGACAAAGTGGTTGCCAAGGCAGTTACCTCATTCAGTTCCTGAAACAAGTGACCACACCTCACTTCCTTGATGATGAAAGTCTCTGAACTTGGGATCCAGGAAGCCAGGCACCCAGAGCCATTACCAATCCCAGTCCCAGTGGTCTCACTTGTTTAAATTTACCAAAGACAGAGTCAGTCTTTCTTCTTACCTGTTAAGGTCTGTAAACAAGTCAGATTGGCACCTGTTATTTTGCCAGAGAAATGTTAGAGTCTGTAAACAAGTCTGGATGGCGCCTGGCAAAATGCCAGAGGGAGTGGTTTGTGAAGTAACAAAAGCGAGCCATTAAGTGTGGAGATTCCTAATTGTTTGACTGCTGTACCTATTTCATGCTAATTAGATAGGCTGTGTAAAATGTATAAATACCGCTCTTATTCAACAATAAACGGCTTCCACTCCTGCTGCATCAGTCTACAAAAGTTGTTCGTCACCCCCCCGTTTATTTTGCCCAGCCAGCCGGGCTGCGGCACTTACCTACTGATGTGAGGATGGCCAAATGCCAGGGAAGCTCTGAAGATGGTTCTTTCCTGATAAAGCAGGTATTGGCTCACCGCTGACTCCTGACTACTTCACAGAGTTAGCAAAGGAAAGCAGATTTGAGACAGGACAAGCAATTTTGGGGAACATAGTATGGCCCACCAGTCAGAGGACACTCTGGATAGTCACAGACCAACTTGGAAGAAAGAGTTGCCTTTGTGGGTGTGGTTGTGGGTTTGTGTATTCCACTGTGTCTGTGGTTATAGACATTAGAAAAGAGAATGCATCAATGGAATTGTTCTGTCTAGTATAAAGCTTCTCAGCATTCATCCTGCCAAATTTATGAATGGACTATGGCTTTCCTTATGAATGGACAACACCTGCTATCTTCCTAAGTTCCTGTTTTCTTCCTGAATTCTGGCCACTCTCAAGAATAGTCTCATGGTTTTGTGTAAAAGATATGTACCACCTCCAAACTCTATAACATGGCCTTGTACTGGATAGCTGAAGGGAATGGAGAGGAACTCAGAAAACTCAGATATCAGTGTGACCAGTTAAGTGTCAGTGGAGAAACACTGATTTGGGCCTTTTGTTTACCTATTGTTCCGTTGCCCTGAATGTCTGGAATGGCTTTGCCTCAGTCCACCCCTTTGTGAAGCCTGAAGAAAACAGTTTTCTAATGGAAAATAATGAGCATCACCTGTGGCTCTTTGCTTAATTGCCGTGGAAAGGGATGTGTCTGAATCAGCCTCTTGGCCCTGTGTGAGGCTGTGACTTAGATTCTCACCACCTGATGAATCTAAGGAAAGATCTCATGTGTGCATCCAAAACCAAAATGGAAAAAGAGCAGTCTTGTGGATGAAGTCTCTCGCCTTCCTCTGTAAGGTTCCTGACTTCCATCAAGTGAGAATAGGTATCCTTTGGTTCAAAAAGTTTTTCAAAGCCCTGCAGAGGCAAGTCCATAGGTGCTTGGATTTTCTCATGACTCCAATTCACATAAAGAATCTAAACCTCACAGACATAAGGCTCAAATTAGAGAAACAGAGCAGTATTAATGGCAGGCCTAATTGATCACTCCTTGTTCACAGATAGGTTGTCAAGCCACCCTGACTTTAGACAAATGAGGGTAGGGAGCATATTTTGGATACTGTCTTCAGCTGCACCCGTCATGGAAACTTCCAGCCAGAGGTTATGAGTGTCTATGTGGAAGTAGTTGAGAGCCATGTGGGAGTGTTTTGGTTTTAATTGTGGTCATTTTTTTGGCTGATGGAAGAGATGACTGGGTCCACCTTGGCTTGAACTCTGGTGTGAGTCTTCTTAGAGACTGAGTTCTGGAAATGACTGCAGAGATGTATTGCCATGAATTGTGTTGGGATTTTTGGAGGCCTCGCATGGTAGTGGCCTTTGGAAACTGAGATCTAGGCCCAGGGGGCTTCCCAGAGAGCACTGGGAATCTGAGCCAGAATATCACATGGTTTTATTCTGAAAGACTTGACAGCCATAGTTGAGAGTAAAAACACACATGGACCTCACATTGTAGACTTCAATGGGCCTGGCTTCATTTCATCTTTTGGCCACTCTTTGGGAAGTCTTGCCTGTGAGAGTTCTCCAGATCTTTCATTGAAATGGGCTTTCTCACCTTTTAATGTTTCCAGAATGAATTAAATCCCACAGTGCCTCCAACCTCATCCTTGAAAAATAGCTAGATAAACATCATAAAAATTTGAAATTCCCATCACCAGGTGACACTGGATACACTTTGGATTTCCTGTTGCTGATCATGAGTGTACCAGACAGTGCCTTGATTGACTGGGTTTCATGAAAATGGTGTAGAACAGTGATGCAAATAAGTTAAAGTCTGCTGAGTAGTGGGCCTAGAGCAGTGTTTTGCAGGTCTGTGATAAAACTTCTGTGGTGGGGTCATGTGGATCTTCCAAAAGGCTTGTAACTGACATGGTGCAGCCAGCAGACCCTTGTATGTAAAGGCATCTCGTTGAATGGAGAGGTTTCAGGGCAATGTTCAGAATCAGGTTGCTATGGTCAAGGGGGCAAGCTATGTGGGATAGAAGCCTGGTTGGTGCATTCTCCTGCAGACCCTGACGCAAAACACGTGACAGATCTCCCTCCAGCACTGTGACCCAGTTGAATTCCTTGTATTTCCTGAAGCCAATACCAAACTCCCAGTGCAGAAGCAAGAACACCATGAAAAGTGGAGGATGACCAAATGGCTTCACAGTCCACACGGGGCCACACTTAGCCTTCAGTGGCAAGAGTTTACTTAGAAAGAGAGAATTTAGCCTTGCTGCCTCACGTTCTTTGGAAAATAAGAAACCATGTTCTGCAGGTCACATAGATGGAGACCCAGCTTTGGTGGTCTCACTAGAAAGGAAGCCATACGTCCTGACTACAACATATACTTCAAGTGGCCAACCTCAGAGGCAGGTTCTCCAGAAGTCTTTAGGCTGGCAGATCTCCATATTTGTGCAGTATTTACCCTGTCCCTTACTTTTGGAAACTCCTCTACCACCTCCAATATTGTGAACTCATAACCATGTTCCATTCCTGATATGTATTCATAGATTTTCTAAATCTTCTTTTATTTTGTCTTACTTGGGGCAAAGATAGTGTCAAGGTATTGTTGTGAATGAGAGTAGGAAGATTTTGTGTAGCACATATTTGCATACACATTTGATTCATTTTCCTATTTTACATTCAAAATACTGAATCCCTGACAGTAACCCATACCCTACTAGACTCTGACTACTAACCCTAATATGGTGGAGAGAAATAATGCAAACAGAAGTGAAATACAAACAGTTCAGAGGAGGCATGGTGTATAGTTGGATTTGCCTTTTGCATGATAAAGTGTAGGTGTTATAAATCTAGTCAATTTTTAATTAAAATAGTTCACCATGGGTTTTTGTAGTTAACAAATACGTGAATTCCTGTCTCCCTTTCTCTGTAGCCTATTCAGCACATGTATTTTTATATGCACATATAGAATCCTACCTGGTATCACACGTACATTTTTGTGACTTGGCTGACTTGGAGATACATATTGTGAGAAAAGATCACTCCTCCTAAAAGCAGTTGGAACTGAAAATTCAACCTATGTGTGAGCTTCCTAGGAGAACAACATTGTACATAAATCCATGCTCAGTACAATAAATAATTTTGCATCTGTGGATGTTATATATTTTATGATGAATATTGATTGGCTTATATATTGGTATTTTTAATATCTCTGTGTGTGTTTTGGGTGTGTGTTTATATATATATATATATATATATATATATATATATATATATATATATATACACTCTCAAGATTTTTCAAAATATGAAATATATGTGTCTTAAATACACTACCGAAATTCATTCATGTTCATGTATGTGGATTTATAATAAAAATTTCACAAGATTATTCTCAGAAATATTCATTCACCTGAACTACATATTTGTTTCCTAGTACTTAAAACTAACTTCAGTTAATGGTGCATACAAATACTAATATTTCTACAGTAATTGACCCAGTTTAACATCAATGCAATTAGATTCCTATGGGACATGGTGTGTATTTTGATGTTCATTTTTATTCAACATTGGTTCGTTAATATTTCTTCAGTTTATGCACAGCATAGGATATGTATTTCATCCACAAATTCACAAATTTATAGGCATTTGTTTCACTTTCAATCACTTCCTGCTTCAGAACACATGTATTTCTCCAGGTTTCTTGACTGGTGTTTTAATGAGATTTCTTTCCAAACACATTATTTTCGATTTCCATAATCACTTTTGAAGCAAATCTCACACAATCTTTATAATAAAACATAACGCAATTATACAATTAGATGTGTAACTGGTTTGAATGAATGATTGTATATCAATATAAGTTTTTGTGTATATTTTCACATATCAATTCAATCCATTATTTAAAGTGGAAACAGTTATATTATTTATTCACAGTATTGTCAATTCATGCATTAATTCTATATTCATAGACACAGAGGACAAATCATTGTACCGCCAATAATAATTTATACATCTTCAAAATATTTCTCCCAGAAATGGTTTAAGAAATACTTATGTCACCCAATCTACATATACATTTTATCATAGTAATATTCGGGACCCAAAATGCAAAGGTCAAACTTATGATTGTACCAAAGCCTAAATTGAAAGTGAGCATGGATTACTAAAAACCTCCATGTCCATGTTGCCTAATGTTCTCAAATGTCAATCCTATTTGTGACAACATATTTTTTTCTTCCTAAGATTATATATTCAAACTCAACCCTGTTGAAAACATCTAATCCTATCACTCACTTTATACTTTTCCTGATTTCTTAATGTCTCTATTGATATCTGCTTACCGACATATTTTCCCCAGTTCATCATTGTGACTGACTCTTCACATGTGCTCACATTTAAATTCACTCTCTATCCGAAACCCTATTGCTAGAGAACTTTTTGTCCAAAACCTATACTCACTCTTCTTTCTGAAACTGAATATCTTTCTAATAATTCCAACTATCCCTTTTTGACTAGAAGTTCTCTAGCAGTCTAGCAGTGGTGGGGAGGTGCCTGAAATAACATCTGTGTTGAGGTCATGTTTATCTGCCATTGGCTTCCAAATGGCTTGTGACTGACATTTTGCATCCAGCAGACCATTGTATGTAAAAACATCTTGTTATATGGAGAGGTTTCAGGGCAATGTTCAGAATCAGGTTGCTATGGTCAATGGGGCAAGCTCTGTGGGAAAGAAGCTTGCTTGGTGCATTCTCCTGCAGACCCTGACCCACCACATGTGACAGAATTCCCTCCAGCACTTTGTTCCAGTGGAACTCCTTGTATTTCAAGAAACAAATACCAAACTCCCAGTGCAGCAGCAAGAAACACCACAAAAAGTGGAGGATGAAAAAATGGCTTTACAGTAAACACGAGGAGACACTTAGCGTGCAGTGGCTACAGTTTACCTACAAAGAGAAAATTCAGCACTGGTGCCTCATGTTCATTGGGAAATAAGAAACAATGTCCTCCAGGTCACATAGATGCAGACCCAGTTATGATGGTCTAACTAGAATGGAAGCTAAATCTCCTGACAGCAACATATATTTCAAGTGCCCAAACTCAGAGGCAGTTTCTCAAAAGTCTTTAGGCCAGCAGAGCTCCATGTTTGTGGAGTGTTTACCCTGTCCCTTACTTTTGGAAACTCCTATACCACCTCCAAGTATATGAACTCCTGAGCATATTCCATTGCAGATATGTATTCACAGATTTTTGTAAATCATGTCCTCTAATTGTGTCTTACTTTAAGCGAAGATGATGTCAAGGCATTGTTCTGGATGAGAGTGGGAACATTTTTTTGTAGCACATATTTGCATAAATATTGAATTTATTTTCCTATTTTCAATTCGAAATTCTGAATCCCTGACACTAACCCATAACCTACTAGACTCTGAATACGAATCCTAATATGATGGAGTAAAATAACACACACAGAATAGAAATACAACCAGTTCAGAGGAGGCATGGTGTATAGTTGTACTTTCCTTTTGCATGATAAAGTGTTGGTGTTATAAATCTTGTCAATTTGTAGTTAAAATAGTTCTCTATGTGTTTTTAAATTTAACAAATATGTGAATTCCTGTCTCCTTTTCTCTGTAGCCTATTCAGCACATGCATTTTTATATGCACATATAGAATACTACATGGTATCACACGTACATATTTGTGAGGTAACTGACTTTGCAAATACAAATTGTTAGAAGAAAACACTTCTTCTAAATGCTGTTGGAACTGAAAATTCAACCTATGGGTGAGCTTCCTAGTTGAACAACATAAATCCATATTTAGAAAAATCAATATTTTTGGATCTGTGGATGATATATATTTCATGGTGAATTTCGATTGTCATACATAATGCTACTTTGTAATGTCTGTATTTACGTGTGTGTGTGTGTGTGTGTGTGTGTGTGTGTATATATATATATTCACTCTGCTGATTATTCAAAATATAAAATATATGTGTCTTATTATACACTAACTAAATTCATTCATATTCATGTATTTGGATTTATAATCAACGTTTGAGAAGATTATTCTCAGAAATATTTTTCCACCTGAAATACATGTTTGTTTCCTAGTACTGAAAACTAACTTCAGGGGATCATATTATGTAGGTGATGAGAGTTCATTACCCCCCTGTACCGCGTCACTTTGCAGGAGAAGGACGAGTTAGAATGGCTAAAATCTATCTTATTAGAAATTTGCAGGAAAATTGGTGTGCTCCAAAACCTACAGGAAGGATTTCCATTGCACAAGGACCAGCTACGGGGACTCAAACGCCAGCGATTTGTCCTCACGGAGCGTCACGCTGCTTATTTAGCAAATCGCCCCACGGCCAGTGTCTGCAATGCGCGCTGGGAAACGACGAGAGAGCAACACAAAGATACAGTCTCTGGATTATGCGGGGTCCTGCCATCTGTGCAATCACTGTGCTCAGTGCTGAATTCTGGTTTGAAATGGGGGAAGGAAGCGGTCCAATTCGGTTTTCCACACCAGTGAGACCACAGAGGAAGATCCGGTCACCATCTTGGAGAGCTGACGTCACCATCCCTGTTTTCGACTGATCACAGCTCATTCAGATACAGAATAGGTAATTTCAGGCTGCCATTCGCCTTCATCTTGCAGACAAATTACTCAGGGTCAGTGCTAAAGAACCCACGAAAATTGCTTCTTGGATCCTGCTCCTATCAGAACATACACCGAGCCCGGAGCGGCTGAATTCTGAGTCCTGGAACTGCTCTGGCCCAGGGCTAAAGAACCTGCGGAAACTGTTTCTTGGTCTGGGTCCTGCTGAATACTGTAGAGGTAAATGCCAACTGAGCCTTCATAGACAGTGGCGACAGGATTGAGATGGGGCTTGTGAGGGCCGGTCAGGACTCACCCGTTGCTTTGGTCACCCAGAAAACGGAATGAAATGCTGCCATTTACATGGGATACCAACATGGAAGAGATCTGATGTGATCACAAAGCGGTGGAGGAGATAACTTCATCGATACCAGCGGCGAGAGAAATAGTTGGTCTCCTGGTAAAGAAAGTGAGTCACAAACATCTGAGTCTCTCTCACTTAGTCATCAAGCCAGAGGTACAGAGCAGAGCTGCCGCCTGTGCCTGGAACAGGCCCAGCGACCCACCAGCGTGGTAGTCACGTCAACCCAATTGGAGTAGGGACAGAGCAGAGCCGACACCCATGCCTGCAAGGTAGGCAGACGTACGACCGACCGGCAGAAAAGGCCCAGCGGCCGGTCAGCATGGTAGACAGATCACCCCAATTGGAGAAGCAGCACAGCCGCCAACCGCACCTGCAATGGAGACTTTTCCACTATACAAGAGCAATATAAATATATAGGGGGAAAATTTCAAAAACACAACAGTTTCACCAAGCAGAAAGAAATGCAAGCTGTATGAAAAGACAAGGAAAGAAAGGACCACAAGCAATGCAGGTCAACTCAACTTTAGAAGAGGTAATAGATGCAGCATATGGAATGTCAGATAAAGAATTCAGGATATACATGTTTCAGGTGATCTGGAATCTCAAGGAAGACATTAGACAGCAAAAATCAGACAATGAAAGATCACTTCGACAATGAATTACATAAAAAAATCCAAGTAGCAAAGATCAACTATACAGGGAGATAGAGGTTATAAAAAACAAACAAACTGAAATCTTAGAAACGCAGGAAGTAATGAACCATCTTAAAAACTCAATTGAGAATACTACCATCAGAGCAGAATACTTAGAAGATAGAACATCAGACAATGAAGACAAAGTATTTCAACTCAAAAAGAACATATACAGCTCAGCAAGACTGTTAAGAAACCATGAGCAAACGTGCAAGAAATATGGGATAACATAAAGAGACTAAACATAAGAGTCATTGGGATACAGAAAATATAGAGGTCCAAACCAAAGGAGTGAGCAAACTATTCAATAAAATAATACGAGAAAAATTCCTAGACTTGAAGAATGAGACAAAATCCCAAATGCTAAAAGTCTACTGGACGCCGAACGTGCAAAATCATAAGAGATCCACACCTAGACACATTGTAATGAAGATACCCAACATACAGAATAAGGAGAGAATTTTAAAAGCTACAAGAGAAAGGAAGCAGATTATAGTTAGTGGTAAACGAACCAAGATAACAGCTGATCTTTCAACACAGGCTTTGAAAGCTAGAAGATCCTTTAATAACATATTTCAAACACTGAAGGAAAATGGGTTCCAACCAAGAATCATTTATCCAGCGAAATTAAGCTTCAGATGGAAGATGAAATTAAAACCTTCCACGATAAACAAAAGTGAAAAGAATTTGCAGCTAGAAAACCATCTCTTCAAAACATCCTCGGCAAAACATTACAGGAAGTGGAAATGGAAAATACCAATGAAAACCAACAGTGGGAGGTAGGACATTAAAGGGGGGAAAATAATCAAAGAGGAAAACAAACTATGTTTAGTAACATAAATAAACAAATATGGCTGGAAGAACAACCCATATCTCAATAATAACCAAAAATCTTAATGGCTTAAACTCACCAATTAAGAGACACAGGCTAGTAGAATGGATCACAAAACAAGAACCAACAAAATGCTGCCTACAGGAGACGCATTTTATAGGAAAAGACATACATAGACTGAGGGTGATACTTGGAAAAATCATATCACTCTTATGAACTTCGGAAACAAGCAGGAGTGTCCATACTCATATCAAATAAAATAGATTTCAAGCCAAAGTTAATCAAAAGGGATAAAGAAGGACACTACATACTACTCAAGGGAACCATACACCAACAAGACATAACAATCATAAATATATATGCCCCAAACAATGGTGCAGCTTTGTTCATCAAACAAACTCTTCTCAATTTCAAGAGTCTAATAGACCACAATACAGTAATCATGGGAGACATGAACACACCTCTCTCACCACTGGACAGATCTTCCAAACAAAAGTTGAATAAGGAAACTATAGAACTCAATAACCCAATAACCTAGACTTAATTGACATATATACAATATACAACCCATCATCAAGAAGTTACACTTTTTTCTCAGCAGAACAAGGATCCTTCTCAAACATACATCATATATTATGTCACAGGGCAATTCTTAGACAATAAAAAGCAGTAGAGATAATACCATGCATTTTATCTGATCATAATGGAATGAAACTAAAAATCAACGATAAAAGAAGGAAGGAAAAATCATTCATCACTTGGAGAATAAACAATAGGTTTCTGAATGATCAATGGGTTATAGAAGACATCAAGGAGGAAATTAAAAAATTCTTAGAGATAAATGAAAACACAGACACAATATATCGGAATCTATGGGACACATTGAAAGCAGTTCCAAGAGGAAAATTCATTGCTTGGAGTTCAATCTTTAGAAAAAGAAAAAACCAACAAATAAATGATCTCATACTTCATCTCAAAATCTTAGAAAAACAAGAGCAAACAACAGCAAAAGAAGTAGAAGGCAAGAAATAATTAAAATCAGAGAAGAAATTAATGAAATAGAAACAAAAGAAACAATTGAAAAAATTGACAAAACAATACATTGGTTTTTTGAAAAAATAAATAAAATCGACAGACCCTTAGCCATGCTAACAAACAGAAGAAGAGAGAGAACTCAAATTACTAGCATATGAAATGAAAAAGGAAATATAACAAGAGACACTTCAGAAATACAGAAGAAAATCAGAAATTATTTTGAATTAATATACTCCAATAAAATAGAATATAGTGAAGGCATTGATAAATTTCTTAAGTCATATGATGTGCCCAGATTGAGTCAGGAGGATATAGACAACCTAAACAGTCCAATATCAATTGAGGAAATAGAAGAAACCATCAAAATACTACCAACTAAGAAAAGCCCAGGACCGGATGGGTATAGAGCAGAATTATACAAAACCTTTAAAGAAGAACAAAAACCAATACTTTTCAATGTATTTCAGGAAAAATGCAAAAATCCTCAAAAAAATTCTGGCGAATCAGACACAAAAACATATATACAAAAAAATGTGCACCATGATCAAGTAGGATTCATTCCTGGGATGCAAGGCTGGTACAATATACGGAAATCAATAAATGCTATTCATCACATCAATAGACTTAAAAATAAGAACCATATGATCATCTCGAGAGATGCGGAAAAAGCATTCGACAAGGTACAGCATCACTTTACGTTCAAAACACTAGAAAAACTAGGGATAACAGGATCATACCTCAATATTGTAAAAGCAATCTATGCTAAGCCTCAGGCTAGCATCATTCTGAATGGAGAACAATTGAAGGCATTCCCCCTAAAATCTGGAGCAAGACAATGATGCCCTCTCTCACCCCTTCTGTTCAACATAGTTATCGAAACACTGGCCAGAGCAATTAGAAAGACTAAAGAAATTAAAGGCATAAAAATAGGAAAAGAAGAACTCCAATTATCGCTATTTGCAAAAGACATGATTCTATACCTAGCAGACCCAAAAGGGTCTACAAAGAAACTATTAGAGGTAATAAATGAATTCAGCAAAGTGGCAGGATATTAAATCACCACGCATAAATCAAAGGCATTTTTGTATATCAGCGACAAATCCTCTGAAATGGAAATGAGGACAATCACTCCATTCACAATATCCTCAAAAAAATAAATAAAATACTTGGGAATCAACCTAACAAAAGAGTTGAAAGACTTATACAATGAAAACTACAGACCCTAAAGAGAGAAATAGAAGAAAATCTTAGAAGATGGAAAAATATACCCTGTTCATGGATAAGCATAACTAACATCATCAAAATGACTATATTACCAAAAGTTCTCTATAGGTTTAATGCAATGCCAATCAAAATCCCAACGTCATTTCTTGTAGAAATAGATAAAACAATTATGAAATTCTTATGGAAAAATAAAAGACCCAGAATTGCAAAAACAGCTCTAAGCAGGATGTGTGAATCAGGCAGTATACCGATACCAGACCTCAAACTATACTACAGATCAATAGTAACAACAATAGCATGGTACTGGTGCCAAAACAGGCGGGTGGACCAGTGGTACAGAATAGAGGACACAGAAACAAATCAACAAAACTACAGCTATCTTATATTTGATAAAGGCACTAAAAGTATGCAATGGAGGAAGGATAGCATCTTCAACAAATGGTGCTGGGAAAACTGGAATTCCATATGTAACAAAATGAAACTGAATCCCCTCCTCTCGCCATGCACAAAAGTTAACTCAAAATAGATCTAGGAGGTTGATATCAAATCACAGCCACTGCATCTGGTAGAAGAAAACTTTTGCCACGATCTACATACTGTGGGGTCGGGCTCCAAATTTCTCAATAGGACACCCATTGCACAAGAGTTAATCCCTAGAATCAACAAATGGGACTTACTCAAATTAAATACATTTTTCTAAGCAAAAGAAACAATAAGAGAGGTAAATAGGGAGCCTACATCCTTGGAACAAATCTTTACTCCTCACACTTCAGATAGAGCCCTAATATCCAGAGTATACAAAGAACTCAAAAAAATTAAACAATAAGAAAACGAATAACCCAATCAACAAATGGGCCAATGACCTGAACAGTCACTTCTCAGAGGAGGACATACAATCAATCAATAAGTACATGAAAAAATGCTCACCATCTCTAGCAGTCAGAGAAAAGCAAAACAAACCCACCCTAAGATACCATCTCCCTGCAGTAAGATCGGCAGCCATTATGAAGTCAAACGCCAACATGTGCTGTCGAGGATGTGGGGAAAAGGGCACACCTGTACATTGCTGGTGGGACTGCAAATTGGTGCAGCCAATTTGGAAAGCAGTATGGAGATTTCTTGGAAAGCTGGGAATGGAACCACCATTTGACCTATTCCTCTTCTCGGTCTATTCCCTAAAGACCTAAAAAGAGCATGCTACAGAGATACTGATAAATCGATGTTCATAGCAGCACAATTCACAATTGCAAGGCTGTGGAACCAACCTAGATTCCCTTCAATAGATGAATGGATTAAAAATGTGGCATTTATATAGAATGGCTTGTGACTCACAAGGTGCAGCCAGCAGACCCTTATATGTAAAGGCAAATTGTTATATGGTTTGGTTTCAGGTAAATGTTCAAAATCAGGTTGCTATGGACACTGGGGCAATCTATGAGAGATAGAATATTGGATGGTGCATTCTCCTGCAGACCCTGACCATACACACGTGACAGAACTCCCTCCAGCACTGTGTCCCAGTTGAACTTCTTGTATTTCGTGATGCAAATACCAAACTCCCAGTGTAGCAGCAAGAAACACCACGAAAAGTGGAGGATGACCAAATGGCTTCACAGTTCACACGGGGAGACACTTAGGTTCCAGTGTCCACAGTTTACTTAGGAGGAGAGAATTCAGCACTACGGTCTCATGTTCATTGGAAAAGAAGAAACCATGTCCTCCAGGTCACATAGATGCAGACCCATCTTTGATGGTCTCACTACAAAGGAAGCTAAAGCTCCATACAACAAAATATATTTCAAGTGCCCAACCTCAGAGGGACTTTCTCAAGATGTCTTTAGGCCAGCAGAGCTCCATGTGTGTGGACTGTTTAACCTTTCCCTTACTTTTGGAAACTCCTTTACCACCTCCAATTTTTTGAACTACTGAGTATATTTTATTCCACATATGAATTCACAGATTTTCTAACTCTTCTCCTCTAATTGTGTTTTACTAGGGTCGAAGGTAATGACAAGACATTGTTCTTGATGAGAGTTGGAAGATTTTTTTGTAGCATATGTTTACGTACACATTGGATTCATTTTCCTATTCTCCATCCAAAATACTGAATCTCTGACACTATCCCATACCCTACTAGACTTTGACGATTAATCCTAATATGGTGAAGAAAAATAACCCAAAGAGAATAGAAATACAAGCAGTTCAGAGGAGGCATGGTGTATACTAGGTCTTGCCTTTTGCATGATAAAGGGTAGATATTATAAAAATTGTCAATTTTTAATTGAAATAGTTCTACATGTGTTTTTAAAGGTAACAAATATGTGACTTCCTGTCTCCTTTTCTCTGCAGCCTATTCAGCACATGTGTTTTTATACGCACATATAGAATCCTACCTGGTATCACACATAATTTCTTTTGAGGCTACTGACTTGGAAGATAAAATTTGTGAGTAGAGATCATTCCTCCTAAACGCTGTTGGAACTGAAAATTCAACCTATGTCAGCTTCCTAGTAGAACAACATTATACATGAATCCATGTTAAGCAAAATGAATATTTTTCGATATGTGGATTATATATATTTCATGATGAAATGCGATTGGCATATATATTGCTACTTTTAATGTCTGTGCGTGTGTCTGTGTGTGTGTGTGTGTGTGTGACTCTCCAAGTTTTTTAAAATATGAAATATATGTGTATTATATACACTCCCTAAATTCATTCATGTTCATGTATGTGGATTTATAATCAACTTTTCAGAAGATTATTCTCAGAAATATTCATCCACCTTGAATACATATTTGTTTACCATTACTGAAATCTGACTTCAGTTAATGGTTCATACAAATCCTAACATTTCTACATTAACTGACCCAGCTTAACATCAATGCAAGTAGATTCCTATGGGACATGATGTCTATTTTGAACTTCATTTCTATTCAACACTGCTACATTACTATTTCTTCATGTTTAGCCCATCATAGCATATATATTTCATCCACAAGTTCACAAATTTAGAGGCATTTGGTTCACTTTAAATCCCTTCCTGCTTTAGAACACATGTATTACTCCAGGTTTCTTGACTGGAATTTTTTGAGACTTCTTTCCAAACACATTATTTTCGATTTCAATAATCCTTTTGAAGAAAATCTCACACACCCTTCATGATAAACCATAACCTAATATTACCATTAGATGTATAACTGGTTGGAATGAATGATTGTATATCAATATTAGATTTCCTGTATATTTTCAGATATCAATTAAATGAATTATTTAAAGTGGAACCAGTTATATTATTTATTCACAGTATGGTCTATTCATGCATTATCTCTCTATTCACAGACACAGCGTACACATCTTTGTACCCCCAATACTAATTTATACGTCTTCTCAATATTGCTCCCGGAAATGGTGGAAGAAATACTCATGTCACCTGATCTACATATACATTTTATCACAGTAATATTCTTGACAAAACTGCAAAGGTCACACTTATGATTTTACAAAGCCTAAATGGAAAGTGAACATGGATTACTAAAAACATCCATGTCCAGGTTGCCTAATGCTCTCAAATGTCATTCTTTGGTGACTACATATTTGTTTCTTCCTAAGATTATGTATTCAAACTCAATCCTGTTGAAAATGTGTAATCCTAACAATCACTTTGTACTTTGCCTAATTTCCTATTGTCTTCCTTGATATTTGCTTTCCTACATTTTTTCCCTAGTTCATCATTGTGAATGACTCTTCACATGTGCTGACATTGGCATTCACTCTCTAATCGAAACCCTGTTGCTAAAAATTTTTTTTTCCGAATTCTATACTCACACTTCTTCCGAAAACTACCGACTATCTTTCTAATCTTACCGACTATCCCTTTTGGAGTTGATGTTCCCTTCTAAATTCAATCATCCAAGGTACAAAGTCTTATGCCATTGTATATTGATTTATCCAAGAAATCTCTGCTGATGGTAATTCAATGCTAAGTATCCCAATCAAGGGCCCAATTCCCTTCTGGGCTTCAAATCTTACCTAGATTTCTGTTTTCATACATATATTTCACCTCTATGTTCTTATAAATATAGCAGATTCCCAATATCATTATTCATCCCTCAGAATAATTCCTAACCCAAATTGAACAAGTTATTAATGCTAACCATACACTGTTCCCTCAATCTAACTTTACAGAAGAGCAGGACAGAGTTGGTCTTACAATACAGGAATATAGGGGATCTTCCACCTGCTGAGAACCTCAAAGGTCCATGCAGATATGACCCCTGGAGAAGATGTAGGCAGATATGAAGGACCAAACAAGGCCTGTGTGGAGAGCTGTTCCTGGGTGCCTATGGTTGATATACCATTCTAACTTGTGAAAGTGTCACATGAAGTAGGGGTAGCCACCACCACTTGTCCCCGTTGAACTCCTTGTATTTAGTTAAGCAAATACCAAACTCCCAGTGCAGCAGCAAGAAACACCATGATAATGGAGAATGAACAAATGGCTTCACAGTCCACATGGGGAGACACTTAGCCCCCAGTGGCCACAGTTTACCTACAAAGAGGGAATTCAGTACTGCTGCCATATGTTCATTATAAAATAAGATACCATGTCCTCCAGGTCACATAGATGCACACCCAGCTTTGATGGTCTCACTACAAAAGAAGCTATAGCTCCAGACAACAATATAAATTTAATTGCCCAACCTCTTAGCCAGTTTCTCAAGAAGTCTTTAGGGCAGCAGAGCTCCATGTTTGGGTTGTGTTTACAATGTCCCTTACTTTGGGAAACTCCTCCACCACATCCAAGGTTGTGAACTCCTGAGAATTTCCCATTCCAGATTGGATTGATTTTGCAATTTTCCATTCTACAGTAACTGACCTAGTTTACATCAATGCAAGTAGATTCCTATGGAACATGATGTGTATTTTGAAGTTCATTTTTATTAAACACTGTTACATTACTATTTCTTCAGTTTATGCACATAATAGGATATATATTTATTCCACAAGTTAGGAAGTTTATAGGCATTTGTTTCACTTTCAATCACTTTCTGCTTCAGAACACATGTATTCCTCCATGGTTCTTGACTGGTCTTCTCATGAGACTTCTTTCCAAACACATTATTTTCTATTTCCATAATCACTTTTGAAACAAAACTCACACACCCTTCATTATGAACCATAACTCTAAGATTACCATTAGATGTATAACTCTTTGGAACGAATGATTGTATATCAATATAAGATTTCCTATATATTTTCAGATATCAATTCAATCCATTATTTAAGTGGAACCAGTTATATTTTTTCCCAGTATGATCTATGTATGCATTATCTCTATATTCGTAGACACAGCATACACCTCTTTGTACCCCCAATACTAATTTATTCGTCTTCACAATATTGCTCCCACAAATGGTGGAAGAAATACGCATGCCACCTGATCTACATATACATTTTATTACTGTAATATTCTGGGCACCAAATGCAAAGGTCACACTTATTATTGTACCAAAGCCTAAATGGAAAGTGAGCATGGATTACTAAAAACATCCATGTCCACATTGCCTAATTCTCTAAAATGTCAATCCTATTCGTGACTACATATGTGTTTCTTCCTAAGATTATATATTCAACCTGAACCCTTTGAAAATGTCTAATCCTATCACTTTATAGTTTGCCTGATTTTGTAATGTCTCTATTGATATCTGCTTTTCTACATATTTCCCAAGTTCATCATTGTGATTGACTCTTCACATGTTCTGACAAATATATTCACTCTCTAACCAAAACCCTATTGCTAAAGAACTTTTGTTCCAATACTATACTCACTCTTCTTCCTATACCTACCGACTATCTTCCTAATCCTACTGACTATCCCTGTTTTACTGGATTTTCTCTTGTACATTCAATCATCCAAGGTAGAAGATCCTATGCCATTGATTATAGATTCATCTTAGACATCTGTGCATAACGTAATTCAATGCTAATTATCCCAGTCAAGGTCCCAATGCCATTCTGGGCTTCGAATATAAACTAGATTTCTGTTTTCATAATTATATTTCACCTCTATATTCTTTTAAATATTTTAGGTTCCAAATACCATCATTCATGCAGCAGAATAATTTCTAACCCAAATCAAACATGTTGTTAACCTTAACCATTCACTGTTCCATCAATCTAACTTTACGGAAGAGCAGGGATAGAGTTGGTCTTAAAACACAGGAATGTATGAGATATTTCACCTGATGAAAACCTCAAAGGTACATGCATAAATGATCTCTGAAGAACATGAAGGCAGCTATAAAAGACCTGAGAGAGCAAAAGTCATCTTTAATGGCAAACAACCTGGTCAGGATGAAGGGTTCTGACTGAATCAGCCTCTCTCTTCTTAATGTAGAGAAAATGGACCAAACCCAGCCTGTGTGGGTAGCTGTTCCAGGGCTCCTATGACTGATATACCGTTCTATCTTGTGAAAGTGTAACAGGAAGTAGGGGCAGCCTCCTTCTCATGTGACACTTGGAAGCCACTGGTAGGACAAAGTGGTTGCCAAGGCAGTAACCTCATTCAGTTCCTGAAGGAAGTGACCTCACTTCACTTCCTGGGTGATTAAAATCTCTGAACTTGGGATTCATGAAGCCAGTCAACCATAGCCAGTCCCAGTCCCAGTCCCAGTGGTCACACTTGTTTAGATTTACCAAAGACAGAGTCAGTCTTTCTTGGTAACTACTGATGTGAGGATGGCCAAATGCCAGGAAAGCTTTGAAGAGGAGCCGTTTCTGAGAAAGCAGGTAGTGGCTCACGTCTGGCTCCTGACACCTTCACAGAGTTAGCCAAGGAGACCAGATCTGACACAGGTCAGGCCATTTCAGGGGAACATAGTATGGTCCACCAGTCAGAGGACACTCTGGATATTCACAGACCTACTTGAGTTAAGGAGGTGCCTTTGTGGGTGTGGGTGTGAGTTTGTGGTTTTGTCTCATGTTCTGAGAATAGGTAGGAAAGGCGGTTTGTTTGGATTGGAGTGGACTGTTTCTAGTAAGTCGTCAGACAAGGCGAATGCTTCTATGTCTGTGTTTCCCACTCTGTCCGTGGTTGTAGACATTAGAAAAGAGAATGCATCAAGGATGTGTCCTGTCTAGTAGAATGCTTCCCAGCATTCTTCCTGCCCGATTTAGGAATGGACTGTGGCTCGCCTTATGCATGGGAAACACCTGCTAACTTTCTAAGTTCCTGTTTTCTTCCTGAATTCCGGCAAACCTCAAGAATAGGCCCATGGTTTTGAGTCCAAGATATGTACCACCTCCAAGCTCTGTGACATGGCCATGTGCTTGATAGCTGTAGGGAATGGGAACATCTTAGAAAACTCAAATATCTGTGTGACCAGTAAACTCTCAGTGGAGAAACCCTGCTTTGGTTCATTTGCATACTTATGGTTATGTTGCCCTGAATGTCAAGAAGGTCTTTGCCTCAGGCCACCCCTTTGTGAAGCCTGAAGAAAACTGTTTTCAAATGGAAATAAATGGGCATAACATGTGGCTCTTTGCTTAATTGCTTTGAAAAGGGATGTGTCCGAATCAGCCTCTTGGGCCTGTGTGAGGTTGTGGCTTAGATTCTCAGCACATGATAGATCTAAAGATAGATTCCATGTGTGCAATCAAAACCAAAATGGCAAAAAATCACTCATTGTGGATGAGTCTCTTGCCTTCCTCTGTTAGGTTCTTTACCTCCATCAAGTGTGAATAGGAATCCTTTAGGTCAAGTGAGTTCTTCAAATCCCTGCAGAGGTGCTTGTGTTTTCTCAAGATTCCATATCACGTAAAGAATCTATACCTGAGAGTCAGTAGGCCTCAAATTGGAGAAGGAGAGCAGTATTAATGGCAGGCCTATTTGATCACTCCTGGTTCACAGGAAGGGTGTCCATGTCACCCTGACTTTAGGCAAATGAGGGGCAAGCGACATTATTTTGGACACTCTCTTGGGATGCATCCTGCATGGTAACCTCCAGCCAGAGGTTATGATGAATGTCTATATTTAAGAAGATGAGGGCCATGTGGGTGTATTTTGGTTTTAATTGTGGTCATTCTTGTGGCAGTTGGAAGAGATGACTGGATCCACCTGGGCTTGAACTCTGGTGTCATTCCCCTTAGAGACTGAGTTCTGGAACACACATCAAAGAAGAATTGCCATAAATTGTGTGGGGATTTTAAGAGGCCACGCATGAGAGTCGCCCTTGGAAACTGAGATCTATGCCCACGGTGGCTTTCCACAGAACACTGGGAATCTCAGACAGGATATCTCATGATTTAATTCTGAAAGACTTGGCAGCCATATTTGATAGTCAAAACACACATGGACCTCAATTTTAGACCACAATGGGCGTGGCTTCATGTGACCTTTTGGCCACTCTTTGGGAAGCCTTGCCTGTGAGAGTTCTCCAGAGCTTTCATTGAAATGATCTTCCTCAACATTGAATGATTCCTGAATGAATTGAAATAAACAGTGCCTCCAACTTCATCCTTGAAAATTGGCTAGATAAATACCATGAAATTTTTGAAATTCCAATGACCAGGTGGCACTGAAGAACCTTTGGATGTCCTGTTGCTGATCATGAGTGTACCAGACAGTGACTTGATTAACAGGTTTTCATGAATATGGTGTAGAAGAGAGATGCCAGTAATTTGGAGCCTGCAGAATAGTGGGCCTAGAGCAGAGGTGATTAAGTGTGTGATAAAACATCTGTGGTGGGGTCATGTGGATCTGCCATTGTCTTCCAAATGGCTTGTGACTGACATGGTGCAGCCAGCAGAACATTGTATGTAAACGCATCATGTTATATGGAGAGGTTTAAGGGCAATGTTCAGAATCAGGTTGCTATGGTCACGGAAGCAACCTATGTGGTATACAAGCCCTGTTGGTGCATTCTCCTGCAGACCCTGACCCACCACATGTGACAGAACTCCCTCCAGCACTGTGGTCAAGTTAAACTCCTTGTATTTCATGAAGCAAATACAAAACTCTGAGTGCAGCAGGAGACATTATAAAAAGTGGAGGATGATGAAATGGCTTCACAGTCCACATGGGGAGACACATAGCCCCCAGTGGCCATAGTTTACCTACAAAGAGAGAATTCAGTACTGCTGCTTCATGTTCATTGGAAAATTATAAACCATGTCCTCCAGGTCACAGAGATGCATAAAGAGCTTTGATGGTCTTACTAGAAAAAAAGCTAAAGCTCCTGAAAACTACATATATTTCAACTGTCCATCTTAGAGGCAGTTTCTCCAGACGTCTTTAGGCTGGCAAATCTTCATGTTTGTGGAGTTTTTACATAGTCCCTTACTTTTGGAAACTCCTCTACCATCTCCAAGGTTGTGAAATCCGGAGCAGTTTTCATTTCAGGTATGAATTCAAAGATTTTCTAACTCTTTTTCTCTAATTGTGTCTTACTTGGGGTGAAGGTAATGTCAAGTTATTGTTCTAAATGAGAGTGGAAAAATTTTTGTGTAAGACTAATTTGCATAAACATTGATCCATTTCCAGTTTTCCATTCGAAATACTGAATCCCTGACAGTAACTCATACCCTACTATACTCTGACTACTAATCCTAATATGATGAAGAATAATACCAAAACAGAATGAAAATACAAGCAGTTCAGAGGAGGCATGGTGTACAGTTGGACTTCCCTTTTGCATGTTTAAGGGTAGGTGTTATAAATCTACTCAATTTTTAATTGAAATAGTCCTCCATGTGTTTTTAAAGTTCACAAATATGTGAATTCCTGACTCCCTTTCTCTGTAGCCTACTCAGCAAATGTATTTTTATATGCACATACAGAATCATACCTGGTGTCACACGTACATTTTCATGAGTTGGCTGAATTGGCAGATACAAATTGTGAGAAGAGATCAGTCCTCCTAAACCCTGTGGAAACTGAAAATTCAAACTATGTGTGAGCTTCCCAGTAGAACAATATTATAC
Organism: Callospermophilus lateralis; assembly: GCF_048772815.1. Lineage (NCBI taxonomy): Eukaryota > Metazoa > Chordata > Mammalia > Rodentia > Sciuridae > Callospermophilus > Callospermophilus lateralis. Next base: position 229,118 of record NW_027510746.1, read on the forward strand.
ATAAATCTATGTTCAGTATAATAAATATTTTTGCATCTGTGAATGATGTATATTACATGATGAATTACAATTAGCATATATATTGATACTTTTTAATGTATTTTTGTGTTTATTTAAAAAAAAAAAAAATATATATATATATATATATATATATATATATATATATATATATATTCCAGATTTCTCAAGATATGAAATGTATGTGACTTATACACACTCTGTAAATTCATTCATGTTCATGTATATGGATTTATAATCAACTTTTCAGAAGATAATTCTCAGAAATATTCATCCACCTGAAATACATATTTGTTTCCCAGTACTGAAAACTAATTTCAATCAATGGTGTTTACAAATCCTAATATTTTGACAGTAACTGACCCAGTTTAACATCAATGCCAGTAGATTCCTATGGGACATGATGTCTATATTGACCTTCATTTTAATCCAACACTGGTACATTACTATTTCTTCAGTTTTTGCACATCATAGGATATGTATTTCTTCCACAAGTTTACAAATATATAGGAATTTGTTTCACTTTCAAACACTTCTTGCTTCAGAACACATGTATTCCTCCATGTTACTTGACTGGTCTTTTCATGAGACTTCTTTCCAAATACATTATTTTCAATTTCCATAATCAATTTCGAAGCTAAACTCACACACTCTTCATGATGAACCATAACATTAATATTAACATTAGATGTATAACTGGTTGGAATGAATAATTGTATATCAATATAAGATTTCCTCTATATGTTCACTATTCAATTCAATCCATTATTTAAAGTTGGAACCAGTTATGTTTTTTATTCACAGTATTGTCTATTAATGCATTATCTCTATATTAATAGATACAGTGTACTCCTCTTTGTCCTTTCAATACTAATTTATACGTCTTCAAAATATTGCTCCCAGAAATGGTGGAAGAAATACTCATGTCACCTTATCTATATATAGATTTTATCACAGGAATATTCTGGACACAAAAAGCGAAGGTCACACTCATGATTGTATCAAAGCCTAAATGCCAAGGGAGCATGGATTCCTAAAAAGAACCAAGTCCATGTTGCCTAATGCTCTCAAATGTAAATCAAATTGGTGACTACATATTTGTTTCTTCCTAAGATTATATATTCAACCTCAACCATGTTGAAAATGTCTAATCCTATCACTCACTTCATACTTTGCCTGATTTGGTAATATCTTTATTGATACCTGCTTTCATACATATTTCCCCCAGTTCATCATTGTGACTGACACTTCACATATGCTGACATTTACATTCACTCTCTACCCAAAACTCTATTGCTAAAGAACTTTTGGTCCAAATCATATACTCACTCTTCTTTCTAAACCTACTGACTATCTTCCTAATGCTACTGACTATAGTTTTTTGACTCGATGTTCTCTTCGACAATCAATCATCTAAGGTATAAGGTCCTATGCCATTGTATATCAATTTATCTGAGATACATGTGCAGAACATAATTCAAACCTAAGTATCCCACTCAAGGGCCCAGTTCCCTTCTGGCTTCAAATCTTACCTAGATTTCTGTTTTTATACTTATATTTTACCTATATATTCTTGTAAATATCACAGGCTCCCAATACCATTATTCATCCGGCAGAAAGATTCCTAACGCAAATCAAACATTTTATTAACCCTAAACATACACTTTTCCCTCAATCTAACTTTACAGAAGAGGAGGGACAGAGTTGGTCTTACAATACAGGAATGTAGGGGATCTTCCACCTGCTGAGAACATCAAAGGTATATGCAGAAATTATCCCCTGAGATGATATAGGAAGCTATGAAGGACCTGAGAGAGCAAAAGACATCTTCCATGGAAAACTATCTGGTCAGGATGAAGGGATGTGTCTGAATCAGCCTCTACCTTCATAATGTAGAGAAGATGGACCAAACCAGGCCTATGTGGAGAGCTGTTCTCAGGTACCTATGGTTGGTATACCATTCTAACTGTGAAAGTGTGACAGGAAGTAGGGACAGCCTCCATCTCATGGGACCCTTAGAAGTAACTGTTAGGACAAAGTGGTTGCCAAGTCAGTGACCTCATTCAGTTCCTGAAGGAAATGACCTCACCTCACTGCCTTGGTGATGGAACTCTCTGGACGTTTGATCCTGGAAGACAGGCACCAAGAGCCAGTCACAGTCCCAGTCCCAGTGGTCTCACTTGTTTTGATTTACCAAGAACAGAGTCAGTCTTTCTTAGTACCTACTGATGTGACGATGGCCAAATGACAGGAAAGCTCTGAAGAGGAGCTTTTCCTGGGAAAGCAGGTAGTGGCTCACCCATGGCTCCTAACAACTTCAAAGTGTTGGCCAAGGAGACCAGATCTGATACAGGACAAGCCATTTTGTGGGAACATACAATGGCCCACCATTCCGAGGACACTCTGGATAGTCACAGACTTACTTGAGCAAAGGAGGTGCCTTTGAGTGTGTGTGTGTGGGTTTGTGGTTTTGTCTCATGTTCTGAGAATAGGTAGGAAAGGCTCTTTGTTTGGATTGGTGTGGACTGTTTCCAGTAGGTCATTTGACAAGGCGAGAGCTTCTATGTCTGTGTATCCCACTCTGTCCGTGGTTGTAGACATTAGAAAAGAGAATGCATCAATGGATGTGTCCTGTCTAGTAGAAAGCTTCCAAGCATTCATCCTGCCCAAATTACAAATGGACCGCAGCTTTTCTTATTGAAGGGCAACATCTGCTCTCAGTAGTTTCTGTTTTCTTCCTGAATTCTGGAAACTCTCCAGAATAGCCTCATGGTTTTGTGTCCAAGATATGTACCACCTCCAAGCTCTGTGATATGGTGATGTACTGGATAGCTGAAGGGAATGGCGAGCATCTAAGAAAACTCAGATATCAGTGGGACCAGGAAAGTCTCAGTGGAGAAACTCTTCTTTGGGGCTTTTGCTTACCTATTGTTCTGTTGCCCTGAATTTCAGGAAGGTCTTTACCTCAGGACACTCATTTGTGAAGCCTGAAGAAAACAGTTTTCAAATGGAAATGAATGGGCATCACCTGTGGCTCTTTGCTTAATTGCTTTGGAAATGGATGTTTCTGAAACAGCCTCTTGGCCCTGTGTGAGGCTGTGGTTAGATACTCAGCACCTTATACATCCCACGTGTTCATCCAAAACCAAAATGGCCAAAAGAGCAGTCCTTGTGGATGAAGACTCTCCCTACCTCTGTAAGGTTCCTGACCTCTATCAAGTGAGAATAGGGTGCCTTTGGGTCAAATGAGTTGTTCAAAGCCCTTCAGAGGCTAGCCCATAGGTGATTCCAATGATTCCAATTCACATGAAGAATCTAAACCCCACAGTCAGTAGTCCTCAAATTGGAGAAGCAGAGCAGTATTAACGGCAGGCCTATTTGATCAGTCATGGTTCACAGGAAGGTGTTCAGGCCACCCCAACGTTAAGCAAATGAGGGACAAGGGAGCTTATTGTGGACACTGTCTTGGGCTGTGCCCCTCATGGAAACCTCCAGCCAGAGGTTAAAATGAGTGTCTATATGGAAGAAGATGACGGCCATGTGGAAGTGTTCCGGTTTTAATTGTGGTTATTAGTATGGTTGTTGGAAAATATGACTGGTCTTGAACTCTAGTGTGATTCCCCTTAGAGACTGAGTTCTGGAACTGATCTCAGAGAAGTATTGCCATGAGTTTTGTTGGGATTTTAGGAGGCCATGCATGAGAGTCACCCTTGGAAACTGAGATCTGTGCCCAGGAAGGCTTTACACAGAGCACAGGGAATCTCAGCCAGGTTATCACATAATTTTTTTCTGAAAGAATTAGCAGCCATAGTTGAGAGTCAAAACACGCAAGGATTTTACATTGTAGACCTCAATGGGCCTGGCTTCATGTGACCATTTGGCAACTCTATGGGAAGCCTTGCCTGTGAGAGTCCTCCAGAGCTTTCATTGAAATGGGCTTCCTCACCATTTAATGGTTACTGAATTAAATGAAACCCTCAGTGCCTCCAACTTCAACCTTAAAAAATGGGCTCGATAAATACCATAAAATTTTTGAAATTCCCATGACCAGGTGGCACTGGAAAACCATTGGAGATCCTGTTGCTGATCATGAGTGTACGAGAAAGTGCCTTGATTGACTGGGTTTCACAAAAATGGTGTAGAACAGAGATGCCAGTAAGTTGGAACCTGCTGAGTAGTGGGCCTAGAGCAAAGTTGGGTAGGTGTGAGATAATATATCTCTGGTGGTTTTATGTGGATTGGCCATTGGCTTTCAAATGGCTTGTGACTGACATGATGCAGCCAGCAGACCCTTATATGTAAAGGCATCTTGTTATATGGATAGGTTTCTGGGCAATGTTCAGAATCAGGTTGATATGGTCAAGGGGGCAAGCTATGTTGGACATAAGCCTGGTTGGTGCATTCTCCTGGAGACCCTGTCCCACCACACGTGACAGAACTCCCTCCAGCACTGTGTCCCAGTTGAACTCCTTGTATTTCATGAAGCCAATACCAAACTCCCAGTGCAGCAGCAAGAATCACCACGAAAAGTAGAGTATGACCAAATGGCTTCACAGTCCACACGGAGAGACACTTATCCCCCAGTTGCCACAGTTTACCCACAAAGTGAGAATTCAGCACTGCTGCCTCATTTTCATTGGAAAATAAGATACCATGTCCTCCAGGTCACATAGATGTTGATCCAGTTTTGATGGTCTCACTACATACGATGCTAAAGCTACCGACAACAACATACATTTTAAGTGTCCCAACTCAGAGGCAGTATCTCAATAAGTCTTTATGCCTTCAGAGCTCCATGTTGTGGAGTGTTTACCTTGTCTTTTACTTTTGGAAACTCATCTACCACCTCCAAGGTTGTGAACTCCTGAGCATATTCCATTCCGGGTATGTATTCACAGATTTTCTAACTCTTATCCTCTAATTGTGTATTTCTTCCAGCGAGGGTAATATCAAGAGATTGTTTTTAATGTGAGTGGGAAGATTTTTGTGTAGCACATATTTGCAAACACATTGGGTTTACTTTCCTGTTTTCCATTCGAAATACTGAATCTCTGACACTAACCCATACCCTACTAGACTCTGACTACTAATCCTTATGTGATGGAGAATAGTAACCCAAACAGAATACAAATACCAGCAATTCAGAGAAGGCATGGTATGTAGTTGGACATGCCTTTTGCATTATATTGTGTATAAGTTATAAATATAGTTAATGTTTATTGACATAGTTCTCCATGTGTTTTTAAAATTAACAAATATGTGAACTCCTCTCTCCATTTTTCTGTAGCCTATTAAGCACATGTATTTTTATATGCACAAATAGAATCCTACCTGGTATCACATGTACATTCTTCTGAGGTGGCTGACATGGCAGATAAAAATTGTGAGAAGAGATCACTCCTCCTAACCTCTGTTGGAACTGAAAATTCAACCTATGGGTGAGCTTCCTAGTTGACCAACATTATGCATAAATCCATTTTCAGTAAAATGTATATTTTTGGATAAGTGGATGTTGTATATTTAATGACGGATTTCGATTGGCATATATATTGCTACTTTTTAATGTCTCAGTGTTTGTGTTTGTGTGTGTGTGTGTGTGTGTGTGTGTGTGTATATATATATATATATATATATATATATATATATATACTCTCCAGATTTTTCAAAATATGAAATATATATGTCTTATTATACACTTCCGAAAATTATTCATATTCATGTATGAGGATTTATAATGAACTTTTCACAAGATTATTCTCAGAAATATTCATCCACCTGAAATACATATTTGTTTCCTAATACTGAAAACTAACTTCAGTGAATGGTGAATACAAATCATAATATTTTGACATTGCAAGATGGCCGCGAATACAGAGCATCATACCCAGTGTACCGCGCCACTGCGCAGGTGACTAACGACTAAGAACGACAAAAAAACTATCTTGTTAGGAACTTACAGCAAAATGGGGGTGCACTGAAACCTAGAAAAAGGATTTCTAGCACTGAGGTCCGGTAAATGAGACTCAAACACTAGCCAACTCTGCGACCGGAGATCCTGTCTGACTGATCCGCGCGACCCGTCCAGTGGCTACAGATGGCGGGGCACCACCAAGATGCGATCAATAAGCACGGAGAAACGTTGATGCAGATTCTGTGGAATTCTGCCAGTAGAGTCCCCACTGAGCCCTGGGCTGAGTTCAGGGTTTCAGATGGGGAAGGAAGTGGTACAGTTCTAACCCCCACAATGGAAACTGCACAAAGGAAACCAACGGCCACCATCTTGGTGATCTGAAGTAACGACAGCCACTCTCCTACAGATTGCAACAATAAAACAGGTGCTGTTACTCAGCTCATTTCCCATATTTTGGTGAATTTGCATCAAATCTCTCCTAGGCTTTCTGGGGGAGAGATTATCAGAGCGAGCTTGCATAAAGATAGTGAAAAACTAGAGGCGCCTGACTTTCAACACCCCCTCCCATCAGCGGTGAAAAAAACCTGTCTAGCCAGCGCTGAGGGAGGGGCAAGCGGAAAAAAAAATCAAAACAATAGAGTGCCGGGGTTCCCAATAGCCAAATGTGCAATCAGAGATCTGGGCTGATTGAATCATGCAGTCAGGCCTGCTGTTACAGATAGTGGGGCACCACCGAGAGGTGACCTGCAAGCAGGGAGAAATGTTGCTGCGGATTCTGTGGAATCCTGCCGGCTGAGCTCCCATTGATCCCCGGGCTGAGTTCGGGAATTCAGACAGGGAAGAAAGTGGTATAGTTCTATCCCCCACAAAAGAAACTCCACCAAGGAAACCAGCGGCCACCATCTTTGAGATCTGAAGTAACCACCGCCCCTCTCCAATAGATTGCAACAGTAAAACAGGTGTGTGTTACTCAGCTCATCTCTCATACAGCGGGGAATTCACATAAAATCTCACCTAGGCTTTCCGGGGGAGGGATTATCAGAGCAAGCCTGCATAAAGACGCCAGAAAAACTAGAGACACCTGACTTTCGACTCCCCCTACGATCAGTGGCGATAAAAAAACGTGTATAGCCAGTGCTGGGGGAGGGGCAAGCAGAAAAAATTAAAACCATAGAGTGTCTGGGTTCCCAATAGACACCCTCCACACCCAACAAACGGCAGGCCCAGAGTACAGTTTGAACTGCCGAGGGGCATCACTCAGGGGAAATCTGGTCTAGAAAAAGAAACCAGGACAAGCAGGAGAAACCAAATGACTAGAAGCCAGGCCCTTGTGACTGGGCGGCTGGAGACCGCAGGCCCGCAGGTGACATTCCACCCACTGCCTGAGTGACTGGGCCGCTGAGGAATGCCCACCCGCCTGCAACCGAGCGTGAGACTGGGTGGCTAGAGATTGCCAACCCACTGGCGAAAGCCCACCTGCTGCCCGCGGGACTGGGCGGCTGGAGACCGCCTGTCTGCTGGCGACCAACCGCGCAATTGGGCGGCTGGAGACCGCCCGCCTGCCAGTAACCTGGAGCTGAAACAAACCAGAGACAGTCAAGTCCCAACCCCCCAATTCGGACACCTCGGCAAGGAGCCTGGGGGCCGCCAAAGCAGAGAGGTGACATCGCTGGAGCTCGGCCTTTGGAATTACTTCCAAGCGGAATCCACTTTAGCAGGCATAGTTTACCAACACAAAGGAGAGACAACAGAGATATACAACACCAAAACAAATCTAAAGAAATAGCAGAAACCCAGCAATCAAATAGAGCTGGAAATTAACGTAAACATCATGAAAAAACAAGGGCAAAAAAGGAGTACAAACAATGTAGGACAACTTAATTCTACAGGAGGACCTTGAAGCATCAGAAACAGGGATAGGGAAAGAACTCAAGGCATACCGAACTCAGATGGAAAGGGATATTAGAGAAGACATGAGGTAGCAAGTCCAAGCAATAAAAGTATATTTTGAAAATGAATTAAACAAACAAATTCAAATGGCAAAGAATGAGCGTTACCAGGAGATAGAGATCTTAAAAAGAAATATTAAACAGTAATCCTAGAAATGCAGGAAGATATAAACCAAATTAAAAACTCAAACGAGAATATTACAAATAGGCTAGATCAAGTAGAAGTCAGAACATCAGATAATGAAGATAAAGTTTATCAACTTGAAAAGAATATAGTCAACACAGAAAAGATGCTTAAATCTCACCAGGAATCTATTCAAAAGATATGGGATGTCATAAAAAAAAATTTAAGAGTCATCAGGATAGAAGAAGGCATAGAGATTCAAACCAAAGGAATGGACAACATATTAAGGAAATAATTCTATAAAAATTCCCAGAGATGAACGATGGATTGGATTGCCAATTCCTGGAAGCCTACAGGACCCCAAACATTCAAAACCAAAATAGACCAACTCCAAGACATATAATTATGAAGATAGCCAACATACAGAACAAGGAGTGAATATTAAAAGCTATAAGAGAAAGGAGGCAGATTACATTCAGGGGTAAACCAATTAGGTTACCAACTGATTTTTCATCACATACTTTGAAAGTGAAAAGATCCTGGAACAATGTAATTCAAATGCTGAAAAAAAAAAAAAAGAATTCCAACCAAGAATACCATATAAAGCAAAATTAAGCTTCAGATTTGACAATGAAATTAAAGTCTTTCACGATAAACAAAAGCTAAAACTATTCTCAGCCAGAAAACCAGCACTACAAAGCATTTTGTGCAAAATACTACAAGAAGAAGAGTTAAAAAATAGTGCCCAAAACTAACAGTGGGAAGTATCTCAGTAAAGCGGGAGGAAAGTAACCAAAAAAGTAAAAACTATCCAAACTAAAATATAATAAATAAATAAACATGACTGGAAGTACAAATCATATTTCAATTGTAACCTTAAATGTTAATGGCCTAAATTCACCAATCAAGAGACATGTGCTAGTAACCTGGATCAAAAAAACTAATCCAACAATATTCTGCCTTCAGGAGACTCATATGATAGGAAAAGACATACACAGGCTGAAGGTAAAAGGTTGGGAAAAATCATAACACTCACATGGCCCTCGGAAGCAAGAAGGATTTGCCATACTCATATGGAATAAAATCAACTTCAAACCTAAGTTAATCAAAAGGGATAAAGAATGACACTATATTCTGTTAAAAGGAATCATCCACCAACAAGAAAAAAACAATTATCAATTTGTATGCACCAAGCAATGGAGGTGCAACGTTCATAAAACAAACTCTCCTCAAGTTCAAGAGTCAAATAGACTACAACACAATAATTATGGGTGACTTCAACACACCACTCTCGGCATTAGAGAGATCCTCTAGACAAAAACTGAATAAAGAAACTATAGAACTCAACAGCACAATCAATAACCTAGACTTAACCGACATATATAGAATATATCAACCATCATCAAGTGGATACATGTTCTTCTCAGCAGCACATGGATCCTACTCAAAGATACACCATATATTATGCCATAGGGCAATTCTTAGTAAATATAAAGGCATGGAGATTATACCATGCACCATATCTGATCATAATGGAATGAAACTGGAAATCAATGAGAAAAGAAGGAAGGAAAAATCCTACATCACATGGAAAATGAACAACATGCTACTGAATGATCAATGGGTTACAGAAGACATAAAGAAGGAGATAAAAAAATTCTTAGAGACAAATGACAATACAGACACAACATACCGGAATCTATGGGACACAATGAAAGCAGTTTTAAGAGGGAAATTCATTTCTTGGAGTTCTTTCCTCAAAAAAAGAAAAAAACAACAAATAAATGAACTTAAACTACACCACAAAAACCTAGAAAAGGAAGAGCAAAACAACAGCAAATGTAGTAGAAGACAAGAAATAATTAAATTTAGAGCAGAAATCAACGAAATTGAAACAAAAAAAAAAGTTGAAAAAATTGATAAAACTAAAAGTTGGTTCTTTGAAAAAATAAATAAGATCAACAGGCCCTTAGCCACGCTAAGGAAGAGAAGAAGAAAGACAATTCAAATTACTAACATATGGAATAAAAAAGGCAATATCACAACAGACACTACAGAAATACAGAAGATAATTAGAAAGTATTTTGAAACACTATATTCCAATAAAATAGAATATTGTGAACATATTGATAAATTTCTTAAGTCATACGATCTGCCCAGATTGAGTCAGGAAGACACAAACAATTTAAACAGGCCAATAACAAAGGAAGAAATAGAAGAAGCAATCAAAAGACTACCAACCAAAAAAAAGCCCTGGACAGGATGGGAATACAGCGGATTTCTACAAAACCTTCAAAGAATAATTAAAACCAATATTTTTCAAGCTTTTTCAAGAAATAGAAATAGAAGGAGCTCTTCCAAATTCATTCTATGAGGCCAACATCACCCTGATCCCGAAACCAGACAAAGACACTTCAAAGAAAGAATACTACAGACCAATATCTCTAATAAACTTGGATGCAAAAATTCTCAATAAAATTCTGACAAATCGAATACAAAAGCATATCAAAATAATTGTGCACCGTCATCAAGGAGGATTCATCCCTGTGATGCAAGGATGGTTCAATATACGAAAATCAATAAATGCCATTCACCACATCAATAGACTTAAAGACAAGAACCATATGATCATCTCGATAGATGCAGAAAAAGCATTTGACAAAGTTCTGCATCCATTTATGTTCAAAACTCTATAAAAACTAGGGATAACAGGAACTTACCTCAACTTTGTAAAAGCTATATATGCTAAACCTCAGGCTAGCATCATCCTAAATGGAGAAAAAACTGAAGACATTCCTTCTAAAATCTGGAACAAGACAGGGATGCCCTCTATCACCACTTCTATTCAATTTAGTTCTTGAAATACTAGCCAGAGCAATTAAACAGACAAAAGAAATTAAAGGCATAAAAATAGGAAAAGAAGAATTTAAAGTATCACTATTTGCAGATGACATGATAATATATTTAACAGACACAAAAAAGGTCTACAAAGAAATGGCTAGAGTTAATAAATGAATTCAGAAAAGTGGCAGGATATATAATTAACACGCATAAATCAAATGCATTCCTGTATAACAGCAAAAAAACTTCTGAAATGGAAATGAGGAAAACCACTCTTTTCACAACATCCTCAAATAAAATAAGATACTTGGGAATCAACCTAACAAAAGAGGTGAAAGATTTATATAATGAAAACTACAGAACTCTAAAGAGAGAGATAGAAGAAGATCTCAGAAGATGGAAACATGTGCCCTGTTCATGAATAGGCAGAACTAACATCATAAAAATGGCAATATTACCCAAAGTTCTCTACAGGTTTAATGCAATGCCAATCAAAATTCCAACGGCGTTTCTTGTAGAAATAGATAAATCAATCATGAAATTCATATCGAAAAATAAAAGACCCAGAATAGCAAAAGCAACTCTAAGCAGGAATTGTGAATCTGGAGGTATAGCGATACCAGAGTTCAAACTGTACTACAAAGCAATAGTAACAAAAACAGCATGGAACTGGTACTGAAAAATGCAGGTGGACCAGTGGTACAGAAGAGAGGACACAGAAACCAATCCACAAAATTACAACTTTCTTATATTTGATAAAGGGGCTAAAAGCATGCAGTGGAGGAAGGATAGCATCTTCAACAAATGGTGCTGGGAAAATTGGAAATCCATATGCAACAAAATGAAACTGAATCCCGTTCTCTCGCCTTGCACAAAATTTAACTCAAAATGTATCAAGGATCTAGATATAAAATCAGAGACACTGCGTTTCATAGAAGAAAAAGTTGGCTACGATCTACATACTGTGGGGTCGGGCTCCAAATTTCTTAATAGGACGCCCATAGCCCAAGAGTTATTAACAAGAATAAAAAAATGAGACTTACTTATACTAAAAAGTTTTTTTTCTCTGCAAGAGAAACAATAAGGGAAGTAAATAGAGAGCCTACATCCTGGAAACAAATTTTTACCCCTCACACTTCAGATAGAACCCTAATATCCAGAATATACAAAGAATTCCAAAAAATTATCAATAAGATAACAAATAACCTAATCAACAAATGGGCCAAGGACCTGAAAAGACACTTCACCGAGGAGGACATACAATCAATCAACAAGTACATGAAAAAATGCTCACCATATCTAGCAGTCAGAGAAATGCAAATCAAACCCACCCTAAGATACCATCTCACTCCAGTATGATTGGCAGCCATTATGAAGTCAAACAACAACAAGTGTTTACGAGGATGTGGGGAAAAGGGGACACTTGTACAACGCTGGTGGGACTGCAAATTGGTGAGGCCAACATGGAAAGCAGTATGGGGATTCCTGGGAAAGCTAGGAATGGATCCACCATTTGAACCAGCTATCGCCCTTCTCGGACTATTCCCTGAGGATCTTTAAAGAGTGTACTAAAGGGATACTGCCACATCAATGATCATAGTGGCACAATTCACAATAGCTAGACTGTGTAACCAACCTAGATGCAATTCAATAGATGAATGGATAAAAAAAATGTGGCATCTATACAGGATGGATGCAGCACTAAAAAATGACAAAATCATAGAATTTGCAGGGAAATGGATGGCATTAGAGCAGATTATGCTAAGAGAAGCTAGCCAATCCTTAAAAAAACAAATGCCAAATGTCTTCTTTGATAAAAAGAGAGTAACTAAGAATAGAACAGGGAGGAAGAGCATGAGGAAAAGATTAATATTAAACAAAGACGAGTGGGAGAGAGAAAGGGAGAGACAAGGGAAAGCATATGGAAATGGTAGGAGACCCTCATTGTTACACAAAATTACATATAAGACGTTGTGAGGGGAAAGGCGGGAACAAGAGAGAGAAGTGAAAAACAGCAGATGAGGATGAGAGGGAAGATAGGATGAAAGGGGAGGGGGGATAGTAGGGGATAATAAAGGTAGCAGAGGACAACAGTCACTAATATGACATTATGTAAAAATGTGAATGTGTAACTGATGTGATTCTGCAATTCGTATTTGGGAAAAATTGGGAGTTCATAACCCATTTGAGTCAAATGTATGAAAGATGATATATCATGAGCTTTGTAATGTTTTGAAAAACCAATAAAAATAAATAAACAAAGGTTTAAAATTGAGTGGGAAGAAATCAGCTAAAAAGGAGTTGAGATGCATTCATTTTGATAAGCAGAAAGTTTGTTTTGTGTAGTTGTAAATATCACAAATTTATTTTACCAGAAAACTGGCTTTTGAAAATGAACATATATTGAGATTAAAGGATAATCCACCTACCTTCTTGAAAAATTCATACCATTTTCTATATTTTTCCTATTTCATTTTTTTAGTGAATATTTTGTCATGGACCAGGTCTAGTCTTAGGCTACCTCATCTGACAAGTTCGTACAATGTGTTGGATTGTTCTTTTCATCTTTTATTTGATAGTTTCTAGCTGATAATGTGTATTTTTCCTTATCTTTATTTGGACATACATACCCAACTATATCTTTGCATTTTATGTTTTCCTGGGGAAGAGACTCATCAAAAGCTCTTTATTATATGTATCAACAATGAAACATTTAGAGCATGTAATTATTCTTAATTTTTCATGAAAATATCTTTGTACCATTTTTCTTATAAAGATGTAGAATTATTAATACTGTCCGTACTGTAATAAGTAACTACTTACAAGAAGAATTAAACAATTGACTTTATATCAATCATGAATATGAAAATTAATAAAATAAGTATTTGGCAATAAATATGCAAATGATAGAAATTAAAATCACGAGAAAGCCATTTAAAATGTCAGTGCATATGGTCCTTAAATAATAGGTTGTTCAAATGAAACTTCACTAATTCATAAGAGTTAATATGCCATATTACAGCTTAATGTAATATAAAAACTTAAATGATAAGTATTGATAAATAAGAATGATACCTGTTTACTTAAATATGTTTATTTGATTTTCACTGTAAGTTGTTAATTCTGGAAGACTTGAAAATTAAGAAAGACTTGGTCTATATTATTTCTAACAGGCTAATCAAAGTACTTTTAAATATATATGTATATATATAACATATGTAATACATATGCATGAATATAGATACATATGTATATTAAATGTATTGCAATATATCTGTAGGTTATTATAATTATTAAATTTTCTCAAGAAAAAAGAATGACTATAAAAAAACATTCTTAAATGTAAATTTCATAGCATATTACTGTTTGTAATGACATGAGGGAAAAACTCCTATGGAGGGAAAATGAAAAAGGAAGAGAGAGAAGGGGGAAAATAAGGAAGAAAGTGAGTAAAGAAGAGGGAGAGGAGTGTTTGATTATAAGATAAATGTGGAGGGTCTGGGTGTCTTGCTCAGTGGTAACATGCTTGGCTAGCATGTGTGAGGCACTGGGTTATATTCACAGCACCACATATAAATAAATAAAATGAGGTCGATCAACAACTGAAAAAATAAAAAAAATAAAAAAGTAGAAATATTATCAAAATTCCAAGTTTTTATGAATGCTAAATAAAAAAAATATTACATAGCCTTATGTAATTTCTAGACTCCCCAAAATAGTCATTTAATGACAGATTACTAGTGCAATAACTAAAAATCCATTACTCTTTCCTCGACATTCTGTGGCATGCTAGTGCTAAAATAAATTGTATTATAACACCAAAAAAAATTCTAATATTTCTACAGTAACTGACCCAGTTTAACATAAATGCAAGAAGATTCCTATGGGATATAATTGTATTTTGACGTTCATTTTTATTCAACACTGGTACATTACTATTTGTCCAGTTTATGCACATCATAGTATGTATATTTCATTCACAATTTAGCAAATTTATACGCATTTGTTTTACTTTCAATCACTTCCTGCTTTAGAACACATGTATTCCTCCACGTTTCTTGACTGCTCCTTTCATGAGACTTCTTTCCAAAGACATTATTTTTGATTTCCATTATCATTTTTGAAGCAAAACTCACACACCTGTCATGATAAACCGTAACCCTAATATTACCATTGGATGTAAAACTGGTGGGAATGAATGATTGTATATCAATATAAGATTTCTTGTATACTTTCAAATATCAATTCAATCCATTGTTTAAAGTGGAACCAGTTATATTATTTATTCACAGTATGGTCAATTCATGCATTATCTCTATATTGATAGACACAGGGTACACCTCTGTGTACCTCCAATAATAATTTGTATATCTTCAAAATTTTGCTCCCAGAAATGGTGGTAGAAATACTCATGTCAACTGATCTACATATACATTTTATCACAGTAATATTCTGGACACAAAATGCAAAGGTCACACTTAGGATTGTCCCAAAGCCTAAATGGAAAGTGAACATGGATTACTAAAAACATCCATGTCTTGGATGCCTAATTCTCTTAAATGTCAATCCTATTGGTGAGTACATATTTGTTTCTTCCCAAGATTATATATTCAACCTCAACCATGTTGAAAATGTCTAATCCTATCACTCACTTTATATTTTGTCTGATTTCCTAATGTCTCTATTGATATCTCTTTTCCTACATATTTTCCCCAGTTCATCATAGTGACTGATTCTTCACATGTGCTGACATTTACATTCACTCTTTATCCGAAACCCTATTGCTAAAGAACTTTTTGTCCAAATGCTATACTCACTCTTTTTTCTAAACCTACCGACTATCTACCTAATCCTACCGACTATCCCTTTTTGACTGGATGATCTCTTCAACAATCAATCATCCAAGGTACAGGGTCCTATGCCATTGTATATAGATTTATCTGAGACATCTGTGCAGAACATAATTCAAAGCTAAGTATCCCAATCATGGGCCCAATGCCTTTCTGGTCTTCAAATCTTACCTAGATTTCAGTTTTCATAATTATATTTCACCTGTATATTCTTATAAATATTGCAGGTTCCCAATACCATTATTCATCCAACAGAATGATTCCTAACAGAAATCGAACATGTTATTAATCCTAACTATACACTGTTCCCTCAATCCAACTTTACAGAAGAGCAGGGACAGAGTTGGTCTTACAATACAGGGGTGTAGGGGATCTTCCACCTGTTGACAACCTCAAAGGTCCATGCAGATATGATCCCTGGAGAAGATGCAGGCAGCTATAAAAGGCCTGAGAGAGCAAAAGTCATCTTCCATGGCAAACAACCCAGTCAGGTTAAAAGCATGTGTCTGAATCATCCTCTCTCTTCTTAATGTAGGGAAGATTGACCAAACTAGGCCTGTGTGGAGAGCTTTTCCCAGGTGCCCATGGTTTCTATACCATTCGAACTTGTGAAAGTGTCACAGGAAGTAGGGGCATCCTCCATATTATGAGACCCTAGCAAATGTTAGGACAAAGTGGTTGCAAAGGCAGTGACCACATTCAGTTCCTGAAGGAAGTGACCTCACCTCACATCCTTGTTGATGGAACTCTCCGAATTTGGGTTCCAGGAAGCCAAGCATCCAGACCCAGTCCAAGCTCCAGTCACAGTGGTCTCACTTGTTTGGATTTACCAAGGACAGAGTCAGTCTTTTGGGGTACCTAGTGATGTGAGGATGGCCAAATGCCAGGAAAGTTCTGAAGAGGGGCCCTTCCAGAGAAAGATGTTAGAGGCTCACTGCTGTCTCCTGACAACTTCACAGAGTTGACCCAGGAGACCAGATCTGAGACAGGACAGGCCATTTCTGGGGAACATAGTATTGCCCTCCAGTCAGAGGACACTCTGGATAGTTTCAGACCTACTTGGGGGAAGGAGGTGACTTTGTGGGTGTTTGAGTGGGTTTGTGGTTTTTTCTCATGTTCTGAGAATCGTTAGGAAAGGGGGTTTGTTTGTTTTGGGGTGAATTGTTTCTAGTTAGTCCTTTGACAAGGCGAGTGTTTCTATGTCTGTGTATCCCACTGTGTCCATGGTTGTAGACATTAGAAAAGAGAATGCCCAAATGGGTGTGTCCTGTCAAAGAGAAAACTTCCAAGCATTCATCCTGCCCATTTTATAAATGGACTGTGGCTTGCCTTATCATTGGGCAACACCTATTATTTTCTTAAGTTCCTGTATCCTTCCTGAATTCTGGCCACTCTCCAAAATAGGCTCATGGTTTTGTGTACAAGATATGTACCACTTCCAAGCTCTGTGACATGGCCATGTACTGGATAGCTGAAGGGAATTGCAAGCATCTCAGAAAACTCTGATATCAGTGTGACCAGTAAAGTCTCAGTGGAGAAACCCTGCTTTGGGCCTTTTGATTACCTATTGTTATGTTGCCCTGAATATCAGGAACGTCTTTTCCTCAGGCTACTCTTTCCTGAAGTCTGAAGAAAACAGTTTTCACATGGAAATGAATGGGCATTACCTTGGGGTTTTACAATAAAACCTTCACAGAGATTAGGCTCTCATTAACTTAAAAATACTTTTAAATTGTATCTAAGTGTAAAAAGTAACATGTAACTGTACATATATTTTTGATAATTTAGGGGATCTTCCACCCGCTGAGAACCTCAAACGTCCATGCAGAAATGATCCCTGTAGAAGATGTAGGCAGCTATGAAGGACCTGAGAGAGTAAGAGTCACCTTCCATGGCCAACAACCTGGTCAGGATGAAGGGTTGTGTCTGAATCTGCCTCTCTCTTCTTAATGTAGAGAAGATGGACCAAAACAGGCCAGTGTGGAGAGCTGTTCTGGAGTGCCTTTGGATGATATACCATTCTAACTTGTGAAAGTGTCACAGGAAGTAGGGGCAGCCTCCATCTCATGGGGCCTTGGAAGCAACTATTAGGACAATGTGTTTGCCAAGGCAGTGACCTCATTCAGTTCCTGAAGGAAGTGACCTCACCTCACTTCCTTGGTGTTCGAAATCTCTGAACATGTGGTCCAGGAAGCCAGGCACCCAGAGCCAGTCCCAGTCCCAGTCCCAGTGATCTCACTTGTTTGGATTTACCAAGGACAGAGTCAGTCTTTCTTGGTACCTACTGATGTGAGGATGGCCAAATGCCAGTAAAGCTCTGAAGAGGGCCCTTTCCTGAGAAACCAGGTTGTGGCTCACCGCTGGCTCCAGTCAACTTCACAGAGTTGTACAAGGAGAACAGATCTGAGACAGAACAGGCCATTTCATGGAAACATAGTATGGCCCACCAGTCAGAGGACACTCCGGATAGTCACAGACCTACTTGGGGGAAGGAGGTGCATTTGTGGGTGTGGGTGTGGGTTTGTGGTTTTGTCTCATGTTCTGAGAATAGGTAAGAAAGGCAGTTTGTTTTGTTTGGAGTTAATTGATTCTAGTAAGTCGTTTGAAAAGGCGAGTGTTTCTAGGTCTGTGTGTCCCACTGTGTCCGTGGTTGTAGATATTAGAAAAGAGAATGCTTCAATGGATGTGTCCTGTCTAATAGAAAGCTTCCCCGGATTCATACTTCCCATTTATGAATGGACTGTGGCTTGCATTATTGATGGGCAACCCCTGATATCTTCCTAAGTTCCTGTTTTCTTTCTGAATTCTGGCCACTTTCCAGAATAGGGTCATGGTTTTGTGTCCAAGATGTGTACCACCACCAAGCTCTGTGACATGGCCATGTACTGGATAGCTGAAGGGAATGGCGAGAATCTCAGAAAACTCAGATATCAGTGTAATCAGGAAAGTCTCAGTGGAGAAATACTGCTTTGGTTACCTATTGTTCTGTTGCCCTCAATGTCAGGAAGGTCATTGCCTCTGGCCACCCCTTTGGGAAGCCTACAGAAAACAGTTTTCAAATGGAAATCAATGGGCATCACCTGTGATCTTTGCTTAATTTCATTGGAAAGGGATATGTCTGAATCAGGCTCTAGGTCCTGTGTTAGGCTTTGGCTTAGATTCTCAGCACATGATGGATGTAAAGAAAATCCCATGTTTGCATCGAAAACTAAATTGACCAAAAGAGCAGTCATTTTGGAAGAAGTCTCTCGCCTTCCCCTGTAAGGTTCCTGACCTCCATCAAGTGAGAATAGGAACCTTTGGATCAAATGAGTTCTTCAAAGCCCTTTAGAGGCTATCCCATAGGTGCTTGGTTTTCTCCAGAATCCAAATCACATAAAGAATCTATACCTGACAGTCAATAGGCCTCAAATTGGAGGAGCAAAGCAATATTAACAGCAGGCTTATTTGATCACTCCTGGTTCCCCAGACGAGTGTCCAGGACAGCCTGACTTTAGGCAAATGAGGGTCAATGGAGGTTATTTTGGACACTGTCTTGGGCTGTGCCCCTCATAAAAACCTCAAGCCAGAGGTAATGATGAGTGTCCATATGGAAGAAGATGAGGGCCATGTGGGAGTGTTTTGGTTTTAATTGTGGTCATGTGTGGCCGTTGGAATAGATGACTGGGTCCACCTTGGCTTGAACTCTGTTGTGATTCCCCTTAGAGACTGAGTTGTGGACCTCACCTCAGAGAAGTATTGACATGAATTGTGTTGGGATTTTAGGAGGATTCACATGAGAGTCACCCTTGTAAAATGAGATCTAGGCCCAGGGTGGCTGTTCACAGAGCACTGGGAATCTCAGCCAGGTTACCACATGATTTTATTCTGAAAAACTTGGCAGCCATATATGAGAGTCAAAACACACATGGATGTCACAATGTAGATCCCAATGGGCCTGGATTCATGTGATCATTTGGCTACTGTTTGGGAAGCCTTGCCTGTGAGTCTTCTGCAGAGATTTCATTGAAATGAGCTTCCTAACCATTTAATAGTTCCAGAATTAAATGAAACCCACAGTGCCTCCAACTTCAACCTTGAAAAATGGCTAGATAAATACCAAGAAATTTTTAAACTTCCCATGACCAGGTGGCACTGGAGAATCTTTGGATATCCTGTGGCTGATCATGAGATTACAAGACAGTGCTTTGATTCACTGGTTTTCATAAAAATGGTTCAGAACAGAGATACCAGGAAGTTGGAGCCTGCTGAGGAGTGGGCCTACAGCAGTGCTGGGCAGGTGTGTAATAAAACAACTGTGGTGGCGCCATGTGGATCTTCCATTGGCTTCCAAATGGCTTGTGACTGACATGGTGCAGCCAGCAGACCCTTGTATATAAAGGCATCTTGTTATATGGACAGGATTCAGGGCAATGTTTAGAATCAGGTTGCTATGGTCAAGGGGGCAAGTCATGTGGAATATAAGCCTGGTTGGTGCATTCTCCTGCAGACCCTGACCTACCAAAAGTGACAGAACTCACTCACGCACCGGGTAACAGTTGAATTCTTTATACATCATGAAGCAAATACCAAAATCCTAGTGCAGCAGCAAGAAACACCACGAAAAGTGGAGGATGACCAAATGGCCTCACAGTCCACATGTGGATACACTTATCCCCCAGTTGCCACAGTTTACCTACCAAAGAGAATTCATCACTGCTGCCACATATTCAGTGGAAAATAAGAAACCATGTCCTCGAGGTAACATAGATGCAGACACAGCTTTGATTGTCTCACTACAATGGAAGCTAAATCTCCCGACCACAACATATATTTCAAGTGCCCAAAATCAGAGTCAGTTTCTCAAGAAGGATTTAGGGAACCAGAGCTCCATGTTTGTGGACTGTTTTCCCTGTCCCTTACTTTTGAAATCTCCTCTACCGTCTTCAAGGTTGTGAACTCCTGAGCATATTCCATTCCAGATATTTATTCACAGATTTTCTAACTCTTCTCCTCTAATTGTGCCTTAGTCTCCGTGATTGTAATGTCAAGGCATCCCTTTCTCTGTAGCCTATTCAGCACATGTATTTTTACATGCAATTATAGAATCTTACCTGATACCACACGTACATTCTTGTGAGGTGACTGACTTGGCAGATACAAATTGTAATAGATCACTCCTCCTAAACGCTGTTGGAACTGAAAATTCAATCTATGAGTGAGCTTCCTTGTTTAACAACATTATACATAAATCCATATTCAATAACATCAATATATTTGGATCTGTAGATGACATATATTTCATGGTGAATTTCAATTGGAATATATTATGCTATTTTTAATGTCTGTGTGTTTGTGTATGTATATATATATATACACACTCTCCAGATTTTTCAAAATATGAAATATATGTCTTGTTATACACTCCCTAAACACATTCATATTCAAGTATGTGTATTTATAATCAAATTTTCACAAGAGTATTCTCAAAATTATTCATTCACCTGAAATACATATTTGTTTCCTAGTACTGAAAACTATCTTCAGTGAATGGTGCATACAAATCCTAATATTTCCACAGTAACTGAACCAGTTTAACATCAATGCAAGTAGATTCCTATGGGACATGTTGTGCATTTTGACATTTATTTTATTCAACACTGGTACATTACTATTTCTTCAGTTTATGCTCATCATACCAAATATATTTCATCCAAAAGTTTGCAAATTTATAGGCATTTTGTTCACTTTCAATCACTTTATTCTACAGAACACATGTATTCCTCCATGTTTTTGATGGGTCTTTTCATGAGACTTCTTTCCAAACACATTATTTTCGATTTCCATGATCACTTTTGAAGCAAAACTCAAAGACACTTCGTGATAAACCATAACCCTAATATTACCATTAGATGTATTGCTGGTTGGAATGAATGATGGTATATCGATATAAGATTTCTTATATATTTTCAGATATGAATTCAATCTATTATTTAAAGTGGGACCAGTTATATTATTTATTCACAATGTGGTCTATTCATGCACTAGCTCTATATTCATAGACACAGTGTACACCTCTTTGTACCACCAATACTAATTTATAGGACTTCAAAACATTGCTCCCAGAAATGCTTTAAGAAATACTCATGTCACGCGATCTACATGTACATTTTATCACAGTAATATTCTGGACACAAAATACAAAGGTCACACTTATGATTGTACCAAAGCCTAAAAGGAAAGTGAACAGGGATTACTAAAAACATCCATGTCCACATTGCATAATGCTCTCAAATGTCAATCCTATTGGTGACTACATATTTGTTTCTTCCTAAGATTATATATTCAAACTCAACCCTGTTCAAAATGTCTAATCCTATCACTCACTTTGTAATTTCCCTGATTTTGTAATGTCTCTATTATTATCTGATTTCCTACATATTTTCCAAAGTTCATCATTGTGACTGAATCTTCATATGTGCTGACATTTACCTTCACCCTTTAACAGAAACCCTATTGCTAAAGAAGTTTTGTTTCCAAATCCTATACTCACTCTCCTTCCAAAACCTACCAACTATCTTCCTAATCTTACCTACTATCCCTTTTTGACTGGATGTTCTCTTCCACATTCAATCATCCAATGTACAAGGTCCTATGCCATTGTATATGGATTTATCTGAGACATCTGTGCAGAAAGTAAGTCAACACTAAGTATCCCAATGAAGGGCCCAAAGCCCTTCAGGGTTTCAAATCTTAGATTTCTGTTTTCATACATATATTTCACCTACATATTCTTATAAATATCGTAGGTTCCCAATAACATTATTCATCCAGCAGAATAGTTCCTAACACAGATTGAACATGTTATTAACCCTAACCATACACTCTTCCCTCAATCTAACTTTACAGAAGAGCAGGGACAGAGTTGGTCTTACAAGACAGAAATTAAGGGATCTTTCACCTGCTGAGAACCTCAAAGGTCATTAAAGATGATCCCTGGAGAAGATGTAGGCAGCTATTAAGGACCTCAGAGAGCAAAAGTCATCTTTCATTGCAAACAACCTGGTCAGGATGAAGGGTTGTGTTGGAATCAGCCTCTCTCTTCTTAATGTAAAGAAGATGCAGCAAACCAGGCCTGTGTGGAGAGCTCTTCCTGGGTGCCTATGGTTTTATACCATTCTAACTTGTGAAAATGTCAGAGTAAGTAGGTGCAGCCTCCATCTCATGGGACCCTTGGAAGCAACTGTTAGGACAAAGTGGTTGCCGAGGTAGGGACCTCATTCAGTTCCTGTAGGAAGTGACCTCACCTCACTTCCTTGGTGATGGAATTCTCTGAACTTGGGATCCAGAAAGCCAGGCATCCAGAGCCAGTCCCAGTCCCAGTCCCAGTGGTCAAACTTTTTCGGATTTACCAAAGACAGAGTCAGTCTTTCTTGGTACCTACTTATGTGAGGATGGCAAAATTCCAGGAAGGTCTGAAGAGGGGCCTTTCCTGAGAAAGCAGATAGTGGCTCACCACTGGCTCCTTACAGATTCACAAAGTTGGCCACAGAGACTAGATCTGAGACAGGACAGCCCATTATGAGGGAATTTATTATGGCCCACCATCAAACGACACTCCGTATTGTCACAGACGTACTTGGGGGTCTGTGTGGGTGTGGGTGTGGGTATTGGTTTGTGGTTTTGTCTCATGTTCTGAGAATAGAAAAGAAAGTCGGTTTGTTTGGTTTGCTGTGAACTGATTCTAGTAAGTCGTTTGACAAGGCTAGTCTTTCTATATCTGTGTATCCCACTGTGTCCATGGTGGTAGACCATAGAAAAGAGAATGCATAAATACATGTGTCCTTTCTAGTAGAAATCTTCCCAGCATTCATTCTGCCCAATTTATGAATGGTCTGCGGCTTGCCTAATGGATGGGCAACACCTAATATCTTCTTAAATTCCTGTTCTCTACCTGAATTATGGGCAACCTCCAGAATACGCTCATGGTATTGTGTCCAAGATATGAACCACCTCCACGCTCTGTGATACGGCCATGTACTAGAGAGCTGAAGGAAATGATGAGCATCTCAGAAAACTCAGATATCAGTGTTACCAGGAAAGTCTCAATGGAGAAACCCCGCTTTGGGCCTTTCGCTTACATATACTTCTGTTGCCCTGAATGTCAGGAAGGTCTTTGCCTCAGGCTACACCTTTTTGAAGCCTGAAGAAAACAGTTTTCAAATGGAAATGTATAAACATTACCTGTGGCTCTTTCTTAATTGCTTTGTAAAGGGATGTGTCTGAATCAGCCTCTTGGCCCTGTGTGAGGCTGTGGCTTAGATTCTCAGCACCTGATGGATCTAAAGAAAAATCCCATGTGTGCATGAAAATCAAAAAGCCAAAAGAGCAGTCATTTTGGATGAAGTTTCTCGCCTTCCTCTGTAAGGTTTCTGACTTCCATCATTGAGAATATGGATCCTTTGGGTCAAATGAGTTCTTCAAAGCCCTGCAGACACTAGACCATAGGTTCTTGGGTTTTCTCATGACTCCAATTAACATAAAGAATCTAAACACCACAGTCAGTAGGCCTCAAAATTGAGAATAAGGGCAATATTAACGGCAGGCCTCTTTGAACACTCCTGGTTCACAGGAAGGATGTCCCGTCCACACTGACTTTAGGCAAATGGTTGCAAGGGAGCTTATTTTGGACACTGTGTTGGGCTGTGCCCCTCATGGAAACCTCCAGCCAGAGGTTATGATGAGTGTCTATATGGGAGAAAATGAGGGCCATGTGGGAGTGTCTTGATATTAATTGCGGTCATTTGTGTGGCGGTTGGAATAGATGACTGGGTCCACCTGGGGTTGAACACTGGTGTGATTCTCCTTAGAGAATGAGTTCTGGAACTTACCTCAAAGAAGTATTGCCTTGTATTGTGTTGGGATTTTAGGAGGCCACGCATGAGAGTCGCCCTTGGAAACTGAGATGTATGCCCAGGTTGGCTTTCCACAGAGCGCTGGGAATCTTGGGAAGGATATCACATGATTTTATTCTTAAAGACTTGGCAGCCATAGTTGCAAGTCAAAACACACATGGACCTCAAATTGTAGACCTTAATAGGTCTGGCTTCATGGGACCTTTTGGCCTGTCTTTGGGAAGCCTTGCGTGTGATAGTTCTCCAGAGCTTTCATTGAAATGAGCTTTTTCTCCATTTAATCATTCCTGAATAAATTGAAACCCACAGTGCCTCCAACTTCACCCTTGAAAAATGGCTAGATAAATACCTTTAAATTTTTGACATTCCCATGACCAGGTGGCCCTGGAGAACCTTTGGATGTCCTATTGATGATCATCAGTGTACCAGACAGTGCCTTGATTGACTGGGTTTCATGAAAATGGTGTAGAACGGAGATGCCAGTAATTTGGAGCCTGCTGAGTAGTCGGCCTAGAGCAGTGGTGTGCAGGTGTGTGTTAAAACATCTGTGGTCGGATCATATGCATCTGCCCTTCGCTTCCAAATGGTTTGTGAGTGACATGGTACAAGCCCCAGATCCTTGTATGTAAAGGCATCTTGTTATATGGAGAGGATTCAGGGCAATGTTTACAATCAGATTGCTATGCTCAAGAGGGAAAGCTATGTGGGATAGAAGCCTTGTTGGTGCATTCTCCTGCAGACCCTTACCCACCACACGTGACAGAACTCCCTCCATCACTGTGTCCCAGTTGAACTTCTTGTATTTTGTGAAGCAAATATCAAACTCCCAGTGCAGCTGCAAGAAACACCACAAAATTTGGAGGATGAACAATGGCTTCACATTCCACACTGGGAGACACTTAGCCACCAGTGGCCACAGTTTCCCTACAAAGAGAGAATTCAGCACTGCTGCCTCATGTTCATTGGAAAATAAGAAACAATGTCCTCTAGGTCACATAGATGCTGACCCAGCTTTGATCGTCTCACTATAAAGGAAGCTAAAGCTCCTAAAAACAACCTCAGATGAAGTTTCTCAAGAAATCTTTAGGCCGGCAGAGCTCCATGTTTGTGGAGTTTTTACCCTGTCCCTTACTTTTGCAAACTCCTATACCACCTCCAAGGTTGTGAACTCCTGAGCATTTTCCATTCCAGATGTGTATTCACAGATTTTCTCACTCTTCTCCTCTAATTGTGTCTTACTTGGGATGAAGGTAATGTCAAGGCATTGCTCTGAATACACATTGGATTCTTTTTCCAATTTTCCATTCGAAATACTGAATCCCTGACTGTCAGGGGTAGAAGGAATTCACCTTCAAAGAATAGCCTGACACTTACAAGACAGCCCCCATGGAGACATCCTGTTTGGGAGACATCCTGTAGCCAACTGTGTCTCTGAGACATCCTGTTGCCATCTGTCTTCCTGAAACATCCTGAGTTTATCTCACTTTGTGAAGACATCCAGGAACTTCGGATAAGAGAGCTTTCCCATCTCCAGCATATAAATGCCCCTGTGTGAAAAATAAAAGTTTGCAGCTTGATCAGAACTCCTGTCATCTCTCGTGTCTCTTGTCCCTTCATTCCTCCGCATCTTGGTTCGCTGCCGCTGTTGATGTGTCTTTCCAGCCGGGACTACTGGCACCCACTGACTGGGGCTCGAGCCTTTGATTGATTGGGAACCCCGTCCTCCTGGAAGACTTCATCAAGTGGAGCTCACGATTGCCTCAGCAGACACCACAAAGAGACAGATCCAGGAGGAGAGTGGGGATGACGCACGGTGAGTGACCCACCATGGGACAAGCAGTTTCATCACATGATTTGTTTTTGTCAGGCCTCAAGGAGTCCTTCAAGACATGGGGGGTGCGTGTTAAGAAAAAGGACTTAAAATTTTTCTTCTAATACATAGGAGAATTGTGTCCATGGTTTCACCTTGAAGTGACCATTGATGGCAAAATATGGCTTAGAGTAAGAGACTGTTTAAAAAATTATAATGAAAACTTTGGCCCAGAAAAAGTGCCAGTTCCCACCTTTTCTTACTGGAACTTAATTAATGAAATTCTTAAAAGTTCACCCTTTGACAATGGTACCTTACAACTTGTCAGGATTGGAGAAGAGACTATGCAAAACACCTCTCGTCTCCCCACGGCATGCCCATCAGTTAGTATAGACATTGACCCTTCTCAGTCTCCCCAGGACCGTGGGAACCTTCCTAGTCCCCCTCAAAATACCACCCTAATGAATAAGGCTCCAATGGTTACCAAACACCTTTATCGAGTTTTAAATCCCAGAGACACATTGACCCCTGGGACGGAGGCTACCTTGGAGAAGGAAGCAGCAAGCTACCATTCAGAAGATGTGCCACCTCTCAGGACCCTGCCACAGCCTATAGGACTTACACATCTACCTACCTCCTATATCCCTCCTGCCTTTTGTGCTCCAGCCTTTCAGGAGCAAAATGCCACCCAGATATTTTTCCCCACTTCCCGTGCCTAGCCTGGCTTCCTTGTGAGAGTCTCTCCAACATAGACGGGAACAGATCAAACTTTTAAAAGAATTAAGATCCCTAGACTCTGAGCTCTGTTCATTAGCCTTATGCACGGAGTCAATGCAAGCTGGCCCACGGCGGTCTAATACAAAGGCTAAGCCTCTCCATCAGCCTGTTCTCGCCTTCCCAGTCACCCACAGTCAGATAGATAAGCCTGCCCAGGCTGAGGTCAAAGACTTAGACGAGGATCAAGAGGAGGAAGCGCGGGAAATGGATCAAGGAGATCAGGACTCAGAGCATGAGGAGTTCACCCCTAGGCAGGAAGGAACCCAGAGTGTCTGCAAAAAATTAAGCCTGCGTTTTCTTGAAAAACATAAAAAGACTTGTGCTCACAATGGCCCCACTGTGCCCTACAAGTTGACTTTATTAGAAAGCCGCAGTGCACAATGGCTTACTCCCAATGATTGGAAATTTTTAGACCGAGCTACCCTCAGTGCCGGAGATTTCCTGTTATGGAATGCAGATTTCAAGGAGCACTGTCAGGAAACTGCTCAAAAAAAAATTAACTAAGGCCTCCTCTAAATCCTGAACTTATGTTAAGCTAGTGGGCTCTGGGCCATTTGACACTAAAACTAAATAGGCACGTTTCCCTGCTGGAATTTTGGCGTAGATTCAGATGGCTGGCTTACATGCTTGGAGATGCCTCCCTCAAACTGGCTCGGCTACCACTTCTTTGGCAAAAATTTGACAAGGACCCAACGACCCTTATAGAAACCTTGTTCCCCGGCTTAACCTAGCTGCAGAATGTTTGCTTGGACCAAGCGAAAGCGAAAGAACTTTTGTAAAACATCTTGCCTTTGAAAACGCCAACCCAGCATATCAGGATGTTCTTCGACCACATAAGGAAAAAGGGAAACTTCCTGACTTTATTAGACTCTGTGCAGGGGTGGGTGCAGCCCATGCCATGGGTCTCGCCCTACATGCGCCCTTTACCAAGGCCTTTCACAATCCTGGCTCATGTACTTGCTTTACTTGTAAACAAACTGGCCATTTTGCACGCATGTGTCCAAAAGGCAAACAAAGCCTAGGAATATCGTCTCCTCAAACTGGGGCTAAACCGCCCCCAGCTACCCTTTGTTCTAGATGTGGTAAATGTCATCACTGGGCCAGTAAGTGTAGATCTAAGACAAATGGCCTCAGACAGCCTATTTCTTCCTGCTTCTCAGGAAACCCCCTGCGGGGCCAGCCCCTGGCCACGACCTCCACCAGGACAAAACCAGGGGCAATAAGGTTTATTCACTCCCAAACTCCAAACCTACCACAAAATTCTTCCCCACAATTGCCTCCCTCCAACTAGCCACCCCAGGCAGCGCAGGATTGGACCTCTGTGCCACCACCGATACAATATTAGACTCAATGCAAGGGCACCAGATAATACCCACTAGAATTATGGGTCCCCCTTCATCTCATACGAGTGCCCTTATTCTTGGAAGAGCCTCTGCTACCTTAAATGGTGTTCAGGTCTTTCCTGGCATTAATGATAATGATTTCACTGGAGAAATAAAAATACTAGCAACAGCTATTAATGGAGTTGCAGCCATCCCAGCAGGAACAAGACTTGCACAATTAATATTCCTTCCCTTGGATTCAGGAGGCACTTCCACCGCCCAAACCTACAATGGGGGACAGCCTCCCTCGGCTCCTCTGATGTATATTGGGTTCAGCCCATTTCTCACAATAGAACCACCCTTACCTTACTTATTGAAAAAAAGGAATTCCAAGGAATTCTAGATACTGGAGCTGATGCCACAATTATTTCTCACAAATCCTGGCCATCAGGTTGGCCCATCACCCCATCCTTGAATGACCTAAAAGGGTTAAGAGTCAAAAAATCCCCATGTCAGTTCTAGGGCTCTTAGCTGGACTGATAAAGAGGGTAATAAGGTGACTGTCACTCCTTTCATTGTTCCTGACCTCCCTGTTAACCTATGGGGCCGAGATATTTTGAGTCAAATGGAAGTCATTCTTGCCAGTCCCAATTCCATGGTGACTCATCAAATGGTTCGTATAAATTTTGTCCCTGGTACAGGCCTTGTGAGACTGAGACAAGGACTGGTGGGGACTATAAAACCCATAAAAAAAAAACAAATACATATGGACTTGGGTATTCTGATTTTTAGTGTCGGTTCCTGACCCTCCTGTAGCCCATGCAGATAAAATTATTTGGGAGACTCAGACTCTTGTGTGGGTGGATCAGTGGCCCCTTACCCCCCAAAAAAATTGGAGGCTGCCTCCATGTTAGTGCAGGAACAGCTGGCAGCCGGCCATGTAGAGCCCTCAACCTCACCATGGATTACTCCTATTTTTGTTATCAAGAAAAAATCAGG
This sequence comes from Callospermophilus lateralis, assembly GCF_048772815.1. Lineage (NCBI taxonomy): Eukaryota > Metazoa > Chordata > Mammalia > Rodentia > Sciuridae > Callospermophilus > Callospermophilus lateralis. The sequence continues at coordinate 258,613 of NW_027510746.1, forward strand.
CAAGCGGCATCTTTTACAATATTTGTGTGCCATTAATAAAGTTATGTGCCTGATGGGAGCACTACTGCCTCGAATTCCCACACCAATGGCTATTCCCAAAAACTATTGTAAAATGGTTATTGACTTAAAAGTTTGCTTTTTTACCATTCCTTTACATCCTGAGGATAGACCCTATTTTGCCTTTAGTCTCCCTTGTATTAATTTCCACGGCCCTCTGCAGAGATTTCAGTGGAAGGTTCTTCCCCAAGGTATGGCCAACAGCCCTAGTCTTTACTAAAAATAAGTTGTTCAAGCAGTAGACCCTGTGAGAGAGTGATGACCAGAATTTTATGTTTTACATAATATGGATGATTTTTTAATTGCTGCACCTAATTACCATGACCTTAATAATTGTGACTTGGACCTTTAGAAAACCCTCACTACCTTGAGACTACAGATAGCTCCTGATAAGGTTTAAACACAGGACCCTTATACCTATTTGGGCCTTAAACTTCAAAGATAATCAGATCCAAATTCCTAAAATACAACTACGTGTGAACCATCTTCACACCCTTAATGATTCTCAAAAATTACTGGGAGATATTCAATGGCTAAGAACATATTTAAAATTATCCACTTGTGTACTTTTGCCACTTAATGATATTTTGAGAGGTGATTCCTACTTCTCCTCCCCTCAAAAGCTTACTCCCGAGGCATGACAGGCATTAAACCAAGTCACAGAGGCCATTGCCAAACAGTTTGTTACACAAATTTCTTATAACCTTCCTCTGGTTCTGGTTCTTTTACACACTCCTCATATACCCTCAGGAAAATTTTGGCAGTGATATCCATATTTTAAAAATAAAGGCTTCCCCTTGCTTTGGGTCCATTTATCCACCACATCCTCCAAGTTTATTACCGTTTATCTTGCTCAGGTAGCTTCTATTATTATTAAAGGTCGTTTGCTTTCTCGACAACATTTTGGCAAAGACCCTGATAATATTTTAATTCCATATACTAATGACCAAACCCAATTTTTACTACAGAGAGGGGATGAATGGGGTATTGCCCAATCAGGCCATTTGGGAACAATTGATAACCACGTCGCCAATGACACCCTTTTACATTTTGTCCAGATACATCCATTTATTTTTCCCAAAATTACTCAAAAGGCTCCCAGTTCCAAGCCCTTACTGTCTTTACAGACTGTTCCAGTAATGGCTGTGCGGTCTTTGTTGTCAATAACCAGCCTACCACCTTTGATACTGTCTATCATTCATCACAGTTTGTGGAATTGTTTGCCATAACACAAGTTTTTATAACATTTTGTGATAATCCTGTTAATATTCATACAGACAGTGCCTACATTGCTCATTCTGTGCCCCTGCTGGAGATTTCACCCGCCATTAAAGCTTCTTCCAATGCGGCCTTTCTGTTTCACCAGCTTCAGCAGCTAATTCAGGCCAGACAACACCCATTTTTCTTAGGACACATCACGGCACACTCTGATCTTTCCAGCCCTCTAACACAGGTAATGCTCAAGCTGATGCAGCAACTCCTACCATCTTTCCAATTTTTGGTGGCTCCATTCAATAGGCCACGGAGCTAAACAATCTTCACCAACTAAATTCCCAGAGCCTTCGTTTACTTTGTAAAATTACCAGGCAACAGGCACGAGAAATAGTAAAAGAATGCACTGCTTGCGCTCTCTCCCTCCCCATTCAACACTTGGGAGTTAACCCCCGAGGATTACTGCCAAATCAGGTTTGGCAAATGGATGTTACTCATTTTCCTGAATTTGGAAAAACCAAATATATACACGTTTCTATCGATACCTTCAGCAGCATTATTTTTGCTTCACCACATTCTGGAGAGGCTACCAAAGATGTCCTTTCTCATCTTGTTTCAGCCTTTTCCATAATGGGTAAACCAATACATATTAAAACAGGTAATTGTCCTCCATATACCAGTGCCAAGTTTAAACAGTTTTGTGCTACCTTGCAATTTTGTCATACTACTGGAATTCAATACAAACCTCAGGGCCAAGGCATTGTGGAATGTTCCACCTTACCTTAAAGACTTGGCTATCTCGCCTTAAGGCTTCCGCCCTTGTATTTACCACTCACAGGCATTGCCTTAACCATGCATTATTTGCCCTTTTTTTTCTTACCCTAGACAGTGAAGGCCTTTCGGCTGCAGACAGACACTGGCATCCCTTTTCCAATTCTGATCAGCCACCTGTTGTGTGGCGAAATCCCCTTACAAATAAATGGAAACACCCACATCCTGTCCTCATCTGGGAACGAGGCTCAGGTTGTGTTTTGGACCAAGAGCTAGCAGCCCCAAGATGGTTACCAGAACGCCTGGTTAAACAGGTTAATGACTTACCTCAAACCGGGGACGGAGGCCCTCTCCCTGAGTACAAATTTTCCTCTTTTTTGGATCCATCCAACAATCTGTCTGAGGATCCTGCTTAAGGCACTTCTGCTGAACAGGTTTGTGCACGGAGGCCTGGGCCCTCCACCTTCCAACATCATGGAGTACCTTCCCCCCCCCCGCCCCCCCGTGAAGGCAAGGGAGGATCTTGGACTCAGGCTCCCACTAGTTGGACCCAGACTGCTGACTGCATGACTAAGGTGGCTTACCTCCGTGCCGAGGTTGACCATAAATTCAGAGGAGTTCATCAGCCTAAATGGGAATGTGTTAACAAGCCAAAGATTATTCCCCCTAGTACAAGTAAAGCTCTCCAAAATTGTTCTGCAACCCGTACACATACCCAGGCGATGCATGTCTCTTGTTATGTGTCGGCCTCAATTTGTGTTAACAAGCAGGGAGAATGATTTTTTGAAGCCTCCCTAACTAAAACTCATGAAGCACGGGGGAACACTATTCATTATACCCCCGTTCTCTTTGACCAGGGAGGAGATGGCAAATACACCAAGCTACAGTCAGCTGGGTGCCAAGGCACTGTCGGAAAACCTTCTTACTGGCCCATTAAGGCCCCTACAGGGGTCTCTGATGGTAGAGGACCCACTGATGCTGTCAAGCATCCTCAGATAATCAAACTTTTGAAACCCCAAATCCCTGAGCTCACATATCATCCCTTAATGTAGCCGAAATCCCAGTTCCCAGGTTTAGATACCAATACATTAGATATTTTGCAAACTACCTTCTCCTTCCTTAATAATTCCAACCCCACCCTTGCTGGTAATTGCTGGCTCTGCATGACAACAGGGGCAAGCATGCCTATGGCAGTTCCTATTAATTCTACTATGGACAATGATAATATATGCCAACCCAGATTTCCCTTTAAAGTACAGCCTATAGGCACTTTTACATTATGTCTTTTAGGCGTGATGCAGAATAATACCTATGATATGGATTTTGGAATTACTTCCTTTGGAAATTGCTCAACAGTACAAAATTATTCCTCACCCATCCCATCTCTTTGTCCCCCGAATGGCACAGTTGTTATGTGTCGAGGAAAGGTGGTCTTCCCCAGGCTTCCAGCGAATTGGACCAGTGGCTGTGTTCTTGCCTTATTACTCCCTGATATAACTGTTGTCCCAGAAGACGAACCTCTAGCCTAGACACCTTAGTCAAAAGACAGAGGCGGGCGATACAGGCCTTACCACTTATTGCCAGCCTTGGAATAACAGCTGCTGTGGGCACAGGTACACTGGCTTAGGCATGGCAATACACCCTTACCATCGCCTGTATCAACAACTTAAAATGATGTACAAACTCTATCAGAAACCATTAAAGATTTGTAGGACCAAATAGACTTCCTGGCAAAAGTGTTCCTTCAAAACAGACGAGGCTTAGATTTGCTGACTGCTAACCAGGGAGATATTTGATTGGTCTTAGGGGAACGATGCTGCTTTTATGCCAATAAATCAGTCATAGTATGCACTAAATTTAAGCAGCTTCAAGAAGATCTAGAAAAGAGATAAAGGGAACTATTTGAAAATCCCCTCTGGACAAAGCTTAATGGATTTCTACCCTACCTTTTTCCCCTATTAGGACCTTTGTTGGGTTTACGTTTAATGGTGACCATAGGACCCTGCATTATAAACAGTGTGGTACAATTTATTAAAGAACACAGTAATATTATGGCCTCTAAGCCCATACAAATCCACTATCATCATCTGGAGATGGAAGACCACGCTGTCAACTTTTAAAAGGATGTTCTACCCTTCTCACAGGCTTATTTCTTAAGTTTTCATCCCCACAGATCTCTCTTTCTTACATAAAACTATAAGTAACAGCTCTGACAAACCATCTTCTGCCCTTGCCATAAGGGTTCGTCTACATGGGCCCTTCGGCTTGGGGGAAGACGCACCCATGGAGTGAGGACGTTAGGCCATAATATCGGAGGGTGCAGGAAGGATTGCAAAAGGATGGATCCACGGATCCCCAATCACAAGACCTCTGAGTGACATGCTCTGGTGCATGGCGGTTGGCATGCTTCCCCTTCAAGGCCATCTCCTCCAAAAACATGCCAAGGCCACCACGAAATCTGCTAGTAAAGATGCTCGCTAGGATCAGGAGATATTCTAAGGCCTCCTAGAGAAACAGAGCCTCTAACCCCCCCCCCAAAAAAAAAAAAAACATGGCTGGTAAGGTAGGTCAAATATTTTATATAAGAAAGGGGGAGATGTCAGGGGTTAGAAGGAAGTTTTCCTTCAAAGAATAGCCTGACACTTACAAGAAACAGCCCCCCCCCCGGCGAGACATCCTGCCTGGGAGATATCCCACAACCATCTATCTCCCTGAGACATCCTGTCGCCATCTGTCTTCCTGAAATATCCTGAGGTTATCTAACCCTGTGAAGACATCCAGCAACTGCCGATAAGAGAGCTTTCCCATCAGCAGCATATAAACACCCTGTGAGAACAATAAAAGTTTGCAGCTTGATGAGAACTCCTGTCAGGCTGTCATCTGTCCTGTCTCTTGTCCCTTCATTCCTTCCCAACTATGTTCGATGCCCACGTTGATGTGTCCTGCTGGCTGGGACACCTGGCACTAACCCATACCCTATTAGACTATGACCACTAATCCTAATATGATGGAGAGAAATAACCCAAATAGAATAGAAATACAAGCAGTTCAGAGGAGGCATGGTGTATAGTTGGAGTTGCCTTTTGCATGATCTAGGGTAGGTGTTATAAATCTAGCTAATTTTTAATTGATATAGTTCTCCATGTGTTTTTAAAGTAAAAAAATATGTGAATACCTGTCTCCCTTTCTCTGTAGCCTATTCGCCACATGTATTTTATATGCACATATAGAATCCTACGTGGTATCACACGTATATTCTTGTGAGGTGGCTGACTTAGCAGATTCAAATTGTGAGAAGAGATCACTTCTCCTAAACGCTGTTGGAACTGAAAATTCAACCTATGGGGGAGCCTCCTAGTAGAAAAACATTATACATAAATACATGTTAAGTAAAATTAATATTTTTGCATCAGTGGATGATATATATTTCATGAAGAATTTCGATTGGCATATATATTGCTACTTTTTATTGTCTGTGTGTTTTGTGTGTGTGTGTGTGTATATATATATATACATATATATATATATATATATATATATATATATATATATATATATATACTCTCCAAATTTTTCAAAATATAAAATATATGTGTCCTATATACAGTACCTAAATTCATTCATGTTCATGTATGTGGATTCATAATCAACTTTTCACAAGATTATTCTCAGAAATATACATCCACCTGAAATACATATTTGTTTCCTAGTACTGAAAAGTAACTTCAGTGAATGGTGCATACAATCCTAATATTTCTACAGTAACTGACCCAGTTTAACATCAATGCAAATAGATTCCTATTGGACATGATGTGTATTTTGAAGTTCATTTTATTTAACACTGGTACATTACTATTTCTTCAGTTTATGCACACCATAGGATATATATTTCATCCACAGGTTCACAAATTAATAGGCATTTGTTTCACTTTCAATCATTTCCTGCTTCAGAACACATGTATTCCTCCAGGTTTCTTGACTGTTCTTCTCATGAGACTTCTTTCCAAACACATTATTTTTGATTTCCATAAAAATTTGAAGCAAAACTCACACACTCTTCATGATAAACCATAACCCTAATATTACCATTAGATGTATAACTTGTTGGAATGAATGATTGTATATCAATATAAGATTTCCTGTATATTTTCAGATAACAATTCAATCCATTATTTAAAGTTGGTACCAGTTATATAATTTATGTTGAGTGTCTATATGGAAGAAGCTGAAGGCCATTTGAGAGTGTTTTGGTTTTAATTGTGGTCATTTGTTTGTGGTTGGAAGAGATGACTGGGTCCACCTGGGCTTGAACACTGGTGTGATTCCCCATAAGACTGAGTTCTGGAACCCAACTAAGAGAAGTATTGCCATGAAGTCGTGTTGGGGTTTTAGGAGGCCACACATGAGTGTCGCCCTTGGAAACTGAGTTCTAGGCCCAGGATGGCTTTCCACATCGCCATGGGAATCTCATCCAGGATATTACATGATTTTATTTTTAAAGAGTTGGCAGCCATAATTAAGAGACAAAACACACATGGATCTCACATTGCAGACCTCAATGGGCCTGGCTTCATGTGACCTTTTGCCCCCTCTTTGGGAAGCCTTGCCTGTGAGAGTTCTCCAGAGGTTTCATTCAAATGAGCTTCCTCAAAATTTTATGGTTCCTGCATGAATGGGAAACACACAGTGGCTCCAAATTCATCCTTGAAAAATGGCGAGATAAATACAATGAAATTCTGGACATTCCCTTGACCAGGTGGCACTGGAAAACATTTCCATGTTCTATTGCTGATCAGGAGTATACCAGACAGTGCCTTGATTTACTGGGTTTCATGAAAATGCTGTAGAACAGAGAAGCCAGTAAGTTGGAGCCTTCTGAGTAGTGAGCCTAGAGTAGTGGTTAGCAAGTGTGTGATAATACATCTGTGCTGTGGCCATGTAGATCTGCCATTGGCTTCCAAATGTCCTGTGACTGACATGGTGCAGCCAGCAGACAATTATATGAAAAGGCATCTTGGTATATGGAGACGTTTCCTGGCAATGTTCAGAATCAGGTTGCTATGGAAAAGAGTGCAAGCTATATGGGATAGAAGCCTGGTTGGTGCGTTCTCCAGCAGACACTGACCAACCACATGTGACAGAATGCCGTGCAGCACTGCGACATATTTGAACTCCTTGTATTTTGTGAAGCAAATACCAAACTCCCATTGTAGCAGCAAGAAAGACCATTAAAAGTGCAGTATGACCAAAGGGCTTCACAGTCCACACAGGGAGACGCTTAGCCCCAATGGCCATTGTTTACCTACAAAAAGAGAATTCATCACTGCTGCACCATTTTCATTGGAAAATAAGAACACATGTCCTTCAGGTCACATAGATGCATATCTAGCTTTGATGGTCTCAAAACAAAGGAAGCTAAAGCTCCTGACGACAACATATTTTTCAAGTGCCCAGCCTCAGAGGCAGTTTCTCAAAATGTCTTTAGGCCAGGAAACCTCTATATTCATAGACACAGGGTACAACTCTTTGTACCCCCAATCCTAATTTATACGTCTTCAAAATATTGCTCCCAGAAATGGTACAAGAAATACTCATGTCACCTATCACAGTAATATTCTGAACACAAAATGCAAAGATCACACTTATGATTGTACCAAAACCTAAATGGAAAGTGAACCTGCATTACTAAAATTATCCATGTCCACTTGCCTAATGCTCTCAAATGTCAATCCTATTGACGACTACGTATTTCTTTTTTCCTAAGATTGTATAATTAAAGTCAAACATGTTGAATGTGTAATCCTATCACTAACTTTATGCTTTGCCTGATTTCATAATGTCTCTATTGATATCTGCTTTCCTACATGTTTTCTCCAGTTCATCATTGTGACTGACTCTTCACATGTGCTGACATTTACATTCACTCTCTATATGAAACCCTATTGCTAAAGGACTTTTTTCCCAAATCCTATATTCACTCTTCTTCCTAAACCTACCAACTATATTCCTAATCTTACTGACTGTCCCGTTTTGAATGGATGTTCTTTTCTACATTCATTCATCCAAGTAAATGTCAGGTGAGCGTCGGAGGAAGAGACCACCCAGAATCTACCTCATGCAACAGCAAAGGGTTTATTGGGGTCCAGCGTGCTGGTGCTCATAGCTCACTTAATAGAGCAGAGATCCCTGAGAACAGCTTAAGCAGAGCTTATATACTTTCCTTGGAGAGGGCAGGGAGGGAATTTTATTAATGGATCAAGGCGAGTGGGCAGTTTGCGCGCAACCGGGTGAGGGAGTGCATTCTGTAGTTTGGCAGTTGGGGACAGCACATTCTGGGAACAAGATTAGCAAACATTTCTCAAGATTTCAACAGTGTTTTGTTAAGAATACAGAAAAACAGGAAGTGACAAGTGCCTATTTTATTAACCTTTCATTCCCCACTTTTTCTTCTGGCTACTTTTAATCATAAAAGTGATCATTGGGGGGTGTCACATTTTATGTCTGCTAGTGGGGTATTAACATAAGTTTAACTTGTCCAATTTGAGATTGAAGAAAAGAAATTACATGGTTGAACAAACAGAGTTTATAGTTAGCAATAATATGAGGATTATTATTGGACCAGCCAGGGTTGATAAATATGTAGTTAACCAGGGGGACTGTGTGAACCAAGACTCAAACCACCCTTTTTTGGCCTCTCTCTCTCATTGACACTCTTCAAGTTGTCCTTTTAATTTACTCATAGATTTTTTTACAACTCCAGAATGGTCAGTATAAACACAACATTCTTCCATCAATGCAGAACAAAGGCCCCCTTCTCTCATGAAGAGGAGGTTCAACCCTCGACTGTTCTGTTAAACAACTTCAGAGAGAGAGGTTAAAGATTTCTGCAAAGCTGTGATGGAGGTTTCTAATATCTTTAAGTTTTGGTCTATTGCTGCTTCTAATTGTGTCATTTGTTGTGTCCCATGGACCAAGGCAGTGGTTCTTGTGCCCACCTCTGCTGCAACTCCTATTTCTAATAGGATGGCTAAAGTGAGGGATATATGTTCTCAGTGGAACTGGGTTTTATTTCCCCCTATTTGAATTTCAAATGAACCTGCATCAGGATAAAGCACTCTGGGAAACATCTGCACCATTACACAATTAATCATATCTGTTGACAATTTCATGAAAACATAAAAAATGTTTAATTATATAGAATTATACTGCTGTAGGGACAGACAAGGCAAGGCGCCTAAGATAGTACTGAAGACAGGGAAACAGTCCTATTTGTTTGCAACCAGATTTAGAGGGCATTACTTCTGTTGTAATCAATAAATCCTCTGAAACCCAAGTTTAGGTAGTTTCAGAATTTTGTACCCAACATGTAAAGGAAGGGACGCAGAAGTTCACAGTCTGCAGAAGTTCACAAAAAGCAGTTTATTTTTCTGTTTTTTTCCTCTGGTCTTGGCAAGTTAACTTTTCAAGGACACCTGGGTTAGGGAGAGCTCTTTCTTCCCTTTAATTTTCACCCTGCCAGCTGTTACCATGGAGCCCAGTTTGTAACTTCTGTATCTTAGAAATGTAGCCATCTCTGTGAATCCCTAGCTTATGGCCAGAGGCCTTGTACACATATTTTGTGAAAAACTAGTAAGGGGGTGTCTACCTTAGGAGTGCAGATTTTTTTAGCCAGTGGCCAAGTAGAACAGGGCAACACGAAAAGAGGAATTTTATCTAGTCTGAAGTCTTTTATAGGGACTCTTTTGCTGAAAGTCCTAAAGTCAGCCATGATGAAGACTTCTGAAGAAGGTCAGATAAGACTTTTTGGTGGGCCTGGTACAGAGGGGGCAGATGGGGTAGGTGGGCCTGAGAGCAGTTCTGAAGATCTGAGAATGAGGAAGGAGAGATGTAAAGGAATAATGGGAAAGGGGTTTGGGATTTTCCTAGCAACAAAAACTTGAGCAGTAGAACAGGTAGGGCAGAGAAGACTGGAGTTAGTATCACTAAAAGCCTGTAAGGGACTTTAAATTCTGAGTAACCTTTTTTCAGTGATGACAAAGAAACTTTTAAGTCCATTTTCATTACATCTTGGATAGGGGTCTGAGGGCTCTCCTCAGCTGGTTTGAGATTTGGGTTAGCTGGTAAGAGGACCTGGTGGAATCCGGTGCGGACACTGATAGGAGAAGAGAGGAGGGAGTTGGTAGAGGGGTACTTCATTACCTGCTACCTCAGCAATTGGGCAATGGTCTGAGAACTGAAGAGGTTTGGATTTTTGATCTAGTAATTGGAGGGGAGAAATCATGTTGCTGAGGTGATAGTGACAGCAGAGAGTCTGGAGCAGAAGGGTAAGGGTGAGGATCTATTGGAGAAACATAGGTCAGGATGTGAGCGAAGGAGGGAAAAGGCCTCCACATAGGGGAATCTCCTTTCACCCTTTTGAGCACTTGCAGAAGTTAAAAATGTCACGCAGAATTTGAGGATCTAGAGACCCCACTGTGGGCCATCGGTTTTGGTTATCTAATTGGTAATATGGCCAATGCTGTGTACAGAATTATTTTTTTATTGGTTATTCAAAACATTAAAAAGATGGCAGAATCACATTGGTTACACATCCACATTTTTACATAATTCCATAATAGTAACTGTTGTATTCTGCTACCTTTCCTATCCTCTACTATCCCCCCTCCCCTCCCCTTCCATCTTCTCTCTCTACCACATCTACTGTAATTCATTTCTCTCCTTATTTTTTTTCCCATTCCCCTCACAACCTCTTATATGTAATTTTGTATAACAATGAGGGTCTCCTTCCATTTCCATCCAATTTCTCTTTTCTTTCCTTTTTCTCTACAGAATTTGATGAGAAGCTTGAGATCCATCAGGCAGTCCCTGTATGCTCACATCCCCATGACTTACAGAAGAAGTTGGCTTTCCCCCCACACAGCCGTGATTTCATGTTGCTTTGATAGTCCACCAGGCAATCATAGTAATCTAGGCTAGCCAACCTGCATCTGGCTCGCTTGTCCCTACATTCATTATGTTTGTTTCCATTGTCTATGGTTTGGAAGGGATTTAATGGAATTTTAGTTGCATCCTCTTCATCAGGGATATCCCAATAGGAAAGACGTATAGCCAGCTGATAAATGTCTGGGTGGAGAGATGGTCACTAGTTACCTAAGTGGGCTGTATATGACATAGACCATACTTCTTTTCCAGTAGGATTTGTGATCAGCCATCGCTGCTGAACGGGCTGATGAGGGTTAGCACTACTGGTGGTCAAGGGGAGAGTCTATAGCTTTATCCACACGGCGAATACACAATTTGAAAGGGTTACCAGTCTTTTCCAGTTTCCAGCCAGAGTCTCAACAGGCCGCAGGCTTGAGATGAGAGGTATGGATCCAGGAAATGATTCTGTCTACCTTTACCGCTGTAGGTGTTATAAGTAGCACCTGGTATGGTCCTTTCAAGCGGGGTTCCAGGGATGACACCTGATGTCGTCTTACATAGAAAAAGCATCTTACTTGATGTTGATTTGGAGTCCTCTCGTCCCCAGGTTGTTAGGCAGTGGCCATCTGTTTTCACAGGTATCCTGAGTTCTTTCAAGTGCTTTAAGTCTGTCAAGCAAGGGGGTGTGAAAGAAATCGTTAGGTCTTAGAGTTGGGGTTAGATCCCTGACTGGAGGAGGGGCACCATAGAAAATTTCATAGGGGGTGAGGTTACACAAAGAAACAGAGGGAGTATTTCATGCATGAAACAGTTCATAAGGCAGGAGCATAGTCCAATATTTTATGCCGGTCTCAAAGCTTAATTTCGTTATGGTTTCTTTAATGGTTCTATTCATTCATTCTGCCTGTCCTGAACTCGGGGGTCTATAAGCACAATGTAATTTTCAATAAATCCCCAAGGTCCTGGCTAACCCCTGACTTATGTGGGTTATGAATGCCGGTCCATTATCACACCCTATTACTTTAGGCAGGCCGTATCTTGGAAAAATATCTCCCAGGATCTTCTTCACCACAATTTGCACTGTTTCTTTTTTCTCTTTTTTTCCTTTTCTTTTTTTTTTTTTGGTGGGAAAGGCTTCAATCCATCCTGAAAACGTATCTACAAAGACTAGGAGATATTTAAGTCCATAACTTGCTGGCTTTATTTCAGTAAAGTACACTTCCCAGAATTGTCCTTGTCTGGTTCCTCATAGGTGCTTTCCTGCAGGAAGCTTGGAAGGATAAGAATTAACCATTTGATGGACCTGACAGGCTTTTGTAAACCATTCAGTTATTTCCTTTAACTGTGATTCGGTTAGTGGAAAACTCTGTTCTTGATCCTTCATAAATGAATGTAGTTTCTTTAAACTAAGGTGAGTGATTTGGTGTACATTATCTACTGACATAGTTAGAGCTGTGAATATAGGAGTTTTTACTGAAGGATTTAGAAATTCCACTTGGGGGCCTTCAGGGTTAAAAGTTATTTTGGCCCAGAGCTTGGTGAGCAGAACTCTGCCCATCAATGGGGCCGGGCATTATGGGATTACTAGGAAGGAGTGATGAATTTTTCCTTTCCCCTGGTCCCAGGTCCTCTTATTTGTCCAAGCCCGATATTTACTGCAATTAGCCCCTTGAATTAGAGACCTTTTATTTGATAGAGGGCAAAATGGGGCCTTAATGGCTGAGTATATTGCCCCTGTATCCACTTCAATGTTTACTGGGGTGCCCTCCACTTCAAAAGTTAACCTGAGCTCGAGGAGGGGATCTGATCCCCAACTTTCTTAGTCATCCTCCAGAGTCAGGATGGCTGGCTGGCGTGGCTGTCTCTTTCTAGGGCTCTCTTTGGCCCAGTGTCCTTTTTCTTTACAGTAGGCACATTGATCTGAGGCCAGGGGTGGCCTCTAGTTTGGGCCGAGGTATCCCTTCCTGTCTCCATGTTTCCTATTTCTGGCCTATTTGTTGTTGTGACCAGGACCTGAGTCAATTCCTTAGTCTGTCTTTTGTTTCTTTTATCCTCCCTTTGCTTCCTTATCTTCCTCAGTTTCTCTCGTATGGTATACGTTTTTGGCTTCTCTGACTAAATCTCTCAAAGTCATATCTTGTAATCCATCTAAGTGTTGTAACTTTCTTTAAATATCCAGGGCAGCTTGCCCAATAAAGGCCATCATGACAGATGCCTTTTGAGCCTCTGCCTGCGTATCAAAAGGAGTATATCTCCTATATGCCTCCATAATTCTCTCTAGAAACATAGAGGGAGATACATCAGGCCCTTGAATAAACTCTATTACCTTGGCCAAATTAGTTGGTCGCCTAGCAGCCACTAAGATACCCGCTATTAGAGCCCGGAGATAAGTGGACAGATGCTCCCTACCTTCAAAGGTGTTGGGGTCCCAGTTTCGTTGATTCTAGGGAAAGCCGGGTTGAATATGTTGGGAAGTTGTGTCAGTCACCCATCTGGTCCGAGGATATTATTTTCTAGCTTCCAGGAGGATTCTCCTTTGTTCCTCTGTCATGAAGAGAGTCCCTAGGTGTTGGTGGCAGTCATTCCAAGTAGGCTGGTGTGAAAACATCTATGAATCAACCACACCTGAGAGACGAGTGGGGTCCTCTTTAAAAGGGGGATTGTTATTTTTCCAGTTATATAGGTCTGAAGAGGAGAAAGGCCAATACTGGTAGGCTTGCATTTTTTCCCCATGGCCATCATCAATCATTGGCACATAGGGACGGAGGGGGAGCATCACGGGAGTTCCAGGGTTTTCAACCTTTCATTGCCGGTGAGTTCCTTTAGCCGGGCCAGGTTCCTCCAGGGGAGGAGGGGCTGTGTATTCCGCGGGGGAGTTTTCTGGAGGGTGCTGGGCTGGCTTAGCTTCCTCCAATGGCGGAGAGGCTGAGTCAGCAGCAGGGGAATCACTTAGAGGGTGTTGGGGGTTGGGAGACAAGGGCAAGGGATAAGGTGAGGGATGAGAATCCAGTAGAGTTAAATCTTGTTACTTAGGCAGAAAAGAGGGTGGAGGAGGAGGAGGAACAGAGGGTTTGAGAGATCATGGGGGAAGGATTAGGAGCGGGGGCAGGGGCAAAGAAAGGCTTCTCCCATGGAGGAGATTTGCAGAGGTAATGCCAGGTTAAGATATATGGCTTTTGATCTGGATGGCTATGTGGCCCTTCCTGAAAGACAATATATCTGACTTTTTAGATTAGTGAGAAGTAGAAAAATCCTTCTAAGGGCCATCTGAATCCAAAGGTGGGCCATTCTGAGGCACAGAGAGTCTGCCAGGTCCAGCGGTTTACTGAAAAGGAAATATTCTGAGCCCTTAAGCGGAATTTGGTCCAGTGATCAAGGGTCAGGGACAGAGGCATTGAAGTGCTCTTTTCCATAATGAAAAATGCACAAACAGTAAAAGCAACGACACATGACACAGACAAGACAAGACAATAAAGACAGGAAATGGACGTCCGACACTGAGACGAGGACTGAGTAGCCGGCAATACCTGATGGGCTGGCAATACCGAATCTGAAACAAAATATCACTGAGATGAGGAGACTATTGTTCCTCGATTTTCAGAGTCCTCTGGGGTGTCCCTCAGGGTGGTGGCCTGTGGCTCTGTGACACATCTGTCAGCCACCGTGAGAGAGAGCTCACACTCTTCATTGACAGCCATTTTGCCAAGCTCTAACCTGAAACCTGACACCAGAAAGAGGCGCCTTACAAATCCCGAGAGGAGCCAGTTGGGGTCTCTCGTCCACTGCTGCCAGAACTCGGTGGAACCTCCATATGTAAAGGTCGGACGAGTGTCAGGCGAAGAGACCTCCAAGAGACTGTCTCATGCAAAAGCAAAGGGTTTATTGGGGGTCCAGCATGCTGGGGCTCAGAGCTCACTTCAATAGAGCAGAGAGTCCTGAGAACAGCTTAAACAGGGCTTATATACTTTCCTTGGGGAGGGCAGGGAGGGAAGTTAAGTATACAGAAAAATATGAAGAGACAACTCCCTATTTTACTAACTTTTCACTAACGACTATACTTTGCCAGATTTCTTAATGTCTCTAATGATATCTATTTTCCTACATATTTTTCCCAGTTCATCATTGTGACTGACTCTTCACATGTGCTGACATTTACATTTACTCTATACCCGAAAAGCTATAGCTAAAGAACTTTTGGTGCAAATTCTATACTCACTCTCCTTTCTAAACTACCGACTATCTTCTTAATCTTACCAACTATCACTTTTTGACTGGAAGTTATCTTTGACAATCAATCATCCAAGCCACAAGGTCCAATGCAATTGTATATCGATGTACCTGAGACATCTGTGAAGAAAATAAATCAAAGCTAAGTATCACAATCAAGGTCCTAATACACTTCTGGGTTTTAAATCTTACCTAGATTTCTGTTTTCATACTTATATTTTACCTATATATACTTGTAATTATCACAGGTCATCAATACCATTATTCATCCAGCTGAATGATTCCTAACCCAGATCAAACCTGTTATTAACCCTAACCATACACTGTTGCCTCAATCTAACTTTACAGAAGAGCAGGGACAGAGATGGTCTTACAATGCAAAAATGTAGGATTCCTTCCAACTACTGAGAAACTCAAAGGTCCATGCAAAAATGATCCCTGCAGAAGTTGTAGGCAGCTATGTAGGAACTGAGAGAGCAAAAGTCATCTTCCATTGTAAAAAACCTGGTCAGGATGAAGGAATGTGTCAGAATCAGCCTCTGTCTTCTTAATTTAGAGAAGAAGGACCCAACCAGGCCTGTGTTGAGAGCTGTTCCTGGGTGCCTATGGTTGATATACCATTCTAAGTTGTGGAAGTGTCACAGGAAGTAGGGGCAGCCTCCATTTCATGGGACTCATTGAAGCAACTGTTAGGACAACGTGGTTGCCAAGGCAGTGACCTTATTCACTTCCTGAAGGAAGTGACCTCACCTCACAACCTTGGTGACAGAACTCTCTGAACTTGGGATCCAGGAAGCCAGTCACCAAAATCCAGTCCCAGTCCCACTCCCAGGGGTCTCACTTGCTTGGATTTACCAAGGACAGATTTAGTCTTTCTTGGTACCTACTGATGTGAGGATGGCCAAATGCCAGAAAGCTCTGAAAAGTCGCCTTTACTGAGAAAGCAGGTATTGGATCACCGCTGGCTCCTCAGTACTTCAAAATGTTGACCAAAGAGACCAGATCTGAGACAGGACATGCCATTTTGGGGGAATAAAATATGGTCCACAATTAGAGAAACTCTGGATAGTCACAGACCTACTTCGGAAAAGGAGGTGCCTTTGTGGGTGTGGGTGTGAGCTTGTGGATTTGTCTCATGTTCTCAGAATAGGTAGGAAAGTCGGTATGTTTGGTTTGGTGTAGACTGTTTCGAGTAAGTCGTTTGACAAGGCGAGTGTTTCTATGTCTGTGTATCCCACGGTGTCCATGGTTGTAGACATTAGAAAAGAGAATGCATCAATTGATATGTCCTGTCTAGTTGAAAGCTTCCCAGCATTCATCCTGCCCAATTTATGAATGGATTTCAGCTTGCCTTATCGATGGGCAACACTTGCTATCTTTCAAAGTTTCTGCTTTCTTCCTGAATTCTGGCCACTCTCCAGAATAGGCTCATGGTTTTGTGTTCAATATATGTACCACTTCCAAGCCCTGTGACATCGCCATGTACTGGATAGCTGAAGGGAATGGCGAGCATCTCAGAAAACTCAGATATCAGTGTGATCAGGAGAGTCTCAGTGGAGAAACCCTGCTTTGGGCCTTTTAATTACCAATTGTTCTGCTGCCCTGAATGTCTGAAAATTCTTTGCCTCAGGCCACCCCTTTTTGAAGCCTGAAAAAAACTGTTTTCACATGGAAATGGATGGACATCACCTGAGGCTTTTTGCTTAATTCCTTTGGAAGGGATGTGTCTGAATCAGCCTTTTGGCCCTGTGTGAGGCTTAGGCTTAGATTCTCAGCACCTGATAGATCTAAAGAAAGATCCCATGTGTGCATCCAAAACCAAAATAGCCAAAAGAGCAGTCATTCTGGATGAATTCTCTCCCCTTCCTTTGTGAGGTTCCAGACCTACATCAAGTTAGAATAGGAATGCTTTGGGTCAAATAATTTCTTCAAAGCCCTGCAGAGGCTAGCCCACAGGAGCTTGGGTTTCCTCATGTCTCCAATTCAGACAAAGAATCTAAACCCCACAGTCAGTAGTCCTCAAATTGGAGAAGCAGAGAAGTATTAACAGCAGGCCTATGTGATCACACCAGTTTCACAGGAAGGGTGTCCAAGCCACCCTGTTTTTAGGCACATTAGGGGCAAGGGAGATTATTTTGGAGACTGTCTTGGTCTGCACCCCTCATAGAAACATCCAACCAGAGGTTATGAAGAGTGTTTATATGAAAGATCATGAGGGCCATGTGGGAGTGTGTTGGTTTTAATTGTGGTCATTTGTGTGGTGTTTGGAAGAGATGACTGGGTCCACCTTGACATGAACTCTGGTGTGATTCCCCTAAGAGACTGAGTTCTGGAACTGACCTCAGAGATGTATTGCCATGAATTGTGTTGGGATGTTAAGAGTCCACGCATGAGAGTCGTCCTTGGAAACTGAGATGTATGCCCAGGTTGTATTTCCACAAAGCACTGGGAATCACAGCCAAGATATCACATGATTTTATTCTGAAAGACTTGGCAGCCATAGTTGAGAGTCAAAACACACATGGACTTCACATTGTAGACCTCAATGGGCCTGGATTCACGTGACCATTTAGCCACTCTTTGGGAAGCCTTGCCTGTGAGAATTCTCCATAGCTTTCATTGACATGAGCTTCCTCAAAATTTATGGTTCTGGATTGATTTGAAACGTACAGTGCCTCCAACTTCATCTTTCAAATATGGCTAGATAAATACCAAGAAATTTTTGAAATTCCCATGACCAGGTGGCACTGGAGAACCTTTGGATGTCCTGTTGCTGATCATGAGTATACCAGACAGTGCCTTGATTGACTGGAGTTTCATGAAAATGGTGTAGAACAGAGATGCCAATAAATTGGAGCCTGCTGATTAGTGGGCCTAGAGCAGTAGTGGGCAGGTGTGTGATAAAACATTTGTGGTGGGGCCATGTGGATCTGCCATTAGCTTCCAAATGTCTTGTGACTGACATGGTGCAGCAAGCAGTCCCTTCTATGTAAAGGCATCTTGTAATATTGAGAAGTTTCAGGGCAAGTTTCAGAATCAAGTTGCTATGGTCAATGGGGAAAGCTATGTGGGATAGAAGCATGGTTGGTGCATTGTCCTGCAGAAACTGACCCACCACACGTGACAGAACTCCCTCCAGCACTGTGTCCCAGTTGACCTCTTTGTATTTTGTGAAGCAAATATGAAACTCCCAGTGAAGTCGCAAGAAACACCATGAAATTTTTAGGATCACAAAATGGCTTCACACTCCACACGGGGAGACACTTAGACCCCAGTGGCCACAGTTTAGCTGCAAATAGCAAATTCAGCACTGCTGCTCATGTTCAGTGGAAAATAAGAAACCATGTCCTCCAGATCACATAGATGCAGACCCACCTTTATTGGTCTCACTAGAAACGAAGCTAAAGCACTTGACAACAACATATGTTTCAAGTGCCCAACCTCAGAGGCAGTTCCACAAGAAGTCTTTAGGCCAGAAGAGCTCCAGTTTGTGGAGTGTTTACCCTGTCCCTTACTTTTGGAAACTCCTTAGCATATTCTATTCCAGATATGTATTCACAGATTTTCTAACTCTTCTCCTCTAATTTTGTCTTACTTGGGGAGTAGGTAATGTCAAGCCATTGTTCTGGATGACAGTGGGAACAATTTTTTGTAGCACATATTTGCATACACATTGGATTCATTTTAAAATTTTCCAGTCAAAATAGTGAATCCCTCACACTAACCCCTACGCTACTAAACTCTGACTACTAATCGTAATATGATGGAGAATAATAACCCAAACAGAATTGAAATACAAGCAGTTCAGAGGAGGCATCATGTATAGTTGGACTTGCCTTTTGCATTATATAGGGTAGGAGTTATGAATCTAGTCAATTTTTTGGTTGAAAGAATTCTCCATGTTTTTTTAAAGTTAACAAATATGTGAATTCCTGTCTCCCTTTCTCTGTAGTCTATTTAGCACATGTAGTTTTATATGCACATATAGAATCATACCTGGTATCACACGTATATTTTTGGTGAGGTGGCTGACTTGGCATATAGAAATTGTGAGAAGATATCACTCCTTCTAAAAGCTGTTGGAACTGAGAATTCAACCTATGGGTGATCCTCATATTTGAATAGCATTATACATAAATCCATGTTCAGTAAAATGAATGTTTTTGAATCTGTGGATGATATGTATTTCATGATGAATTTCAATTGGCATATATAATGCTACTTTTTAATGTCTCTCTGTGTGTGTCTGTATGTATATATATATATATATATATATATATATATATATATATATATACCCTCCAGATTTTTCAAAATATGAAATATATGTGTCTTATTATGCACTCCCAAATTTCATTCATATTCATGTATGTGGATTTATAATCTACTTTTCAAAAGATTATTCTCAGAAATATTCATCCACCTGAAATACATTTTGGTTTATTAGTACTGAAAACTATCTTCAGTAAATGGTGCATAGAAATCCTAATATTTTGACATTGCAAGATGGCCATGAATAGAGTGCATCAGACCCTTTGTACTGCGCAACTTCACATGTGAATAAGGAGTTAGAATGACGAAAAAGTATCTTGTTAGGATCTTACAGAAAAATGAGTGTGCCTGGAACCTAGAAGAATGATTTCCACCACCGAGGTCCGGTAATTGAGTCTCAAACAAGAGCCAACTATGCGACCGAAGATCTGGGGTGACTGATCCTTGCGGCCCGTGCCGTGGCTACAGATGGCGGGCCTCCACCGTGAAGCGACCTGCATGCAGGGAGAAACGTTGCTGCGGATTCTGTGAAATCCGGCTGGCTCACCCGCCACTGAGCCCGGGGCTGAGTTTGGGATTTCAGATGGGGAAGAAAGCGTTACAGTTCTATCCCCCACAACCGAAACTCCACCGAGGAAACCAACGGCCACCATCTTGGAGAGCTGAAGTATCCACCGCCACTCTCCGACAGATTGCAACAACAAAACAGGTGTGTGTTACTCAGCTTATCTCCCATACAGCAGGTAATTCGCAAAAATTCTCTCTTAGGCTTTCCGGGGGAGGGATTACCAAAGAAAGCCTTCATAAAGATGGGGGGAAAACTAGTGGCACCTGACCTTCAACTTCCCCTCCCATCACTGGTGAAAACAAAACTTGTCTAGCCAGCACAATGGGTGGGGCAAGCGGAAAAAATCAAAACAATAGAGTGCCGGGGTTCCCAATAGACACCCTCCACACCCAAGAAACGGCAGGCAAAGAGTACAGTTTGAGCTGCCAAGAGGCATCACTCAGGGGAAATCTGGTGTAGCAGGGGAAATCAAGACTCGCAAAGGAAACCAGGGGACCAGAGGACAGACACGCGTGACTAGGAGGCTGGAGAACACCTGCCCACCAGCAACCAATCACCCGCTGGCAGCCTGCGCAATTGGGCAGCTAGAGATCACCCGCCCGCCAGTGACAGCCCATTCGCTGATTGCACGACTGGATGGCTGGAGACCGCCCACCCTCCAGCGACCAGGAGGTGAAACAAACCAGAGACAGTCCAGTCCCACCCGCCCATTCAAACACCCCGGCAAGGAGCCTGGGGCCCGCCATAGCAGACAGGTGACATCACTGGAGCTCAGCTGTCGGAATTCCTTCCAAGTGGAATCCACTTTTGCAGGCATAGTCTACAAACACAAAAGAGAGACAACAGAGATATATAAAACCAAAACAAATCTATTGAAGAAAGCAGAAACACAGCAATCAAATAGAGCTGAAAATTAACGTTAACATCATAAAAAAACAAGGGAAAAAAAGGTGTGCAAAAAAATGCAGGACAACTAAATTCTACAGGAGGACCGTGAAGCATCAGAAATAGGGATAGGGAAAAAACTCAAGGCATACCTAACTCAGATGGAAAGGAATATTAGGGAAGACATGAGGCAGCAAGTCCAAGCAATAAAAGTATATTTTGAAAATCAAATAAACAAACAAATTCAAATGGCAAAGAACGAGCTTTACCAGGAGATAGAGACCTTAAAAAGAAATATCAAACAGTAATCCTAGAAATGCAGGAAAGTATAAACCAAATTAAAAACTCAAACGAAGAATATTACAAATAGACTAGATCAATTAGAAGTTAGAACGTCAGATAATGAAGACAAAGTTTGTCAACTTGAAAAGAATATAGTAAACACAGAAAAGATGCTTAAATCCCATGAGCAATCTATTCAAGAGATATGGGATGTCATAAAAAAAAAACAAATTTGAGAGTCATCGGGATAGAAGAAGGCATAGAGATTCAAACCAAAGGAATGGACAACATATTAAATGAAATAATTCTAGAAAATTTCTCAGAGATGAAAGATGGAATGGATTGCCAAATCCTGGAAGAGTACAGGACCCCAAGCATTCAAAACCATAATAGACCAACTCCAAGACAAATAATTATGAAGATAGCCAGAACAAGGACATACAGAACAAAGAGAGAATATTAAAAGCTACGAGAGAAAGTAGGCAGATTACATTCAGGGTAAACCAATTAAGCTAACGACTGATTTTTCATCACAAACTTTGAAAGCAAGAAGATCCTGGAACAATGTATTTCAAACGCTCAAAAATAATGGATTCCAACCAAGAATACTGTATCCAGCAAAATTAAGCTTCAGATTTGACAATGAAATTTAAGTCTTTCACGATAAACAAAAGCTAAAAGAATTCACAGCCAGAACACCAGCAGTGCAAAGCATTTTGAGCAAAATACTACAAGAAGAGGATTTGAAAAGTAATGCCTGAAACTAGCAGCGGGAGGTATCTCAGTAAAGGGAGAGGAAAATAACCAAAAAGTAAAAACTAACCAAAATAAATAAATAAGTAAATAAATAAATAAATAAATAAATAAACAAACAAACAAACAAACAAACAAACATGACTGGAAGTAGAAATCATATTTGAATTGTAACCTTAAATGTTAATGGCCTAAACTCACCAATCAAGAAACATAAGCTAGTAACCTTGATCAAAAAAAAAAAAAAAATCCAACAATATGCCCTTCAGGAGACTCATAGGATAGGTAAAGACATACAGAGGCTGAAATTAAAAGTTTGGGAAAAATCATACCACTCACATGGCCCTCGGAAGCAAGCAGGAGTGGCCATACTCATATCGAATAAAATCAACTTCAAACCTACGTTAATCAAAAGGGATAAAGAAGGACACTATATACTGTTAAAAGGAACCTTGCACCAACAATGCATAACCATTATCAATTTGTATGCACCAAACAATTGAGCTGCAACACTCATAAAACAAACTCGCATCAAGTTCAAGAGTCAAATAAACTACAACACAATAATTATGGGTGACTTCAACACACCGCTCTAGCAATTAGACAGATCCTCTAGACAAAAACTGAATAAAGAAACCTTGAAATTCAACAGCACACTTCACTGACATGTATAGAATATATCAACCATCAAAAAGTGGATACACGTTCTTCTCAGCAGCACATGGATCCTACTCAAAGATAGACCATATATTATGCCATAGGGCAATTCTTACTAAATATAAAGTCGTGGAGATAATACCATGCACCATATCTGATCATAATGGAATGAATCTGGAAATCAATGATAAAAGAAGGAAGGAAAAATCCTACATCACATGGAAAATGAACAACATGCTACTGAATGATCAATGGTTTACAGAAGACATAAAGGAGGAGATAAAAAAAATTTGTAGAGACAAATGACAATACAGACACAACATACTGGAATCTATGGGACACAATGAAAGCAGTTTTAAGAGGGAAATTCATTTCTTGGAGTTCTTTCCTCAAAAAAAAGCAAAAAACAGCAAATAAATGAACTCACACTACACCTCAAAAACCTAGAAATGGAAGAGCAAAACAACAGCAAATGTAGTAGAAGACAAGAAATAATTAAAATTAGAGCAGAAATCAACGAAATTGAAACAAAAAAAAATTGAAAATATTGATAAAACTAAAAGTTGGTTCTTTGAAAAAATAAATAAGATTACAGGCCCTTAGCCATGCTAAGGAAGAGAAGAAAAGAGAGAACTCAAATTACTAACATACGGGATGAAAAAGGCAATATCACAACAGACACTCCAGAAATAAGAAGATAATTAGAAAGTATATGGAAACCCTATGTTCCAATAACATAGATGATAGTGAAGAAATCAATAAACTTCTTAAGTCATGCGATCTGCCCAGATTGAGTCAGGAAGACACACACAATTTAAACAGACCAATAACAAAGGAAGAAATAGAAGAAGCCATCAAAATACTACCAACCAAAAAAAGTCATGGACCGGATGGGTATACAGCAGAGATCTACAAAACCTTCAAAAAGGAATTAATACCAATACTTTTCAAGCTATTTCAAGAAATAGAAAAAGAAGGAACTCTTCCAAATTCATTCTATGAGGCCAATATCACCCTGATCCCAAAACCAGACAAAGACACTTCAAAGAAAGAAAACTACAGACCAATATCTCTAATAAACTTGGAAGCAAAAATTCTGAATAAAATCTTGGTGAATCGAATACAAAAGCATATCAAAAAAATTATGCACCATGATCATGTAGGATTCATCCCTGGGATGCAAGGCTGGTTCATTATACGGAAATCAATAAATGCTATTCACCACATCAATAGACTTAAAGACAACAACCATATGATCGTATCGATAGATTCAGAAAAAACATTCGACAAAGTTCAGCATCCCTTTATGTTGAAAACACTAGAAAAACTAGGGATAACAGGAACTTACCTCAAGATTGTAAAAGCTATATATGCTAAACCTCAGGCTGGCATCATCCTAAATTGAGAAAAGCTGAAGGCATTCCCTCTAAAATCTGGAACAAGAGGGATGCCCTCTATCACCACTTCTATTTAATTCAGTTCTTGAAATACTAGGCATAACAATTAGACAGACAAAAGAAATTAAAGGCATAAAACTAGGAAAAGAAGAACTTAAATTATCGCTATTTGCGGATGACATGATAATATATTTAACAGACCCAAAAGAGTCTACAGAGGAACTGCTAGAGTTAATAAATAAATTCAGCAAAGTGGCAGGATATACAATCAACACGCATAAATCAAAGGCATTCCTGTATGTCATCAGCAAAACTTCTGAAAATGAAATGAGGAAAACCACTCCATTCAAAATATCCTCAAAGAAAATAACATGATTGGAAAAACAATTAAATAGTTGGGAATCAACCTAACAAAAGAGGTGAAAGATTTATAAATGAAAACTACAGAACCCTAAAGAGATAGAAGAAGATCTTAGAATATGGAAAAATATACCCAATTCATGGATAGGCAGAACTAGCATCAACCAAATGGCGATATTACCCAAATTCTCTACAGGTTTAAATTGATGCCAATCAAAATCCCAACGACATTTCTTGTAGAAATGATAAAGCAATCATGAAATTCATATGGAAAAACAAAAGACCCAGAATAGCAACAGCAATTCTAAGCAGGATGTTTGAATCTCGAGGTATAGCGATACCAGAGTTCAAACTGTACTATAAAGCAATAGTAACAAAAACAGCATGGTACTGGTACCAAAACAGGCAGGTGGACCAATGGTACAGAATAGAGGACATAGAAACCAATCCACAAAATTACAACTTTCTTATATTTGATAAAAGGGGCTAAAAACCTGCAATATACGAAGGACAAATGGTGCTAGAAAAATTGGAAATCGATATGCAACAAAATGACACTGAATCCCTTTCTCTCACCAAGCAAGGAAGTTAACTCAAAATGGATCAAAGAGCTAGATATCAAATCAGAGACACTGCATCTGATGGAAGAAAAAGTTGGCTACGATCTACATACTGTGGGGTCGGGCTCCAAATTCCTTAATAGGACACCCATAGCCCAAGAGTTAATAACAAGAATAAATTAATGGGACTTACTTAAACTAAAAAGTTTTTTTTTTCTCAGCAAGAGAAACAATAAGAGAGGTAAATAGAGAACCTACATCCTGGGAACAAATTTTTACCCCTCTCACTTCAGATAAAGCCCTAATATCCAAAATATACAAAGAACTCAAAAAATTAAAAAATAAGATAACAAATAACCCAATCAACAAATGGGCCAAGGACCTGAACAGACACTTCACAGAGGAGGACATACAATCAATCAACAAGTACATGAAAAAATGCTCACAATCTCTAGCAGTCAGAGAAATGCAAATCAAAACCACCCTAGGATACCATCTCACTCAGGTAAGATCGGCAGCCATTAGGAAGTCAAACAACAGTAAGTGTTGGCAAGGATGTGGGGAAAAGGGGACACTTGTACACTGCTGGTGGAACTGCAAATTGGTGCAGCCAATTTGGAAAGCAGTATGGAGATTCCTGTGAAAGCTGGGAATGGATCCACCATTTGACCAAGCTATCACCCTTCTTGGACTATTCCCTGAGGATCTTAAAACAGCGTACTATTGGGATACTGCCACATCAATGATCATAGCGGCACAATTCACAACAGCTAGACTGTGGAACCAACGTAGATGGCCTTCAGTAGATGAATGGATTAAAAAAAATGTGAAATCTACACACAATGGAGTATTACGCAGCACGAAAAAATTACAAAATCATAGAATTTGCAGGGAAATGTATGGCATTAGAGCAGAATATGCTAAGCAAAGCTAGCCAATCCTTAAAAAACAAATGCCAAATGTCTTCTTTGATATAAAGAGAGCAACTAAGAACAGAAAGGGAGGAAGAGCATGAGGAAAAGATTAACATTATACATAGACGAGTGGGGGGAGAGAAAGGGAGAGAGAACAGAAAGCATATGGAAATGGTAGAATACCCTCAATGATACACAAAATTACACATAGTAGGTTGTGAGGGGAAATGGGGCGGAAATAATGGAGAGAATTAAACAACAGCACATGAGGTAGAGAGGGAAGATGGGAGGGGAAAGGAGGGGGGATAGTAGGGAATAGGAAAGGTAGAAGAATACAACAGTCACTAATATGCCATTATCTAAAAATGTGAATGTGTAAGCAATGTGTTTCTGCAATTCTTATTTGTTAAAAAAATGGGAGTTCATAAACCAAATGAGAAAAATGTATCAAAGATGATATATCATGAGCTTTGTAATGTTTTGAACAACCAATAAAAATAAATAAATAAATAAAGGTTTAAAATTGAGTGGGAAGAAATCAGCTAAAAAAGGGTTGAGATGCATTCATTTTGCTAAGCAGAAACTTTGTTTTGTGTAGTTGTAACTATCACAAATTTATTTTACCACAAATTTGGCTTTTGAAAATGCACATAAATTGAGATTAAAGGATAATTCACCTACCTTCATGAAAAATTCATAGCATTTCCTATATTTTTCATATTTCATTTTTTTAGTTAATATTTTGTCATGGACCAGGTCTAGCCTTAGGCTATTCTTCCAGAATACTACCTCATCTGACAAGTTCGTACAATGTATTGGATTTTTCTTTTCATCTTTTATTTAATTGTTTCTAGCTAATAATGTGTATTTCTCCTTATCTTTATTTGGACATACATACCCAACTATATCTTTGCATTTTATGTTTTACTGGGGAAGAGACTCATCAAAAGCTCTTTGTTATATGTATTAACAATCAAACATTCAGAGCATGCAATTATTCTTAATTTTGCATGAAAATATCTTTGTACCATTTTTCTTATAAAGATTTAGAATTATTAATAATGCCCCTGCTGTAATAATTAACTACTTACAAGAAGAATTAAACAATTGACTTTATATCAATTATGAATATGAAAAGTACTAAAATAAATATTTGGCAATTAATACACAATTGATAGAAATTGAAATCACGAGAATGCCATTTAAATTGTCAGTGCATATGGTCCTTAAATAATAGGTTTTTTAAAAATTTTTCTCTAATTCATAAGATATATTATGCCATATTATAGCTTAATGTGATATAAAACCTTAAATTATCAGTATAGACAAATAAGAAAGATACCTGTTTACTTAAATATGTTTAATTGATTTTCACTGTAAGATATTAATTCTGGAAGACTTGAGAATTAAGAAAGATATGGTCTATACTATATTATATCTAACAGGCTAATCAAAGTACTTTAAATATAAATGTATATATACATATATAATATATGTAATGCATATGCATGAATGTAGATACATATATATAATAAATGTATAGTAATATATCTATCAGGTTATTATAATTTTAAAATTTTCTCAAGAAAAAAGAATGACTATAAAAAACAGTCTTGAATTTATATTTCATAGCAAGATACTGTTTGTAATGACATGAGAGAAAAATTGATATGGATGGAAAATGAAAAAGGAAGAGAGAGAAGGGGGAAAATGAGGAAAAAGTGAGTAAAGAAGAGGGAGAGGCATATTCGATCTTAAGAAAAAAGTGGAGGGGCTGGGTTTGTGGCTCAGTGGTAACATGATTGTCTAGCACGTGTGAGGCACTGGGTTCTATTCTCAGCACCACATAAAAATAAACAAAATGAAGGTCCATCAACAACTGAAAAATAAAAAATAAAAAAGTAGAAATATCACCAAAATTCCAAGCTTTTTTGAATGTTAAATAAAAAACAATATGTTACATAGCCTTATGTAATTTCTAGACTCCCCAAAATAGTCATTAAATGTTAGATCATTAGTGCTATAACTAAAAATCCATTGTTCCTTCCTCTACATTCTGTGGCATGCTAGTACTAAAATAAATTGTATTATAACACCAAAAAAAAAAAGCCAAATCATAATATTTCTACAGTAACTGACACGAGTTTAACATCAATGCAAGCAGATTCCTATGGGACATGATGTGCATTTTGACGTTCATTTTTATTCAACACTGGAACATTACTATTTCTTCAGTTTATGCACATCATAGGATACATATTTCATCCACAATTTAGCAAATTTATACGCATTTGTTTAACTTCAAATCACTTCCTGCTTCAGAACCCATGTATGCCTCCATGTTTCTTGACTGCTCTTTTCATGAGACTTCTTTCCAAACACATTATTTTCGATTTCCATTATCATATTTGAAGCAAAACACCCGTCATGATAAACCATAACCCTAATATTACCTTTAAATGTATAAGTGGTTGGAAAGAATGATTGTATATCAATATAAGATTTCTTACTTAGTTACAGATATCAATTCAATCCATTATTTAAAGTGGAACCAGTTATATTATTTATTCACAGTATGGTCTATTCATGTATTATCTCTATATTCATAGACACAGGGTACACCTCTTTGTACCCCCAATACTAATTTATACATCTTCAAAATATTGCTCCCAGAAATGGTGGAACAAATACATGTAACCTGATCTACATATACATTTTATCACAGTAATAATCTGAACAGAAAAAGCAAAGTTCTCACTTATGATTGTACCACACCTAAATGGAAAGTGAACACGGATTACTAAAAACAACCATGTCCAGGTTGCCTAATGTTCTCAAATGAAAATCCTATTGGTGACTACATATTTGTTTCTTCCAAAGATTATATATTCAAACTCAACCCTGTTGAATATGTCTAAAGCTGTCACTCACTTTACACTTTGAATGATTTTGTAATGTGTCTATTGATATCTGCTTTTCTACATATTTTCCCCAGTTCATCATTGTGACTGAATCTTCACATGTGCTATCACTAACATTCACTCTCTAACCGAAACCCTATTGCTAAAAAACTTTGGTCCAAATCCTATATTCACTCTTCTTCCTAAACCTACTTACTGTCTTCCTAATCCTACCGACTATCCCTTTTTGACTGGATGTTCTCTTCTACATTCAATCATTCAAGGTACAAGGTCCTATGCCATTGTATATCGATTTATCTGAGACATCTGTGCAGAACGTAATTCAATGCTAAGTATCCCAATCAAGGACCCAATGACCTTCTGGGCTTCAAATCTTACTTAGATTTCCCTTTTCGTTCATATATTTCACCTCTATATTCTTATAAATATCGCAGGTTCCCAATACCATTGTTCATCCAGCAGAATGGTTCCTAATCAAAATTGAAAATGTTATTAACATTAACCATACACTGTTCCCTCATTCTAACTTTACAGAAAAGCAGTGACAGTGTTGGTCTTACAATACAGGAATGTATGGGATCTTCCACCTGATGAGAACCTCAAAGGTATGTGCAGAAATGATCCCTGGAGAAGATGTAGGCAGCTATGAAGGACCTGAGAGAGCAAAAGTCATCTTCCATGGAAAAAAACCTGGTAGGATGAAGTTCGGTGTCTGAATCAGCCTCTGTCTTCTTAATGTAGAGAAGACAGAATAACCAGGCCTTTTGGAGAGCTGTTCCTGAGCGCCTATGGATTATATCCCATTCTAACTTATGAAAGGGTCACAGAAAGTAGGGGTAGCCTCCGTCTAAAGGGACCATAAGAAGCAACTGCTAAAACAAAGTGGTTGCCAAGGCAGTGACCTCATTCAGTTCCTGAAGGAAGTGACCTCACCTCACTTCCTTGGTGTTGGAACTCTCTGAACAAGGGATCCAGGAAGCCAGGCACCCCGAGCCAGTCCCAGTCCCAGTCCCAGTTGTCTCACTTGTTTGGATTTACCAAGGACAGGCTCAGTCTTTCTTGGTACCTACTGATTTGAAGATGTCCAAATGCCAGAAGATCTCTGAAGAGGGGCCTTTCCTGAGAAAGAAGGTAGTGGCTCACCGCTGGTTCCTGTCAACTTCACAGAGTTGACCAAGGAGACCAGATCTGAGACAAGACAGGCCATTTCGGAGGAACATAGTATGGCCCAGCAGTCAGAGAACACTCCGAATAGTCACAGACCTACTTGGGGGAAAGAGGTGCCTTTGTGGGTGTGGTTGTGGGTTTGTGGTTTGTTCTCATGTTCTGAGAATAAGTTTTTTCAGATATCAGCTCCGGAGCCCAGAAATTAATTCTCATTGGGGCTAAGGTTCCCCACAAGTGAGATTTGAAATTGGCGCTGGCTGCAGAGTTAATAAGGGCGGGGACTTTTAACGCCACTGCAGAAAATAAGAAGGTAGGAAGAAGAAGTCCTTAGGTGCCATGTTGGGGTTTTTCTCTGGGCTATGGCTGCCATTTATACTTTTCATAACATTCCTCCCTTTTTGTTTTCTTAGAAAGTTGGGCATTGTTTGTCATTTCTGGCTGCTTCCTGCTGTGTGGGGGTGCTGTGGGGCCTAGAAAGGGAAGTGGACAAATGCTCGGGGGCCAGCTCTGGTTATATCATGTCAGCCAGAAATAAAACCCAGTGGTATAGATAGCTACTTCAGTAGGGGTAAACTCTATGAAAGTTCCCTGATGCCACAAGTTGTCGATGGCATGAAACCAGTCCTGGAGGAGGAGATTGTTGGTATCAGATACTGGTCCTGTAACAGAGACTCTAGGAAATACTGGAAGCGTTGCCTGGACATGGCGTCACCAGCACCTGAAGAAGATCAGAGCGAATAAAAACAGAATGAAGATAAAAATTAAACAAAGGTCAATTTTTGGCAGAAGTTCCATGTTGGGGGACTGACATAGAAGAGGCCAAGGGCCATGAGGAAGCTTAGAAGATCATAAAGACTCATGAATTCAGGATGGCAGATTAAGAGGTTCTCCAAGCTCGTTGCCTCCCGCTGTCTGATGTACGTTGCATTCCATCGTGCCTGGTAGTGAGCTTCATCACTGAGTGAACTGTTCTCTTGGAGATGTTAGGGGTTCATCGGTCATCAGAGGATGGTAGTGCCTAAGCAAAAGCTGGTTGAAATTTTGATTAGAAATTTTTTGCAGTTGGGTTTGAAGGAACTTCATTATGCATGGCAAGAGAGCACAAAAAGGGAGCATCCCAATAAGGGGCCCCAAGATAGGTAGTAAGTACATGGCAAGATAGGATTGGAAGAACCCTGTAATGGGATTGGAGGAGCTAGGTTTGAGCAATTTGGTCAATAATTCCTGCAATTTAACAACATTTTTTTCTATCAGCCCAGATTCATTAACATAATAGCAACATTCCTCTCTGAGGAATAGGCATGTACCCCCTTTTTCTCCAGTGAGAAGATCAATTGCCCTTTGGTTCTGTAAAGCCACTTGTGCCAATGAAGTAATCTGGTGCTGCAAGGAACCCAGAGACTCAGCAGTGGTATCGAGTGCTTCCTGCAGTTTTTGTTGCAGGTCTTTGGATGCCCATAGAGCATGACCTATAGCTCCACCAGAGAGTCCGAGACCTGCCACTGAGGTTGTTAAAGTGAGGCCTACCAGAACCGGAAGAAAGACTGCCCTACGGGTTCAGGAAGGTAGGGCCAACTGTCGGAATTCGGTGGGAGCATACAAAGACAGCTGAGGAACTACAGTAACCAAGAAACAGGTGCCAGAGACATTGATCGTTGAGGTACTTAAAGACCCATTACACCAGAGGAAATGTCCAGGTTCCATAAACGCAGGGCTCGATTGGATGCTTCAGCTCAAGGAACAAATTGGTAAAGGATTCATTATTGGCAGGTGGAAACAGATGAAAGGAAATAAAGTATTGGTGGAATAACTTTCCCACAGTGGGATACATGTCACATGTAGGGGTTGTCCTTTCTTAGAGAAATTGTAGGTTTTTGCTGAAATATTTCCTGCGCTAATGGGACTAAGTGAAGCACAGAGAAAGCACTGAGAAGGAGGCACAGAAAGAGTGGTGGAGTTTAATAATCGAAGCGATTGGTGTAACAAATTGAGCCATGTGTCAGGGGTCAAGGTCAGCACCTGTGTCCAGTAGCCCATTAAACTCATGTCCTTGAATATTTAGTTTTAGCATTGGACGAACATCTAAATTTAAAGACAACATAGCCCAATCTACACCTGTGGAGCCTAATCTCCTGGAACCTCTTTCTACACTACAACTTGGAAATGTATTATGTAGGCTGGGTATTATTAAGAACTGTGCTATTCTATCTCCAGGTGAAATTACTGATATACCTCTTAGAAAACTAGCTATAATATTTATTTCACCTACATAATCGGAATCAATTACCCCAGGACTTATCAAAAGTCTTTTTAATGTAGATGATCTACGTCCCAATAATAAGCCTACAATTCCTTGGGGACGACGACCTTTTACTCCTGTGGGAATGATTTGAACTCCCATCTCTGGAGTTAGTACTGATCTGGCGGAGGAACAGATGTCCAACCCTGCGCTCCCTCCGGTTTGTCTGATGAGGGATTTAATAGACAATGTGTCCTGGGCACTACCCTGATGGTGTTGCTGGGTTCCTCCACTGCCCCGTAGATTTGTGGTTGTGGGCCCCAGAGCATTGGGCCCCCCTCTCCGTTTTTGGCAATGGAGCCTGATGCCTTTCTCCACAATATCTGTTTTTTGATAAGGGAGTACCGTCAATGGTGGTTTGAGAACGGCATTCATTAGCCCAATGTCTCCCTCTACAGCATCGTGGGCAAATACTAGGTATTCTATTTCTTTGGTACCTACTTTTGTTAAACCCTCCTCCTATGGGGCAATTCCTTTTAAAATGTCCTGTTTGTTCACAATTGTAGCATGTTTTAGGCCTGGCATCTAAAGCCTGTTGTACTGTAGCTGCCAAGACTTGCCCTTGTTCATTAATATCACTACATAATTTAATATATGTGTTTAAATCTTCATGTCTCCATAGTCTAATAACCTCTCTGTAGCAACAATTTGCTTGGTCATAAGCCAGTTGTTTTATTAATGGCATTGCTTGTTTTGTATCCCCCAAAATTTTGGCAGCTGTTTGAATTACCCTATCTACAAAGTCAGCGTAAGGTTCATTAGCTCTCTGCATTACCTTAGATAGCTGACCTTGTAAATCTCCATGTCCTTCTAAAGTCTTCCATGCCCTAACTGCTTCTGTAGCTATTTGTGCATATATAGCAGGATCATATTTAATTTGCTGCTGTTGACCCTCATAAGGTCCTTTTCCTAACAACATATCTAGATTTCTTTGAGGGTAACCGGCTGCTGCATTTTGCCTTGCTGTCTCCACACAAAATTCCTCATTGGCAACTTTCCATAACAAATATTACCCTCCATTTAGTACAGATTTACACATGCTAGCCCAATCTGCTGGTGTCATGTCCAAATTAGTAATGGACTCAACCATGCTTACCGTGAAGGGAGCTTGGGGACCATAGGTTGTTAGAGCCTCCTTTAACCGCTTCACTGTTTTAAAACCTAAAGCACGATAAATTCACTGCCCTCCTACCTGTTCAAGTACAGGGCATGCTAATCTTTGAGGTCCTGTCTCAGGATCCCATTTACCAACTACGGGGTTTGAGGGCCACTCAGCTGTCTCCATCGGTGGGGCTGTTGGTTGAAATATGCCCTCTGGTGATAAAACGGAGTTAGTAACAGCCTCCTGTTGTGGCTTTTTTCGTAACAACCCCTTTTCCTTTAAATTTTCTTCCTCTATCTGACTAGCTCGAGAGACCTTCTCTTTTGCTTGATCTAAAATATCCTTCTCCATGGTCTGAACATCTAACAATTTACTTAACATCTTTTCAGTTTGTTTTTTACTAATTTCTAATCTACTATAAAGATAACAAAACCAAATAAGATAAAATAAAACAAAACCAAAACTGAATGAAACAAAAACGGAATAAAAAATTGTTTTCTCTTCCTCAGGGCTGACAAACTTCAAACCTTTAGCCAACCATTTTTCCCAGTTTGCCTGAGAAATTTCTAGGAATAGGCAGCTTGAAACAAAAACAAAATAAATCAAAACAGGAACACATTGTTTTTTGAATTGATCACCCATTCTCTCGCCTTCCCTCAGGGGCGAGCAATTTCACTTAGCTCCAAGTTTCAGACGTTTCCCATACGGGCCACCAAATGCCACAGTCTGGCTGGGCACAAAATCACGAGCCACCACACAGCTTGTGGATTCAAACAGCAACTCTTTATTTTTGAACTCACACCAGCCGTCTAAAACCATGTTCTGGGGAAATCCACGTTCTCTGCCCAAATCCACACCCACTGGGCTTCGGTCTCCCAAAAATAATGTCTGAATCCTGTGAGAACTCAAGGGGAACTCAGGCAGCAGGATATGGCGTATTCCCAGCAGGAATAATCTTAAACCTGGAACCAACCTAAACCCGGATAGTCCTAAACCAGTACGCCTTAAACCCAGATTATCCTAAACCAGGAACAACCTAAACCAGGATCCATTCTGGTCCTTGAGCAAGGTCACCTTAGATGCAATGCCACTGAAAAATGTCCTATTTCCAGGAGTCCTTCCACTAAGTAACATGGGGTACGCTGGCAAGGAAATTGTCATACCTACTTGGCTAATGGCTCCCAGCACTCTTTGTCCTAACAGTTGTTTCCAAGGCAACCATGAGATGGAGGCCTCCCCTACTTCCTGTGACACTTTCACAAGTTAGAATGGTATATCAACCATTGGCACCCGGGAACAGCTCTCCACACCAGCCTGGTTTGGTCCATCTTCTCTACATTAAGAAGAGAGAGGCTGATTCAGAAACAACCCTTCATCCTGACCAGGTTGTTTGCCAGGGAAGATGACTTTTGCTCTCTCAGGTCCTTCATAGCTGCCTACATCTTCTCCAGGGATCATTTCTAAATGGACCTTTGAGGTTCTCAGCAGGTTGAAGATCGCCTACATTCCTGTATTGTAAAACCAACTCTGTCCCTGCTCTTCTGTAAAGTTAGATTGAGGGAAGAATGTATGGATAGGGTTAATATCATGTTCGATTTGTGTTAGGAATCATTCTGCTGGATAAATAATTATATTGGAACTTGCAACATTTATAAGTATATATAGGTGAAATACATGTATGAAAACAGAAATCTAAGTAAGATTTGGAGCCCAGAATGGGATGGGGCCCTTGATTGTGATACTTAGCATTGAATTATGTTCTGCACAGATGTCTCAGATAGATCGATATACAATGGCATAAGAACATGTACCTTGGATTATTGAATGTAGAAGAGAACATCAAGTCGAAAAGAGATAATCAGGAAGATAGTCAGTAGGTTTAGGAAGAAGAGTGAGTGTAGGATTTGGAAAAAAGTTTCTTAGCAATAGGGTTTCGATTAGAATGTGAATGTAAATGTCAGCACATGTGAAGAGTCAGTCACATTGATGAACTGGGGAAATTATGTAGGAAAACAGATATCAGTAGAGACATTATGAAATCAGGAAAAGTATAAAGTGAGTGATAGGATTAGATATTTTCAACAGGGTTGACTTTGAATATATAATCTTAGGAAGAAACAAATATATTGTCACAAATAGGATTGATTTTGAGAGCATTAGGCAACCTGGACATGGTTGCTTTTAGTAAACCATATTCACTTTACATTTAGGGTTTGGTACAAACATAAGGATGAACTTTTCTTTTTGTGTCCAAAATATTACTGTGATAAAATGTATATGTAGATCAGATGACATGAGTATTTCTTCCACCATTTCTGGTAGCAATAATTTGAAGACGTATAAATTAGTATTGGGTTTACAAAGATGTGTACCCTGTTTCTATGAATATAAAGATAATGCATGAATAGACCACAATGAGTAAATAATATAACTGGTTCCACTTTAAATAATGGATTGATTTGATATCTGAAAATATATAAGAAATCTTATATTGATATGCAATCATTCATTCCAACCAGTTATACATCTAATGGTAATATTAGGGCTATGGTTTATCATGAAGGGTGTGTGAGTTTTGCTTCAAAAGTGATTATGGATATCGAAAATAATGTGTTTGGAAAGAAGTCTCATGAAAAGACCAGTCAAGAAACATAGAGGAATACATGTTTACTGAAGCAGAAAATGACTGAAAGTGAAACAAATGCCTATAATTTTGCTAACTTTTGGATGAAATATATATCCTAAAATGTGCATAAACTGAAGAAATAGTTACATACCAGTGGTGAATAAGAGTGAACATCAAAATACTTATCATGTCCCATAGGAATGTACTTTCATTGATGAGAAACTGGGTTAATTATTGTGGAAATATTAGGATTTCTATGCACCATTCACTGAAGTTAGTTTTCAGTACTAGGAAACAAATATGTATTTCAGATAGATGAATATTTCTGACAAAAATCTAGTGAAATGTTGACTATAAATCCACATACATGAATATGAATGAAATTAGGGAGGGTATAATAAGACACATATATTTTATATTTTAAAAAATGTAGAGTGTGTATATACAAACACGCACACAGAGAGACATTTAAAAGTAGAAATATATATATACCAATCGAAATTCACCACAAAATATACATCATCCACAGATCAAAAAATATTCATTTTATTGAACATGGATTTATGGAGAATATTGTTCAACTAGGAAGCTCACAAATAGGATGAATTTTCAGATCCCACAAGGTTTAGGAATAGTGATCACTTCTCACAATTTGTATCTACCAAATCAGACACCTCACAAGAATGTACGTGTGATACCAGGTAGAATTCTATATGTGCATATAAAAGTAGATCTGCTGAATAGGCTACATAGCATGGGAGAGAGGAATTCACATATTTGTTAACTTTAAAAACACATGAATAACTATTTCAATTAAAAAATGACTTGATTTATAACACCTACCATTTTTAATGCGAAAGGCAAGTCCAACTATACACCATGCCTCCTCTGAACTGCTTGTATATCTATTTTGTTTGGGTTATTTTTCTCCATTATATTAGTATTAGTAGTCAGAGTCTAGTAGGGTATGGGTTAGTGTCAGGGATTCAGCATTTCAAATGGAAAATAGGAAAATGATTCCAATGTGAATGTAAATATGTTCTACAAAAAATATTCCCATTCTCATTCAGAACAATGCCTTTACATTACCTTCGCTTCTAGTAAGACACAATTAGAGGAGAAGAGTTAGAAAATCAGTGAATACATATCTGGATTGGAAAATGCTCAGGAGTTCACAACCTTGGAGGTGGTAGAGGAGTTTCCAAAAGTAAGGGACAGTGTAAACACTCCACAAACATGGAGATCTGCAGGCCTAAATAGTTCTTGAGAAACTGCCTCTGA
The DNA here is from genome assembly GCF_048772815.1 of Callospermophilus lateralis. NCBI lineage: Eukaryota > Metazoa > Chordata > Mammalia > Rodentia > Sciuridae > Callospermophilus > Callospermophilus lateralis. The sequence goes on from NW_027510746.1 coordinate 295,846, forward strand.
GTTTGGGCACTTGAAATATATGTTGTTGTCAGGAGCTTTTGCTTCATTTGTAGTGAGACCATTAAACCTGTGTCTGCATCTATGTGACCTAGAGGACATGGTTTCTTATTTTCCAATGAACATGAAGCAGCAGTGCTCAAATCTATCTCTGTAGCTATACTGTGGCCAGTGGGGCCTAAGTGTCTCCCCGTGTGGACTGTGAAGCCATTTGGTAATCCTCCAATTTTCGTGGTGTTTCTTGCTGCTGCACTGGGTGTTTTGTATTTGCTTCACGACATACAAGGAGTTTAACTGGGACCCAGTGCTGGAGGGAGTCCTGAAAGGTGTAGTGGGTCAGGGTCTGCAGGAGAATGCACCCACTAGGTTTCTATCCCACATTATTTGCTCCCTTGACCATAGCAACCTGATTCTGAACATTGCCCTGAAACCTCTCCATATAACAAGATGCCTTTTCATATAACGGTCTGCTGGCTGCACCAAGTCAGTCACAAGCCATTTGGAAGCCAATGGCAGATCCACATGGCCACACCACAGATGTATTATCACACATCTGGACACCACTACTCTAGGCCGACTACTCAGCAGGCTCCAACTTACTGGCATCTCTGTTCTACACCATTTTCATGAAACCCAGTCAATCAAGGCACTGTTCTGGTACACTCATGATCAGCAATATGACATCCAATGGTTCTCCAGTGCCACCGGTAATTGGGAATTTCAAAAATTTCATGGTATTTATCTATCCATTTTTCAAGAATGAAGTTGGAGGCACTTTGGGGTTTCCATTCATCCAGGAACCATTAAATGGTGAGGAAGTTCATTTCAATGAAAGCTCTGAGGATCTCTCACTGACAAGGCTTCCCAAAGAGTGCCCAAAAAGTCACATGAAACCAGGCCCATTGAGGTCTACATGTGAGTTCCATGTTTGTTTTGACTCTTAATTATGGCTGCTAAGTTTTTCAGAATAAAAATCAAGTGATATTCTTGCTGAGATTCTCAGTGCTCTGTGGAAAGCCATCCTGCGGGTAGATCTCAGGTTTCAAGGGCGACTCTCGTGCATGGCCTCCTACCCACCACAATTCATTGCAATACTTTTATGACGTCAGTTCCAGAACTCAGTCTCTGAGGGTATTAACACCATTGTTCAAGCCCATGTGGACCCAGTCATCTCTTCCAACCACCACACAAATAGCCACAATTAAAACCAAAATATTCCCACATGGCCCTCACCTTCATCCATATAGACACTCATCATAAACTCTGGCTGGAGTTTTCCATGAGGAGCGCAGCCCAAGACAGTGTCCAAAATATGCACCCTTGCCTTACATTTGTCTAAAGTCAGGGTGACCTGGACACCCTTCCTGTGAACAAGGAGTGATCAATTAGGCCTGCCATTAATACTGCTCTGCTTCTCTAATTTGAGGCCTACTGACTGTCAGGTATAGATTCTTTATGTGATTTGGCATCATGAGAGAACCCAAGTACTTCTGCAGGACTTTGAAGAACTCATTTCACCCAAAGGATCCCTATTCTCACTTGATGGAGGTCAGGAACCTAAGAGAGGAAGGCAAGAGACTTCATCCACAATGAATGATCTTTTTGCCATTTTGGTTTTGGATGCACACATGGGATCTTCTTTAGATCTATCAGGAGCTGAGAATCTTAGCCACACCCTCTAACAGGGCCTAGTGTCTGATTAAGACACATCCTTTTCCAAAGCAATTAAGGAAAGAGCCACAGGTGATGCCCATTCATTTCTATTTGAAAACCGTTTCTTCATTCTTCAAAATGGGGTGGCCTTTAGGCAAAGACCTTCCTGACATTCAAGGCAACAGAACCATAATTAAGCAAATGGACCAAAGCAGGGTTTCTCCACTGAGACTTTACTGGTAACACTGATATCTGAGTTTTCTGAGATGTTCCCATTACCTTCAGCTATTAAGAACATGGCCATGTCACAGAGCTTGGAGGTGGTACATGTCTTGGACACAAAACCATGAGCCTATTCTGGAGAGTGGCCAGAATTCAGAAAGAAAACAGGAACTTAGGAAGTTCCCATCAATATGGCAAGCCACAGTCCATTCATAAATCGGGAAGGATGAATGCTTGGAAGCTCTCTACTACACAGGATACTCCATTGATGCATTCTCTTTTCTAATTTCTGAAACCACGGAAACAGTGGATACACAGACATAGAAACACTCACATTGTCAAAAATCTTACTAGAAACAGTCGACTCCAAACCAAACCAACCACCTTTCCTACCTATTCTTAGAACATGAGACAAAACCACAAACTCACACCCACACCCACAAAGGCACCTCCTTCCCACAAGTAGGTCTGTGACTATCCGGAGTGTCCTCTGATTGGTGGGCGATACTATGTTCCCATCAAAATGGACTGTCCTATCTCAGATCTTGTCTCCTTGGCCAACTCTGTGAAGCAGTGATTAGCCAGTGGTTAGCCACTACCTGCTCTCTCAGAAAAGGCCCCTCTTCAGAGCTTCCCTGGCATTTGGCAATCCTCACCTCAGTATGTACCAAGAAGGTCTTTCTCTGTACTTGGGAAATCCAAACAATTGAGCCCACTGGGACTGGGACTGGGACTGGCTTCAGTGACTGGCTTCTTGCATCCCAATTTCAGAGAGTTCCATCACCAAAGAAGTTAGGTAGGTCACTTCCTTCAGAAACTGAATGACATGACTGCCTTGGCAACAACTTTGTCCTAACATTTGCTTCCAAGGGTCCTATGAGATGGAGGCGGCCCCTACTTCCTGTGATAATTTGACTAGTTAGAATGGTATATCAAAATAGGCACCTGGGAACAGCTCTCCACGCAGGACTGGTTAGGTCCATCTTCTCTACATTTAGAAAAGAGAGGCTGATGCATACACATTCCTTCGTCATGTCCAGGTTGTTTGCCATGGAAGATGGCTTTGGCTCTCTCAGGTCCTTCATAGCTGCCTATATCTTCTCCAGGAATCATTTCTGCATCGAACTTTGAGGTTCTCAACAGTTGGAAAATACCCTAAATTCCTGTATTCTTAGATGAACTCTGTCCCTGCTCTTTTGTAATGTTAGATTGAGGCAACAGTGTATGGTTAGGGTTAATAACAGGTTCGATTTGGGTTAGGAATTATTCTGCAGGATGAATAATGAAATTGGGAAACTGCAATATTTATAGGAATATAGAGGTGAAATATAAGTATGAAAACAGAAATCTAGGTAAGATTTGAAGCTCAGAAGTGCATTGGGCAATTGATTGGGCTACGTAGCTTTGAAATACGTTCTGCATACATGTTTCAGAAAAATCGATAAACAATGGCATAGGACCTTGTACCTTGGATGATTGAATGTAGTAGAAAACATTCACTCAAAAAGGGATAGTGGATAGGATCAGGAAGATAGTCAGTATGTTTCGGAAGAAGAGTGAGTATAAGATTTGGACCAAAGTTTATTAGCAATAGGGTTTCAGTTAGAGAGTGAATGTCAATGTCATCACATGTGAAGGGTCAGTCACAATGTTGAACTGGGGAAAATATGTAGGAAAGTAGATATCAATAGAGACATTAGAAAATCAGGCAAAGTAAAAAGTGAGTGAAAAAATTAGACATTTTCAAGAGTTTTGAGGTTGAGTATATAATCTAAGGAAGAAACAAACATGTAGGCACCAATAGGATTGATATATGAGAGCAATAGGCAACCTGGACATGGATGTTTTTAGTAATTCATGTTCAGATTCCATTTAGGCATTGGTACAATCATAAGTGTGACTTTTGCATTTTGTGTCCAGAATATTATTGTGATAAGATGCATATGTAGATCTGGTGACCTGAGTATTTCTTCCACCATTTCTGGGAGAAATATTTTGAAGATGTATAAATTAGTATTAGGGGGAACAAAGAGGTGTACCCTGTGTCTATGAATATAGGGATAATGCATGAATAGACCATACTGTGAATAAATAATATAACTGGTTCCACTTTAAATAATGGATTAAATTGATATCAGAAATTATATAAGAAAGCTTCCTTGATATAAAAATCATTCATTCCAACCAGTTATACCTCTAATGGTGATATTACAGTTATGGTTTATCATGAACTGTGTGTCAGTTTTGCTTCAAAAGGGATAAAGGAAATCGAAAATAATGTGTTTGTAAAGAAGTCTCATGAAACGACCAGTCAAGAAACATGGAGGAATACATATGTTCTGAAGAAGGAAGTGATTGAAAGTGAAACAAATGCCTGTAAATTTGCTAACTTGTGGAGGAAATATATATCCTATGATGTGCATAAACTGAAGTAATTGTAATGTACCAGTGTTGAATAAAAATTAACATCAATATACATATCATGTCTCATAGGAATCTACTTGCATTGATGACAAACTGTGTCAGTTACTGTAGAAATATTAGGATTTGTATGCATCATTCAGTGAAGTTAGTTTTCAGTACTAGGAAACAAATATGTATTTCAGGTGGATGAATGTTTCTGAGAAGAATCTTGTGAAAAGTTGATTATAAATCCACATACAGGAACATGAATGAAAATAGGGAGTGTATATAAAACACATATATTTCATATTTTGAAAAATCTGGAGTGTGTGTGTGTGTATATATATATATATATATATATATATATATATACACACACACACATACATACACACACACAAACACACACACACACACAGACATTAAAAATAGCAATATATGCCAATAGAAATTCACCATGAAATACATATCATCCACATATCCAAAAATATATATTTTACTGAACATAAAATTATGTATAATGTTATTCAACTAGGAAGCTCACCCACAGGTTGAATTTTCAGTTCCAACAGCGTTTAGGAAATGTGATCTCATCTCACAATTTGTATTTGCCAAGTCAGCCACCTCCCAAGAATGTATGTGTAGTACCAGGTAGGATTTTATATGTGCATATAAAAATATAAGTGCTGAGTAGGCTACAGGGAAAGGGAGACAGGAATTCACATATTTGTTATATTTGAAATCACATGGAGAACTATTTCAACAAAAAAATTATCTAGATTTATAACTCCTACCCTATATAATACAAAAAGGCAAGTCCAACTATACACCATGCCTCCTCTGAACTGTTGTATTTCTATTCTGTTTGGGTTAATTTTCTGCATCATATTAGGATTAGTAGTCAGAGTCTAGTAAGGTATGGTTTAATGTCAGGGATTCAGTATTTCGAATGAAAAATTGAAAAATGAATTCAATGTGTATGCAAATATGTCCTACACAAAAACTCTTCCCACTCTCATCCAGCACAATCCTTTGACATTACCTTCGCCCCATGTAAGACACAATTAGAAGGGAAGAGTTAGAAAATCCGTGAATACATGTCTGGAATGGTAAATGCTCAGGAGTTTACAACCTTCAAGGTGGTAGAGGAGTTTTCAAAAGTAAGTGACTGGGTAAACACTCCACAAACATAGAACTCTGGTGCCCTAAAGACTTCTTGAGAAACTGCCTCTGAGGTTGGACACTTGAAATATTTGTTGTTTTGCGGAGCTTTAGCTTCATTTATAGTGAGACCATCAAGGCTGGGTCTGCATCTATGTGACCTCGAGGATTTCGTTTATTATTTTCCATTGAACATGAGGCAGCAGTGGTGATTTCTCTCTTTGTAGGCAAATTGTGGCCACTGGAAGCTAAATGCCTCCCCGAGTGGACTGTGAAGCCATTTAGTCATCCTCCACTTTTTGTGGTGTTTCTTGCTGCTCCACTGGGAGTTTGGTATTTGCATCACAAAATACAAAGAGTTCAACTGGGATATAGTGCTGTAGGGAGTTCTGTCACGTGTGTTGGGTCAGGGTCTGCAGGAGAATGCACCAACCAGTCTTCTATCCCAAATAGCTTGCCCCTCTGACCATTGCAACCTGATTGTGAACATTGCCCTGAAACCTCTCCAAATAAGAAGATGCTTTTACCTATAAGGGTCTGATGGCTGCACCATGTCATCCACAAGCCATTTGGAAGTCAATGGCAGAACCACATGGCTCCACCACAGATGCTTTTTCACACACCTTCACACCACAGCTCTGGGACCACTACTCAGCATGCTCCAACTTACTGGCATCTCGTTTTACACCATTTTCATGAAATCCAGTCAATTCAGGCACTGTATGGTACACTCTTGATCAGCAACAGAACATCCAAAGGTTCTCCAGTGCCACCTGGTCATGGGAATTTTAAAAATTCCATGGTGTTTATCTAGCCATTTTAGAAGGTTTAAGTTGGAGTCACTGTGTGTTTCAATTCATTCAGGAACCATTTAATGGTGAGGAAGCTGATTTCAATGAAAGCTCTGGAGAACACTCACAGGCAAGACATACCAAAGAGTGGCCAAAGAGTCACATGAAGCCAGGGCCATTGAGGTCTACAATGTGAGGTCCATGTGTGATTTGACTCTCAACTGTGGTTGCCAAGTCTTTCAGAATAAAATCATGTGATATCCTGGCTGAGATTCCCAGTGCTCTGTGGAAAGCCACCCTGGGCCTAGATCTCAGTTTCCAAAGGCAACGCTCATGCGTGCCCTCCTGAAATCCCAACACAATTCATGGCAATATTTCTCTGAGTTCAGTTCCAGAACTCAGTCTCTATGGGGAATAACACCTGAGTTCAAACGCAAGTGGACCCAGTCATCTCTTCCAAACGCCACACAAATGACCACAATTAAAACCAAAACACTCCCACATGGCCCTCATCTTCGTCCATATAGACACACATCATAACCACTCGCTGGTGGTTTCCCTGAGGGGCACAGCCCAAGACAATGTCCAAAATAAGCTCCCTTGCCCCTCATTTTTTTAAAGTCATGGTGGCCTGGACGCCCTTCCTGTGAATCAGAAGTTATAATATAGGCCTGCAGTTAATACTGCTCTTCTTCTCCACTTTGAGGCATACTGACTCTCAGGTATAGATTCTTTATGTGATTTGGAGTCATGAGAAATCCGAAGCTCCTCTGCAGTGGTTTGAAAAACTCATTTGACCCAAAGGATCCCTATTCTCACCTGATGGAGGTCAGGAACCTTACAAAAGAAGGCGAGAGTTCATCCAAAATGACTGATCTTTTTGTAATTTTGGCTTTGGATGCACACATGGGATCTTTTTTATATCCATCAGGTATTGAGAATCTAATCCACAGCTACACACAAGGCCAAGAGTCTCATTCAGACACATCCAAATAGTAATGTACCAGTGTTGAATAAATATGACCTTTAAAATACACATCATGTCCCACAGGAATCTACTTGCATTGATGTTAAACTGGATCATTTACTGTAGATATATTAGGATTTGTAAGCACCATTCACTGAAGTCAGTTTTCAGTACTAGGAAACAAATATGTATTTCAGGTGGTTTAATATTTCTGAGAATAATCTTGTTAAAGTTGATTATAAATCCACATACATGAACATGAATGAATTTAGGGAGTGTTTAATAAGACACATATATTTCATATTCTGAAAAATCTAGAGAGTATATATATATATATATATATATATATATATATATATATATATATATATATATATATCTCATGGAGAAATATTACAATGAAAATTTGACAAGATTTATAACACATACCCTTGATAAAGCAGAAGGCAAATCCAAGTATACACCATGACTCCTATGAAAGTCCTGTATTTCTATTCTGTTAGGTTTCTTTTTATCCATTATATTAAGATTAGTAGTCAGAGTCTAGTAGGGTATGTGTTAGTGTCAGGGATCAGTATTTCAAATGGAAAATAGGAAAATGAATCTAATTTGTATGCAAATATGTGCTACACAAAAATCTTGCCACTCTCTCCAGAACAATGTCTTGACATTAACTTCGCTCGAAGTAAGACACAATTAGTGGAGAGGAGTTTGAAAACCTGTGATTACATATGTGAACTCGGGAGTTCACAATATTGGATGTTGTAGAACAGTTTCCAAAAGTGAGGGAGAGGTTAAACACTCCACAAACATGGAGCTCTGCTCGCCTAAAGACTTCTTGAGAAACTGCCTCTGAGGTTTGGCTCATGAAATATATGTAGTTGTAAGGACATTTAGTTACCTTTGTAGTGACACCATCAAATCTGTGTCTGCATCTTTGTTACCTGGAGGAAATGGTTCTTAATTTTCTAGTGAACATGAGGCAGCAGTTCTGAATTCTCTCTTTGTGGGTAAACTGTGGCCACTGATAGTTAAGTGTCCCCGTGTGGTCTGTGAAGCCATTTGGTCATCCTCCATTTTCGTGGTGTTTCTTACTGCTGTACGGGGAGTTTGGTATTGGCTTAATGAAATACAAGGAGTTCAACAAGGAAACAATGCTGGAGAGAGTTCTGTCACTTGTGGTTGGTCAGGGTCTTCAGGAGAATGTTCGAAACACGGGTCTATCTCACATAGCTTTCCCCCTTGACTATAGAAACCGGATTCTTAACATTGCCCTGAAACCTCTCAATATAACAAGATGCCTTTCCATATAAGCGTCTGCTTCAAGCACCATGTCAGTCACAAATCTTTTGGAAGCCAATGGCAGATCCACGTGATCCCACCACAGGTATTTATTTAAAAACCTATAGTCCACTGTTCTAGGCCCACTACTCAGGAGGCTCCAACTTACTGGCATCTCTGTTCTACACCATTTTCATAAAACCCAGTCAATCAAGGCACTGTCTGGTACACTCATGATCAGCTATAGGACATCCAAAGGTTCTCCAGTGCCACCTGGTCATGGAAATTTCAAAAATTTCATGGTATTTATCTAGCCATTTTTCATGGATGAAGTTGGAGTGACTGTGGGTTTCAATTTATTCAGGAACCATTTAATGTTGAGGAATCTGAGTTCAATGAAAGCTCTGGAGAACTCTCACAGGCAAGGCTCCCCAAAGAGTGGCCAAAAGGTCACATGAAGCCAGGCCCATTGAGGTCTCCAATGTGACGTCCATGTGTGTATTGAGTCTTAACTGTGGCTGCCATGTCTTTCAGAATAAAATCATGGAATATCCTGGCTGAGATTCCCAGTACTCTGTGGAAAGCCACCCTGGTCCTAGATCTCAGTTTCCAAGCGCGAATCTCATGCGTGGCCTTCTATAATCCCAACACAATTCATGGCAATTCTTCTCTGAGGTCAGTTCAAGAACTCAGTCTCCAAGGGGAATCACAGCAGAGTTCAAGCCCAGGTGGACCCAGTCATCTCTTTGAACCGCCACACAAATGACCACAATTAAAACCAAAACACTCCTACATGGCACTCATCTTCTTCCATAGACACTCATCATAACATCTGGCTAAAGGTTTCCATGAGGGGCACAGCCCAAAACAGTGTCCAAAATAAGCTCTCTTGCCCCTCATTTGCCTAAAGTCAGGGTGGCTTTGAAACCCTTGTTGTGAACCAGGAGTGATCTGTAAGTGTAAAAGAAATTGAAATTAATGTGTAAAATTTAAAGTTTAAAAGACCGGGTGTTGTAAAGTTTCTAAGCTGCAAGGCGTGGGTTAAAATGTAAAGGACCAGGTATTGTTAAGTTCCTATGCTACACACAGAATCTGAAATTCCTGTAGCTTGTAGGACAATTCCCGGACTGCCCAGTAAATTTTCCCATGACTGCCTGATTGTTTAATAACCTAGGACCTTTTGTGGCCTGGCACATAGGCATCCCAGGGCCTAAGCCAATCAGTTTCAATGTGTACCCCGCTTTAGAACTGACCTATCACTCCTGCCCGACCTGTTCCCGTCAATGAATGAGCTAATCATGTTTAGGAATTGTTGTTTGATTTTCCCGTGGTGAATGATGATTTGTTAAAGGAGACTGTGATGTATGTAAAGTCCCGCCCTCCCCAGAAAGTGTACTTAAGCACTGCTCAACCCCTACTTTTGGCTCTGGGCTGCTCTCCCTTCTTGAGTGAGCCCGGAGCCCCAGCATGCTGGATTGGAACTAAATAAACGCCTTTTGCTGTTGCATGATCCGCGGTCTCTTGGTGGTCACTTCCTCCGCCATTCTTTGGACCCTTAATTTTGGTGAGTTGGCCGGGAATCATGCAGCACTGAACAAGGAGACTCCAACGGACCCCTCTGGGGGTAAGTAAGGCGCCTCTTTCCATTTTCCTTGTGATCACTCAGACCTTTTAGTTCAGGATTGTTTTTTCGGTTTTTTGGTTTGGGTTGGCAGAGTGGCTGCCAGCAGAACGCGTAAGTTCCTCCTGGCTGTGGTGGACAAATGTGTCCTAAAGCCACAGGCCACGTTCTTGCAAGGGACACCTTGAAGGACTCGGGGAGGGACGGATGTCCTCTCATTAGGTGAGGAGATACGGAAGTGCCCTCATTAGGTGAGGAGGGACGAATGAGCCCTCATTAAGTGACTCTGTTGCCAACCCATCAGGTCTTGCTGGCTACTTTTTTCTCTCAGGTTGAATTCACTGTCTGTCTTTGTGGTCTAACCCATCAGGTTTTGCCAGTTACTAGGTTCTAATCTTTACTTCTGAACTCGTGTTAAACGTTAACTGTGTGTACGTGTTTGTTTCACATTTGTGTTGTCCTTGTCTCTGTTTGAGTAACTCTCATAATGGGAAAAAGCCATTCCATGCCTCTGTCCCTGAAGCCTTTCCTGGTCCCTGCCTCCAATCTGACCCCTTTGCGCACAATCCTATAACTCAAACCTACTGCTCCTCCCCCTCTTCCCTCCATTCTTCCCGAGTCACAAGATTGTAGATCTTGGGGTTGTGAACAAACGGGAGCAGCATGATGGTCTTCATGTGTCTTTTTGTCTGTGTTTCTGTTAAATGTGATGGCATTGTTTGGACCGATGCAGAGTTCCAAGTTCCAACCTGCCTTAGATGTGTGGAAGTAACTTTAGCTATATTTTAACCTAATGCTTCTCCTGTGAGGGATCAAAAGTCAATAAAACCGCCAGCTTTTCTGTTCTCACTTTTTACACCTCTCTTAGGTGTGTTTTAAAGAACTTTGATGAACTTTACTCCCCTTTGTTAAGCGAGATTAGGGAAGCAGTGTTTTCTTTTCTACCCGTAGTTGGCTTGAGCACGCCCACTGCAGAGGGAAATGCCTGGGGCCTAAGAACTTTCATATCTCGCTTAAACTTTTCTCAAAACCCTGTCCTCATTATTAAATTGTCATTAATTGGCTTTGGGGATGGGAACCAAACCTTCAGTGATAAATTTTGACAACCCAGAGAGGAGTTTCAATGAACCTCACTCTGCCCTCTTGGGTAAGCCTAGCACTCAAAACAACTGCAAGCAGAGGATGAACTTTTTGGGAGCTGACTACTGAAAAGTTGGGAGATATAGAATATGCCTGGTGCCTGGGGTCAAACCACCAGAGTAACAAATCCTGTAAGTAAATTGTGAGGCTAAAGGACTCCCAGCATCTGCCAGAGCCATTTTGCTGTGGGGAACTCCCTTATTCCTTACCTGGACTTTAAGGATTACTCCACCTCTGTTTACTTAACAAAAGGGATAATGAATGCATTAATATGTTGATATTATAGATTGTTTCTTGGGGATGATCTTGGCTGAATGTGTATCTAAAAATGAATTTTATTGTAACAATCTGGTATCTAAATTGTTTTCTAAAGCATTGCACTATCTTACAGTTAAAAGTTGGGTTTAAACATTTGTTTAGCTTGATTTCAGGTAGTTCATGCTAGGAAACTTAAATACTTAGGATAAAAAGATAATTAAAAAGTTTTAATTTTGAACCATGTAGCCTAAGAAAATTTCACTAGCTATACCAGTGCATTAACTTGGGCAAAGATAATTAATTATGATATGATATCTGTTCCCTTCAATGTGTAAGATTTTTTTTAAAAGGTGCTAAATTAAAACGTTGGTCTAGCTTAGTGAAATGACATTAATTATCAACAGTCGTGGAAATTTTTAAAGCTTAATTTCGGATACACATGGTAGTCTGTGGTTGTTTTTAAAATTTTTTCAAGAAATTTAATGTAACTTACTACTACTTCAGAAACTTCAGAACAAAGAAAGTGGCTTAATGATCCTAGAGAAACTTCTTCTGATGGTGGCTTTAATATTATCAAAAAATGATTTTCAGTTTTGTGTGAGCAAGATTTTCTAGTGTAGAAAAATCTAAAGATATAAAATTTTGAGAATTACATCTTAAACTTGCATCATAATTTTCAACATTCAAACCTGGAAATTATGACTTATAGCTAAAATGCTTTAGGCATGAGGTTTTTGCTCAGAACTCCAGCCTTTAGAGTTTTCAAGTCCTCAGCCAGGACTTAAGTTGATATGCAAATAAAAGAAGCCTGCAGCACTCAGCAGGATACAGATAAAAAGGAGTAAAAGTGTCTTTTTACCTGAACTCAAACTAGACCCAAACAAAAAGTACATTATATGGTATTTACTAATTACTGGCCAGTCATCTTTTTTGGGACTCTTGCTTTGTCTTAGATTCTGTATTTTTGTTTTTGAGCTCATGGTCTTGATCCTGCAGATGGGTTAATATTTTCTGATCAGTTCTATTTTTGATCAACTGTGGAGTTTTTAAACATTGCAATGGAGATTTCACCTGAAGAAGCTACAAGGCCTTCACTATTGTGTTATGTGTTACACTTGTGTTACGTGTTGTATGTCGGTATGTCTGTATGTGTGTATGTCCACATATCTTGCAGTGATATGACAATTGACAGATGAGGAGCGCTCATAAAATATTTAAATATGGATATAAATATCTTGGATTCACGTGATTCAATTGGTTCAATTCACATTGGGTAAACAGATAAAAATAATTATGTCTTTAAATTTAGGCCTATAAGTTTTCTAGGTGTTCAAAAAGGCCCTAATATAATGTTGCTGTCTATATAATAATCTGCTTAAATTCAGAAATTTACAAGTATTGTTTCAAAATGGGAAAGCCAAAGAGGTTCACAGATGGAAAAGAGAAACTAAAAGGTCCTAGATATAGATTTAATAGAGGGAAAATGTGTTTCTTAATAAGAGAGTCTATATGATTAAGTAATTAAAAGGCTTTAAGTAAATAATAAAAAGGTTTGTGTAAGTTAATTATACAAAGCAAGTAATCTTAAAAAATTAAACAGCTGGTTAAACAAGTACTGTTTTTATAAAATTGTGCCATGTTATTTCTTTAAAAAGCTAAACTTGGTTAATAAAAAAAACATCAATGTAATTGTGGTGTTAATGTGTTTATATCTTCCAGGTATACAAGTCTGCAATGTAGAAGCTTCAAAAGAGCATTGTATCAAGCTGCTGTTCTAAGGTTGTATGGTAATTCTAGGCTTAAAAGAAAAACATGTTGGAGATTTATGTGTATCATTTGTATTGTCTTATTTTACTTGTTATCGAAAAGATATGTACAGTTACATGTTTCTTTTTACACTTAGATACAATTTAAATGTGTTTTTAAGTTAATGAGAGCCTTATCTGTGTGAAGGTTTTATTTTAAAACACAAAAATACTTTGCTACTTTTCTATAAAATGTTAAAACTTTCAGCCTTTCTCTAATTCATGTTTTAGATGTGATATTATGTTGTGTTAGTTAATATCCATGTAAACTTGATCAACAATTTATATAGGCTTTGTAAAATGATGTCTGAAAAGCAAAGATCAGCTTCAGAACTATAGTATTTAAGATTTATGAAGAGCCCCGCCTTACTTGAGATAAGGATCTATGTCCCACCTCCTGTGAAAGAGACTATGAAAGAGGTAGGCCAGATTTCAGTACATTTAAAGTTGTGTCCAAATAGGATCTCAAACAGGGGATTATGATGTATATCCTAGCCAGAATTCAAGGTAGCTCTTATATAAAGTAAATATGTCTTTACCTTAGTTAATTTTGTTTGTAGTTTGCTTATAGATGGTCTAAGAATCTCCTGTTAATATTTTAAAGAGGTACTGCTTTAAGAACTCATAACCTGGGTAAACTTAAGATAAGGAGTTATCACCTACAGGATAGAGAGATAAACATTAAAGCCCAGTGCTCTTAGCATAAGGCTGTTAACTTATTTGCTGGAAGTTTAACTTTAAGTTTCTAAAATTAAAGTTATATTAAAAGGGCCAAGAAAACTAATATTTGGCTCTTGCCCTCTGAGTCAGTCTGAATCAGGGAATAGGGGACTTCTCCAAAGAGCTTTGAAACTCTAGGCCACATAACCTCCTGAACAGGGAGATTAATGAGACCATTGGAGGACAGAAAGCCAATTAGTGCATTTGCTATGAAGAGGAGGGTCATCAGAAAAGGGATACATCCCTGATGCTTCTGAGGAAAGCTACATGGTCAGGCAAGGCCTGGACCCATCCTAATGCAAATAACACTAGCGGAACTGAGAAACTGGTGTATGTTCCCCGAGGTCTCCCAGGGAAACTCAGCTGACTGTTAACAATAGATAGAAACAAAAGTCAGTTTGACTTGCTTCATCTTAAACACTTAGCAAAGTCAGTGAAAGCCAAAGCACAGCTGATCCTGGGCCTTTTAAATGATAATAATAGTTAAATGTAATTTCCATAAATAAGTAAACTGGAGGCTACAAAAGAGATTCTCACACAGGAATGCCTGATAACTATTAAAAGGAACTGCCTGAGTAGTTTTTAGTTTAAGGCCTACAGATATTCCTAACCTACACAGGTAGGCTTGGTGTTTGCTAGTATGGTTATCCAGCCCTAAGTAACAGAATTAAACGTTTCTCTATTAGACACAGGTCATACTAGTAAAATAAATTTACAAGATCATATGGCATTAAATTATTAGACTATATCTTAAGGGAAAGGACATCTGTAAACCTAAATGTTAATTGTTGTGTTTACATTCCTGAAATTAATGGCAAGGTGACAAATATCCTTAAAGATTTACATGCTCAAGTAGAAGCCATGTCCTTAGCAACATTGTCATGGAAAGAATATCTTAGCACCTGGTTCTTGGTACTTCCTGATAAAAAATATTGACAGTCTTTGTCTTTGCCATCATACTCATTGGCATATTCCTGTGCTATGGCATTTATTGCTGAATCAATCGGATTCGCAAACTAATGAATTCTTTTTTCTCTTATAGACCACCCATCACTCAGCCTATTACTTCTCAATCACACTTTTTATCATGGACCACTCGATAAACCTGATTTTAAAGGGGGCCTCCAAACTGCTTTCCCCACACCGTCCCTTTTCAGCCTAAAGAAGCCAGAAAGATCCTCAGCATTAAGGAGTTCCCAAATTAGAGGGGGGAATGAAGCCAGATTTAAAGTTAGGTAGTTAGGATAGTTAGATAAATCGGGGTCTAATACCGAGTAAAATCTAAAATGGAGGCCATGCAGAAAACGATTCCAGAGAACACAAAACAACTCATGAAATGTGAAACCCTTCAATAATTGTGATTCATTATTTTTATGACTAAAAGTAGTCAGAAAAAGGAGTGGGAATGTAAGGGTAAAAGAAATTGAAGTTAAAGTGTAAAAGTTAAAGTGTAAAAGACTGGGTGTTGTAAAATTTCTAAGCTGCAAGGCCTGAGTTAAAATGTAAAGGACCAGGTATTGTTAAGTTCCTATGCTACACACAAAACCTGAAATTCCTGTAGCTTGTAGGACAATTCCCAGACTGTCCAGTAAATATTCCCCGTGACTTACTGGTTGTTTAATAGCCTAGGACCCTGTGTGGCCTTGCACGTAGGCATCGCAGGGCCTAAACCAATCAGTTTGAATGTGTACCCCACTTTAGAACTGACCTATCCCACCCGGCGGACCTGTTCCCGCCAATGAATGAACTAATCATGTTTAGGAATTGTTGTTTGATTTTCCCGTGGTGTATGATGATTTGTTAAAGGAGACTGTGATGTATGTAAAGTCCCGCCCTCCCCAAAAAGTGTACTTAAGCACTGCTCAACCTATGCTCAGGGCTTTGGGCTTCTTTCCCTTCTTGAGTGAGCCCGGAGCCCCAGCATGCTGGATTGGATCCTCAATAAACCCCGTTTGCTGTTGCATGAGCCGTGTGTGGTCTCTTGGTGGTCTCATCCTCTGGTGTTCGCCGGACCGTTACATTTGGTGCGTTGGCCGGGAATCGCGCAGCGCTGAACAAGAAGACCCCAACGGACCCCTCTGGGGGAAAGTAAGGCGCCTCTTTCTTTTTTTCCTTGCGATCGCTCAGAGCTTTTTGTTCAGGTTTGGATTTTTGGTTTTCGGTTTGGGTTGACAGAGTGGCTACCAGCAGTGAGCGTAAGTTCCCTCTGGTGGTGGTGGACAGACGTGTCCTGAAGCCACAGGCCACCTCCTTGCAAGGGACGCCTTGGAGGATTCGGTGAGAGGGATGTCCCCTCATTAGCCTACTCTGCTGCCAACCCGTCAGGTCTTGCCTGCTACTTTTTTCTCTCAGGTTGAATTCACTGTCTGTCTTTGTGGTCTTACCCATAAGGTTTTGCCAGTTACTAGGTTCTAATCTTTACTTATGAACTTGTGTTAAACGTTAACTGTGTGTCCGTGTTTGTGTCACGTTTGTGTTGTCCTTGTCTCTGTTTGAGTAACTCTCATTATGGGACAAAGCCATTCCATGCCTCTGTCCCTGAAGCCTTTCCTGGTCCCCGCCTCCACTCTGACCCCTTTGCCCACAATCCTATCACTCAAAACTTCTGCTCCTCCCCCTCTTCCCTCCATTCTCCCTGAGTCACAAGATTGTAGATCTTGGGGTTGTGAACAAACGGGAGCTGCATGATGGTCTTTGTGTGTCTTTTTGTCTGTGTATCTGTTAAATGTGATGGCATTGTTTGGACCGATGCAGAGTCTTGAGTTCCAACCTGCCTTAGATGTGTGGAAGTAACTTTAGCTATATTTTAACCTAATGCTTCTCTTGTGAGGGACCAAAAGTCAATAGAACCGCCACATTTTCTTTTCTCACCTTTTACACCTCTCTTAGCTGTGTTTTAAAGAACTTTGATAAACTTTATTCCCCTTTGGTAAGCAAGATTAGGGAAGCAGTGTTTTCTTTTCTTCCCGTACTTGGCTTGAGCATGCTCACTGCAGAGGGAATTTCCTGGGGTCTAAACACTTTGTTATCTCCATTAAACTTTTCTCAAAAGCCTGTCCTCATTAATAAATTGTCATTAATTGGCTTTGGGGATGGGAACGAAACCTTCAGTCATAAATTTTGACACCCGGACTGGACTTTAAAAAAGTCCCCAATCTGCCCTCTTGAGGAAGCCTAGTACTCAAAACATCTGCAAGCAGAGGATGAACTTTTTGGGAGCTGACTACTGAAAAGTTGGGAGATATAGAAAATGCTTTTTGCCTAGGGTCAAACAAAACCAGAGGAACTAATCCTGTAAGTAAAAGGTGAGGCTAAGGGACTCCCAGCAGCTGCCAGAGCCATTTTGCTGTTGGGAACTCCCTTATTCCTTACATGCACTTTAAAGATTACTCCACCTCTGTTTACTTAACAAAAGGGACAATGAATGCAGTAATATGTTGATATTACATATTGTTTTATGGGCATGATCTTGGCTGAATGTGTATCTAAGAATGTTTTTTTTTTTTTAATTGTAACAATCTGGTTTCGAAATGTGTTTCTAAAGCATTGCACTAACTTACAGTTTAAAGTTGTGTTTAAACAATTGTTTAGTTTGATTTCAGATAGTTCATGCTAGAAAACGTAAATACTTAGGATGAAAAAATTAAAGAGATTTAATATTGATCTAGGTCGCCAGAGAGAATTTCACTAGATATACCAGTGCATTAACTTGGGCAAAGATAATAAATTATGATATGGTATCTGTTCCCGTCAGTGTGGAAGATTTTTTTAAAAAGGTGCTAAATTAAAACGTTGGTCTGGGTTAGTGAAATGACATTAATTAGCAATAGTCTTGGAAATTTTTAAACCTTAATTTCGAAAACACATGGTAGTCTGTGGTTGTTTTTAAAGATTTTTCAGCCAATTTAATGTAACTTAATACTACTTTAGAAACTTTAAAACAAAGAAGTGGCTTAATGAAACTATAGAAACTTCTTCTGATGGTGGCTTCTATTTTATCAAAAAATGATCATATTTTCAGTTTTGTGTGAGCAAGATTTTCTAGTGTAGAAAAATCTAAAGAAATAAAACTTTGAGAATTACATCTTAAACTTGCATCATAATTTTCAACATTCAAACCTGGAAATTATGACTTATAGCTAAAATGCTTTAGGCATGAGGTTGCTGCTCAGAATTCCAGTCTTTCTTTTTTCTAGACCTCAGCCAGGACTTAAGATGATATGCAAATAAAGGAAGCCTGCAGCACTCAGCGGGAGACAGACAAAAAAGAGGAAAAGTGTCTTTTTACCTGCACTCAAACTAGACCCAACCAAAAAGTACATTATATGGTATTTACTAATTACTGGCCAGTCATCTATTTTGGGAATCTTGCTTTTTCTTAGATTCTGTATTTTTTTTTTTCTTGAGCTCATGATCTTGATTCTGCAGACGGGTTAATGTTTTGTGATCAGTTCTATTTTTTCACAACTGTGGAGTTTTTAAACATTGCATTGGAGATTTCACCTGAAAAAGCTACAAGGCCTTCACTATTGTGTTATGTGTTACACTTGTGTTACATGTTGTATGTCGGTATGTCTATACGTATGTATGCCCATATATCATGCAGTGACATGACAATTGACAGATGAAGAGCGCTTATGAAAAATTTAAAAATGGATCCAAATATCTTTGATTCACGTGGTTCAAATGGTTCAATTCAAATTGGGTAAACAGATAAAATTTAAAATGTCTTTAAAATTAGGCCAATAAGTTTTCTAGGTGTTCAAAAAGGCCCTAATAAAATGTTGATGTCTATAAAATAATCTGCATGAATTCTGAAATTTACAAGTATTGTTTCAAAATGTGAACAGAAAGAGGTTCACAGATGGAAAAGAGAAACTAAAACGTTCTAGATATAGATTTAATAGAGGGAAAACGTGTTTGTGGATGAGAGAGTCTATATGATTAAATAATTAAAATGGTTTAAGTAAATAATAAAGAAAGGTTTGTGTAAGTTCGTTATATGTGTAAGTTTGAGCAAGTAATCTTAAGAAATTAAACAGCTGGTTAAACAAGTACTGTTTTTATAAAATTGTGCCATGTTATTTCTTTAAAAAGCTAAACTTGGTTAATACAAAAACATCAATGTAATTGTGGTGTTAATGTGTTCATATCTTTCAGGTATACAAGTCTGTAAGGTAGAAGCTTCAAAAGAGCATTGTATAAAGCTGGTGTTCTAAGGTTGTATGGTAATTCTAGGCTTAAAAGAAAAACATGTTGGAAATTTATGTATATTATTTGTGTTCTATAATTGGACTTGTTATAAATAAGATATGTATAGTTCCATGTTACTTTTTACACTGAGATACAATATAATGTATTTTTAAGTTAATGAGAGCCAAATCTGTGAAGGTTTTATTGTAAAACACAAAGGTAATGGCCATTCATTTCCATGTGAAAACTGTTTTCTTCAGGCTTCACAAAGGAGTAACTTGAGGAAAAGACGTTCCTGATATTCAGGGCAACATAACAATAGGTAATCAAAAGGCCCAAACCAGGGTTTCTCCACTGAGACTTTACTGGTCACACTGATATCAGAGTTTTCTGAGATTCTTGCCATTCCCTTCAGCTATCCAGTACATGGCCATGTCACAGAGCTTGGAAGTGGTACATATCTTGTACACAAAACCATGAGCCTATTCTGGAGAGTGGCCAGAATTCAGGAAGAATACAGGAACGTAAGAAAATAGTAGGTGTTGCCCATTGATAAGGCAAGCCACAGTCCATTTATATATTGGGCAGGATGAATTCTTGGAAGTTTTCTCCTTGACAGGACACACCCATTGAGGCATTCTCTTTTCTAATGTCTACAACCATGGACACAGTGGGATACACAGAAATAGAAACACTCGCCTTGTCAAAGGACTAACTAGAAACAGTCCACTCCAAACCAAACAAACCCCCTTTCCTAACTATTCTCAGAACATGAGAAAAAAACACAAACCCACTCAAACACCCACAAAGGCACCTCCTTCCCCCAAGTAGGTCTGTAACTATCCAGAGTGTCCTCTCACTGGAGGGCCATACTATGTTCCCCGGAAATGGCCTGACCTGTCTCAGATCTGGTCTCCTTGGTCAACTCTGAGAAGTTGTCAGGAGCCAGGCGTGCGCCTCTACCTTCTTTCTCCGGAAGGGACCCTCTTCAGAACTTCCCTGGCATTTGGCCATGCTCACATCACTAGGTACCGCAAAAGACTGTCTCTGTCCTTGGTAAATCCAAACAAGTGAGACACTGTGACTGGGGTTTGGACTGGGTCTGGATGCCTGGCTTCCTGGAATCCAAATTCGGAGAGTTCCATCACCAAGGATGTGAGGTGAGGTCACTTCCTTCAGGAACTGAATGAAGTCACTGCCTTTGCAACCACATTGTCCTAACATTTGCTTCCTAGGGTCTCATAATATGGAGGATTCCCCTACTTCGTGTGACACTTTCACAAGTTCGAATGATATAGAAACCATAGGCACCTGGGAACAGCTCTCCACATAGGCCTAGTTTGGTCAATCTTCCCTACATTAAGAAGAGAGAGGATGATTCAGACACATGCTTTTAACCTGACCGGGTTGTTTGCCATGGAAGATGACTTTTGCTTGCTCAGGTCTTTCATAGCTGCCTACATCTTCTCCAGGGATCATATATTCATGGACCTTTGAGGTTGTCAACAGGTGGAAGATCCCCTACATCCCTGTATTGTAAGACCAACTCTGTCCCTGCTCTTCTGTAAAGTTGGATTGAGGAAACAGTGTATAGTTAGGATTAATAACATGTTCGATTTGTGTTAGAAATCATTCTGCTGGATGAATAATGGTATTGGGAACCTGAAATATTTAAAAGAATATACAGGTGAAATATAATTATGAAAACAGAAATCTAGGTAAGATTTGAAGACCAGAAAGGCATTGGGCCCTTGATTGGGATACTTAGCTTTGAATTATGTTCTGCACAGATGTCTCAGATAAATCAATATACAATGGCATAGGACCTTGTACCTTGGATGATTGATTGTCGAAGAGATCATCCAGTCAAAAAGGGATAGTCAGTAGGATTAGGAAGATAGTCGGTAGGTTTAGAAAAAAGAGTGAGTATAGTATTTGGACCAAAAGTTCTTTAGCAGTAGGGTTTCGGATAAAGAGTGAATTTAAATGTCAGCACATGTGAACAATCAGTCACTATGATGAACTGGGGAAAATATGTAGAAAAAAGAGATATCAATAGAGACATTAGGAAATCAGGCAAAATATAAAGTGAGTGATAGGATTAGACATTTTCAACATGGTTGAAGTTGAATATATAATCTTGGGAAGAAACAAATATGTACTCACCAATAGGATTGACATTTGAGAGCATTAGGCATCCAAGACATGGATGTTTTTAGTAATTCATGTTCACTTTGCATTTAGGCTTTGGTACAATCATAAGTTTGACCTTTGCATTTTGTGTCCAGAATATTACTGTGATAAAATGTATAAGTAGATTAGTTGACATGAGTATTTCTTCCACCATTTCTGTGAGCAATATTTTGAAGATATACAAATTATTATTGGGCATACATAGAGGTGTACCCTGTGTCTATCAATATAGAGATAATGCATGAATAGACCATACTGTGAATAAATAATATAACTGGTTCCACTTTAAATAATTTATTGAATTGATTTCTGAAAGTATACAAGAAATCATATTGATATACAATCATTCATTCCCACCAGTTTTACATATAATGGTAATATTAGGGTTATGGTTTATCATGACGGGTGTGTGATTTTTGCTTCAAAAATGATAATAGAAATCGAAAACAATGTGTTTGGAAAAAAGTCTCATGAAAAGAGCAGTCCAGAAACGGAGGAATTCATGTGTTCTCAAGCAAGAAGTGATCGAAAGTAAAACAAATGCGTATAAATTTGCTAAATTGTGGATGAAATATACATCCAATGATGTGCATAAACGGGAGAAATGGTAATGTACCAGTGTTGAATAAAAATGAACGTCAAAATAAAATTATATCCCATAGGAATCTTCTTGCATTGATGTTAAACTGGGTCAGTTACTGTAGAAATATAAGAATTTTTTTGGTGTTATAATACAATTTATTTTAGCACTAGCATGCCACAGAATGTCGAGGAAAGACCAATGGATTTTTAGTTATACCACTAATAATCTAACATTAAATGACTATTTTGGGGAGTCTAGAAATTACATAAGGCTATGTAACAATTTTTTTTTTATTTAGCATTCATAAAAACTTGGAATTTTGGTAATATTTCTACTTTTTTATTATTATTTTATTTTTTCAGTTGTTGATAGACATTCATTTCATTTATTTATATGTGGTGCTGTTACCACTGAGCCACACACCCAGACCCTCCACTTTTATCTTATCATCAAACACTCCTCTCCCTCTTCTTTACTCACTTTCTTCCTCATTTTCCCCCTTCTCTCTCTTCCTTTTTCATTTTCCCTCCATATGTATTTTTCTCTCATGTCATTACAAACAGTAATATACTATAAAATTTACATTTAAGAATGTTTTTTTATAGTCATTCTTTTTTCTTGAGAAAATTTAAAAATTATAATCACCTGATAGATATATTACAATACATTAATTATACATATGTATCTATATTCATGCATATGTATTACATATGTTATATATATACATATATATTTAAAAGTACATTGATTAGCCTGTTAGAAATAATATAGATCAAGTCTTTCTTAATTTTCAAGTCTTCCAGAATTAACAACTTACAGTGAAAATCAAATAAACATATTTAAGTAAACAGGTATCATTCTTATTTATCAATACTTATAATTTAAGGTTTTATATCACGTTAAGATGTAGTATGGCATAGTAACTCTTATGAATTAGAGAAATTTTTTTTGAACAACCTATTATTTAAGGACCATATGCACTGACATTTTAAATAGCTTTCTCGTGATTTCAATTTCTATCAATTGCATATTTATTGCCAAATACTTATTTTATTAATTTTCATATTCATAATTGATATAAAGTCAATTGTTTAATTCTTCTTGTAAGTAGTTACTTATTACAGCAGGGACAGTACTAATAACTCTACATCTTTATAAGAAAGATGGTACAAAGATATTTTCATGCAAAAGTAAGAATAATTGCATGCTCTAAATGTTTGATTGTTGATACATATAATAAAGAGCTTTTGATGAATCTCTTCCCCAGTAAAACATAAAATGCAAAGATATAGTTGGGTATGTATGTCCAAATAAAAATAAGGAAAAATACACATTATCAGCTAGAAACTGTTAAATAAAAGATGAAAAGAACAATCCGACACATTGTACGTACTTGTCAGATGAGGTAGTATTCTTTAAGAATTGCCTAAGACTAGACCTGGTCCATAACAAAATATTCACGAAAAAAATGAAATATGAAAAATATAGGAAATGATATGAAATTTTCATGAAGGTAGGTGGATTATCCTTTAATCTCAATTTATGTGCATTTTCAAAAGCCAGTTTTCTGGTAAAATAAACTTGTGATATTTACAAATACACAAAACAAACTTTCTGCTTAGCAAAATGAATGCATCTCAAACCTTTTTTAGCTGATTTCTTCCCACTCAATTTTAAACCTTTGTTTATTTATTTTTATTGGTTGTTCAAAACATTACAAAGCTCATGATATATCATCTTTCATACATTTGACTCAAATGGGTTATGAACTCCCAATTTTCCCCAAATACAGACTGCTAGAGATGGTGAGCATTTTTTCATGTACTTGTTGATTGATTGTATGTCCTCCTCTGTGAAGTGTCTTTTCAGGTCCTTGGCCCATTTGTTGATTAGGTTATTTGTTATCTTATTGTTTATTTTTTTGGGTTCTTTGTATATTCTGGATATTAGGGCTCTATCTGAAATGTGAGGGGTAAAAATTTGTTCCCAGGATGTAGGCTCTCTATTTACCTTTCTTATTTTTTCTCTTGCAGAGAAAAAAAAACTTTTTAGTGTAAGTAAGTCTCATTTTTTTATTCCTGTTAATAACTCTTGGGCTATGGGCATCCTATTAAGGAATATGGAGCCCGAACCCACAGTATGTAGATCGTAGCCAACTTTTTCTTCTATGAAACTCTGTGTCTCTGATTTTATATCTAGCTCCTTGATCCATTTTGATTTAAATTTTGTGCATGGTGAGAGAAAGGGATTCAGTTTCATTTTGTTGCATATGGATTTCCAATTTTCCCAGCACCATTTGTTGAAGATGTTATCCTTCCTCCATTGCATGCTTTTAGCCCCATTATTACATATAAGAAAGTTGTAATTTTGTGGATTGGTTTCTGTGTCCTCTATTCTGTACCATTGGTCCACCTGCCTTTTTGCTACCAGTACCACGCTGTTTTTGTTACTATAGCTTTGTAGTACAGTTTGAACTCTGGTATCGCTATACCTCCAGATTCACACTTCCTGCTTAGAGTTTCTTTTGCTATCTTGGTCTTTTGTTTTTCCATATGAATTTCATGATTGATTTATCTATTTCTACAAGAAATGCCATTGGGATTTTGATTGGCATTGCTTTAAACCTGTAGAGAACTTTGGGTAATATCGCCACTTGATGATGTTAGTTCTGCCTATCCATGAACAGGGTACATGTTTCCATCTTCTGAGATCTTCTTCTATCTCTCTCTTTAGAGTTCTGTAGTTTTCATTATATAAATCTTTCACCTCTTTTGTTAGGTTGATTCCCAAGTATCTTATTTTATTTGAGGATATTGTGAATAGAGTGGTTTTCCTCATTTCCATTTCAGAAGTTTTGTTGCTGTATACAGGAATGCCTTTGATTTATGCGTGTTGATTTTATATCCTGCCACTTTTCTAAATTCATTTATTAACTCTAGCCATTTTTTTGTAGACTCTTTTGTGTCTGTTAAATATATTATCATGTCATCTGCAAATAGCGATACTTTAAATTCTTCTTTTCCGATTTTTATGCCTTTAATTTCATTTGTCTGTTTAATTGCTCTGGCTAGTATTTCAAGAACTAAATTGAATAGAAGTGGTGATGGAGGGCATCCCTGTCTTGTTCCAGATTTTAGAGGGAATGCCTTCAGTTTTTCTCCATTTAGGATGATGCTAGCCTGAGGGTTAGCATATATAGCTTTTACAATGTTGAGGTAAGTTCCTGTTATCCCTAGTTTTTATAGTGTTTTGAACATAAAGCGATGCAGAACTTTGTCAAATGCTTTTTCTGCATCTATTGAGATGATCATATGGTTCTTGTCTTTAAGTCTATTGATGTGGTGAAAGGCATTTTTTGATTTCTGTATATTGAACCATCCTTGCATCACAGGGATGAATCCTACTTGATGATGGTGCACAATTTTTTTGATATGCTTTTGTATTCGATTCACCCGGATTTTATTGAGAATTTTTGCATCCAAGTTCATTAGAGATATTGGTCTGTAGTATTTTTTCTTTAAAATGTCTGTCTGGTTTCGGGATCAGGGTGATGTTGGCCTCATAGAATGAATTTGGATGAGCTTCTTCTTTTTCTATTTCTTGAAATGGCTTGAAAAATATTGGTATTAATTCTTCTTTGAAGGTTTAGTAGAAATCCGCTGTTTACCCATCCGGTCCACGGCTTTTTTTGGTTGGTAGTTTTTGATTGCTTCTTCTATTTCTTCCTTTGTTATTGGCCTGTTTAAATTGTGTGTGTCTTCCTGACTCAATCTGGACAGATCGTATGACTTAAGAAATTTATCGATATCTTCACAATCTTCTATTTTATTGGAATATAGTGTTTCAAAATACTTTCTAATTATCTTCTGTATTACTGTAGTGTCTGTTGTGATATTGCCTTTTTCATCCCATATGTTAGTAATTTCCATTCTCTCTCTTCTTCTCTTCATTAGCATGGCTATGGGCCTGTTGATCTTATTTATTTTTTCAAAGAACCAACTTTTCATTTTATCAATTTTTTCAATTTTTTTTTGTTACAATTTCGTTGATTTCAGCTCTGAATTTAATTAGTTCTTGTCTTCTACTACATTTGCTGTTGTTTTGCTGTTCCTTTTCTAGGTTTTTGAGGTGTAGTTTGAGTTCATTTATTTGTTGTTTTTTTCTTTTTTTGAAGAAAGAACTCCAAGAAATGAATTTCCCTCTTTAAACTGCTTTCATTGTGTCCCATAGATTCTGGTATGTTGTGTCTGTATTGTCATTTGTCTCAAAGAATTTTTTTATCTCCTTCTTTATGTCTTCTGTAACCCATTGATCATTCAGTAGCATGTTGTTCATTTTCCATGTGATGTAGAATTTTTCCTTTCTTCTTTTATCATTGATTTCCAGTTTCATTCCATTATGATCAGATATGGTGCATGGTATTATCTCCATGCCTTTATATTTACTAAGAATTGCCCTATGGCATAATATATGGTGTATCTTTGAGTAGGATCCATGTGCTGCTGAGAAGAACATGTATCCACTTGATGATGTTTGATATATTCTATATATGTCGGTTAAGTCTAGGTTATTGATTGTGCTGTTGAATTCTACAGTTTCTTTATTCAGTTTTTGTCTAGAGGATCTGTCTAATGGCGAGAGCGGTGTGTTGAAGTCACCCATAATTATTGTGTTGTAGTATATTTGACTCTTGAACTTGAGGGGAGATTGTTTAATTAACGTTGCACCTCCATTGCTTGGTGCATACAAATTGATAAATGTTTTTTCTTGTTGGTGGATGATTCCTTTTAACAGAATATAGTGTCATCCTTTATCCCTTTTGATTAACTTAGGTTTGAAGTTGATTTTATTCCATATGAGTATGGCAAATCCTTCTTGCTTCCGAGGGCCATGTGAGTGTTGTGATTTTTCCCAACCTTTTACCTTCAGCCTGTGTATGTCTTTTCCTATCATACGAGTCTCCTGAAGGCAGAATATTATTGTATTTGTTTTTTTTTTTTGATCCAGGTTTCTAGCACATGTCTCTTGATTGGTGAGTTTAGGCCATTACCATTTAAGGTTACAATTGAAATATGATTTGTACTTCCACTCATGTTTATTTATTTATTATATTTTAGTTTGGATAGTTTTTACTTTTTTGGTTACTTTCCTCCCCCTTTACTGAGATACTTTCCGCTTTTAGTTTTGGGCACTATTTTTCAACTCCTCTTCTTGTAGTATTTTGCACAAAATGCTTTGCAGTGCTGGTTTTCTGGCTGAAAATTGTTTTAGCTTTTGTTTATCGTGAAAGACTTTAATTTCATTGTCAAATCTGAAGCTTAATTTTGCTGTATACAGTATTCTTGGTTGGAATTCATTATTTTTCAGCATTTGAAATACATTGTTCCAGGATCTTCTGACTTTCAAGGTATGTGATGAAAAATCAGTTATTATCCTAATTGGTTTACCCCTGAATGTAATCTGCGTCCTTTCTCTTATAGCTTTTAATATTCTCTCCTTGTTCTGTATGTTGGCTATCTTCATCATTATATGTCTTGGAGTTGGTCTATTTTGTTTTTGAATGTTTGGGGTCCTGTAGGCTTTCAGGATTTGGCAATCAAATCCATCGTTCATCTCTGGGAAGTTTTCTAGAATTATTTCATTTAATATGTTGTCCATTCCTTTGGTTTGAATCTCTATGCCTTCTTCTATCCCGATGACTCTCAAATTTGTTTTTTTTTAATGACATCCCATATTTCTTAAATAGATTGCTCGTCGGATTTAAGCATCTTTTCTGTGTTGACTATATTCTTTTCAAGTTGATAACCTTTGTCTTCATTATCTGATGTTCTGACTTCTACTTGATCTAGTCTATTTGTAATATTCTCGTTTGAGTTTTTAATTTGGTTTATAGTTTCCTGCATTTTTAGGATTATTATTTGATATTTCTTTTTAACATCTCTATCTCCTGGTAAAGCTCGTTGTTTGCCATTTGAATTTCTTTGTTTAATTAATTTTCAAAATATACTTTTATTGCTTGGACTTGCTGCCTCTATGCCTGCTAAAGTGGATTCCGCTTGGACGTAATTCCGAAGGCCGAGCTCCAGTGATGTCACCTCTCTGCTTTGGCGGACCCCAGGCTCCTTGCCGAGGTGTCCGAATAGGGGGGTGGGACTTGACTGTCTCTGGTTTGTTTCAGCTCCGGGTCACTGGCGGGTGGGCGGTCTCTAGCAGCCCAATTGCGTGGTTGGTCACCAGCGGGCAGGCAGTCTGCAGCCGCCCAGTCACGCGGGCAGCAGGTGGGCTGTCGCCAGTGGGTTGGCAATCTCTAGCCACCCAGTCACACGGTCGGTTGCCGGGGGCGGGCATTCCTCAGCCGCCCAATCACGCAGGCAGTGGGTGGAATGTCACCCGCGCGCCTGCAGTCTCCAGCCGCCTAGTCACAAGGGCCTGGCCTCTAGTCCTTTGGTTTCTCCTGCTAGTCCTGCTTTCTTTTTCTAGACCAGATTTCCCCTGAGTGATGCCTCTCGGAAGTTCAAACTGTACTCTGGGCCTGCCGTTTGTTGGGTGTTGAGGGTGTCTATTGGGAACCCAGACACTCTATTGTTTTGATTTTTTCCGCTTGCCCCTCGCCCAGCACTGGCTAGACACGTTTCGTTTTTGCCACTGATGGGAGGGGGAGTTGAAAGTCAGGTGTCTCTAATTTTTCTCCCATTTTTATACAGGCTTTCTTTGATAATCCCTCCCCCGGAAAGCCTAGGAGAGATTTTATTCGAATTCCCCACTGTATGAGAAATGAGCTGAGTAACACACACCTGTTTTATTGTTGCAATCTATTGGAGAGGGGCGGTGGTTACTTCAGCTGTCAAAGATGGTGGCCGCTGGTTTCCTTGGTGTAGTTTCTTTTGTGGGAGATAGAACTGTACCACTTTTTTCCCTGTCTTAATTCCCAAACTCAGCCCGGGGATCAGTGGGAGCTCAGCCGGCAGGATTCCACAGAATCCGCAGCAACATTTCTCCCTGCTTGCAGGTCACTTCTCGGTGGTGCCCCGCCATCTGTAACAGCGGGCCTGGCCGCATGATTTAATCACCCTGGATCTCTTGTTGCACAGTTGGATATTGGGAACCCCAGCACTCTATTGTTTTGATTTTTTTTCTGCTTGCCCCTCCCCCAGCGCTGGCTAGACAGGTTTTTTTTCACCGGTGATGTGAGGGGGAGATGAAAGTCAGGTGCCTCTAGTTTTCCCCCATCTTTATGCAGGCTCACTCTTACAATCTCTCCCCCAGAAAGCCTATGAGAGATTTTATGCGAATTCCCCGAAGTATGGGAGATGAACTGATAACACACACCTGTTTTATTGTTGCAATCTGTAGGAGAGTGGCTGTGGTTACTTCAGCTCTCCAAGATGGTGGCCGTTGGTTTCCTTGGAGGAGTTTCCGTTGTGGGTATTATAACTGCACCATTTCCTTCCCCGTCTGAAATCCTGAACTCATCTAAGGCCTCAGTGGGGGCTCTACCAGCAGGATTCTACAGAATGTGCATCAACCTTTCTCCCTGCTTATTGGTCGCATCTAGGTGGTGGCGCGCCATCTGTAGCCACTGGGTGGGCCGTGCGGATCAGTCAGACTGGATCTCGGGTGGCACAGTTGGCTCGTGTTTGAGACTCAATTACCAGACCATAGTGCTAGAAATCCTTCCTCTAAGTTTCAGTGCACCCCATTTTGCTGTAAGTTCCTAACAAGATAGTTTTTTTAACTTCTAAGTCGTTAGTCACCTGCACAGTGGCGCAGTACACTGGGTGTGAGGCTCTCTATTCGCGGCCATCTTGCAATGTCGAAATATTATGATTTGTATGCACCATTTACTGAAGTTAGTTTTCAGTATTAGGAAACAAATATGTATTTCAGGTGGATGAATATTTCTGAGAATAATCTTGTGAAAAGTTGAATATAAATCCTCATACATGAAAATGAATTATTTTAGGAAGTGTATAATAAGACACATATATTTCATATTTTGAAAAATCTGGAGAGTGTATATATATATATATATATATATATATATATATATATATACACACACACACACACATAAACACACACACACAGAGACATTAAAAAGTATCAATATATATGCCAATCGAAATTCATCATGAAATATATAACATCCACATATCCAAAAAAATACATTTTACTGAAAATGGATTTATGTATAATGTTGTTCAACTAGGAAGCTCACCCATAGGTTGAATTTTCAGTTCCAACAGAGTTTAGGAGGAGTGATCTCTTCTCACAATTTTTAACTGCCATGTCAGCCACCTGAGAAGAATGTACATGTGATTCCAGGTAGGATTCTAAATGTGCAAATAAAAATACATGTGCTTAATAGGCTACATAAAAAGGGAGAGAGGAATGCACATATTTGTTAATTTTAAAAACACATGGAGAACTATTTCAATAAACATTGACTATATTTATAACTCCTACACTATATAATGCAAAAGGGATGTCCAACTACATACTATGCCTTCTCTGAACTGCTGGTATTTATATTCTTTTTGGGTTACTATTCTCCATCATATAAGGATTAGTAGTCAGAGTCTAGTAGGGTATGGGTTAGTGTCAGAGTTTCAGTATTTCGAATAAAAAATAGGAAAGTAAACACAATGTGTTTGCAAATATGTGCTACACAAAAATCTTCCCACTCACATTAAGAACAATCCCTTGATATTACCCTCGCCCGAAGAAATGCACAATTAGAGGAGAAGAGTTAGAAAATCTGTGAATACATACCCGGAATGGAATATGCTCAGGAGTTCACCACCTTGGAGGTGGTAGAGGAGTTTCCAAAAGTAAAAGACAAGGTAAACACTCCACAAACATGGAGCTCTGCAGGCCAAAAGACTTCTTGAGAAACTGCCTCTGAGTTTGGACACTTGAAATGTATGTTGTTGTCAGTAGCTTTAGCTTCCTATGGAGTGAGAGCATCAAAACTGGGTCAGCATCTATGTGACCTGGAGGACATGGTATCTTATTTTCCAATGAAAATGAGGCAGCAGTGCTGAATTCTCACTTTGTAGGTAAACTGTGGCAACTGGGGCATCAGTGTCTCTTCTTGTAGACTGTGAAGCCATTTGGTCATACTCTACTTTTCGTGGTGTTTCTTGCTGCTGCACTGGGAGTTTGGTATTTGATTCATGAAATACAAGGAGTTCAACTGGGACACAGTGCTGGAGAGAGTTCTGTCACGTGTGGTGGGACAGGGTCTGTAGGAGAATGCACCAACCAGGCTTATGTCCCACATAGCTTGCCCCCTTGACCATATCAACCTGATTCTGAACATTGCCCAAAAACCTATCCATATAACAAGATGCCTTTACATATAAGGGTCTGCTGGCTGCACCATGTCAGTCACAAGCCATTTGAAAGCCAATGGCCGATCCACATGAAACCACCACAGATGATTTATCTCACACCTACCCACTTTTGCTGTAGGCCCACTACTCAGCAGGCTCCAACTTACTGGCATCTCTGTTCTACACCATTTTTGTGAAACCCAGTCAATCAAGCCACTGTCTGGTACACTCATGATCAGCAACAGGCTCGCCAATAGTTTTCCAGTGCCACCTGGTCATGGGAATTTCAAAAATTTTATGGTATTTATCGAGCCCATTTTTCAAGGATGAAGTTGGAGGCACTGAGGGTTCCATTTAATTCAGTAACCATTAAATGGTGAGTAAGCCCATTTCACTGAAAGCTCTCAAGGACTCTCACAGGCAAGGCTTCCCAAAGAGTTGCCAAAAGGTCACATGAAGCCAGGCCCATTGAGGTTTACAATGTATAATCCATGCGTGTTTTGACTTTCAACTATGGCTGCTAATTCTTTCAGAATAAAATCATGTGATATCCTGGCTGAGATACCCTGTGCTCTGTGGAAAGCCATCCTGGCCACAGATCTCAGTTTCCAAGGGTGACTCTCATGCATGGCCTCCTAAAATCCCAACAAAACTCATGGCAATACTTCTCTGAGATCAGTATCATAACTCAGTCTCTAAGGGGAATCACACCAGAGTTCAAGCCCAGGTGGAGCCAGTCATATTTTCCAACAACCACACTAATAACCACAATTAAACCCAGAACACTTCCACATGGCCAGCATCTTCTTCCATATAGACACTCAGTTTAACCTCTGGCTGGAGGTTTCCATGAGGGGCACAGCCCAAGACAGTGTCCTAAATAAGCTCACTTGCCCCTCATTTGCTTAAAGTTGGGGTGGCCTGAACACCTTCCTGTGAACCAGGACTGATCAAATAGGCCTGCCTTTAATACTGCTCTGCTTCTCCAATTTGAGGACTACTGACTGTGGGGTTTAGATTCTTCATGTGAATTGGAATCATTAGAAAACCGAATCACCTATGGGCTAGCATCTGTAGGGCTTAGAAGAACGCATTTGACCCAAAGGCACCCTATTCTCACTTGATAGAGGTCAGGAACCTTAGAGAGGAAGGCGAGAGACTTCATCCACAAGGACTGCTCTTTTGGCCATTTTGGTTTTGGATGAACACGTGGGATGTATAAGGTGCTGAGAATCTAACCACAGCCTCACACAGGGCCATGAAGCTGTTTCAGAAACATCCATTTCCAAAGCAATTAAGCAAAGAACCACAGGTGATGCCCATTCATTTCCATTTGAAAACTGTTTTCTTCAGGCTTCACAAATTGGTGTCCTGAGGTAAAGACCTTCCTGAAATTCAGGGCAACAGAACAATAGGTAAGCAAAAGGCCCAAAAAAGGGTTTCTCCACTGTGACTTTCCTGGTCCCACTGATATCTGAGTTTTCTGAGATGCTCGCCATTCCCTTCAGCTATCCAGTACATCACCATATCACAGAGCTTAGAGGTGGTACATATCTTGGACACAAAACCATGAGGCTATTCTGGAGAGTTTCCAGAATTCAGGAAGAAAACAGTAACTTAGTAAGAGAGCAGGTGTTGCCCTTCGATAAGACAAGCTGCAGTCCATTTATAAATTGGGCAGTATGAATGCTTGGAAGCTTTCTACTAGAAAGGACACATTCATTGATGCATTCTCTTTTCTAATGTCTACAACCATGAACAGAGTGGGATAAACAGACATAGAAGCATTCGCCTTGTCAAACGACTTACTAGAAACAGTCCACACCAATCCAAACAAAGAGCCTTTCCTACCTATTCTCAGAACATGAGACAAAACCACAACCCCACACACACACACTCAAAGGCACCTCTTTTGCCCAAGTAAGTCTGTGACTATCCAGAGTGTCCTCGGAATGGTGGGCCATACTATGTTCCCCAAAAATGGCCTGTCCTGTATCAGATCTGGTCTCCTTGGCCAACACTTTGAAGTTGTTAGGTGCCATGGGTGAGCCACTACCTGCTTTCCCAGGAAAAGCCCCTCTTCAGAGCTTTCCTGTCATTTGGCCATCGTCACATCAGTAGGTACTAAGAAACACTGACTCTGTCCTTGGTTAATCGAAACAAGTGAGACCACTGGGATTGGGACTGTGACGGGCTCTTGGTGCCTGTCTTCCTGGATCAAACGTTCAGAGAGTTCCATCACCAAGGAAGTGAGGTGTGGTCACTTCTTTCAGGAACTGAATGAGGTCACTGACTTGGCAACCACTTTGTCCTAACAGTTACTTCTAAGGGTCCCATGAGATAGAGGCTGTCCCTACTTCCTGTCACACTTTCACAGTTAGAATGGTATACCAACCATAGGTACCTGGGAACAGCTCTCCACACAGGCCTGGTCTGGTCCATCTTCTCTACATTAAGAAGGTAGAGGCTGATTCAGACACATCCCTTCATCCTGACCAGATTGTTTGCCATAGAAGATGTCTTTTGCTCTCACAGGTCCTTCATAGCTTCCTACATCTTTTCCAGGGATCATTTCTGCATATACCTTTGATGTTCTCAGCAGGTGGAAGATCCCCTACATTCCTGTATTGTAAGACCAACTCTGTCCCTCCTTTTCTGTAAAGTTAGATTGAGGGAAAAAATGTATGTTTAGGGTTAATAACATGTTCAATGTGCGTTATGAATCTTTCTGCCGGATGAATAACGGTATTGGCAACGTGTGATATTTACAAGAATATATAGGTGAAATATAAGTATGAAAACAGAAATCTAGGTAAGATTTGAAGCCAGAAGGGATTTGGGCCCTTGAGTGGGAAACTTAGGTTTGAATTATGTTCTGCACATGTGTCTCAGATAAATTGATATACAATGGCATAGGACCTTATACCTTGGATGATTGATTGTTGAAGAGAACATCTAGTCAAAAAACTATAGTCAGTAGCATTAGGAAGATTGTCAGTAGGTTTAGAAAGAAGAGTGAGTATAGGATTTGGACCAAAAGTTCTTTAGCAATAGGGTTTCGGGTAGAGAGTGAATGTAAATGTCAGCATATGTGAAGTGTCAGTCACAATGATGAACTGGGGAAAATATGTAGGAAAGCAGGTATCAATAAAGATATTACAAAATCAGGCAAAGTATGAAGTGAGTTACAGGATTAGACATTTTCAAGATGGTTGAGGTTGAATATATAATCTTAAGAAGAAACAAATATGTAGTAACCAATAGGATTTACATTTGAGAGCATTAGGCAACATGGACATGGTTGTTTTTAGTAATCCATGCTTCTTTGGCATTTAGGCTTTGATACAATAATGAGTGGAACCTTCACTTTTCGTGTCCAGAATATTACTGTGATAAAATCTATTAATAGATAAGGTGAAATGAATATTTCTTCCACCATTTCTGGGAGCAATATTTTGAAGACGTATAAATTAGTATTGGGGGGACAAAGAGGAGTACACTGTATCTATGAATATAGAGATAAAGCATTAATAGACAATACTGTGAATAAAAAACATAAGTGGTTCCAACTTTAAATAATGGATTGAATTGAATTTTGAACATATAGAGAAAATCTTATATTGATATACAATTATTCAATCCAACCAGTTATACATCTAATGTTAAAATTAATGTTATGGTTCATCATGAAGAGTGTGTGAGTTTAGCTTCGAAATTGATTATGGAAATCGAAAATAATGTATTTGGAAAGAAGTCTCATGAAAAGACTAGTCAAGTAACATGGAGGAATACATGTGTTCTGAAGCAAGAAGTGTTTGAAAGTGAAACAAATTCCTATAAATTTGTGAACTTGTGGATGAAATATATATCCTATGATGTGCAAAAACTGAAGAAATAGTAAAGTACCAGTGTTGGATTAAAATGAACGTCAATATACACATTATGTCCCATAGGAATCTACTTGCGTTGATGTTAAACTGGGTCAGTTCCTGTAGAAATATTAGGATTTGTAAACACCATTGAATGAAGTTAGTTTTTAGTACTGCAAAACAAATATGTATTTCAGGTGGATGAATATTTCTGAGAATAATCTTGCGCAAAGTTGATTATAAATCCACATACATGAACATGAATGAATTTACGGAGTTTGTATAAGACACATATATTTCATATTTTGAGAAATCTGGAGTGTTTATATATATATATATATATATATATATATATATATATATATATATATATATATTTTAAATAAACACAAATATACATTAAAAAGTATCAATATATATTCCAATCGTAATTCATCATGTAATATACATCATCCACAGATGTAAAAATATTTATTATACTGAACATGGATTTATGTATAATATTGTTCTACTAGGAAACTCACACATAGTTTGATTTTCAGTTCCCAAAGCATTTAGGAGTACTGATCTCTTCTCACAATTTGTATCTGCCAATTTAGCCAACTCATAAAAATGTACGTGTGATACCAGGTAGGATTCTATATGTGCATATAAAAATACATGTTCTGAGTAGGCTACAGAGAAAGGGAGACAGGAATTCACATATTTGTGAACTTTAAAAACACATGGAGAACTATTTCAATTAAAAATTGAGTAGATTTATAAAACCTACCCTTAATCATGCAAAAGGGAAGTCCAACTGTACACCATGCCTCCTCTGAACTGCTTGTATTTTCATTCTGTTTTGGTATTATTCTTCATCATATTAGGATTAGTAGTCAGAGTATAGTAGGATATGAGTTACTGTGAGGGATTCAGTATTTCTAATGGAAAATTGGAAATTGGATCAATGTGTATGCAAATTAGTGTTACACAAAAATTTTCCCACTCTCATTCAGAACAATAACTTGACATTACCTTCACCCCAAGTAAGACACAATTAGAGGAAAAGAGTTAGAAAATCCTTGCATTAA
Source organism: Callospermophilus lateralis (assembly GCF_048772815.1). Taxonomy (NCBI): domain Eukaryota; kingdom Metazoa; phylum Chordata; class Mammalia; order Rodentia; family Sciuridae; genus Callospermophilus; species Callospermophilus lateralis. The sequence goes on from NW_027510746.1 coordinate 332,111, forward strand.
TACCTGAAATGAAAACTGCTCCAGATTTCACAACCTTGGAGATGGCAGAGGAGTTTCCAAAAGTAAGAGACTATGTAAAAACTCCACAAACATGAAGATTTGCCAGCCTAAAGATGTCTGGAGAATCTGCCTCTCAGATGGACTGTTGAAATATATGTTGTTTTCAGGAGCTTTAGCTTCCTTTCTAGTGAGACCATCAAAGCTGTTTATGCATCTCTGTGACCTGGAGGACATGGTGTATAAATTTCCAATGAACATGAAGCAGCAGTGCTGAATTCTCTCTTTGTAGGTAAACTATGGCCACTGGGGGCTAAGTGTCTCCCCATGTGGACTGTGAAGCCATTTCAAAATCCTCCACTTTTTTTAATATTTCCTGCTGCACTCGGAGTTTTGTAATTGCTTCATGAAATACCAGGAGTTAAACTTGACCACAGTGCTGGAGGGAGTTCTGTCACATGTGGTGGGTCACGGTCTGCAGGAGAATGCACCAACAGGGCTTGTATACCACATAGGTTGCCTCCGTGACCATAGCAACCTGATTCTGAACATTGCCCTGAAACCTCTCCATTTAACCAGATGTGTTTACATACAAGGTTCTGCTGGCTGCACCATGTCAGTCACAAGCCATTTGGAAGACAATGGCAGATCCACATGACCCCACCACAGATATTTTATCACACACTTAATCACCTCTGCTCTAGGTCCACTATTCTGCAGGCTCCAAATTACTGGCATCTCTGTTCTACAACATATTCATGAAAACCAGTTAATCAAGGCACTGTCTGGTAAACTCATGATCAGCAACAGGACATCCAAAGGTTCTTCAGTGACACCTGGTCATTGGAATTTCAAAAATTTCATGGTATTTATCTAGCCAATTTTCAAGGATGAAGTTGGAGGCACGGTTTGTTTCAATTCATTCAGTAATCACTCAATGTTGAGGAAGGTCATTTCAATGAAAGCTCTGGAGAACTCTCACAGGCAAGGCTTCCCAAAGAGTGGCCAAAATTTCACATGAAGCCAGGCCCACTGAGGTCTACAATTCAGGTCCATGTGTGTTTTGACTATCAAAGATGGCTGCCAAGTCTTTCAGTATAAAATCATGTGATATCCTGTCTGAGATTCCCAGTGCTCTGTTGAAAGCCACCGTGGGCATAGATCTCAGTTTCCAAGGGTGACTCTCATGCGTGGCCTCTTAAAATCCCAACACAATTTATGGCAATTCCTCTTTGATATGTGTTCCAGAACTCAGTCTCTAAGGGAATGACACCAGAGTTCAAGCCCAGGTGGATCCAGTCATCTCTTCCAACCGCAACATGAATGACCACAATTAAAACCAAAATACACCATATAGTCCTTGTCTTCTTAAATATAGACATTCATCATAACCTCTGGCTGGAGGTTACCATACAGGATGCATCCCAAGAGAGTGTCCAAAATAATTTCGCTTGCCCCTCATTTGCCTAAAGTCAGGGTGACATGGACACCCTTCCTGTGAACCAGGACTGATCAAATAGGCCTGACATTAATACTGCTCTTCTTCTCCAATTTGAGGCCTACTGACTCTCAGTAGGTAGTATATAGAAGACACATATATTCCATATTTTGAAAAAATTTGGAGAGTATATATATATATATATATATATATATATATATATATATACACACACACACACACACACACACACACACACAACACACACACACAGACAATAAAATGTAGCAATATATATGCAAATCGAAATTCATCATGGAATATATATCATCCACAGATGCAAAAATATTTATTTTACTGAACATGGATTTATGTATAATGTTGTTCTACTAGGAGGCTCACCCATAGGTTTAATTTTCTGTTCCAACAGCGTTTAGGAGGAGTGATCTTTTCTCACAATTTGTATCTTCCAAGTCAGCCACCTCACAAGAATATACGTGTGATACCAGGTAGGATTCTATGTGCATATGAAATTACATGTGCTGAATAGGCTACAGAGAAAAGGAGACAGGTATTCACATATTTGTTGACTTTAAAAACACATGGATAACTATTTCAATTAAAAATTTACTAGATTTATTACTCTACCCTATGTCATGCAAAAGGCAAGTGCAAATATACACCATGCCTCCTCTGATCTGCTTGTATTTCTATTCTGTTTGGGTTATTTTTCTCCATCATATTAGGATTAGTAATCAGAGTCTAGGAGGGGATGGGTTAGTGTCAAGTGACCCGGCTGGCAGGACATAACAACTTGGGCGTCGATCCTAGTTGGGGAGGAATGAAGGGACAAGAGACACGAGAGATGACAGCAAGACAGAAGTTCTGATCATGCTGCAAACTTTTATTGTTCTCAGAGGGAATTTATATGCTGCGGATGGGAAAGCTCTCTTATCGGCAGTTGCTGGATGTCTTCACAGGTTGAGATACACTCAGGATGTTTCAGGAAGACAGATGGTAGCCGGATGTCTAAAGGAAATAAATGGCTGCAGGATGTCTCCCAGGCAGGTTGTGTCCCAGGGGGATGTTTCTTGTGTCAGTCTATTCTTTGAAGGAGAACTTTCTTCTAGCCCCTGACATCTCCTCCTTTCTTATATAAAATATTCGACCATACCTTACAGGCCATGTATTTAGCGGGTGATAGTGGCTCTGTTTCTCTAGGATGCCTTGGAATATCTCCTGATCCGAGCGAGCATCTTTACTAGGAGATTTCGTGTTGGCTTTGGCATGTTTTTGGAGAAGACGTCATTGAGGGGGTAGCATGCCAACCGCCATGCACCAGAGCGTGCCACTCAGAATTCTTGTGTTTTGGGATCCGTGGATCCATCCTCCTGCAGTCCTTCCTGCACCCTCCGATATTATGGCCTACCGTCCTCATTCCAAGGGTGTATCCTCCCCCAAGCGGAGGGGCCCATGGGGGACGAACCCTTATTGCAAGGGCAGAAGATTGTTGGTCAGAGCTGTTAGTTATAGTTTTATGTAAGAAAGAGAGATCTGTGGGGATGTAAACTTAATAAGCCTGTGAGAAGGGTAGAACATTTTTTTGAATGTTGGCAGTGCTGTCTTCCATCTCCAGACGATGATAGTGGACCTGTATGGGCTTTGAGGCCAAATTATTAATCTGTTCTTTAATAAATTGTACCAGCCTATTTATAATGCAGGGTTCTATGGACACCATTAAAAGTAAACCCAACAAAGGGCCTAATAGGGGAAGAAGGTAGGGTAGAAATCCATTATGCCCAGTCCAGAGGGGATTTTCAAATAATTCCCTTTGTCTCTTCTCTAGATCTTTTTGAATCTGCTTAATTTTAGTGTGTACTATTCCTGATTTATTGGCATAAAAGTATCATCATTCCCCTAAGGCCAAGCAAATACCTCCCTTGTTTGCTGTCAGCAAATCTAAGCCTCGTCTGTTTTGAAGGAACACTTCTGCCAGGGAGTCTATTTGGTCCTGCAAATCTTTAATGGTTCCTGATAGAGTTTGTACATAATTTATAAGTTGTTGAGACAGGCGATGGTAAGAGTGTATAGCCGTGCCTAAGCCACTGTGCCTGTGCCCACAGCAGCTGTTTTTCCAAGGCTGGCAATGAGTAGTAAGTCCTGTATTGCCCACCTATGTCTTTTGACTAAGGTGTCTAGGCTACAAATGGGTAGAGGTTTATCTCCTGGGACAATAGTTATATCAGGGAGTAATAAGGCAAGAACACAACCAATGGTCCAATTCGCTGCAAGCCTGGAAGGGCCGAGTTTCCTCCACACATAAAAACTGTGCCATTGGGGGGACAAAGAGATGCGGTGGGTGAGAAATAATTTTATACTGTTGAGCAATTTCCAATGGAAGTAAGTCCAACATCAATATCATAGGTATTATTCTGCATCCCGCCTAAAAGACATAATGTAAAAGTGCCTAGAGGCTGTACTTTAAAAGGAAATATGGGTTGGCATGTATTATCATTTTCCATGATAGAACTAATAGGAACTGTCATAGGCATGATTGCCCCTGTTGTCATGCAGAGCCAGCAATCACCAGCAAGGGTGGGGTTCGAATTATTAAGAATGTAGTTTCCAAAATATCTAATGTATTGGTATCTAAACCTGGGAACTGGGATTTAGGCTATATTAAGGGATGATATGTGAGGCTATATTAAGGGATGATATGTGAGATCAGGGATTTGGGGTTTCAAAAGTTTGATTATCTGAGGATGCTTGACAGCATAAGTGGGTCCTCCACCATTATAGACCCCTGTAGGGGCCTTAATGGGCCAGCAGGAAGGTTTTCTGACAGTGCCTTGGCACCCAGCTGACTGTAGCTTGGTGTATTTGCCATCTCCTCCCTGGTCAAAGAGAACGGGGGTATAATGAATAGTGGTCCCCCCTGCTGCATGAGTTTTATTTAGGGAGGCTTCAAAAAATTGTTCTCCCTGTTTGTTAACACAAATTGAAGCCGACACATAACAAGAGACATGCATCGCCTGGGTATGCGTACAAGTTGCAGAACAATTTTGGAGAGCTTTACTTGTACTAGGGGGAATAATCTTTGGCTTGTTAACACATACCCATTTAGGCTGATGAACTCCTCCGAGATTATGGTCAACCTCGGCACGGAGGTAAGCCACCTTAGTCATGCATTCAGAAGTCTGGGTCCAACTAGTGGGAGCCTCAGTCCAAGATCCTCCCTTGCATTCGCAGGGTGGGGGCAAAAAGGTACTCCATCATGTTGGAAGGTGGAGGGCCAAGGTCTCCGTGTTCAAACCTGTTCAGCAGAAGTGCCTTAAGCAGGATCCTCGCACAGATTGTTGGCTGTATCTGAAAAGGAGGAAAATTTGTCCTCAGGGGGACGACCTTCGTCCCTGGGTTGAGGTAAGTCATTAACCTGTTTAACCAGGCATTCTGGTAACCATCTTGGGGATGCTTGCTCTTGGTCCAAAACACAAGCTGAGCCTCATCCCCAGATGAGGATAGGATCTGGGCGTTTCCATTTATTTGTAATGGGATTGCACCACATAACAGGTGTGCGAACAGAATTGGACCAGGGATGCCAGTGTCTGTCTGCGGCCAAATGGCCTTCAGTGTCTAGGGTAAGAAAAATAAGGGCCAATAATGCATGCTTAAGGCGATCCCTGGGAGTGGTAAATACAAGGGCGGAAGCATTAAGGCGGGATTGCCAAGTCTTTAAGGTAAGCTGGGCAAGTTTCACATGCCTTGGCCCTGAGGGTTGTATGGAATTCCAGTAGTATGACAAATTTGCAAGGTAGCACAAAACTGTTTAAATTTGGCACTGGTATATGCAGGACAATAATCTGTTTTAATATGTATTGGTTTACCCATTACGGAAAAGGCTGAAACAAGATGAGAAAGGACATCTTTGGTAGCCTCTCCAGAATGTGGTGATGCAAAAATAAAGTCGATGAAGGTATCCATAGAAACGTGTATATATTTGGTTTTTCCAAATTCAGGAAAATGAGTAACATCCATTTGCTAAACCTGATTGGGCAGTAATACTCGGGGGTTAACTCCCATGTGTTGAATGGGGAGGGAGACAGTGCAACCAGGGCATGCTTTTACTATTTCTCATGCCTGTTGCCTGGTAATTTTACAAAGTAATCGAAGGCTCTGGGAATTTATATGGTGAAGATTGTGTAACTCCATGGCCTTTTGAATGGAGCCAACAAAAATTGGAAAGATGGAACGAGTTGCTGCATCAGCTTGGGCATTACCTTGTGTTAGAGGGCTCGGAAGATTAGAGTGTGACATGATGTGTCCTTAGGAAAATGGATGTTTTCTGGCCTGAATTAGCTGCTGAAGCTGGTGAAACAGAAGGGGGAATTGGAAGAAGCCTTAATGGTGGGTGAAATCTCCAGCAGGGGCACAGAATGAGCAATGTAGGCACTGTCTGTATAAATATTAACAGGATTGTCAAAAAATGTTATAAAAACTTGTGTTATGGCAAACAATTCCACAAACTGTGCTGACTGATAGACAGTATTAAAGGTGGTAGGCTTGTTATTGACAACAAAGACTGCACGGCCATTACTGGAACGTCTGTAAAGACAGTTAGGGCTTGAGGAATGGGAGCCTTTTGAGTAATTTTGGGAAAAATAAATGGATGTAACTGGACAAAATTTAAAAGGGGGTCATTGGGGAGGTGGTTATGAATTGTTCCCAAAAAGCCTGAAAGGGCAATACCCCATTCATCCTTGTCTGTAGTAAAAATTGGGTTTGGTCCTTAGTATATGAGATTAAAATATTATCAGGGTCTTTGCCAAAATGTTGTTGAGAAAGCAAACGACGACGTTTAATAATAATAGAAGCTACCTGAGCAAGATAAACGGAAATAACCTTGGAGGATGTGGTGGGTAAAAGGACCCAAAGCAAGGGGCAGCCTTTATTTTTAAAATGTGGATCTCGCTGCCAAAATATTCCTGTGGGTGTACGAGCAGTGTGGAAAATAACCAGAAGCAGAGGAAGGTTATAAGAAATTTGTGTAACAAACTGTTGGGCAATGGCTTCTGTGGCTTGGTTGAATGAATGTCATGCCTCGGGAGTAAGCTTTTGAGTGGAGAAGGGGTGGGAATCACCTCTCAAAATATCATTAAGGGGCAAAAGTACACAAGTGGGTAATTTTAAATATGTTCCTAGAAATTGAATATCACCCAGTAATATTTGAAAATCATTAAGGGTGTGAAGATGGTCCACACATAGTTGTATTTAGGAATTTGTATCTGATTATCTTGAAGTTTAAGACCCAAATTGGTATAAGGGTCCTGTGTTTGAACCTTATCAGGAGCTATCTGTAGTCCCAAGATAGTGAGGGTTTTGTCAAAGTCCAAGTAACAATTATTAAGGTCATGGGTATTAGTTGCAGCAATTAACAAATCATCCATATAATGTAAAAAAAATTTGTGTCCATCGATCTCACAAGGTCTACTGCTTGAGCAACGTATTTTTGGCAAAGCCTAGGGCTGTTGGCCATACCTTGTGGAAGAACCTTCCATTGAAATCTCTGCATAGGGCCCTGAAAATTAATGCGAGTGAGACTAAAGGTAAAATAGCGTCTACCCTCAGGATGTAAAGAAATGGTAAAAAAGCAATCTTTTAAGTCAATAACCATTTTACAATAGTTTTTGGGAATCGCCACTGGTGTGGGAATGCCTGGCTGTAATGCTCCCATCGGGCGCATAACTTTATTAATGGCTCACAAATATTGTAAAAGGCGCCACTTGCCTGATTTTTTCTTGATAATAAAAATAGGAGTCATCCATGGTGAGGTTGAGGGCTTTACATGGCTGGCTGCCAGCTGTTCCTGCACTAACATGGAGGTAGCCTCCAATTTTTCTTGGGTAGGGGGCCACTGATCCACCCACACAGGAGTCTGAGTCTCCCAAATAATTTTATCTGCATGGGGTACATGAGGGTCAGGGACTGACACTAAAAATCCGAAAACACAAGTTCATATATTTGTTTTTTGTATGGGTTGTATAGGCTCCACCAGTCCTTGTTTTAGTAACCCCAGGCCTGTACTAGGAAAAAAAATCATACGAAGCATTTGATGAGTCAACATGGAATTGGGACTGGCAAGAATAACTTCCAATGACTCAAAATATTTCGGCCCTATATGTTAACAGGGAGGTCAGGATCAACAAAAGGAGTGACAGTTGACTTATTACCCTCTTTATCAGTCCAGCTAATAGACCTAGAGCTGACCAGAGGATTTTTTGATTTTCCTATCCCTTTAAGGTCAGTCAAGGATGGAGTGAGGGGCCAACCTGATGGCTAGTATTTTTGAGAAATAATTGTGGCATCAGCTCCAATATCTAGAACTCCTTGGAATTCCTTTCCTTCAGTAAGTAAGGTAAGGGTGGGTCTATTGTGAGAAATGGGCAGAACACAATACACATCAGAGGAGTCCAAGGAGGTAGTCCCCCGAGCTAGTTTTGGGTGGTGGAAATGCCTCCTGAATCCAAGGGAAGGAGTATTAATTGTGCAAGTCTTGTTCCTGCTGGGATGGTGGCAACTCCATTAATAGCAGTGGTCAGTATTTTTATTTCTCCAGTGAAATCATTATCATTAATGCCAGGGAAGACCTGAATATCGTGTATGGTAGTAGAGGCTCTTCCAAGAATAAGGGCACACGTATGAGATAGAGGGGGACCCATAATTTTAGTGGGTATTATCTGGGGCCCTTGCATTGAGTCTAATATTGTATCTGTGGCGGCACAGAGGTCCAATCCTGCGCTGCCTGGGATGGCTAGTTGGAGGGAGGCAATTGTGGAGAAGGATTTTGAGGTAGGTTGGGAGTTTGGAAGGGAACAAACCTTATTGCCCCTGTGTTTGTCCTGGGGGATGTTGTGGCCAGTGGCTGGCCCTGCAGGGAGTTTCCAGAGAAGCAGGAAGAAATAGGCTGTCTGAGGGCATTTGTCTTAGATCTACACTCACTGGCCCAGTGATGACCTTTACCACATCTATGGAAAAGTGTAGCTAGAGGTGGTTAAGCCCCAGTTTGAGGAGACGCCATTCCTAGGATTTGTTTGCCTGTCGGACACTCACGTGCAAAATGGCCAGGTTGTTTACAAGTAAAGCAAGTACGTGAGCCAGGATTGTGAAAGGCCTTGGTAAAGGCGGCCCCTAAAGCGAGACCCATGGCATGGGCTGCACCCACGCCTGCACAGAGTCTAATAAAGTCAGAAAGTTTCCCTTTATCCTTATGTGGTCGAAGAATATCCTGACATGCTGGGTTGGCATTTTCAAAGGCAAGATGTTTTACAAGGGTGCTTTCACATTCGCTTGGTCCATGCAAGCATTCCGCAGCTAGATTAAGCCGGGGAACAAAGTACCTATAAGGCTCATCGGGCACTTGTCGAATTTTTGCCCGGGAATTGGTAGCCGAGGCCTTTTGAGGGAGGTGTCACCAAGCAGGTAAGCCAGCCATCTGAGTCTGCGCCAAGAGTCCAGAAGGTAAATGTGCCTGTTATTTTTAGTGTCAAAAGGCTCATTGCCCACTAGCTTTAAGTCCCAGATTCAGAGTAGGCCTTAGTTAAAATTTTTTGAGCAGTTTCCCGACATTGCTCTTTGAAATCTGCATTCCATAACAGGAAGTCTCGGGCACTGAGGGTAGCTTGGTCTAAAAATTTCCAATCATTGGGAGTAAGCCATTGTGCGCTGTGGCTTTCTAATACAGCCAACGTGTCGGGCACAGTGGCGCCATAGTGAGCACAAGCCTTTTTAAGTTTTTCAAAAAAACATAGGCTTAATATTTTGTGGACTCTGGGTTCCTTCCTGCCATGGGGTGAACTCCTCATCCTCTGAGTCCTGATCTCCTTGATCCATTTTCCCCCGCTTCATCCTCTTGTTCCGCGTCTAAGTCTTTGACCTCAGCCTGGGCAGGCTTATCTATCTGACTGGTGGTCACTGGGAAGGTGAGAACACGCCAATGGAGCAGCTTCGCCTTTGTATTAGACCGCTGTGGGCAGGCTTGCGTTGACTCCGTAGCTAAGGCTAATGAACAGAGCTCAGAGTTAAGGGATCTTAATTCTTTTAAAAGTTGGATCTGTTCCCGTTTATGTTGGAAGGACGCTGGCAAGGGAGTGAGGTTAGGCAGGGGAAGTGGGGGAAAATATCTGGGGGGCACTTCGCCCCTGTAGGGCCAGAGCACAAAAGGCAGGAGGAATAGAGGAGGGAGGTGGATGTGTAAATCCTATAGGCTGTGGCAGGGTCCTGAGAGGTGGCGGGTCTTCTGAATGGTAGAGAGCTGCTTCCTTCTTCAAGAGAGCCTCCTTCCCAGGGGTCAATGTGTCTCTGGGATTTAAAACTGGATAAAGGCAGTTTTTAATCATTGTAGCCTAATTCATTAGGGTCGTATTTTGAGGGGGACCTGGAAGGTTCCCATTGTCCTGGGGAGACTGAGAAGCGTCTATGTGTATACTAATGATGGGCATGCAGAGTGGGGACAAGAGGTCTTTTGCATAGTCTCTTCCCCAATCCTGACAAGTTGTAAGGTACCATTGTCAAAGGGTGAACTTTTAAGAATTTCATTAATTAAGTTCCAGTAAGAAAAGGTGGGAACTGGCATTTTTTTCTGGGCCAAAGGGTTCATAAAAATCTTTTAAACAGTCTCCTACTCTAAGCCATTTTTGCCATCAATGGTCCCTTCAAGAGGAAACCATCGACACAATTCTCCTATTTATGAAAAGAAAAATTTTAAGTCCTTTTTCTTAACACGTGTCCCCCATGTCTTGAAGGACTCCTTGAGGCCTGACAAAAACAAATCATGTGACGAAACAGCTTGTCACATGGTGGGTCACTAACCGTGCATCATCCCCACCCTCCTCCTGTATCTGTCTCTCGGTGGTGTCTGCTGAGGCAATCGCGAGCTCAGCTTAACCAAGTCTTCCAGGAGGACGGGGTTCCCCCTCAGTCAAAGGCTTGAGCCCCAGTCGGTGGGCGCCAGATGTCCTGGCCGGCAGGACACATCAATGTGGGCAGCGAACCGAGATGGGGAGGAATGAAGGGACAAGAGACACGAGAGATGACAGCAACACAGGAGTTCTGATCAAGCTGCAAAATTTTATTGTTCACACAAGGGTATTTATATGCTGGATTTGGGAAAGCCCTCTTATCGGCAGTTACTGGATGTCTTCACAAGGTGAGATAACTTCAGGATGTTTCAGTAAGAAAGATGGCCACAGGATGTCTCAGGGACACAGATGGCTACAGGATGTCTTCCAGACGGGATGTCTCCTGGTGGCTGTTTCTTGTAAGTGTCAGGCTGTTCTTTGAAGAAGAATTCCTTCTACCCCTGACAGTCAGGGATTCAGTATTTCGAATGGAAAATTGGAAAATGAATCCAATGTGTATGCAAATATGTGCTACCCAAAAATCTTCCCACTCTCATTCAGAACAATGCCTTGACATTTTCTTCACCCCAAGTAAGACACAATTAGAGGAGAAGAGTTTGAAAATCTGTGAATACACATCGGGAATGAAAAATGCTCAGGAGTTCACATCCTTGGAGGTTGTAGAGGAGTTTCCAAAAGTAAGGGATAGGGTTAAAACTCCACAAACATGGAGCTCTGCTGGCCTAAAGACTTCTTGAGAAACTGCCTCTAAGGTTGGGCACATGAAATATATGTTGATGACAGGAGCTTTATCTTCCTTTGTAGTGAGATCATCAAAGATGGGTCTGCATCTATATGACCTGGAGGACATAGTTTCTTATTTTCCAATGTACCTGAGGCAGCAGGGCTGAATTCTCTCTTTATAGGTAAACTGTTGCCACTGGATGCTAAGTGTCTTCTAGTGTGGACTGTGAAGCCATTTGGTCATCCTCCACTTTTCATGGTGTTTCTTGCAGGTGCACTGGGAGTTTGGTATTTGCTTCACAAAATACGAAATGTTCAACTGGGACACAGTGCTGGAGGGAGTTCTGTCATGTGTGGTGGGTAAGGGTCTGCAGGAGAATGCACCAACCAGGCTTATATCCCACATAGCTTGCCCCCTTGACCATAGCAATCTGATTCTAAACATTGCCCTTCAACCTCTCCATATAACAAGATGCCTTTACATACAAAGGTATGGGGGCTGTACCATATCATTCACAAAGCATTTGGAAGCCTTTGGCATATCCACATCACCACACCACAGATGTTTTAACACACACCTGCACACCACTGCTCTAGGCCGACTACTCATCAGGCTTCAAGTTACTGGCATCTCTGTTCTACACCATTTTCATGGAACCCAGTCAATCAAGACACTGTCTGGTACACTCATGATCAGCAATAGGACATCCAAAGGTCCTCCAGTGCCACCAGGTGATGGGAATTTCCAAACTTTAATGGTATTTATCTAGCCATTTTTCAAGGATGAAGTTGGAGGCACTGTGGGTTTCAATTCATTCCGGAACCATTAAATGGAGAAGAAGATCATTTCAATGAAAGCTCTGGAGAATTCTAACAGGCAAGGCTTCCCAAAGTCAGGCTAAAAGGTCACATTAAGCCAGGCATCTGAGGTCTACAATTTGAGGTCCATATGTGTTTTGACTTGCAACAATGGCTGCCAGGTTTTTAAGAATAACATCATGTGATATCCTTCCTGAGATTTCCAGTGCTCTTCCGAAAGCCTCCCTGGGCCTAGATCTCAGTTTCCAAGGGTGGCTCTCATGCGTGGCCTCCTAAAATCCCCAAAACAATGCATGGCAATACTTCTTTGACGTCAGTTCCAGAACTCAGTCTCTAAGTGGAATCACACCAGTGTTCAAGCCCAGGTGGACATAGTCATCTCTTCCAACGGCCACAAAAATGACCACAATTAAAACCAAAATACTCCCACATGGCCCTCATCTTCTTCCATAAAGACACTCATCATATCCTCAGGCTATAGGTTATCATGAGGGGCGCAGCACAAGACAGTAGCCAAAATAAGGTCTCTTGCCCCCATTTGCGTAAAGTCAGTGTGGCCGGGACACCCTTACGGTAAACCAGGAGTGATCAAAGAGGCGTGCCGTTAATACTGCTCTGATTCTCCTTTTTGAGGCCTAATGACTATGGGGTTGAGATTCTTTATGCTAATTGGAGTCATGAGAAAACCCAAGCACCTATGGTCTAGCTTCGTCAGGGGTGTGAAGAACTCATTTGACCCAAAGGATCCCTATTCTCAAAGATGGAGGTCAGGAACCTTACAGAGGAAGGCGAGAGACTTCATCCACTATTACTGCTCTTTTGGCCATTTTGGTTTTGTATGCACACATGGGATCTTTCTTTAGATTCATCAGGTGCTGAGAATTTAAGCCACAGCCTCACACAGGGCCAAAAGGCTGATTCAGACACATCCCTTTCCAAAGCAATTAAGCAAGTAGCCACAGGTGATGCCCATACATTTCTATTTGAAAACTGTTTTCTTCAGGCTTCACAAAGGGGTGGTCTGAGGCAAAGACCTTCCTGACATTCAGGGCAACAGAAGAATAGGTAAGCAAAATGTCCAAAGCAGGGTTTCTCCACTGAGACATTCCTGGTCACACTGATATCTGAGTTTTCTGAGATGCTCTTCTTCCCTTCAGCTATCCAGTACATGGCCATGTCACAGAGATTTGAGGTGGTACATATCTTGGACACAAAACCATGAGCCTATTCTGGAGAGTTCCCACCATTCAGGCAGAAAACAGGAACTTTAGAAGTTAGCAGGTGTTCCCCATCAATAAGTCAAGCCGCAGTCCATTCATAAATTGGGCAGGATGAAAGGTGGGAAGCTTTCTACTAGACAGGACTCACCCATTGATGCATTTTCTTTTCTAATGTCTACAACCAGGGACACAGTGGTATACACAGACATAGAAACACTCGCCTTGTCAAATGACTTACTAGAAACAGTTCCCTCCAAACCAAACAAACCGCCATTCCTGCCTATTCTCAGAATATGAGACAAAACCACAAACCCACACCCACACCCACAAAGACACCTCCTTCCCCCAAGTAGGTCTCTGACTATCCGGCGTGTCCTCTGACTGGTGGGCCATACTATGTTCCAATGAAATGGCCTGTCCTGTCTCAGATCTGGTCTCCTTGGCCAACTCTGTGAACATGTCAGGAGCCAGCAGTGAGCCACTACCTGCTTTGTCAGAAAAAGCACCTCTTCAGAGCTTTCCTGGCTTTTGGCCATCCTCACATTAGTAGGTACCAAGAATGACTGACTCTGTCTTTGGTAAATCCAAACAAGGGAGACCACTGGGACTGGGACTGCCTCTTGGTGCTTGGCTTCTTGGATACCAAGTTCAGAGAGTTCCTTCAACAAAGAAGTGAGGTGAGGTCACTTCCTTAAGGAACTGAATCAGATCACTGCCTTGGTAACCACTATGTCCTAACAGTTGCTTCCAAGACTACCATGAGTTGGATGCTGCCCCTACAACCTGTGACACTTTCACAAGGTAGAATGGTATATCAACCATTGGCACCCGGGAACAGCTCTCCACACCAACCTGGTTGCGTCCATCTTCTCTGCATTAAGAGAGAGGCTGATTCATAAACAACCCTTTATCCTGACCAGGTTGTTTGCCATGGAAGCTGACTTTTGCTCTCTCAGGTCCTTCATAATTGCCTACATCTTCTCCAGGGATCATATCTGCATGGACCTTGAGGTTCTCAGGAGGTGGAAGATCCCCTACCTTCCTGTATTGTAAGACCAACTCTGTCCCTGCTCTTCTGTAAAGTTAGATTGAGGGAACAGTGTATGATTAGGGTTAATAATATGTTCGATTTGGATTAGGAATCATTCTGCTGGTGAATAATGGTATTGGGAACCTGCGACATTTATAAGTATATTTAGGTGAAAATATGTATAAAAACAGAAATCTAAGTAAGATTTGAAGCGCAGAATGGGAATGTGCCCTTGATTGTGATACTTAGCATTGAATTATGTTCTGCTCAGATGTCTGAGATAGATCGATACACAATGGTATAAGACCCTGTACCATGGATTATTGAATGTATAAGAGAACATCCAGTCAAACAGGGATAATGGGTAGGATTAGGAAGATAGTCAGTAGGTTTAGGAAGAAGAGTGAGTATTGGATTTGGAACAAAAGTTCCTTAGCAATGGGGTTTCGATTAGAGTGTGAATGTAAATGTCAGCACAATTGAAGAGTCAGTCACAATGATGAACTGGGGAAAGTATGTAGGAAAGCTGATATAAATAGAGACATAATGAAAGCAGAAAAAGTATAAAGTGAGAGATAGGATTAGATATTTTCAGCAAGGTTGAGTTTGAATATATAATCTTAGGAAGAAACAAATATGTTGTCACAAATAGAATTGACTTTTGAGAGCATAAGGCAAACTTGACATGGATGGTTTTAGAAATCCATGTTCACTTTACATTTACGCTTTGGTGCAAACATAAGTGTGACCTTTTCTTTTTGTGTCCAGAATATTACTGTGATAAAATGTTTATGTAGATCAGATGACATGAGTATTTCTTCCACCATTTCTGGGAGAAATATTTTGAAGACGCATAAATTAGTATTGGGTTTACAAAGAGGTGTACCCTGTGTCTATGAATATAGAGACAATGCATGAATAGACAATAGTGTGAATAAATAATATAACTGGTTCCACTTTAATTAATGGATTGATTTGATATCTGAAAATATATAAGAAATCTTATATTGATATACAATCATTCATTCCAACCAGTTATACATCTAATAGTAATATTAGGGTCATTGTTTATCATGAAGGGTGTGTGAGTTTTGCTTCAAATATGATTATGGAAATCGAAAATAGTATGTTTGGAATAAAGTCTCATGAAAAAACCAGCCATGAAACATGGAGGATTACATGTGTTGTAAAGCAGAAAATGATTAACAGTGAAACAAATGCTTATAATTTTGCTAACGTATGGATGAAATATATATCCTATAATGTGCATAAACTGAAGAAATTGTAACGTACCAGTGGTGAATAATAATGAACATCAAAGTACACATCATGTCCCATAGGAATCTACTTGCATTGATGAGAAACTGGATCAATTATTGTAGAAATATTAGGATTTGTATCCACCATTCACTGAAGTTAGTTTTCATTTCTAGGAATAAAATATGTATTTCAGGTGGATGAATATTTCCGTGAATAATCTTGTGAAATGTTAGCTATAAATCCACCTACATGAATATGAATTAATTTAGGGAGTGTATAATAAGACACATATATTTTATATTTTAGAAATATTTAGAGTGTGTGTATATATATATACACACACACACACACACAAACACACACACACACACACACACACACAGACATTAAAAATTAGCAATACATATGCCAATCGAAATTCACCATGAAATACATGTCATCCACAGATCCAAAAATATTCATTTTACTGAACATGGATTTATGTATAATGTTGTTCAACTAGGAAGTTCACCCATAGTTTGAAATTTCAGTTCCAACCGCATTTAGGAGGAGTGATCTCTTCTCACAATATCTATCTGCCAAGTCAGCCACCTCACAAGAGTTTACGTGTGGTACCAGGTAGAATTCTATATTTGTATATAAAAATACATGTGCTGAATAAGCTACAGAGAAAGGGAGACAGGAATTCACATATTTGTTAACTTTAAATCCCATGGAACTATTTGAATTAAAAATTGACTAGATTTAAAACACCTACACTTTATCATGCAAAAGCCAAGTCTAACTGTACACCATGCCTCCTCTGAAATGCTTGTATTTCTATTCTGCTTGGGTTATTTACTCCATCATATTAGGATTAGTAGTAAGAGTCTAGTAGGGTTTGGGTTAGTGTCAAATATTCAGTATTTCAAATGGAAAATAGGAAAATGGATCCAATGTGTATGCAAATATGTGCTACAAAAAATTCCCACTTTCATCCAGAACAATGCCTTGACATTATCTTCACCCTTAGTAAGACACAATTAGAGGAGAAGAGTTAGAAAATCTGAGAATACATATCTGGAATGGAAAATGTTCAGGAATTCACAACCTTGGAGGTGGTAGAGGAGTTTCCAAAAGTAAGGGACAGTGTAAACACTCCACAAACATGGAGCTATGCTGGCCCAAAGACTTCTTGAGAAACTTCCTCTGAGGTTGGGCACTTGAAGTATATGTTGTTTTCAGGATCATTAGCTTCCTGTGTACGGAGACCATCAAAGCTGGGTCTGCATCTATGTGACCTGGAGGATATGGTTTCTTATTTTCCAACGAACATGAGGCAACAGTGATTAATTCTCTCTTGTAGATAAACTGTGGCCACTGGGGGCTAAGTGTCTCCCTGTGTGGACTTTGAAGCCATTTGGTCATCCTCCAATTTTCGTGGTGTTTCTTGCTGCTTCACTGGGTGTTTTGTATTTGCTTCACAACATACAAGTATTTTAAATGGGACACAGTGCTGGTGGGAGTCCTGTAAGGTGTGGTGGGTCAGGATCTTCATGAGAATGCACCAACCAGGCTTCTATCCCACATTGCTTGCCCCCTTGACCATAGCAACCTAATTTTGAACATTCCCCTGAAACCTCTCCATATAACCAGATGCCTTTTCATATAATTTTCTGCTGGCTGCACCAAGTCAGTCACAAGCCATTTGGAAGCCAATGACAGACCCACATGGCCAGACCACAAATGTATTATCAGACACCTGCACACCACTGCTCTAGGCCCACCACTCAGCAGGCTCCAACTTACTGGCATCTCTGTTCTACACCATTTTTATGAAACGCAGTCAATCAAGGCACTGTCTGGTACACTCATGAGCAGCAATAGGACATCCAATGGTTCTCCAGTGCCACCTGGTCATTGGGAATTTCAAAAATTTTATGGTTTTATCTATCTATTGTTCAAGAATGAAGTTGGAGGCACTTTGGGGTTTCCATTCATCCAAGAGTCATTAAATGGTGAGGAAGCTCATTTCAATGAAAGCTCTGGAGAACTCTCACAGGCAAGGCTTCCTAAAGAGTGGTCAAAATGTCACATGAAGACAGGCCCATTGAGGTCTAAAATGTGAGGTCCATCTGTGTTTTGACTCTTAACTATGGCTGCCAAGTTTTTCAGAATAAAATAATGTGATATCCTGGCTGAGATTCTCAGTGCTCTGTGGAAAGTCACCCAGGGCCCAATCTCAGGTTTCAAGGGCGACTCTCATGTGTGGCCTCCTACAATCCCAACACAATTAATGGCAAAACTTTCTGAGGTCAGTTCCAGAACTCAGTCTCGAAGGGGAATCACACCAGAGTTCAAGCCCATGTGGACCCAGTCATCTCTTCCAACCACCACACAAATGACCACAATTGAAACCAAAACATTCCCACATGACCCTCATCTTCTTCCATATAGACACTCATCATAAACTCTTGCTGGAGGTTTCGATGAGGGGCGCATCCCAAGACACTGTCCAAAATAAGCACCCTTGCCCCTCATTTGCCTAAAGTCAGGGTGGCCTTGTCACCCTTCCTGTGAACCAGGAGTGATTAAATAGGCCTGCCATTAATACTGCTCTGCTTCTCCATTTTGAGGCCTACTGACTGTCAGGTATAGATTCTTTATGTGATTTGGCATCATGAGAGAACCCAAGCACTTCTGCAGGAGTTCAAAGAACTCATTTGATCCAAAAGATCCCAATTCTCACTTAATGGAGGTCAGGAACCTAACAGAGGAAGGCAAGAAATTTCATCCACAATGACTGATATTTTTACCATTTTGGTTTTGGATACACACATGGGAACTTTCTTTATATCCATCAGGTGCTCAGAATCTAATCCATAGCCTGACCCAGAGCCAAGCGGCTGATTCAGACACATCCCGTTTGAAAGCAATTAAGCAAAGCACCACAGGTGATGCAAATTTATTTCCATTTAAAAACTGTTTTCTTCAGGCTTCACAAAGGAGTGGCCTGAGGCAAGGACCTTCCTGAAATTCAGGGAAACAGAAAAATAGGTAACCAGAAGGCCCAAAACAATGTTTCTCCACTGAGACTTTCCTGGTCACACTGATATTTGAGTTTCCTGAGATGCTCGCCATTCCATTCAGCTATCCACTACATGGCCATGTCACAGAGCTTGGAGGTATTACATATCGTGGACACAAAACCATGAGCCTATTCTGGGTAGTGGCCAGAATTTAGGAAGAAAACAGGAACTTAGGAAGATAGTAGGGTTTGCCTATTGATAAGGCAACCTCCAGTCCAGTCATAAATTGGGGAGGATGAATGCTGGAAAGCGTTCTTCTAGACAGGACATTTCCATTGATGCATTCTCTTTTCTCATGTCTGCAACCACGGACACAGTGAGATACACAGACATAGAAACACTCACCTTGTCAAACGACTTTTTAGAAACAGTCCACTGCAAACCAAACAAACCACCTTTCCTACCTGTTCTCAGAACATGAGACAAAATCACAAACTCACACCCACACCCACAAAGGCACTTCCTTCTCCCAAAATGTCTGTGACTATGCGGAGTTTCCTCTGACTGTGGACCATATTGTTACCCCGAACTGTCCTGCCCTGTCTCAGATCTGGTCTCCGTGGCCTAATCTGTGAAGTTGTCAGGAGCCAGCGATGAGCGATTACCTGCTTTCTTAGGAAAGGACCCTCTTCAGAGCTGTCCTGGCATTTGGCCATTCTCACATCAGTAGGTACCAAAAAAGACTCTCTCTGCCCTTGGTAAAAGCAAACAAGTGATCCCACTGGGACTGTGACTGGGACTGGCTCTGGATGCCTGGCTTCCTGCATCCCAAGTTCAGAGAGTTCCATCACCAAGAAAGTGAGGTGAAGTCACTTTCTTCATAAAATGAATGAGGTCGCTGCCTTGGCAACCACTTTGTCCTAAGAGATGCTGCCAAGGGTCCCATGAGATGGAGGCTGTTCCTACTTTCTGTGACACTGTCACAAGTTAGAATGGTATATCAACCATAGGCACTGGGGAACTTCTCTCCATACAGGCTTGCTTTGGTCCATCTTCTCTACATTAAGAAGAGAGACTGGGCTGGGGATGTGGCTCAAGAGGTAGCGCACTCACCTGGCATGTGTGCGGCCTGGGTTCGATCCTCAGCACCACATACAAACAAAGATGTTGTGCGTGCCGAAAAACTAAAAAATAAATATCATTCTCTCTCTCTCTCTCTCTCTCTCTCTCTCTCTCTCTCTCTCTCTCTCTCCCTCTCCCTCCACTGTCTCTTTAAAAAAAAAGAGAGAGGCTGATTCAGACACATCCTTTCATCCTGTCCAGGTTCTTTACCATGTAAGAAGAGTTTTACTCTCTTTGGTACTACATAGCTGCCTACAACTTCTCCAAGGATCATTTCTTCATTGACCCTTGTGGTTCTCAGCAGGTGGAAGATCCCCAACATTCCTGTATTGTAAGACCAACTCTGTCCCTGCTCTTCTGTAAAGTTGGATTGAGGGAACAGCATATGGTTAGGGTTAATAAGAGGTTCAATTTGGGTTAGGAATCATTCTTCGGAATGAATAATGTTATTGGAAACCTGGGATATTTAAAAGAATATATAGGTGAAATATAAGCTTGAAAACCCAAGTCTATGTAAGTTTTGAAGCCCAGAAGTGTATTGGGCCCTTGTGTAGGATACTTAGCTTTGATTTATGTTCTGCAAAGATGTCTCTGATAAATCGCTATACAATGGCATAGGACCTTTAACATGGATGATTGAATGTCGAAGAGAACATCCAGTCAAAAAGGGATAGTCGGTAGGATTAGGAAGATAGTCAGTAGGTTTAGAAAGAAGAGTGAGTATAAGATTTGGACCAAAAGATTTTTAGCAACAGGGTTTCGGGTAGAGAGTGAATGTAAATGTCAGCACATATGAAGAGTCATTCACAATGATAAACTGGGAAAAATATGTAGGAAAGCAAATATCAATTGAGACAAAAGGAAATCAGGCAAAGTATAATGTGAGTGATAGGATTAGACATTTTCAATAGGGTTGAGGTTGAATATATAAACTTAGAAAGAAACAAATATGTAGTCACCAATTGGATCGACATTTGAGAGCATTAGGCAACCTGGACATCGATGTTATTCCTAATCCATGCTCACTTTCCATTTAGGCTTTGGTACAATCATAAGTGTGACCTTTGCATTTTGTGTCAATAATATTACTGTGATAAAATGTATATGTAGATCAGGTGACATGAGTATATCTTCCACCATTTCTGGGAGCAATATTTTGAGGATGTATAAATTAGTATTGGGGGTACAAAGAGGTCTACCCTGTTTCTATGAATATACAGATAATGCATGAATAGAACATACTCTGAATAAAACATGTAACTCGTTCCACTATAAATAATGGATTGAATTGATATCTGAAAATATACAGGAAATTAATTGTTTATATACAGACATTCATTACAACCAGTTATACATCTAATGATAATATTAGGATAAGGAATTTCATGAAGGGTGTGTGAGTTTTGCTTCAAAATTGATTATGGAAATCGAAAATAATGTGTTTGGAAAGAAGTCTCATAAAAAGACCAGTAAAGAAACCTGGAGGAATACATATGTTCAGAAGCAGGAAGTGATTGAAAGTGAAACAAATTCCTATACATTTTTGAACTTTTGGATGAAATACATATACTATGATGTTCATAACCTGAAGAAATAATAATGTTCCACTGTTGAATAAATATGAACGTCAAAATACACATCATGTCCCATAGGAATCTACTTGCATTGATGTTAAACTGGGTCAGTTACTGTAGAAATATTAGGATTTGTATACACCATTCACTGAAGTTAGTTGTCAGTACTAGGAAACAAATATGTATTTCAGGTGGATGAATAATTTGGAGAATAATCTTGTGAAAAGTTGATTATAAATCCACATACATGAATATGAATGAATTTAGAGAGTGTATAATAAGTCACATATATTACATATTTTGAAAAATCTGGAGAGAATATATATATATATATATATATATATATATATATATATATATATATATATATAGAGAGAGAGAGAGAGAGAGAGAGAGAGAGAGACATTAAAAACTAGCAATATATATGCCAGTCAAAATTCATTATGAAATATATATCATCCACAGATCCAAAAATATTCATTTTACTGAACATGGATTTATGTATAATGCTCTTCAACTAGGAAGTTCACACATAGTTTGAAATTTCAGTTCCAACAGCGTTTACGAGGAGTGATCACATCTCACAATTTGTATCTGCCAAGTCAACCACCTCACAAGAATGTACGTGTGGTACCAGGTAGAATTCTATATGTGCATATAAAAATACATGTGCTTAATAGGCTACAGAGAAAGGGAGAAAGGAATTCACATATTTGTTAACTTTAAAAACACATGGAGAACTATTTCAAAAAAAATTGGCAAGATTTATAACTCCTACCCTATATAATGCAAAAGGAGAGTCCAAGTATACACTTTGCCTTCTCTGAACTGTTGTACTTCTTTTCTGTTTTTTTGTTAATTTTCTCTATCATATTAGGATTAATAGTCAGAGTCTAGTTGGGTATGAGTTAGGGTCAGAGATTCAGTGTTTTGAAGGGAAAATTGAAAAATGAATCCAATGTCTATGCAAATATGTGCTACCCAAAAATCTTCCCACTCTCATCCAGAACAATGCCTTGACATTACTTTTTACCAATTAAGACACAGTTAGAGGAGAAGAGTTAGAAAATCTGTGAATACATATCTGGAATGGAATATGCTCAGGAGTTCACTACCTTGGAGGTGGTAGCAGAGTTCAAAAAAGTAAGGAAAAAGGTAAACACTCCTCAAACATGGAGCTCTGATGGCCGAAAGAATTCTTGAGAAACTGCCTCTGAGGTTGGACTCTTGAAATATATGTTGTTGTCAAAAGATTTAGTTCCTTTGTAGTGAGACCATCAAAGCTGGTTCTGCATATATGTGACCTTTAAGACATGGTTTATTATTTTCCAATGAACATGTGGCAGCAGTGCTGATTTCTCTCTTTGTAGCTATCTGTGGTCACTGTGGCTAAGTGTCTCCCTGTGTTAACTGGGAAGACATTTGGTCATCCTCCACTTTTCATGGTGTTTCTTGCTGCTGCACTGGGAGTTTGTTATTTGCTTCACGAAATAAAGGAGTTCAACTGGGACACATTGCTGGAGGGAGTTCTGTCACGTGTGGTGGCTGAGGGTTTGCATGAGAATGCAATAACCAGGCTTCTATCCCACATAGCTTGTCCCATTGACCATAGCAACCTGATTCTGAACATTTCCCTGAAACCTCTCCATATAACAAGATGCCTCTACCTATTGGGTCTGTTGGCTGTAACCAAATCAGTCACAAGATATTTGGAAGCCAATGGCATATCCACGTGGCCCCACCACAGATGTTTTGTCACACACCTGCCCACCACTGCTCTAGGCCAAATAATCAGATGGCGACAACTAACTGGCATCTCTGTTCTACACCATTTTCATGAAACCCTGTCAATCACGTCACTGTCTGGTATACTCATGATCATCATCAGGACATCCAAAGGTTTTCCAGTGCCACCTGGTCATGGGAATTTCAAAAATTTCATGGTATTTATCTAGCTATTATTCAAGGAAGAAGTTGTAGGCACTGTGGGTTTCAATTAATTCAGGAACCATTAAATGTTGAGGAAGCTCATTTCAATGAAAGCTCTGGAGAACAATCACAGGCAAGGCATCCCAAATAGTGGTCAAAAGGTCACGTGAAGCCAGGACCATTGAGGTCTACAATGTGAAGTCCATGTGTGTTTTGACTCTCAACTATGGGTTCCCAGTTGTTCAGAATAAAATCATGTGATATCCTGGCTGAGATTCCCAGTGCTCTGTGGAAAGACACCCTTGGCCTAGATCTCAGTTTCCAAGTGCGACTCTCAAGTGTGGCCTCCTAAAATCCCAACACAATTCATGGCAATACTTCTCTGAGGTCAGTTCTAGAACTCAGTCTCTAAGGAGCATTACATCAGAGTTCAAGCCCAGGTGGACCCAGTCATCTCTTCCATCTGCCACACAGATGACCAAAATTAAAACCAAAACATTCCCACATGGCCCTCATCTTCTTCCACATAGACCGTCATTTTAACCTCTGGCTGGAGATTTCCATGAAGGGTGCAGTGCAAGAGAGTGTCCAAAATAAGCTCCCTTGGTCCTCAATTGCCTAAAGTCAGGGTTGCCTGGACACCATTCCTGTGAATCAGGAGTGATCAAATAGGCCTGCCATTACAACTGCTCTACTTCTTCAATTTGAGGCCTACTGACTGTGGGGTTCCGATTCTTTATGTGAATTGGAATCGTGAGAAAACCCAAGCACCTCTGCATGGCTTTGAAGAACTCATTTGACCCAAAGGATCCCTATACTCACTTGATGGATGTCTTCAACCTAATAGAGGAAGGAGAGAGACATCATCCACAATGACTGAATTTTGCCATTTTTTTTTTGGATGCACCCATTGGATCTTTCTTTAGATCCATCAGGTGCAGAGAATCTAAGCCACAGCCTCACACAGGGCCAAGAGGCTGATTCAGACACATCCCTTTCAAAGCAATTAAGCAAAGAGGCACAGGTGATGACCATTCATTTCCATATGAAAACTGTTTTCTTCATGCTTCACAAAGGGGTGGCATGAGGCAAAGACCTTCCTGTCATTCAGTGAAACAGAAAAATAGGTAAGCAAAAGGCACAAAGGATGGTTTCTCCCCTGAGACTTACCTGGTCACACTGATATCTGAGTTTTCTAAGATGCTCGCCATTACCTTCAGCTATTCAGTACATGGCCATGTGACAGAGCTTGGGGTGGTACCTATCTTGGACACAAAACCATGAGACTATTCTGCAGATTGGCAAGAATTCAGAAAGAAATCTGGAACTTAGGAAGATAGTAGGTGTTGCCCATTGATAATGCAACCTGCAGTCCAGTCATAAATTGGGAAGGATGAATTCTGGGCAGCTTTCTACTAGACAGGACACATTCATTGATGCATTCTCTCTTCTAATGTCTACAACCATGGACACAGTGGTATACAAAGACATAGAAATACTCGCCTTGTCAAACAACTATCTAGAAACAGTCCACTGCAAACCTGACATACCACGTTTCCTACCTATTCTCAGAAAATGAGACAAAACCACAAACTCACACCCACATTCACAAAGGCACCTCCTTTTCCCAAGTAAGTCTGTGACTATCCCGAGTGTCCTCTGACTGGTGGGCCATACTATGTTCCCCCGAAATGGCCTGTACTGTGTCAGATCTGGTCTCCTTGGCCAACTCTGTGAAGTTGTTAGGAGCCAGCAGTGAGCCACTACCTACTTACTAAGGAAAGGCCCGTCTTCAGAGCTCTCCTGGGATTTGGCCATCCTCATATCAGTAGGTACCAAGAAAGACAGAATCTGTCATTAGTAAAACTAAACAAGTGAGCCCACTAAGACTGGGACTGGGACTGGCTCTGGGTGCCTGGCTTCCTGGATCCCAAGTTCAGAGAGTTCCATCACCAAAGAAGTAAGGTAGGCCACTTCCTTCTGGAATTGAATGAGGTCAATGCCTTGGCAAACACTTTGTCCTAACAGTTGCTTCCAAAGGTCCCATGAGATGGAGGCTGCCCCTACTTCCTGTGACACTGTCACAAGTTAAAATGGTATATCAACCATAGGCAACCGGGAACAGCTCTCCCCACAGGCCTGGTTTGGTCCATCTTCTCTACATTAAGAAGAAAGTGGCTGATTCAGACACACCCCTTCATCCTGACAAGGTTGTTTGCCTTGGAAGATGACTTTTGTTCTCTCAGGTCCTTCAAGCTGCCTACCTCTTTTCCAGGGATCATGTCTGCATGGACCTTTGAGGTTCTCGGCAGGTGGAAGATCCCCTACATTCCTGTATTGTAAGACCAACTCTGTCCCTGTTCTTCTGTAAAGTTAGATTGAGGGAACAGTGTATCCTTAGGGTCAATAACATGTTGGATTTGGTTTAGGAATCATTCTGCAGAATGAATAATGGTATTTGAAACTGCGATATTTACAAGAATATATATGTGAAATATAAGTATGAAACCAGAAATCTAGTTAACATTTGAAGCCCAGAAGGGCATTGGACCCTTGATTGTGATACTTAGGATTGAATTACATTCTGCACAGAGGTCTCAGATAAATCAATATACAATGGCATAAGACCTTGTACCTTGCATGATTGAATGTAGAAGAGAATATCCAGTCAAAAAAGGATAGTTGGTAGGATTAGGAAGATAGTCGGTAGGTTTACAAAGAAGAGTGAGTATAGAATTAGGAACAAAAGTTTATTAGCAATAGGTTATCGATTAGAGTGTGAATGTAAATGTCAGCACATGTGAAGAGTCAGTCACAATGACGAACTGGGGAAAATATGTGGGAAACAGATAGCAATAGAGCCATTATGAAATCAGGCAATGTATAAAGTGAGGAATAGGATTAGACATTTTCAGTAGGGTTGAGTTTGAATATATAATCTAAGAAGAAACAAATATGTAGTCACCATAGGATTGACATTTGAGAGCATTAGGCAAACTGAACATGGATGTTTTTAGTAATCGATGTTTAGTTTCCATTTAGGCTTTGGTACAAACATAAGTGTGACCTTTGCATTTTGTATTCCGAATATTTCTGTGATTAAATGTATAAGTAGATCAGGTGACATGAGTGTTTCTTCCACCATTTCAGGGAGCCATATTTTGAAGACGTATAAATTAGTATTGGAGGTACAAAGAAGTGTACACTGCATCTATGAATATAGAGATATTGCATGAATAGACCATACTGTGAATAAACAATATAACTCATTCCACTTTAAATAAATAATTTTTATCTCAAAATATATAAGAAATCCTGTATTGGTATGCAATCATTAATTCCAACCAGTTATACATCTAATGGTAATATAAGAGTTATAATTTATCATGAAGTTTATGTGAGTTTTGCTTCAAAAGTGATTATGGAAATTGAAAATAATGTGTTTGGAAAGAAGTCTCATGAAAAGACCTGTCAATAAACATGGAAAAATACATGTGTCCTTAAGCAAGAAGTGATTGAAAGTGAAACAAATTTTTATAAATTTGCGAACTTGTGGGAAAAACTTAAGGGCCACTCCAAGCTGTCCCTTGAGTGCGATAGCCAGACCGAGGGAATTAGGAGTGGCACGGGACTTGTGGAGCAGTCCTCCAGGCCACCGCTCCCACCAGTGCTGACAAGTGAGGTCTCTTGTTCAAGCTTCCGGGGTTTGGCTTCCGGAGGGCAAGCAAATTTGCTGGGGGTTCTCATGCCCAAGCTCTACAAACTTAGGGTCTGAGGGAGACAGGGAGAGTGTGCCCAGGCGTTCATGAAAACAGGGCTCCTAGGAGCAGCAGAACTGGCATGTAGCCAGTATTGTGGTGAGTGTCATAGGTGAGCATGGCCTGGCTTGAGGAAACACAAGAGAAGGCCCTAGGCACTCAGGATTGGACACCCACCCAGTCTGGGAGGAAGAACTGCTGCACAGTGATTGGTTCCCACCTGTTGAGAGGAGAAGCTTGGCCCAGTAGGCACAGCTCCACCTACTGGAAAAGAAGTTTATTGCAATCTATGACTGCATTTATTATTATTATTATTTTAATTTGGGTTTTTTTTTTGTTTGTTTGTTTGTTTTGTTTTCTTCCATTTTCATTTTTTTGTTGCTGTTATTTATCTTTTTAAACTTTTTAAAATTTTTTTTATTTTTTATTTTATTATTATTATTTTTTTAAATTTAAATTTTAATTTTATATTATCATTATTATTTTTTTTAAAAAATTCATTTTCTTTTTTTATTTTCTATTTTTTTCTATTGTCTTTTCATTTCTGTTCCATTTTCTTTTTTCCTCTTCCTTGAATTCTACCTGCCTACTCTCATTCTCTTTAGTGACTTCTTCCCTTGCCTTCTAAAATCTTTCCTCCCAAGCATCATATAAATTTATAAGAGTAAACAGTAATTCAGCAGTCAAACAGACAAAGAAGTAACATGAACAGCATAAACAAGCAAGAAAGAAAAGGAGTGCAAACAATGAAGGACACCCTAAATATTAAGGAGGACCTAGAGTCATCAGAAAAAATGGTCATATAAAGAACTCAAGGAATACCTTAGACAGATGGAATGGATCCTTAAAGAGGATACGTGACAGAAAATCCAAACAGTCAAAGAAAACATTAAAAATGAATTACATAAACAGATAAAAGAAGAAGTTAAGCATCTTTATTAGGAGATTGAGATTATAAAATAATCAAACAATAATTCTAGAAATGAAGGAAATGTTAAACCAAATTAAGAACTCAATTGAGAGTATCACTAACAGAGTGGAGCAAGTAGAAGCCAGAACATCAGATAATGAAGACAAAATATATCATCTTGAAACGAGTCTAGCCAACTCAGAAAGGCTGGTAAAAAATCACAAGAAAAACATTCAAGAGATATGGGATAACATAAAAAAAACAAACTTAAGAGTCATCGTGATACAGGAAGGTACAGAGATTCAAACCAAGGGAATGAGAAACCTGCTGAATGAAATAATTACAAAAAACTTTCCAGAAATAAAAAAGGAAACGGATCTACAAATTACAGATGCATATAGGACACCAAGCACACAAAATCACAGTAGACCAATGCCAAGACACATTGTTATAAAGATATCCAATATACAGAACAAAGAGAAAATTATAAAAGCTACAAGAGAATGGAGGCAGATTACATTCAGTGGTAAACCAATAAGGTAAACAACGGATATTTCATCACAGACGCTGAAAGCGAGAAGATCCTGCAAAAACGTATTTCAAACAGTGAAAGACAATAGATGCCAACCAAGAATTCTGTATCCAGCAAAATTAAGCTTCAGGACCGACAACGAAACAAAAATCTTTCATGATAAACAAAAGCTAAAAGAATTTGCAGCCAGAAAACCAGCATTGCAAAGCGCCCTGAGCAAAACACTACACAAGGGAGAAATGAAAAACAAAACCAAAACCAGCAGTGAGAAGTACCTTGGTAATGACAGAGGCGGGGTGAAAGCTAATCATGGAGAAACAAACTAAATTTAAAAAAAAAGATAAGTAATGAAACATGGCTGGCAGTACAAACCATACATCAATAGTAACTCTAAATGTTAATGGCTTAAACTCTCCAATAAAGCGACATAGGCTGGTAACTTGGATTAAATAAACAAATCCAACAATATGTTGCCTCCAGGAGACACATCTGAAATGAAAAGACACACAGGATGAAGGTGAAAGGTTGGGAAAAAATACACCATGAACACGATCCTCGTAAGCAAACAGGGGTGGACATCCTCATATTGAATAAAATCGACTTCAAGACTAAGTTAATCAAAAGGGATAAGGAAGGACATTATATACTGTTAAAAGGAACCATTCACCAACAAGACATAACAATTATCAATATTTACACACCAAATAATGGTGCTACAATGTTCATAAAACAAATTCTCCTGAAGTTCAAGAATCAAATAGACCACAACACAATAAATATGGGTGACTTCAAAACACATCTCTGACCATTTGAAAGATCCTCCAAACAAAAGTTGAATAAAGAAAGTATAGAACTCAATATCACAATCAATAACCAAGATGTAACTGACATATATAGAATATGTCAACCATCATCAAGTGGATGTACTTTTTTCTCAGAAGCACATGGATCCTTCTCAAAAATAGACCATATATTATGCCATATAAAATATAAAGATGTGGAGATAATACCATGCATTTTATTTGATCATAATGGAATGAAACTGGAAATCAATGATAAAAGAAGGAAGGGAAAATTCTACATCACATGGAAAATGAACAATATGTTAGAGAATGATCAATTGGTTACAGAAGACATAAAAGAGGAAATCAAAAAATTCTTAGAGATAAATGAAATTACAGACACAACATATCGGAATATATGGGACACAATTAAAACAGTTTTAAGAGGGAAATTCATCACCTGGAGGTCATTCCTGAAAAAAAGGAAAAACCAACAAATAAATGAGCTCACACTTCATCTCAAAGCCCTAGAAAAGGAAGAGCAAAACAACAGCAAATGTAGCAGAAGGCAAGAAACAATTAAAATCAGAGCGAAAATCAACGAAATTGAACCAAAAGAAACTATTGAAAAAATTAACAAAACTAAAAGTTGGTTCTTCAAAAAAATAAATAAGATCAACAGACCCTTAGCCATGCTAAAGAGGAGAAGAAAAGAGAGAACTCAAATTACTAACATATGGGATGAAAAAGGCAATATCACAACAGATGCTACAGATATACAGAAGACAATTAGAAATTATTTTGAGAACCTATATTCCAATAAAATAGAAAATAGTGAAGACATCGGTAAATTTCTTAAGTCAAATTATTTGCCCAGACTGAGTCAGGAGAATACACACAATTTAAACTGACCAATATCAATGGATGGAATAGAAGAAGCAATCAAAAGACTACCAACCAAGAAAAGCCCAGGAACGGATGGCAATAAAGCAGAGTTTTACAAAACATTTAAAGAAGAATTAATACCAATACTTTTCAAGTTATTTCAGGAAATCGAAAAAGAGGGAGCTATGCCAAATTCATTCTATGAGGCCAACATCACCCTAATTCTGAAACCAGAAAAAGACACCTCAAAGAAAGAGAACTACAGACCAATATATCTGACGAACCAAGATGCAAAAATCCTCAATTAAATTCTGGCGAATCGAATACAAAGGCACATCAATAAAGCTGTGCACCAGGATCAAGTAGGATTCATGCCTGGGATGCAAGGATGGTTCAATATACGGAAATCAATAAATGCTATTCATCACATCAATAGACTTAAAGACAAGAACCATATGATCATCTCGATAGACGCAGAAAACGCATTCGACAAAGTACAGCATCCCTTTATGTTCAAAACATTAGAAAAACTAGGGATAACAGGAACTTACCTCGACATTGTAAAAGCTATCTATGCTAAGTCTCAGGCTAGCATCATTCTGAATGGTGAAAAATTGAAGGCATTCCCTCTAAAATCTGGACCAAGACAGGGATGCCCTCTATCACCACTTCTATTCAATATAGTTCTCCAAACACTGGCCAGAGCAATTAGACAGATGAAAGAAATCAAAGGCATAAAAATAGGAAAATAAGAAAGTAAATTTTCACTATTTGCTGGTGACATGATTCTATACATAGAAGACCCAAAAGGGTCTACAAAAAAACTACAAAAACTAATAAATGAATTCAGCAACGTGGCAGGATATACAATCAAAACACATAAATCAAAGGCATTTCTGTATATCAGTGACAAAACTTCTGAAACGGAAATGAGGAAAAACACTCCATTCACAATATCCTCAAAAAAAAAAAATAAAATACTTGAAAATCAACCTAACAAAAAAGGTGAAAGACTTATACAATGAAAACTACAGGACCCTAAAAAGAGAAGTAGAAGAAAATCTTAGAAGATGGAAAAATACACCCTGTTCATGGATAGGCAGAACTAACATCATCAAAATGCCGAAATTACCAAAAGTTTTCTATAGGTTTAATGCAATGACAATCAAAATCCCAAAGGCATTTCTTATAGAAATAGATAAAGCAATCATGGAGTTCATATGGAAAAATATAAGACCCAGAATAGCAAAAGCAATTCTAGCAGGAAGTGTGAATCAGGCGGTATAGCGATACCAGACTTTAAACTAAACTACAGAGCAATAGTAACAAAAACAGCATGGCACTGGTACCAAAACATGCGGGGGGAACAATGGTACAGAATAGAGGACACAAAGACTAATCCACAAAGCTACAACTATGTTATATGATAAAGGAGCTAAAAGCATGCAATGGAGGAAATATAGCATCTTCAACAAATGGTGTTGGGAAAAATGGAAATCCATATGCAACAAAATGAAACTGAATCCCCTCTTCTAGCCATGCACAAAAGTTAACCCAAAGTGGATCAAGGAGCTAGATATCAAATCAGAGACTCTGCATCTGATAGAAGAAAAACTTGGCTCCGATCTACATAATGTGGGGTCGGACTCCAAATTCCTTAACAGGACACCCATAGCAGAAGAGTTAATAACAAGAATCATCAAATGGGACTTACTTAAACTAAAAAGTTTTTTCTCAGCAGGATAAAAAATGAGAGAGGTAAATAGGGAGCCTAAATCATGGGAACAAATTTTTACTTCTACCACTTCAGATACAGCAATAATATCCAGAGTATACCAAGAACTCAAAAAATTAGACAATAAGATGACAAATAACCCAATCAAAAAATGGGCCAAGGACCTGAACAGACACTTCTCAGAGGAGGACATACAATCAATCAGTAAGTATATGAAAAAATGCTCACCATCTCTAGCATTCAGAGAAATGCAAATTAAACCACCCTAAGATACCATCCTACTCCAGCAAGATTGGCAGCCATTATGAAGTCAAACAAAAACAAGTGCTGGTGAGGATGTGGGGAAAAGGGTACTCTTGTACATTGATGGTGGGACTGCAAACTGATTCGGCCAATTTGGAAAGTAGTATCGAGATTCCTGGGAAAGCTGGGAACGGAACTACCATTTGACCCAGCTATTGCCCTTCTCGGACTATTCCCTGAAGACCTTAAAAGAGCATTTTACAGGGACACTGCCACATCAATGTTCATAGCAGCACAATTCACAATTGCTAGACTGTGGAACCAACCCAGAACCCTTCAGTAGATGAATGGATAAAAAAATGTGGCTATTGTGAATGGAATGGTTTTCCTCATTTCCATTTCAGAAGTTTTGTTGCTGATATACAGGAATGCCTTTTATTTATGCATGTTGATTTTATATCCTGCCACTTTGCTGAATTCATTTATTAACTCTAAGAGTTTCTTTGTAGACCCTTTTGGGTCTGTTAAGTATATTATCATGTCATCCGCAAATAGCGATGATTTAAGTTCTTCTTTTCCTATTTTTATGCCTTTAATTTATTTTGTCTGTCTAATTGCTCTGGCTAGTATTTCAAGAACTAACTTGAATAGGAGTGGTGAGAGAGGGCATCCCTGTCTAGTTCCAGATATTAGAGGGAATGCCTTCAGTTTTTCTCCATTTACAATAATGTTAGCCTGAGGCTTAGCATATATAGCTTTTACAAAGTTGAGGTAAGTTCCTGTTATCCCTAGTTGGGAATCAACCTAACAAAAAAGGTGAAAGATTTATACAATGAAAACTATAGAAACCTAAAGAGAGAGATAGAAGAAGATCTTAGAAGATGGAAAAATGTACCCTGTTCATGGATAGGCAGAACTAACATTATCAAAATCTCGATATTTCCCAAAGTTCTCTAGAGGTTTAATGCGATGCCAATTAAAATTCCAATGGCATTTCTTGTAGAAATAGATAAAGCAATCATGAAATTTATATGGAATAACAAAAGACCCAGAATAGCAAAAACAATTCTAAGCTGGAAGTGTGAATCTCGAGGGATAGCGATACCAGAGTTCAAACTGTACTACAGAGCAATAGCAACAAAAACAGAGTGGTACTGATACTAAAACAGGCAGGTGGATCAATGGTACAGAGTAGAGGACACAGAAACCAAGACACAAAATTACAACTTTCTTATATTTGATAAAGGGGCTAAAAACATGCAATGGAGGAAGGATAGCATCTTCAACAAATGGTGCTGGGAAAATTGGAAATCCATATGCAACAAAATAAAACTGAATCCCTTTCTCTCGCCATGCACAAAAGTTAACTCAAAATGGATCAAGGAGCGTGATATCAAATCAGAGACCCTGTACCTGATAGAAGAAAAAGTTGGCTCTGATCTACATATTGTGGGGTCAGGCTCCAAATTCCTTAATAGGACGCCCATAGCCCAAGAGTTAATAACAAGAATAAACAAATGGGACTTACTTAAACTAAAAAGTTTTTTCTCAGCAAGAGAAACAATAAGAGAAGTAAATAGGGAGCCTACATCCTGGGAACAAATATTTACTTCCCACACTTCAGATAGAGCCCTAATTTCCAGAATATACAAAGAACTCAAAAAATTAAACAGTAAGATAACAAATAACCCAATCAACAAATGGACTAAGGAACTGAACAGACACTTCTCAGTAGAGGACATACAATCAATCAATAAGTACATGAAAAAATGCTCACCATCTCTAGCAGTCAGATAAATGCAAATCAAAATCACCCTAAGATACCATCTCACTACAGTAAGACTGGCAGCTATTAGAAAGTCAAATAACAATAAGTGCTGGCGAGGTTGTGGGGAAAAGGGTACACTTGTACATTGCTGGTAGGACTGCAAATTGGTGCAGCCAGTATGGAAAGCAGTATGGAGATTCCTGGGAAAGCTGGGAATGGAACCACCATTTGACCCAGCTATCGCCCACCTCTGACTATTCCCTGAGGACCTTAAAAGAGCATACTATAGGGATACTGCCACATCAATGATTATAGCAGCACAATTCACAATAGCTAGACTGTGGAACCAACCTAGATGCCTTTCAATAGATGAATGGATAAAAAAAATGTGGCATCTATACACAATGGAGTATTATGCAGCACTAAAAAATGACAAAATCATGGAATTTGCAGGGAAATGGATGGCATTAGAGCAGATTATGCTAAGTGAAGCTAGCCAATCCTTAAAATACAAATGCCAAATGTCTTCTTTGATTTAAGGAGAGCAACTAAGAACTGAACAGGGGGAAAGAGCATGAGGAAAAGATTAACATTAAACTGAGACGAATGAAGGGAGGGAAAAAGAGAGGGAAAAGAAATTGCCTGGAAATGGAAGGAAAACCACATAGTTATACAAAATCACATATATGAGGTTGTGAGGGTAAAGGGGGGGAGGGAGAGAATGGAACAACAACAGATGAGGTGGAGGAGGAAGATGGGAGGCGAGAGGAGGGGGGGATAGTAGGGGATAGGAAAGACAGCAGAATACAACAGTCACTAATATGGCATTATGTAAACATTGTGAATGTATTACTGATGTGATTCTGCAATTTGTATTTGGGGTATAATGGAAAAGCATAACTCACATGAATCAAATGTATGAAAGATGAAAAAAATAAAAAAAATAAAAAATAAAAAATGTGGCATTTATACACCATTGAATATTACACAGCATTAAAAAATGACAAAATCATTGAATTTGCAGGGAAATGGATGGCACTAGAGCAGATTATGCTTAGTGAAGCTAGCCAAACCCTAAAAAACAAATACCAAATGTCT
Source organism: Callospermophilus lateralis (assembly GCF_048772815.1). Classification (NCBI taxonomy): domain Eukaryota; kingdom Metazoa; phylum Chordata; class Mammalia; order Rodentia; family Sciuridae; genus Callospermophilus; species Callospermophilus lateralis. Next base: position 366,857 of record NW_027510746.1, read on the forward strand.
TCTTTGATATAATGAGAGCAACTAACAACAGAGCAGGGAGGAAGAGCAGGAAGAAAAGATTAACATTAAACAGAAACATGAGGTGGGGGGTGGAAAGAGAGAGATAAAGGAAATTGCATGGTAATGGAGGGAGACCCTCATTGTTACACAAAATTACATATAAGAGGTTGTGAGGGGAATGGGAAAATAAACAAGAAGATAAATGTATTAAAGTAGATGGGGTAGATAGAGAAGATGGGAGGGGAGGGGGGATAGTAGAAGATAGAAAAGGTAGCAGAAAACAACAGTTACTAATAGGGCATTATAAAAATGTGGATGTGTAATCGATGTGATTCTGCAATCCGTATTTGGGATAAAAATGGGAGTTCATAACCCACTTGAATCTAATGTATGAAATATGATATGTCAAGAGCTTTGTAATGTTTTGAACAACCAATTAAAAAATAAATAATATGAAATAAAATAATTGAAAAAAACACATGGAGAAATATTTCACTCTCATCCAGAACAATGCCTTGACATTACCCTCGCCCCAAGTAATACATCATTAGAGAAGAAGAGTTAGAAAATCTGGGAATACATATCTGAAATTTAATATGCTCAAAAGTTCACAACCTTGGAGGTCGTAGAGTTGTTTCCTAATGTAAGGGACAGGGTAAACACTCCACAATCATGGAGCTCTTCTGGCCTAAAGACTTCTTCAGAAACTGCCTCTGAGGTTGGGCACTTGAAATATATGTTGTTGTCAGGAGCTTTAGATTCCTTTGTAATGAGAGCATCAAAGCTGGGTCTGCATCTATGTGACCTGGAGGACATGGTTTCTTATGTTCCAATGAACATGTGTCAGCAGTGCTGAATTCAATCTTTGTAGGTAAACTGTGGTCACTGGGGGCAAAGTGTCTCCCCATGTAGACTGTGAAGCCATTTGGTCATCCTCCACATTTTGTGGTGTTTCTTGCTGCTGCACTGGGAGTTTGGTATTTTCTTCACAAAACACAAGGAGTTCAACTGGGACAAAGTGGTGTAGGGAGTTTCTCACGTGTGGTGGGGTCTGCAGGAGAATGCACCCACCAAGGTTCAATCCCAAATAGCTTGCCTCTTGACCATAGCAACCTGATTCTGAACATTGCCCTGAAACCTCTCCAAATAACAATATGCCTTTACATATAAGGGTCTGCTCGCTGCACCATGTCGGTCACAAGCAATTTGGAAGCTAATGGAAGATCCACATGGCCGCAGCACAGATGATTTATCACACACCTGCCGACCACAGCTCTACGCCCACTACTCAGCAGGCTCCAAATTACTGGCATCTCTGCTCTACAACATTTTCTTGAAACCCAGTCCATCAGGCACTGTCTGGTATACTCATAGTCAGCAACAGGATATCCAAAGGTTCACCAGTGCCACCTGGTCATGGAAATTTTAAAAAAACATTTCGTGGTATTTATCTAGCCATTTTTCAAAGATGAAGTTGAAGGCAATGTGGGTTTCACTTCATTTAGGAACCATTAAATGGTGAGGAAACTCATTTAAATGAAAGGTCTGGAGAACTCTCATAAGCAAGACTTCCCAAAGAGTGGCCAATGATCACATGAAGCTAGGCGCATTGAGGTCTACAATGTGAGGTCCATGTGTGTTTTGACTCTCAACTATGGATGCCAAGTCTTTCAGAATAAAATCATATGATACCCTGGCTGAGATTCCCAGTGCTCCGTGCAAAGCCAACTTGGGCCTAGATCTCAGTTTTCAAGGGTGAATCTCATGCGTGGCCTCCTGAAATCCCAACTCAATTCATGGCAATACTTCTCTGAGGGCAGTACCACAACTCAGTCTCTAAGGGGAATCACACCAGAGTTCAAGCCAAGGTGGACCCAGTCATCACTTCCAACTGCCACACAAATGACCACAATTAAAACCAAAACACTCTCACATGACCAACATCTTCTTCCATATAGACACTCATCATTAATTCTGGCTAGAGGTTTCCATAAGGGGCTCCGCCCAAGACAGTGTCAAAAATAATCTCCCTTGCCCCTCATTTTGACTAAAGTCAGGGGGGCCTGTACACCCTTCCTGTGAACCAGAAGTGATCAAATAGGCCTGCCATTAATACTGCTCCGCTTCTCCAAATTGAGAACTACTGACTGTGGGTTTTAGATTCTTTATGTGAATTGGAGTCATGAGAAAACCCAAGCACCTATGGGGTAGAATCTGCAGGGCTTTGAGAAACTCATTTGACACAAAGGATCCCTATTTTCACTTGATGGAGGTCAGGAATTTTACAGAGGAAGGCGAGAGACTTTATCCACAATGACTGCTCTTTTTGCCACTTTGGTTTTGGATGTACACATGGAATCTTTCTTTAGATCCATCAGGTGATGAGAAACTAAGCAACAGCCTCACTCAGGGCCAATGGTCTGAATGAGACACATCCTTTTCAAAGCAATTAAGTAAAGAGCCACAGGTGATGCCCATTCATTTCCATTTGAAAACTGTTTTCTTCACAAAGGGGTGGCCTAAGGCAAAGACCTTCCTGACATTCAGGGCAACAGAACAATAGGTAACCAAAAGGACCAAAGCAGGGTTTCTCCACTGAGACTTTAATGGTCACAGTGATTTCTGAGTTTTCTGTGATGCTCGCCATTCCCTTCAGCTATCCAGTACATGGCCATGTCACAGAGCTTGGAGGTGGTATATATCTTGCACAAAAAAATCATGAGCCAATTCTGGAGAGTGGCCAGAATTCAGAAAAAAAAACCAGGAACTTAGGAAAATAGCAGGTGTAGCCCATTGATACTGCAAGCCGCAGTCCATTCATAAATTGTGCAGGATGAATTCTGGGAAGCTTTCTACTAGACAGGACACATCCATCAATCCAATATCTTTTCTAATGTCTACAACCACGGATAACAGTGGGATACACAGACACAGAAACACTCGCCTTGCCAAACGACTTACTAGAAACAGTTCACTCCAAACCAAACAAACCGCGTTCCCTTCCTATTCTCAGAACATGAAACAAAACCACAAACACACACCCACACCCACAAAGGCACCTCCTTCCGCCAAGTAGGTCTGTTACTATCGGGAGTGTCCTCTGACTTATGGGCCATATTATGTTCCCCCGAAATGGCCACTCCTGTCTCAGATTTGGACTCCTTGGCCAACTCTATGAAATTGTCAGGAGCCAGCTGTGAGCCACTACCTGCTTTCTTATGAAAGGCCCCTCTTCAGAGATTTCCTGCCATTTGGCCATCCTCACAACAGTAGGTACCAAGTAACACTGACTCTGTCCTTGGTAAATCCAAACAAATGAGACCACTGGGACTGGAACTGGGACTGTCTTTTGTTCCTGAATTCCTGGATCCCAAGATCAGAGAGTTCCATCACCAAGGAAGTGAGGTGAGGTCACTTCTTTCAGGAATTGAATAAGGTCACAGCTTTGGAACCACTTTGTTCTAACAGTTTTTTCCAAAGGTCCCATGAGATGGAGGCTGCCCCTACTTCCTGTGACACTTTCACAAGTTAGAATGGTATATCAACCATAGGCACCCGGGAACAGCACTCCACACAGGCCTGGTTTGGTCCATCTTCTCTACATTAAGAAGAGAGAGGCTGATTCAGACACAACCCTTCATGCTGACCTGGTTTTTTGCCATGGAAATTGACTTTTGCTTTCTCAGGTCCTTCATAGCTTCCTACATGTTCTCCAAAGATCATTTCTGCATGGATCTTTGAGTTAATCAGCAGGTGGAAGATCCCCTACATTCCTGTATTGTAAGGCCAACTCTGTCTCTTCTCTTCTGTAAAGTTAGATTGAGGGAACAGTGTATGGTTATGGTTAATAACATGTTTGAATTGGTTTAGGAGTCATTCTGCTGGATGAATAATGGTATTGGAAGCTGTGATATTTCTAACAATATAGAGGTGAAATACAAGTATGAAAACAGAAATCTAGGTACGAATGAAGCCCAGAAGTCATTGGGCCCTTGATTGGGATAATTAGCTTTGAATTATGTTCTGCAAAGGTGTCTCAGATAGGTTGAAATACAATGGCATACGACCTTGTACCTTGGATGATTGAATGTAGAAGAGAACATTCAGTCAAAAAGGGATAGTCGGTAAGATTAGGAAGATAGTCGGTAGGTTTAGGAAGAAGAGTGAGTATAGGATTTGGACCAAATGTTGTTTACCAATAGGGTTTCGGTTAGAGAGTGAATGTAAATGTCAGCACATATGAAGAGTCAGTCACTATGATGAACTGGGGAAAATATGTAGAAAAGCAGATATCAATAGAAACATTACAAAATCAGGCAAAGTATAAAGTGAGTGATAAGATTAGACATTTTCACCAGGGTTGAGCTTGAATATATAATCTTAGGAAGAAACAAATATGTTGTCACAAATAGGATTGACATTTGAGAGAATTAGGCAACATGGACATGGATGATTTTAGTAATCCATGTTCTCTTTCCATTTAGGCTTTGGTACAATCATAAGTGTGACCTTTACATTTTTTGTCCAGAATATTATTGTGATAAAATGTATATGTAGATCAGGTGACATGAGTCTTTCTACCACCATTTCTGAGAGCAATATATTGAAGACGTAAAATTAGTATTGGGGGTACAAAGAGGTGTACCCTGTATCTATGAATATAGAGATAAAGCATGAATAGACCATTCTGTGAATAAATAATATAACTGGTTACAACATTAAAAAATGGATTGAATTGATATCTGAAAATATACAATAAACCTTATATTGATATACATTAATTCATTCCAACCAGTTATACATCTAATGGTAATTTTAGTGTTTTGGTTTATCATGAAGAGTGTGTGAGTTTTGCTTCAAAATTGATTATTTAAATCGAAAATAATGTGGTTGGATAGAAGCCTCATGAAAAGACCAGTCAAGAAACACTGACAATACATATGTTCTGAAGCAGGAAGTCATTAAAGTTGAAACAAATTCCTATAAATTTGAGAAATTGTGGATTAAATGTATATCCTATGATGTGCAAAAGTTGAAGAAATAATAATGTACCAGTGGTGAATACAAATGAACGTCAAATTACATATCATGTTCCATAGGAATCTACTTGTATTGATGTTAGACTGGGTCTGTTACTGTAGAATTATTAGGATTTGTATGCACCATTCCCTGAAGTTAATTTTCATTACTAGGAAACAAATATGTATTTCAGGTAGATGAATATTTCTGAGAATAATATTGTGAAAGTTGGTTATAAATCCACATACATGAACATGAATGAATTTAGAGAGTGTATATAAGACACATATATTTCATATTTTGAAAAATCTGGAGAGTGTATATATATATATATATATATATATATATATATATATATATATATATATATATACACACACACACAAACACACATACACACACAAAAAACCACACATACATAAAGAAGTAGCAATATATATGCCAATCGAATTTCATCATTAAATATTTATCATCCACAGATGCAAAAGTATTTATTTTACTGAACCTAAATTTATGTATAATGTTGTTCTACTAGGAAGCTCCCCTATAGTTTGAATTTTCAGTTCCAACAGTGTTTAGGAGGAGTGATGTCTTCTCTCAATTTGTATCTGCCAAGTCAGCCACCTCACAAAAATGTACGTGTGATACCTGGTAGGATTCTATATGTGCATATAAATATTCATGTGTGAATAGGCTAGAGAGAAAAGGAAAAAAGAATTCACATATTTGTTTACTTTAAAAACACATGGAGAGTATTTCAATTAAAATTTGACTAGATTTATAACTCCTACCTTATATAATGAAAAAGGCAAGTCCAACTATCTAACATGCCTCCTCTGAACTTCTTGTATTTCTATTCGGTTTGGGTTTTTTTTCTCCATTTTATTAGGATGATTAGTCTGAGTCTAATAGGTATGGGTTAGTGTCAGGGATTCAGTATTTCAAAAGGAAATTTGGACAATGAATCCAGTGTGTATGCAAATATGTGCTGCAAAAATATCCTCCCACTCTCATCCAGAGCAATGCCTTGACATTACCTTCGCCCCAAGTAAGACACAATTAGATGAGAAGAGTTAGAAAATCAGTGAATATATATCTGGAATGGAACATGCTCAGGAGTTCACAAGCTTGGAGGTGGCAGAGGAGTTTTCAAAAGTAAGGGACAGGGTAAACACTCCACAAACATGGAGCTCTGCTGGCCTAAAAACTTTGTGAGAAACTGCCTCTGAGGTTGGGCACATGAAGTATATGTTGTTTTCAGGAGATTTGGCTTCCTTTGTAGTGAGACCATCAAAGCTGGGTCTGCATCTATGTGACTAGGAGGACATGGTTTCTTATTTTCCAATGAACATGAGACAGCACTGGTGAATCCTCTATTTGTAGGTAAAGTATGGCCACTGGGGACTAAGTGTCTCCCCGTGTGGACTGTGAAGACATTTGGTCATCCTCCAATTTTGTGGTGTTTTTGCTGCTGCACTGGGAGTTTGGTATTTGCTTCACAAAATACAAGAAGTTCAACTGGGACACAGTGCTGGAGGGAGTTCTGTAACGTGTGGTGAATCAGTGTCTATAGGAGAATACACCAACCACGCTTCTATCCCTCATTGCTTGCCCCATTGCTCCCTTGTCGATATTAACCTGATTCTGAACATTACCCTGAAAACTCTCCATATAACCAGATGACTTTACATATAAGGGTCTGCTAGCTGCACCATGTCAGTCACAAGCCATTTGGAATCCAATCGTAGATCCTCATGGCCCTACCAGTGATGTTTTATTACACACGTGCCCACCACTGCTCTAGACCCACTACTCAGCAGGCTCCAACTTACTGACATTTCTGTTCTACACCATTTTCGTGAAACCCAGTCAATCAAGGCACTGTCTGGTAAACTCATGATCAGCAACAGGACATCCAAAGGTTCTCCCGTGCCACCTGGTCATGGGAATTTCAAAAATTTCATGGTATTTATCTAGCCATTTTTCACGGATGAAGTTGGAGGCACTGTGGGTTTCAATTCTTTCAGGAACCATTAAATGTTGAGGAAGCTCATTTTAATGAGAGCTCTGGAGAACTCTCACAGGCAAGGCTTCCCAAAGAGTGGCCAAAAGGTCACATTAAGCCAGGCCCATTGAAGTCTACAATGTGAGGTCCATGTGTGTTTTGACTCTCAACTATTGCTGCCAAGTTTTTCAGAATTAAATCATGTGATATCCTGGCAGAGATTCCCAGTGTTCTGTGGAAAGCAACCCTGGGCCTAGATCTCAGTTCCAAGGGTGACTCTCATGTGTGGCCTCCTAAAATCCCAACAAAATTCATGGCAATACTTCTTTGATGTCAGTTCCACAACTCAGTCTCTAAGGGGAATCACACCAGAGTTCAAGCCCAGGTGGACCCAGTCATTTCTTCCAACCGCCACACAAATTACCAAAATTAAAACAAAAACACTCCCGCATGGCCCTCATCTTCTTACATGTTGTCATTCATCATAATGTCTGGCTGAAGATTTCCATGAGGGGTGAAGCCCAAGACAGTGTCCAAAATAAGCTCACTTACCCCTCATTTGCCTAAAGTCAGGGTGGCCTGGACACCCTTCCTGTGAACCAGTAGTGATCAAATAACCCTGCCATTAGTAATGCTCTGTTTCTCCAATTTGAGGCCTATTGATTTTCAGGTAGAGATTCTTTATGTGATTTGGAGTCATGCGAAACCCCAAGCACCTCTGCAGGGCTTTGAAGAACTCATTTGACCCAAAGAATACATTTTCTCACTTGACGGAGGTCAGGAACCTAACAGAGGAAGGCAAGAGACTTCATCCACAATGACTGATCTTTTAGCCATTATGGTTTTGGATGCACACAAGGGATCATTCTTTAGATCCATCAAGTGTTGAGAATGTAAGTCACAGCCACACACAAGGCCAAGAGGCTAACTCAGCCACATTCCTTTCCAAAGCAATTAAGCAAAGAGCCACAGGTGATGCCCATTCATTTCCATTTGAAAACTGTTTTCTTCAGGCTTCACAAAGGGGTGGCCTGAGCCAAAGACTTTACTGACATTCAGTGCAACAGAAAAATAGGTAAGCAAAAGGCCCAAAGCAGGTTTTCTCCACTGAGACTCCCTTTTCACACTGATACCTGAGTTTTCTGAAATGCTGGCCATTCTCTTCAGTTATCCAGTACATGGCCATGTCACAGAGCTTGGAGTGGTACATATCTTGGAAACGAAACCATGAGCCTATTCTGGAGAGTGGCCAGAATTCAGGAAGAAAACAGGAACTTAGAAAGATAGAAGGTGTTGCCTCTCGATAAGACAAGCTGCAGTCCATTCATAAATTGGCCAGGATGAATTATGAGAAGATTTATACTAGACTGGACGCATCCATTAATGCATTCTCTTTTCTAATGTCTGCAACAACGGACACAGTGGGATTCACAGACACAGAAACACTCGCCTGGTCAAACGACTTACTAGAAACAATCCACTCCAAACCAAACAAACCAACTTTCCTACCTATTCTCAGAACATGGCCTGTCCTCTCTCAGATCTGGTTTCCTTGGCCAACTCTGTGAAGTTTTCAGAAAAAAGGGGTGAGCCACTACCTGCTTTCTGTGGAAAGGTCCCTCTTCAGAGGTCTCCTGGCGTTTCGCCATCCTCACATCAGTAGGCACCAAGAAAGAATGACTCGGTCCTTGGTAAATCCAAACAAGTGAGCACACTGGGACTGGGGCTGCCTCTGGATGCCTGGCTTCTTGGATACCAAGTTCAGAGAGTTCCATCACCAACGAAATGAGGTATGTCACTTTCTTTGGAACTGAATGAGGTCACTGCCTTGGCAACCACTTTGTCCTAACAGTTGCTTCCAAGTGTCCCATGAGATGGAGGCTGCCCCTACTTCCTGTGACACTTTCACAAGTTAGAATGGTATATCAACTATAGGCACCCAGGAGCAGCTCTCCACACACGCCTGATTTGGTCCATCTTCTCTACAATAAGAAGAGAGAGGCTGATTAAGACACATCCCTTCATCCTGACCAGGTTGTTTGCCACGGAAGATTGCTTTTGCTCTCTCAGGTCCTTCATACCTGCCTACATCTTCTCCAGGTTTCATTTCTGAATGGACCTTTGAGGTTCTCAGCAGGTGGAATATACCCTACTTTCCTGTATTGTAAGAACGACTCTGTCCCTGCTCTTCTGTAAAATGAGATTGAGAGAACAGTGTATGTTTAAGGTTAATAACAGGTTCTATTTGGGTTAGGAATCATTCTGTGCAATAAATAATGGTATTGGGAAACTGCAATATTTACAAGAATATCGAGGTGAAATATAAGTATGAAAAAAGAAATCTAGGAATGATTTGAAGCTCAGAAGGGAAACGGGCCCTTGATTGGGATACTTAGTTTTGAATTATGTTCTGCAAAGATGTCTCAGATAATTCGGTATACAATGGCATAGGACCTTGTACCTTGGATGACTGAATGTAGAAGGGAACATCCAGTCAAATGGGATAGTCGGTAGGGTTAGGAAGATTGTTGGTAGGATTAGGAAGAAGAGTGAGTGTAGGATTTGGACTGAAAATTCTTTAGCAATAGGGTTTCAGTTAGAGAGTGAATGTAAATGTCAGCACATATGAAGAGTCAGTCATTATGATGAAATTGGGAAAATATATTGAAAAGCTGATATCAATAGAGACATTATGAAATCAGGCAAAGTATTAAATGAGTGATAGGATTAGACATTTTCACCAGGGTTGAGTTTGAATATATAATCTTAGGAAGAACAATTATGTAGTAACCAATAGGATTGACATTTGAGAGCATTAGGCAACCTGGACATGGATGATTTTAGTAATCCAAGTTCTCTTTCCATTTAGTCTTTGGTACAATCATAAGTGTGACCTTTACATTTTTTGTCCAGAATATTACTGTGACAAAATGTATATGTAGATCAGGTGACATGAGTATTTCTACCACCATTTCTGGGAGCAATATATTGAAGACGTAAAATTAGTATTTGGGGTAAAAAGAGGTGTACCCTGTGTCTATGAATATAGAGATAAAGCACGAATAGACCATTCTGTGAATAAATAATATAACGGGTTCCAACTTTAAATAATGGATTGAATTTATATCTGAAAATATACAATAAAACTTATATTGATATACATTCATTCATTCCAACCAGTTATACATCTAATTGTAATATTAGTGTTTTGGTTTATCATGAAGAGTGTGTGAGTTTTGCTTCAAAAGTGATTATGGAAATCGAAAATAATGTGTTCGGAAAGAAGTCTAATGCAAAGACCAGTCAAGAAATATGGAGGAATACATGTGTTTTGAAGCAGGAAGTCACTGAAAGTGAAACAAATGCTTATAAATTTTGCTAAATTGTTTATTAAATATATATCCTATCATGTGCATAAACTGATGAAATAGTGTTGTACCAGTTTTGAATAAAACTTAACGTGAAAATACACATCATGTCCCATAGGAATCTACTTGTATTGATGTTAAACTTGGTCAGTTACTGTAGAAATATTAGGATTCGCGTGCCTCATTCACTGAAGTTAGTTTTCTTATTTTTTTTATAGATTTTTTATGGTTGTTCAAAACATTAGATAGTTCTTGATATATCATATTTCACACTTTTATTCAAGTGGGTTGTGAATCCCATTTTTACCCCGTATACAGATTGCAGAATCACATCAGTTACACATCCATTGATTCACATTTTGCCATACTAGTGTCTATTGTATTCTGCTGCCTTTCCTATCCTCTACTATCCCACCTCCCCTCCCCTCCCCTCCCCTCTTCTCTCTCTACCCCCTCTACTGTAATAAATTTCTCCCTTTTTGTATTATTTTTCCTTTTCCCCTCACTTCCTCTTGTATGTAATTTTGTATTACCCTGAGGGTCTCCTTCCATTTACATGCAATTTCCCTTCTCTCTCTTTTTCTCTCCCACCTCTCATCCCTATTTAATATTAATCTTCTTCTCATGCTCTTCATCCCTACTCTGTTCTTAGTTACTCTCTTTATATCAAAGAAGGCATTTGGCATTTGTTTCCTAGGGATTGGCTAGCTTCACTTAGCATAATCTGCTTTAATGCCATCTCTTTTCCTGCAGAATCTATGATTTTGTCATTTTTTAATGCTGAGTAATACTCCATTGTATATAAATGCCACATTTTTTTATCCATTCTTCTAGTGAAACCCATATATGTTGGTTCCACAGTCTTGCTATTGTGAATTGTGCTGCTATGAACATTGATGTAGCAGTGTCCCTGTAGCATGCTCTTTTAAGGTCTTTAGGGAATAGAACGAGAAGTGGAAGAGCTGGGTCAAATGGTAGTTCCATTCCCAGCTTTCCAAGAAATCTCCATACTGCTTTAAAAATTGGCTGCCCCAATTTGCAGTGCCTCCAATAATGTACAAGTGTACCTGTTTCTCCACATCCTCACCAGCACTTGTTGTTGTTTGACTTCATAATGGCTGCCAATCTTACTGGAGTGAGATGGTATCTTATGGTGGTTTTGATTTGCATTTCTCTGACTGCTGGAGATGGTGAGCATTTTTTCATGTACTTGTTGTTTGATTGTATGTCCTTTTCTGAGAAGTGTCTGTTCTGGTCCTTGGCCCATTTGTTTATTGGGTTATTTGTTATCTTATTGTCTAATTTCTGTATACTCTGAATATTAGGGCTCTATCTGAAGTGTGAGGAGTAAACATTTGTTCCCAGGATATAGGCTCCCTATTTACCTCTCTTATTGTTCCTTTTGCTGAGAAAAAAACTTTTTAGTTTGAGTAAGTCCCATTTGTTGATCCTAGTTATTAACTCTTGATCTATGGGTGTCCCATTGAGGAATTTGGAGCCCGAACCCACAGTATGTAGATCGTAGCCAACATTTTCTTCTATCAGATGCCGTGTCTCTGATTTGATATCAAGCTCCTTGATCCATTTTGAGTTAACTTTTGTGCATGGCAAGAGAAAGGGATTCAGTTTCATTTTGTTGCATATGGATTTCCAGTTTTCCCAGAACCATTTGTTGAAGATGCTATCTTCCTCCATTGCATGCTTTTAACCCTCCATCAAATATAAGATAGTTTAGTTTTCTTGCTTGGTTTCTGTGTCCTCTATTCTGAACCATTGGTCCACCTGCCTGTTTTGGTACCAGTAGCATGCTATTTTTGTTACTATTGCTCTGTAGTATAGTTTCAAGTCTGGTATCGCGATACCGCCTGAATCACACTTCCTGCTTAGCATTGTTTTTGCTATTCTGGGTCTTTTATTTTTCCATATGAATTTCATGATTGCTTACTCTATTTCTACAAGAAATGCCGTTTGGATTTTGATAGGCATTGCATTAAACCTATAGAGAACTTTTGGTAATATCGCCGTTTTGATGATGTTAGTTCTGCCTATCCATGAACAGGATATATTTTTACATCTTCTAAGATCTTCTTCTATTTCTCTCTTTATGGTTCTGTAGTTTCCATTGTATAAGACTTTCACATCTTTTGTTAGGTTGATTCCTAATTATTATTATTTTTCTTTTAGGATATTGTGCATGGAGTTGTTGTACTCATTTCCATTTCAGAGGATTTGTCGCTGATATACAGGAATGCCTTTGATTTATGCGTGTTGATTTCATATCCTGCCACTTTGCTGAATTCATTTATTAGTTCAATTAGTTTCTTTGTAGACCCTTTTGGGACTGCTAGATATAGAATCATGTGATCTGCAATAGAGATAATTTAAGTTCTTCTTTTCCTGTTTTTATGCCTTTTATTTCGTTCATATGTCTAATTGCTCTGGCCACTGTTTCAAGAACTATGTTGAACAGAAGTGGTGAGAGAGGGCATCATTGTCTAGTTCCAGATTTTAGAGAGAATGCCTTCAATTTTTCTCCATTCAGAATGATGCTAGCCTGAAGCTTAGCATAAGTTGCTTTTACAATATTGAGGTATGTTCCTCTTATCACTAGTTTTTCTAGAGTGTTGAACATAAAGGAATGCTGTACTTTGTCGAATGCTTTTTATGCATCTATCAAGATGATCATATGGTTCTTATTTTTACGTCTATTGATGTGGTGAATAACATTCATTGATTTCCGTATATTGAACCAGCCTTGCATCACACGGATGAATCCTACTTGATCAGGATTCACAATTTTTTTGATATGTTTTTGTATCCAATTCGCCAGAATTTTATTGAGGATTTTTTCATGTATGTTCATTAGAGATATTGGTCTGTAGTTTTCTTTCTTTGAAGTGTCTTTGTCTGGTGTATGAATCAGGGTGATGTTGGCCTCGTAGAATGAATTTGGAAGATCTCCCTCTTTTTCTATTTTCTGAAATAGCTTGAAAAATATTGGTATTTGTTCCTATTTAAAGGTTTTGTAAAACTCTGCTGTATACCCATACGGTTCTGGGCTTTTCTAATTTTGTAGTCTTTGGTTGGTTTCTTCTATTTCCTCAATTGATATTGGTCTGTTTAGGTTGTCTATATCCTCCTGACTCAATATGGGGAGATCATATGACTTAATAAATTTATCGATGCCTTCACTATCTTCTATTTTATTGGAGTATAAGGATTCAAATTATTTTCTGATTATCTTCTGTATTTCTAAAATATCTGTTGCGATATTTCCTTTTTTAATCCCTTATGCTAGTAATTTGAGTTCTCTCTCTTCTTCTTTTCATTAGCATGGCTAAGGGTCTGTCGATTTTATTTATTTTTTTAAAGAACCAACTACTAGTTTTGTCAGTTTTTTCAATTGTTTCTTTTGTTTCAATTTCATTCATTTCAGCTTTGATTTTAATGATTTCTTGCCTTCTACTTCTTTTGCTGTTGCTTTTGTCTTCTTTTTCTAAGATTTTGAGATGAAGAATGAGATCATTTATTTGTTGGTTTTTTCTTTTTTTAAGGAATGATCTCCAAGCAATGAATTTTCCTCTTTGAACTGCTTTCAATGTTTCCCATAGATTCCGATATGTTGTGTCTGCGTTTTCATTTATCTCTAAGAATTTTTCAATTTTTTCCTTGATGTCTTCTATAACCCATTGATCACTCAGTAACCTATTGTTCATTCTCCAAGTCATGCATGATTTTTCCTTCATTCTTTTATCATTGATTTTTAGTTTCATTCCATTAGGATCAGATAAGATGCATGGTATTATCTGTACTCCTTTATATTGTATTAGAGTTGCCCTGTGACATAATATATTATCTATTTTTTAGAAGGATCCATGTGCTGCTGAGGAAAAACGTAACTGCTTCATGTTGGGTGTTATATTCTACATATGTCAAATAAGTCTAGGTTATTAATTGTGTTATTGACTTCTATAGTTTCCTTATTCAACTTTTGTTTGGAAGATCTGTCTAGTGGTGAGAGAGGTGTGTTGAAGTCTCCAATGATTTTTGTATTGTGGTCTATTAGACTCTTGAACTTGAGAAGAGTTTGTTTGATGAACATAGCTACACCATTGTTTGGGGCATATATATTTATGATTGTTGTGTCTTGTTGGTGTATGGTTCCCTTGAGCAGTATGTAGTGTCTCTCTTTATCCCTTTTGATTAACTTTGGCTTGAAATCTATTTTATTTGATATGAGAATGGACACTCCTGCTTGTTTCCGAAGTCCATATGAGTAATATGTTTTTTCCCAAACTTTCACCGTCAGTCTATGTATGCATTTTCCTATCAAATGTGTCTCCTGTAGGCAGCATATTGTTGGGTCTTGTTTTGTGATCAATTCTACTAGCCAGTGTGTCTTACTTGGTGAGTTTAAGCCATTAACATTTAGGGTTATTATTGAGATATGGGTTGTTCTTTCAGCCACATTTGTTTATTTATGTAACTAAACATGGTTTGTTTTCCTCTTTGATTATTTCCCCCCTTTAATGTCCTACCTTCCATTGTTGGTTTTCAATTTTATTTTCCATTTTCTCTTCCTGCAATGTTTTGCCAAGGATGTTTTGAAGAGATGGTTTTCTCGCTGCAAAATCTTTTCACTTTTGTTTATCGTGGAAGATTTTAATTTCATCTTCCATCCTGAAGCTTAATTTCGCTGGATACACAATTCTTGGTTGGAACCCATTTTCTTTCAGAGTTTGAAATATGTTATTCCTGGATCTTCTAGCTTTCAGAGTCTGTTTTGAAAGATCAGCTGTTATCCTGATTGGTTTACCCCTAAATGTAATCTGCTTCCTTTCTCTTGTAGCTTTTAAAATTTTCTCCTTTTTCGGTATGTTGGGCATTTCATTATAATGTGTCTAGGTGTCGATCTCTTATGATTTTGCACATTCGGGGTCCTGTAGGCTTCTAGGACTTGGGATTCTGTTTCATTTATCAAGTCTGGGAAGTTTTCTCGTATTATTTTAATGAATAGTTTGCTCATTCCTTTGGTTTGGACCTCTATACCTTCCTGTATCCCAATGATTGTTAAGTTTGGTCTCTTTACGTTATCCCATTTTTCTTGGATATTCTGCTCATGGTTTCTGAACAGTCTTGCTCAGCTGTCTATGTTCTTTTCAAGTTGAAATACTTTGTCTTCATTGTCTGATGTTCTATGTTCTAAGTGTTCTACTCTGCTGGTAGTATTCTCAAATGAGTTTTTAAGTTGGTTTATTGCTTCCTGCAATTCTAGGATTTCTGTTTCTTTGTTTTTACAACCTCTATTTACCTGTATAGTTGATCTTTTGCTTCTTGGATTTGTTTATGTAATTCATTGTCGAAGTGATCTTTCATTGTCTTATTTTGTTGTCTAATGTCTTCCTTGAGACTCCAAATCATCTGAAGCATGTGTATCCTGAATTATTTATCTGACATTCCATGTGATGCAGCTATTACCTCTTCTAAAGTTGTGTTCACCTGCATTGCTTGTGGTCCTTTCTTTCCTTGTCTTTTCATACTGCTCGCATTTCTCTCTGTTTGGTGAAACTGTTGTGTTTTTGAAATTTTACCACTATATATTTATATTGCTCTTGTATAGTTGAAAAGTCTCCCTTGCAGGAGCGGGGGGCAGCTGTGCTGCTCCCCCAATTGGGGTGATCTATCTACCACGCTGACGGGATCCTGGGCCTGTTCTGCTGGTTGGTTGCAGGTCTACCTATCTTGCAGGCACGACCGGCGGCTCGACTCTGCCCTTACTCCAATTGGTATGACATGTCTACCATGCTGGCAGGTCGCTGGGCCTGTTCCAGATGCAGGAGGCGGCTCTGCTCTGCCTCTACTCCAATTGGGATGACGTGTCTACCATGCCGGCAGGCCACTGGGCCTGTTCGCTGAACGGTCGCAGGTCTGCCCATTTTGCGGGCACGGGGGCGGATCTGCTCTGCCCCTACTCCAAATGGGGTATAGTGACTAGCATGCCAGCAGGTCGCTGGGCCAGTTCTGGGCACGGGCGAAGGCTCTGCTCTGCCCCTACTCCAATTGGGGTGACGTGACTACCTCGCCGGCAGGTTGCTTGGCCTGTTCTGGGCATGGGCAGTGGCTCTGTTCTGCCCCTACTCCTATTGGAGTGACCCGACAACCACGCTGGTGGGCCGCAAGGCTTGTACTGGGTGTGCGAGAAGGCTCTGCTCTGCCACTACTCCAATTGGGGTGCCGTGTCTGCCACACCGGCGGGTCGTTGGGCCTGTTCCGGGCACGAGCGGCGGCTCTGCTCTGCCCCTACTCAAATTGGGGTGACGTGACTACCACGCCTGTGAGTCGATGGGCCTGTTCTGGGCACAGGTGCCGACTCTGCTCTGTCCCTACTCCAATTGGGATGACATGACTACCACGCCTACGGGTCCCTGGGCCTGTGCCAGTCGTGGGCAGCGGCTCTGTTCTTCACCTCTGGCTTGATGGCAAAGTGAGAGACTCAGGTGTTTGTGACTCACTTTCTTTACCAGGAGACCAACTGTTTCTGTCACCACTGGTATCGATGAAGTTACCTCCTCCGCTGCTTTGTAATGAGTTCAGATCTCTACCATGTTGGTATCCCATGCGAATGGCAGCATTTCGTTCCCTTTGCCGGGTGACCAAAGCAACGGGTGAGTCCTGACCGGCCCTCACAAGCCCCGTCTCAATCCTGTTGCGACTGCCTATGAAGGCTCGGTAGGTATTTACCTCCACAGTATTCAGCAAGGCCTGAGTAATTTGTCTGCGAGACACAGGTGAATGGCAACCTGAGATTACCTGTTCTATACCTGAGTGAGCTGCGATCAGTCGAAAACAGGAATGGTGATGTCAGCTCTCCAAGATGGTGGCCCCTGGCTTTCTCTGTGGTCTGACCGGTGTGGAAAACTGAATTGGACCGCTTCTTTCCCCCGTCTCAAACCCAGAATTCAGCAATGAGCACAGTGATTTCACAGCTGGCAGGAGCCCACAGAATCCACACTGCTGAATATTTGTGTTGGTATCTTGTTGTTTCTCAGCATGTGCCGCAGACTCTAGCAGCAGGGCAATTTGCTGAATAAGCAGCATGACACTCCGTGTGGAAAAATCACTCACGTTTGAGCCCCGTAGCTGATCCTCGTGAGATGGAAATACTTCCACTAGGTTTTGGAGCACCCCAATTTTCGTGGAAATTCCTAAAAAGATAGGTTTTAGCCGTTCTAACTCGTCATTCTCCTGCATAACATGGGGTTGATGCACTCGTTTCGTCGCCATTATATGATCCCCTGAAGTTAGTTTTCAGTACTAGGAAACGAATCCTGTATTTCAGGTTGATGAATATTTCTGAGAAAAAACTTGTGAAAAGTTGATTGTAAATCCACATATATGAATATGAATGAATTTAGGGAGTGTATAATAAGACAAATAAATTTCATATTTTGAAAAATCTGGAGAGTGAAAATATATATATATATATATATATATATATATATATATATATATACACACACACACACACACACACACACACACACACACACAAACATTAAAAAGTAGCATTATGTATGCCAATTGAAATTCACCATGAAATATATATCATCCACAGATCTAAAAATAATCATTTTACTGAACATCGATTTATGTTGTTCAACTAGAAACCTGACCCATATGGTGAATTTTCAGTTCCAACAGCGTTTAGTAGGAGTGATCTTTTCTCACTATTTGTATCTGCCAAGTCAGCCACCTCACAAAATGTAAGTGGGTTACCAGGTAGAATTCTATATGTGCATAAAAAATTAAATGTGCTGAATAGGCTACAGAGAAAGGGAGACAATTATTCACATATTTGTTAACTTTTAAAACACATGGAGAACTATTTCAATTAAAATTCGCTAGATTTATAACACCTACCATTTATCATACGAAAGGCAAGTCCAACTATACACCATGCCTCCTGTGAACCTCTTGTATTTCTATTTTGTTTGGGTTATTTTTCTCCATCATATTAGGATTACAAGTAAAAGTCTAGAAGGGAATTTGTTAGTGTCAGGGATTCAGTATTTCAAATGGAAAATTGGAAAATGTATCCAATGTGTATGCAAATATGTGCTACACAAAAATCTTCCCACTCTCATTCAGAACAATGCCTTGGCATTACATTCGCCCCATGTAAGACACAATAAGAGGAGAAGAGTTAGAAAATCTGTGAAAACATAAATGGAATGGAAAATGCTCAGGAGTTCACAAATTTGGAGGTGGTAGAGGAGTTTCCAAAAATAAGGGACAGTGTAAACACTCCACAAACATGAAGCTCTGCAGACATAACATGTGGAGAAACTGCCTTTGAGGTTGGGCACTTGAAATATATTTTGTTGTCAGGAGCATTAGCTTACTTTGTAGTGAGACCATAAAAGCTGGGTCTGCATCTATGTGACATGGATGACATGGTTTCTTATTTTCCAATGAACATGAGGCAGCAGTGCTGAATTTTCTCTTTGTAGGTAAACTGTGGCCACTGGGGGCTAAATGTCTCCCCATGTGGACTGTGAAGCCATTTGGTTATCCTCCTCTTTTCGTGGTGTTTCTTGCTGTTGCACTGGGAGTTTGGTATTTGCTTCATGAAATAAAAGGAGTTCAACTGGGACACAGTGCTGTAGGGAGTTCTGTCTGTTGTGGTGGGTAGGGTTCTGTAGGAGAATGCACTAACCAGGCTTCTATCCCACATAGCTTGCCCCATTGACTATAGCAACCTGATTCTGAACATTGCCCTGAATCCTCTCCATATAACAAGATGCTTTTACATATAAGGGTCTACTGGCTGCAAAATATCAGTCACAAGCTATTTGGAAGCCAATGGCAGATAAACATGGCCACACCAGAGATCTTTTATCACACACCTGCCCACCATGACTCTAGGAACACTACTCAGCAGGCTCCAACTTACTGGAATCTCTGTTACACACCATTTTCATGAAACCCAGTCAATAAATGCAATGTCTTCTATTCTCATGATCAGCAAGAGGACATCCAAAGGTTCTCCAGTGACACCTAGTCATGGGAATTTCAAAAATTTCATGGTTTTTATCTAGCCAATTTTCAAGGATGATGTTGGAGGCACTGTGGGTTTCAATTCATTCATTAATCATTAAACGGTGAGGAAGCTCATTTCAATGAAAGCTCTGGAGAACTCTCAGAGGCAAGACTTCCCAAAGGGTGGCCAAAAGGTCACATGAAGCCAGTCCCATTGAGGTCTAGAATGTGAGGTCCATGTGTCTTTTGACTCTCAACTATGGCTGCCAAGTCTTTCAGAATAAAATCATGTGATATCCTGGCTGAGATCCCCTTGGCTCTGTGGAATGCCACCTTGGGCCTAGATCTCACTTTTCACGGGCAAATCTCATGCATGGCCTTCTAAAATCTCAACACAATTCATGGCAATACTTCTCTGAGGTCAGTTCCAGAACTCAGTCTCTATGTGGAATCTCACCAGAGCTCAAGCCCAGGTGGACGCAGTCATCTCTTCTAACTGCTATACAAATATCCACAATTAAAACCAAAACACCCCCACATGGCCCTCATCTGCCTCCATATAGAAACTCATCATAACCTCCGGCTGGAGGTTTTCATAAGGTACATAGCCCACGTCCGTGTCCAAAATAAGCTCCCTTGCCCCTTATTTCCCTAAAATCAGGGTGGCCTGAACACCCTTCCTGTGAACCAGAAGTGATCAAATAGGCCTGCCGTTAATACTGCTCTGCTTCTCCAACTTGAGGCCTACTGACTGTGGGGTTTAGATTCTTTATGTGAATTCATTTTTTTCTGTTGTTGTTGTTGTACTTTAACTTTTTAAAATGTTTTCATTTTTTTAATATTTTTATTTTATTATTATTATTATTTTAAATTTTAATTTTTATTTTTTAAATGATCATTATTTTTACATTTTTTTCTTTCTTTATTTTCTATTTTTTTCTTTTGTCTTATCATTTCTTTTCAATTTTCTTATTCCCCCTTCCTTGAATTCTACCTGCCTACTCTCATTCTTTTTAGTGACTTCTTCCCTTTCCTTCTAATATCTTTCCTCCCAAGCATCAAATTAATTTATAAGAGTAAGCAGTAACTCAGTCAAAAAGAGCAAGAAGTAACATGAGCAGCACAAAAAATCAAGGAAGAAAATAAGTACAAAAAATGAAGGACAGCCTAAATATTCAGGAGGACCTATAGTCATCAGAAAAATGGTCATATAGAGAACTCAAGGAATACCTTAGACAGATAGAATGGAAACTTAAAGAGGATACGAGACAGCAAATCCAAACAGTGAAAGAACACATTGAAAATGAATTACATAAACAGATAAAAGAAGAAGTTAAATATTTTTATCAGGGGATAGAGATTAAAAAAAATTAAACAATAATTCTAGAAATGAAGGAAATGATAAACCAAATTAAAAACTCAATTGAGAGTATCACTAACACTGTGGAGCATGTAGTAGACAGAATGTCAGATAATGAAGACAAAATATATCATCTTGAAAAGAATCTAGCCAACACAGAAAGGCTGGTAAGAAATCATGAGTAAAACATCCAAGAGATATGGGATAACATTAAAAAACGAAATTTATGAGTCATCTGGATAGGTACACAGATTCAAACCAAGGAAATGAGTAAACTACTGAATGAAATAATTACAGAAAACTTTGCAGAAATAAAAAGGAAACGGACATACAAATTGCACATGCTTACAGGACACCGAGTACACAAAATCACAGTAGACCAACATCAAGACACATTGTTATGAAGATATCCAATATACAGAACAAAGAGAAAATATTAAAAGCTATAAGAGAAAGGAGGCAGATCACATTCAGGGGTATACCAATAAGGTTGAGAACGGATTTTTCATCACAGTTGCTGAAAGCAAAAAGATCCTGGAACAACGTAATTCAAACACTGAAAGACAATGGATGCCAACCAAGAATTCTGTATCCAGCAAAATTAAGCTGCAGGTATGACAATAAAATAAAAATATTTCATGATAAACAAAATCTAAAAGAATTTGCAGCCAGAAAACCAGCATTGCAAAGCATCTTGAGCAAAACAATACAAGAAGAAGAAATGAAAATCAACTACCAAAACCATCAGTGGGAAGTGCCTCAGTAATGACAGAGGGCGGGGGAAAAGCTAAACATCGAGAAACAAACTAAATTTAAAAAAAAAGATGAATAATCAAACATGGGTGGCAGTACAAACCATATATCAATTGTAACTCTAAATATTAATGGCTTAAACTCTCCAATAAAGTGACATAGGCTTGTAACTTGGATTAAAAATGAATCCAACAATATGTTGCCTCCAGAAGACACATCTGAATGGAAAAGACATACACAGGCTGAAGGTCAAGTTTGGGAAAAAAATATACCATGCACACGGTCCTTGTAAGCATGCAGGGGTGGCCATCCTCATATCGAATAAAATTGACTTCAAGACTAATTTAATCAAAATGGATAAGAAAGGACATTATATACTGTTAAAAGGAACCATTCACCAATAATACATAAAAATTATCAATATTTATGCACCAAATAATGGTGCTGGGACGTTCAAAAAACAAATTCTCCTCAAGTTCCAGAATGAAATAGACCACAACACAATAATTATGGGTGACTTCAACACACCTCTCTCACCATTGGATAGATCCTCCAAACAAAACTTGAATAAAGAAACTATAGACCTCAATATCACAATCAATAACCTACACTTAACTGACATGTATAGAATATATCAACCATCATCAAGTGGATATCCTTTTTTCTCAGTAGCACATGGATCCTTCTCAAAAATAGATCATATATTATGCCATAGGGCAACCCTCAGAAAACATAAAGGGGTGGAGATAATACCATGAATTTTTTCTGATCATAATGGAATGAAACTGGAAACCAATGATAAAAGAAGGAAGGAAAAATCCTACATCACAAGGAAAATGAACAATATGTTACTGAATGATCAGTGGGTTGCAGAAGACATAAAGGAGGAAATCAAAAAATTCTTAGAGATAAATGAAAATACAGACACAACATATCGGAATATATGGGACACAAAGAAAGCAGATTTAAGAGGGAAATTAATCGCCTGGAGGTCATTCGTGAAAAAAAGAAAAAACGAACAAATAAATGAGCTCACACTTCAACTCAAAGCCCTAGAAAAGGAAGAGCAAAACAACAGCAAATGTAGCAGAAGGCAAGAAATAATTAAAATCAGAGCGGAAATCAACGAAATTGAAACAAAAGAAACTATTGAAAAAATTAACAAAACTAAAAGGTGGTTCTTCGAAAAAATAAATATGTTCGATAGACCCTTAGCCATGCTAATGAAGAGAAGAAGAGAGAGAACTCAAATTACTAACATATGGGATGAAAAAGGCAATATTACAACAGATGCTTCAGAAATACAGAAGACAGTTAGAAATTATTTGGAAAACCTATATTCCCATGAAATAGAATTTAGTGAAGACATTGATAAATTTCTTTAATCATACGATTTGCCCAGACTGAGTCAGGAGGATACACACAATTTAAACAGACCAATGTCAATGGATAAAACAGAAGAAGCAATCAAATGACTACCAACCAAGAAAATCCCAGGACTGGATGGGTATACAGTGGAGTTTTACAAAACCTTTAAAGAAGAATTAATACCAATACTTTTGAAGTTATTTCAGGAAATAGAAAAAGAGGGAGCTCTGCCAAATTTACTCTATGAGGCCAACATCACACTGATTAAGAAATCAGAAAAAGACACCTCAAAGAAAGAAAACTACAGACCAATATATCTGATGAACCTAGATGCAAAAATCCTCAATAAAATTCTGGCGAATCGAATACAAAGGCACATCAAAAAAATTATGCACCATGATCAAATCGGATTCATACCTGGGATGCAACGAAGGTTCAATATACGGAAATCAATCAATGCTATTCACCACTTCAATAGACTTAAAGATAAGAATCATATGATCATCTCGATAAAAGCAAAAAAATCATTCGACAAAGTACAGCATCACTTTGTGTTCAAAACATTAGAACAACTAGGGATAACAGGAACTTACCTCGACATTATAAGAGCTATCTATGCTAAGCCTCAGGCTAGCATCATTATGAATGGAGAAAAATTGAAGGCATTTCTTCTAAAATCTGGAAAAAGACAGGGATGCCCTCTCTCACCACTTCTATTCTATATAGTTCTTGAAACACTGGCCAGAGCAATTAGACAGACGAAAGAAATAAAAGGCATAAAAATAGGAAAATAAGAAAGTAAATTATCACTATTTGCGGGTGACATTATTCTATACATAGAAGACCCAAAAGGGTCTACAAAAACTACTAGAACTAAAAAATGAATTCAGCAAAGTTGCAGGATATAAAATCAACATGCATAAATCAAAGGCATTTCTGTATATCAGCGACAAAACTTTTGAAACAGAAATGAGGAAAAACACTTCCTTCACAATATCCTCAAAAAAAATAAAATAATTGGGAATCAACCTAACAAAAGAGGTGAAAGATTTATACAATGCAAACTACAGACTCCTAAAACGAGAAGTAGAATAAGAACTTAGAAGATGGAAAATTAAACCCTGTTCATGGATAGGCAGAACTAACATCATCAAAATGGTGATACTATCAAAACTTCTCTACAGGTTTAATGCAATGCCAATCAAAATCCCAACAGCATTTCTTGTAGAAATAGGTAAAGCAATCATGAAATTCATATGGAAAAAAAAAAAGACCCAGAATAGCAAAAGTAATTCTAAGCAGAAAGTGTGAATCAGGCGGTATAGTGATAGCAGATTTCAAACTATATTACAGAGCAATAGTAACAAAAACATCATGGTACTGGTACCAAAACAGGCTGGTGGACCATTGGTACAGAATGGAGGACACAGAGACTAATCCAAAAAGCAACAACTATCTTATATTTGATAAAGGAGCTAAAAGCAAGCAATGGAGGAAATATAGCATCTTCAACAAATGGTGTTGGAAAAAATGGAAATCCATATGCAACAAAATGAAACTGAATCCCTTTCTCTCGCCATGCACAAAAGTTAACTCATCGTGGATCAAGGAGCTAGATATCAAATCAGAGACTCTGCGTCTTATAGAAGAAAAAGTGGCTCCGATCTACATATTAGGGTGTTGGGCTCCAAATTCCTTTATTGGACACCCATAGCACAAGAGTTAATAAACAAGAATGAACAAATGGGACTACTTAAACTGAAAAGTTTTTTCTCAGCAAGAGAACGAATAAGAGAGGTAAATAAGGAGCATACATCATGGGAACAAATTTTTACTCCTCACACTTCAGATAGAGCCCTAATATCAAGAATATACAAAGAACTCAAAAAATTAGACAATAAGATAACAAATAACCCAAGAAACAAATGGGCCAAGGGCTTGAACAGACACTTCTCAGAGGAGGACATACAATCAATCAAAAAGTACATGAAAAAATGCTCACCATTTTTTGCAGTCAGAGAAATGCAAATCAAAACCACCCTAAGATACCATCTCAATCCAGTAAGATTGGCAGCCATTATGAAGTCAAACAACAACAAGTGCTGACAAAGATGTGGGGGAAAAGATACACTTGTACATTGCTGGTGGGACTGTAAACTGATGTGGCTAATTTGGAAAGCAGTATGGAGATTCCTGGGAAAGCTGTGAATGGAACCACAATTTGACGCAGCTATTGCCCTTCTCAGACTATTCCCTGAAGACGTAAGAAGAGTGTACTACAGGGATACTACCACATCGATTTTCATAGCAGTACAATTCACAATTGCTACACTGTGGATCCAACCCAGATGCCCTTCAATAGATGAATGGATAAAAAAAATGTGGCATTTATACACTATGGATTATTACGCAGCACTAAAAAATGACAAAATCATGGAATTTGCAGGAAAATGGATGGCACTAGAGCAGATTATGCTTAGTGAAGCTAGCCAATCCCTGAAAAATAAATACCAAATGTGTTCTTTGATATAATGGAGCAACTAAGAACAGATCAGGGAGGAATAGGAGGAAGAAAAGATTAACATTAAACAGAGACATGAGGTGCGAGGGTAAGTGAGAGAAAAGGGAAATTCCATGGTAATGGAGGGAGACCCTCACTGTTACACAAAATTACATATTGTTGTGAGTGGAATGGGAAAATAAACATGGAGAGAAATGAATTACAGTAGATGGGGGAAAGAGAGAAGATAGGAAGGGAGGGGAGATGAGATAGTTGAGTATAGGAAAGGTAGCAGAATACAACAGTAACTAATAGGGCATTATGTAAAAATGTGGATGTGTAACCGATGTGATTCTGTAATCTCTATTTGGGGTAAAAATGGGAGTTCATAAGCCACTTGAATATAATGTATGAAATATTATATGTCAAGAGATTTGTAATGTTTTGAGCAATCAATAAAAGAAAAAAAATGTAGCAATATATATGCCAATCAAAATTCATCATGAAATTTATATAATCCACAGATCGAAAAATATTCATTTTACTGAACATGGATTTATGTATAATGTCATTCAACTAGGAAGCTCACCCATAGGTTGAATTTTCAGTTTCAACAGTGTTTAGGAGGAGTGATCTTTTCTCACAATTTGCATCTGCCAATTCAGTTACCTCACTACCGTGTGGTACAAGGTAGGATACTATATGTGCATATAAAAATACATGTGCTGAATAGGCTACAGAGAAAGGGAGACAGGGATTCACATATTTGTTAATTTTAAAAACACATGTAGAACTATTTCAAAAAAAAATGACTAGATTTATAACTCTTACACTATATAATGCAAAAGGCAATTGTAATAATACACCATGCCTCCTCTGAACTGCTTGTATTTCTATTCTGTTTGGGTTATTTTTCACCATCATATTAGAATTATTAGTCAGAGTATAGTAGGGTATGTATTAGTTTCAGGGCTTCAGTATTTCAAATAGAAAATTGGAAAATGAATCGAATGTGTATGTAAATATGTGCTACACAAAAATCTTCTCACTCACATCCAGAACAATGCCTTGATATTAGCTTTGCCCCAAGTAAGACACAATTAGAGTAGAAAAGTGTGAAAATCTGTGAATACATATCTGGAATGGAATATGCTCGGGAGTTCACAACCTTGGAGGTGGTAGAGGAGTTTCCAAAAGTAAAGGACAGGGTAAACACTCCACAAACATGGAGCTCTGCTGGCCTAAGACTTCTTGGGAAACTGCCTCTGAGGTTGGGCACTTGAAATATATGTTGTTGTCATGAGCTTTAACTTCCTTTGTAATGAGACCATCAAAGCTGGGTCTCATCTATGTGACCTGGAAGACATGGTTTCTTGTATTCCAATGAACATGAGGCAGCAGTGCTGAATTCCATCTTTGTAGGTAAACTGTGGCCACTGGAGGCTAAGTGTCTCCCCATGTGGACTGTGAAGACATTTGGTCATCCTCCACTTTTCGTGGTGTTTCTTGCTGCTGCACTGGGAATTTGGTATTTGCTTCACCAATGAGTTCTACTAGGAGCCAGTGCTTGAGGGAGTTCTGTCACGTGTGGTGGGTCAGGGTCTGCAGGAGAATGCACCAACCAGGCTTCTATCCCACATAGCTTGCCCCAATAACCATAATAAACTGATTCTGAACATTGCCCTGAAACCTCTCCATATAAAAAGATGCCTTTATATATAAGGGTCTGATGTCTGCACTATGTCAGTCACAAGCCATTTGGAAGCCAATGGCCGATCCACTTGGCCCCACCATGGTGTTTTATCACACAACTGCCCACCACTGCTCTAGGCCCACTACTCAGCAGGATACAAATTACTGGCATCTCTGTTCTACACCATTTTCATATAATCCAGTCAAACAAGGCATTCTCTGGTATACACATGGTCAGCACTAGGACATCCAAAGTTTCTCCAGTGCCACCTGGTCATGGGAATTTCAAAAATATCATGGTATTTATCTAGCCATTTTTCAAAGATTAAGTTGGAGGCACTGTGGGTTTCAAATCATTCAGGAACCATTAAGTGTTGAGAAAGCTTATTTCAATGCAAGTTCTGGAGAACTCTCACAGGCAAGGCTTCTCAAAGAGTTGCCAAAAGGTCACATGAAGCCAGGCACATTGAGGTCTACAATGTGAGGTTCATGTGTGTTTTGACTCTCAACAATGCCTTCCAAGTTTTTCAGAATAAAATCATGTGATATCCTGGCTGAGATTTCCATTGTTTTGCAGAAAGACACCCTGGGCCTAGATCTCAGGTTCCAAGGGTGAGTCTCATGCGTGGCCTCCTAAAATCCCAACACAATTCATTGCAATTCTTCTCTGAGTTCAGTTCCAGAACTCAGGCTGTAAGGGGAATCACACCAGAGTTCAAGCCCAGGTGGACCCAGTCATTCCTTCCAACCACCACAAAAATGACCACAATTAAAATCAAAACACTCCCAAAGGGCCCTCATCTTCTTCCATATAGACACTCATCATAACTTCTGGCTGGAGGTTTCTATGAGGGGCGCCGCTTAAGAAAGTATCCAAAATAAGCTCACTTGCCCTTCCTTTGCCTAAAATCATGGTGGCCTGGACACTCCTCCTGTGAACTAGGAGTGATCGAATATTCTTGCTGTTAAAGTGTCCCGCTTCTCCAATTTGAAGCCTACTGGCTGTGAGGTATAGATTTTTTATGTGATTTGGAGTCATGAGAAAACCCAAGCACATATGGGCTAGCCTCTGCAGGGATTTGAAGGACTCATTTAATCCAAAGGATCCCTATTCTCACTTAATGGAGGTCAGGAACCTAAAACAAGAAGACAAAAAATTCATCCACAACGACTTCTCTTTTGGCTATTTTGGTTTGGGAAGCACATGGGATCTTTCTTTAGATCCATTGAGTCCTGAGAATCTAAGTCACAACCTCACACAAGGACAAGAGACTGATTCAGACACATCCCATTCCATAGCAATTAAGCAAAGAGCCACAGGTGAAGCCCATTTTTTCCATATGAAAACAGTTTTCTTCAGGATTCACAAAGGGTTGGCCTGAGGCAAAGACCATCCTGACATTCAGGGTAATAGAAATAGAAGTAAGGAATTGGCCAAAGCAGGGTTTCTCCACTGAGACTTTACTGGTCACACTGATATCTGAGTTTTCTGAGATGCTCTCATTCTCTTCAGCTATCCAGTACATGGCCATGTCACAGAGCCTTGTGGTGTTACATATCTGGGACACAAAACCATGAGCCTATTCTGTAGAGTGGCCAGAATTCATGAAGAAAACAGTAACTTAAGAAGATAGTAGTTGTTACCCATCCATAAGGCAAGGTGAAGTCCATTAATCAATTGGGCAGTATTAATGTGGGGAAGCTTTCTACTAGAGACAACAAATCCATTGATGCATTCTCTTTTCTAATGTCTACAACCACGGATACAGTGGGAAACACAGACATAGAAACACTCACCATGTCAAAGGACTTACTAGAAACAGTCCACTCCATACCAAAAAAAAAAAAACGCCTTTCCTACCTTTTCTCAGAACATGAGAAAAAAACCACAAACTCACACCCACAACAGCAAAGGCACCTCCTTCCCCCAAGTAGGTCTGTGACTATCCAGAGAGTCTTCTGACTGGTGGGCCATATTATGTTCCCCCGGAATGGCCTGTCCTGTCTCAGATCTGGTCTCTTTGGCCAACTCTGTGAAGTTGTCAGGAGACAGCGGTGAGCCACTACCTGCTTTCTCAGGGAAGATGCCTCTTGAGAGCTCTGCTTGCATTTGGCCATTCTCACATCAGTAGCTACCATGAAAGACTGACTCTGTCTTTGGGAAAAGCAAACAAGTTAGCCCACTGGGACTGGGACTGGGACTGGCTCTGGGTGCCTGGCTTCCTGGATCCCAAGTTCAGAGAATTCCATCACCAAGGAAGTGAGGAGAGGTATCTTCCTTCAGGAACTGAATGAGTTCACTGCCTTGAAAATCACATTGTCCTAACAGTTGCTTCCAAGGTTCCCATGAGATGGAGGCTGCCCCAACATCCTGTGACACATTCAGAAGTTAGAATGGTATATCAACCATAGGCACCCTGGAACAGCTCTCCACACAGGCCTGGTTTGTTCCAACTTCTCTACAATAAGAAGAGAGAGGCTGATTCAGACCCATCAATTCATCCTGACCAGGTTGTTTGCCATGGAAGATTACTATTGCTCTCTCAGGTCCTACATAGCTGCATACATCTTCTCCAAGGATCATTTCTCCATGGATCTTTGAGGTTATCAGCAGGTGGAAGATCACCTACATTCCTATATTGTAAGACCAACTCTGTCCCTGCTCTTCTGTAAGTTATATTGAGGGAACAGTGTATGCTCAGGGTTAATAACATGTTTGATTTGGGTTACGAATCATACTGCGAGATGAATAATGGTATTGGCAAACTTCGATATTTACAAAGGTATATAGGTGAAATATAAGTATGAAAGCAGTAATCTAGGAAGGATTTGAAGCCCAGAAGGGAATTGGACCCTTGAGTGGTATACTTAGCTTTGAGTTATGTGCTGCACAGATGTCTCAGATAAATCAATATACAATGGCATAGGACCGTGTACCTTAGATGATTGAATGTTGAAGAGACCATCCAGTAAAAAAGCGATATTCGGTAGGATGAGGAAGGTAGTCATTAGGTTTCAAATGAAGAGTGAGTATAGGATTTGGACCAAAAGTTCTTTAGCAATAGGGTTTCGGTTAGAGAGTGATTGTAAATATCAGCACATGTGAAGAGTCAGTCACAAAGATGAACTGGGGAAAACATGTAGAAAGCAGATATCAATAGAGACATTAGGAAATCAAGCAAACTAAAAAGTGAGTGATAGGATTAGACATTTTCAACAGGCTTGAGGTTGAATATATAATCTTAGAAAAAAACAAATATGTAGTCACCAATAGGATTGACATTTGAGAGCATTAGGCAACCAGGACATGGATGTTTTTAGTAATCCCTGCTCACTTTCCATTTAGGTTTTGGTACAATTGAAAGTGTGATCTTTGCTTTTTGTGTCCAGAATATTTCTGTGATAAAATGTATATGTATATCACGTGACATCAGTATTTCTTCCACCACTTCCGGGAGCAATATTTTGAAGACATATAAATTTGTTTTGGGGTACAAATAGGTATACCCTCTGTCTATGAATATAGCAATAATGCATGAATAGACCATACTGGGAATAAATAATATAACTGGGTCCACCTTAAATAATGGATTGAATAGATATCTGAAAATATATAAGAAATGTTATAATGATACACAATCATTCATTCCAACCAGTTATATATCTAATGGTCATCTTAGGGTTATGTTTTATCATGAAGGGTGTGTGAGTTTTGCTTAAAAATTGATCATGGAAATAGAAAATAATATACTTGGAAAAAAGTCTCATGAAAAGACCAGTCAAGAAACATAGGGAAATACATGTTTTCTGGAGCAGGAAGTGATTGAAAGTGAAACAAATGCATATAAATTTGCTAAGTAGTGGATGAAATATATATCCTATTATGTGCATTAACTGAAGAAATAGTAATGTACCAGTGTTGAATAATAATGAACTTCAAAATACACATAATGTCCCATAGGAATCTGCTTGCATTGATGTTAAACTAGGTCAGTTAATGTAGAAATATTAGGATTTATTTCTAACCTTTCACTGAAGTTAGTTTTCAGTACTAAGAAACAAATATGTATTTCAGGTGGATGAATATTTCTGAGAATAATCTTGTGAAAAGTTGATTATTAATCCACATACATGAACATGAATGAATTTAGAAAGTGTATATAAGACACATATATTTCATATTTTGAAAAATCTGGAGAGTATATATATATATATATATATATATATATATATATATATATATACTCTTATATACACAAACACACACACACACACACAAAGACATTAAAAGTAGAAATATATATGCCAATCAAAATTCACAATGAAATATATATAATCCACAGATCCAAAAATATTCATTTTACTGAACATGGATTTATGTATAATGTTGTTCAAATAGGAAGCTCACCCATAGCTTGAATTTTCAGTTCCAACAGCGTTTAGGTGGAGTGATCTCTTCTCACAATTTGTATCTGCAATGTCAGGCACCTCACAAAAATGTACGTGTGATATCAGGTAGGATTCTATATGTGCATATAAAAGTACATGTGATGAATAGGCTACAGCGAAAGGGAGATAGGAATTCACTTATTTGTTAACTTTAAATACACATATAAAACTATTTCAATTAAAAAATGACTAGATTTATAACACCTACAGTTTATCTTGCAAAAGGCAAGTCCAATATCCACCATGCCACCTGTGAACTACTTGTATTTCAATTCTGTTTGAGTTATTATTCTCCATCATAATAGTATTAGTAGTTAGCGTCTAGTAGAGTATGGATTATTGTCATGAATTCAGTATTTCAATTGGAAAAAGAATCCAATGTGTATGCAATTATGTGCTACACAATATTCTTCCCACTCTCATCCAGAACAATGCCTTGACATTACCTTCGCCCCAAGTAAGGCACAATTAGAGAAGAAGAGTTAGAAATTCTGTGAATACATATCTGGAATGGAAAATCCTCAGGAGTTCACAACCTTGGAGGTGGTAGAGGATTTTCCAAAAGTAAGGGACAGGGTTGATCACCCAACATGATCTTTCATTAAAATTGTGAGCCATCTTGCCACAAAGTCATGAAAAGATAATTTTTGCTTTATTATAAATTACTGCAAATTCTGAACCTACTTAAAATGCCTGCTCATGCCTTGAACTCATCCATGCCTGGCTCTCTGACCAGAAAACAGCCCTCTCTGAAACTTTAATGACACTTCATAAATATTGGCCTTCCCTGGCCAGACAACGACCCTCTCTGAGGCTCTAATGGTCCTCATAATTTCTGATGCTAGGGCCAGCAAAAAAAAAAATGTAAACTACAATTAGTGTGATTCTTGTCAAAGTTCTGTTTTCTGTAACCCCCCTTTTGTGTAACTTTCTGGGCTACAAAGCTGGGCTGTAGGAAAGGTGGGTTTGCTGTCTTGTTCCCGCCTTTTTGAGAGGGAGAGGCAGCCCAGCTGGTTGAAATATTAAGCTTGCCTTAATTTGATTTTAATTGGAGTCAGTGGTCTTTTCTTGTGTTGTGGTCGAACATTTTGGACTTCCCCAGCGACATGACCCGACCAGATCACAAGGCCAGACTGCTGGAAATTCTGAAGCTGGTCTATCTTCCAGGACTCCGGGCTGGAGAGCCAAGTTCCAAGGCCTTGGAATGAGCCTTCAGTCCGTGGATCACTGCAGTGAACCATTGCACTAAAACTATTATCAAGCACCTGGTGGAGGAAGCCTCCATAGGTAAGAGGCGCCTTTATAGCATCCGATATCAGGTTAAGGGAGTACTCTTCTGATGACAGAGAGGTGGCCTGGGGAGGCTCACATATACTCCTGTCCGGGACAGTAATGGGAATCCTTCTTTCCTCTGTTCTGTTCTGTAGGGAATACCTCTGAAAGTCTAAAGAGGTGCCGACTGGCACGCAGGAGCTCCTACCCCGGAGCTTTACGTTGTATTGCTCCTCTGTTTTTCTGTTTATTCACCGAGTTTCTGTTTCTTTGTGTTTTGTTCTGTGTTCTATATGTTTTTTATTTGTTTGTTTTTGTGCGTTTTGTTGTGTGATTTCTGTGGTAAAAACTTAAGGATATTGGACGTGAAAATGGGTAATAAAGCAAGTAAGCCCGACAATCCTTTGGAATGTGTTTTAAGGAAATGCGATGCACTTTACCCCCCTTTTTTAAGCAGGATGAGAGAAGCCCCTAGCTGGCTGTCTGGAGCACACCCACTGCAGAGGGCAATGCCTGCTGGGGACCTAATAACTGAGTATCTCTCAGGTTAACAAGTGAAACTCCTTTAAAACCCCTTGTCCCTCTAGATCAAGAGAGTCACAACTTTGGACAGAGTCCCTTGTTTTTCTCCTTTGTTAGCAAAGCAGTAAACCTCCCTTTTTCTTTTTCTCAAACCCTGTCCTTATTATTAAATTGGTATTAATTGGCTTCAAGGTCCGGAACCGAAATTTAAGTTACGAATTTTGATTCCTCCCCTGACCCCAGAATTTTTGAGAGCTGACTAATGAAATGTTAGGTGATGGAGCGTGCTTGGGGTGGAACTGAACCAGAGGAGCTAATCCTGTAAGTAAAAGACGGGACTGAGGGACTCCTAGCAGCTGCTGAAGTCCTGTTGCTTCAGTGAATTCCCTCCTTTCTTCCGTGCACTGTAAGGATAATGCCACCGCTGTCTTCTTAAAAAAGAGAAAAAGAAAAAGGGGACACTAAATGCAGTAAAGTCACCATGGAGACGTTTGACATTACATTTCAGGTTGCCCCTCTGTGAAAACATCTGATCCTCTTATGGGGACATCTATTGTGCCACTGGTGTAGGAGATTTTTTTCTTATCTGCTCTGTTTTAAAGGCTTCTGTCCTGTCAGCCTCAGTCTGGAGCTCCTTTCTGTCTTTCTTTTGTCTTTGTTTCTGGCCCTTTAAGACATGTGCAATAATGTGTTGATATTATAAATTGTTTCTTGGGAATGATCTTAGCTGAATGTGTGTCTAAATAATGATGTTTTATTGTAACAATCTGGTATCTGAATGGGTTTTTGAAGCATTGCGCGATCTTGCAGTTAAAAGTCGGGTTTAGGTAATTGTTTAGTTTATGATTTCAGATAATTCATGCCAGAGAACTTAAATACTTAGAATGGAAAACTAAAGAATTCTACTTTCAAGTTGGCAAGTAACTTCCCAATCATTCAGTCTTTTTTTTCACCAATTTTTAATTGGGTAGCCTGGGAAAATGTCACTGTGTGTATCAGTGCATTAATTTGGACGAGGATAGTAAATCATAGTATGGTATCTGTTGACAAAACAAGATGTTAAGGTATAAAATTTTGTGAATTTTATCTTAAAATTGTATCATAATTTTCAACATCGGAACCTGAAAATTATGGTTAAAATGCCTTAGGCCTGAGGTTTCTGCTCAGAATAGCAGTTTTGTCCAGCTCCTTCCAGAACTCAGCCAGGACTTATGTTGAAATGCAAATGAAGGAAGTCTGCAAGCTAGGTAGGAGACTGATCTGATGTCTAAGTGGGGAAAAAAAGGTAAATTGTATGGTATTTACTAATTACTGGCCAGTCATTTTATCTAGGACTCTCATTTTTTTTTTTTTAGATTCTGTATTTTTTTGAGCTCATTATTTTGATCCTACAGAACTAGGCTAATATTTTTCTGATCAGTTCTATCTTTGACCAACAGTGGAGTTTAAAAACGCTGCAATGGAGATTTCACCTGCGAAAAGCTACAAGGCTTTTACTATTATTATTTGTGCACACTTTTGTTATGTGTTGTATGTCGATATATCCATATGTCCGTATATCATATATATGATATACAAATTAACATATATAAGGAGTGATCATTAAAAAAGGAGCACTCATAAAAACAAATTTTAAAAAGTGAATTCAAAGATCTTTAATTCACATGATTTAAATGGTTCACTTTAAATTTGGGTAAACAAATAACAATAAATGTCTTTAAATTAAAGCTTACAAGTTTTTCTAGCTGCTCAAAAATCTAATAAAATATTAATGCCTATAAAATATCTAATATGCCTTGGTTCTAGGACTTTTCCTTTAACCAAAAAAAATGGTTTACACTGTTCAATACATGTCTCTAATATTTTGATAAATAACTGAAGTAAATTTGATATGGGATTACTCATTCATGAGTACTTTTGTTAGATATCTGATTGATTTAGTAAGGTCTGTATAAGTTTGTTCTAAAGTCTGTATAAGATTGTAAAAATCAGTCATGTGATAAAGCGACAAAAATTTCTTAAACAAATGTTTACCCATAACATTGTGTTTATTAAGTTTTATTTTTCTAGAGAAAGCAACCATAAAAATTAAACAACTGATTAAATAAGAACTGTTATTTTAGAGAACTGTACTGCCATTTATTTAAAAGCTAAACTTGGTTAATGTAGAAACATCAATGTCATTGTGACACTATTAATGTACTCATATCTTCCAGGTATACAAGTCTGTAAGGTAGAAACTTTAAAAGAGCATTACATCAAGCTGGTGTTCTAAAGTTGTGTGGTAAAATATATATATATGGGATTTATTTACTTGTTATCAATAAGATATTTAAAGTTTTATGTTACTTTTTACATTGGGGAAAATTTAAATATATTTTTAAGATAATGAGAGCCTAATCTATGTAAAGGTTAAAAACTTTCAGCCTTTCTTTAATTCATGTTTTAAATGATATATCATATGGTGTTAGCTAATGTTCATGTGACCTCAAACAATTTATGTAAACTTTGTAAAATGATATTTAAAAAACAAAGATCAGCTTTAGAACTAAAACACTTAAGATTTGTATTGATCCCTGCCTTACTTGAGATAAGGCTCTGTATCTCATCTTACAACATGTGAGAATAACTACGAAAGCAGTAGGTCAGATGTTATTTAATTTAAAGTGATGTTCAAAAGTTTTTTTTTTTTTCTGTCAAGATTACTAGGATCTCAAACAGGGGATATGATGTATAACTCAGCCAAAAATTCACGGTAGCTATTACAGGAACTAAGTATTTTTACTCTTGTTAATTTTATTTTGTAATTTCCTTATAAGTGAACTAAAGATTCTCTGTTAGTGTTTTACAGAAGAGTTGCTTTTCAAACACAGCATCGGTTAATTTAAGATAATAAGTCATCACCTACAAGACAGACAGAATAATACAGATCCCAATTAATAAAAAGATAAATAATTTTAAATTATAGACACTAAAGCACAGTACTCTTAATATAAGGCTGTTAAAATTTATTTGCTGGATGTTTAAGATTAGGATTTAAAATTAAATTTAAATGAAAAGGGAAAATAAAACCAATATTTGGCTCTTGCCCTCTGAGTCAATCTGTATCCAGAGAACAGGAGACTTCTCTAAAGAACTTTGCAACTCTGAGCCACATTACCTCCTGATCAGGAAGATTAATGAGACCACTGGAGAAAAGAAAGCCAATCAGTGCATTTTCTACGAAGAGGAGAGTCATCAGAGAAGAGAGATATCTCTGATGCTTCCGAGGGAAGCAACATGGTCAAGCAAGACCTGGACTCACCTAGCGCAAATGGCACTAGCAGAACTGAGAAGCTGCTCTCAAGTTTCCCCAGGAATGACTCCCATAAAATCTCAGCTGACTCTTAACAATAGATAGAAACAAAAGTCAGTTTTACTGCTTCATCTTAAACTCTTATCAAAGACAGATAAACCCAAAATACAGCCTTTCCTGGGCATTTTAAATAATAATAGTAATGAAAATATTTTCACGTATACACTTTATGGTAGCCTCCCAAAATAAGTAAGACTGGAGGCTACAAAGAAGGATTCTCAGACAGGAATGCCTGATAAGTATAAAAAGAGACTATCATGAGGAGCTACCAGAGGCAGAATTTTTTGTTTAAGGCCTACAGATATTCCTAACTTACACAGGTAGGCTTGGTGTTTGCTAGTACGATTATCCAGCCCTGAGTAACAGAATTAAAGGTTTCTCTATTACACACAGAGGTTATACTAGTAAAAGAAATTTGCAAGATCAGATGACATTAAATTATTAAACTGTGTCTTATGGGGAGGGACAACTGTGACACTAGAAGTTAAATATTAATTTGAAAGTCCTGATAACTGGGGATATTGAAGACTGATGAGGGAACTTCTATACAATGACATGTTCCAGCTGCTGCAACATTTATTCAGTACTCATGGTTTTTGTTTCTCTCAAAGAAGAACCCATCCCCAGATGACTTTACAACCTGTTCTTCCACAACCAGACTTCAAACCGAGCTGACTTCTAAAAGGCAACTCATGTCCCTCACGCTGTTCCCCCTCATGTCACCCTCTCTCAGCTCAGAAGAAGCCAAAATGAGTGACGCCTCTCTTCTTACAACAATGGAGCAAAAAATAAAAGGACTTTCATTTTAAGTAATTAATTAAGTCAGGTAAAATCAGGGAGACTGGTTTTGTGTGAGTTCAAAAAATATGGAGACTTTTACCTGAGGTATTAAAATTCCCTCAGTGCTCTTCCCCTACCCTATCAAATATTTGAAAGGGACACATTAAAAAAGGGGGGAATGATAGACCCCACCTGATCTTTTGTTAAAATTGGGAGCCATCTTGCCGCAAAGCCATGAAAAGATAATTTTGGCTTAACTATAAATTACTCCAAATTCTGAACCTGCTTGGAATGCCTGCCCGTGGCCTTGAACTCACCCATGCCTGGCTCTCTGACCAGGAACAGCCATCTCTGTAACTTTATTGACACCTCATAAATATTGGCCTTCCCTGGCCAGACAATGACCCTCTCTGAGGCTCTAATGGTCCTTATAAATTTTGATGTTGGGGCCAGCAATAAAAAAATGTAAACTGCCATTAGTGTGATGCTTGTCAGAGTTCTGATATCTGTAACCTTCCTGTAGTGTAAAATTCTGGGTTATAAACCAGGGCTGTAGAAAAGATGGGTGGCTGTCTTGTTCCCGCTGCTTTGGGAGGGAGAGGCCGCCTGGGCAGTGGAAATAATAAGCTTGCTTTAATTTGATTTTAATTGGAGTCAGTGATCTTTTCTTGCATCCTGGTCTAATAGGTAAACGCTATACAAACATGGAGCTCTGCTGGCCTAAAGACTTCTTTAAAAACTGCCACTGAGGATGGGCACTTGACATATATGTTGTTGTCAGGAGCTTTAGCTTCCTTTCTAATGAGACCATCAAAGCTGGGTCTGCATCTATGTGACCTGGAGGACATGGTTTCTTATTTTCCAAAGGACATGGGGCAGCGGTGCTGAATTCACTCTTTGTAGGTAAACTGTGGCCACTGACGGCTAAGTGTCTCTCTGTGTGGACTGTGAAGCCATTTGGTCATCCTCCACTTTTCATGGTGTTTCTTGCTGCTGCACTGGGAGTTTGTTATTTGCTTCACGAAATACAAGGAATTCAGCTGGGACACAGTGCTGGAGGGAGTTCTGTCACATGAGATAGGTCAGGGTCTGCAGGAGAATGCACCAACCAGGCTTCTATCCCACATAGCTTGTCCCCTTGACCATAGCACCTGATTCTGAACATTGTCCTGAAACGTCTCCATATAACAAGATGCCTTATATGGAGAGATTTCAGACATATAAGTGATTCCTGGCTGCACAATGTCAGCCACAAGCCATTTGGAAGTCAATGGCAGATGCACATGGCCTGACCACAGATGTTTTATCACACACCTGCACACCACAGCTCTGGGCCCACTACTCAGTAGGCTCCAACATACTGGCATCTCTGTTCTACACCATTTTCATGAAAACCAGTCAATCAAGGCACTGTCTGGTACACACTTCCTCAGCAAGAGGACATTGAAAGGTTCTGCA
The DNA here is from genome assembly GCF_048772815.1 of Callospermophilus lateralis. Classification (NCBI taxonomy): domain Eukaryota; kingdom Metazoa; phylum Chordata; class Mammalia; order Rodentia; family Sciuridae; genus Callospermophilus; species Callospermophilus lateralis. The sequence goes on from NW_027510746.1 coordinate 405,797, forward strand.
GTGCCACCTGGTCATGAAAATTTCAAAAATTTCATGGTATTTATCTAGCCATTTTTCAAGGATGAAGTTGGAGAAATTGTGCATTTCAACTCATTCAGGAACCATTAATGTTTGAGGAAGCACATTTCAAGGAAACTCTGGAGAACTCTCAGAGGCAAGGCTTCCCAAAGAGTGGCCAAAAAGACACATGAAGCCAGGCCCATTGAGGTCTACAATGTGAGGCCCATGTGTGTATTGACTCTCAACTATGGCTGCCAAGTCTTTCAGAATAAAATCATGTGATGCCCTGGCAGAGATTGACAATGCTCTTTGGAAAGCCACCCTGGGCATTGATCTCAGTTTCCAAAGGCAACTCTCATGCGTGGCCTCTTAAAATCCCAACACAATTCATGGCAATACTTCTCTGAGGTCAGTTCCAGAACTCAGTCTGTAAGGGGAATCACACCAGAGTTCAAACCCAGGTGGACCTAGGCATCTCTTCCAACCACCACACAAATGACCACAATTAAAATCAAAACACTCCCAAATGGCCCTCATCTTCTTTCACATAGACACTCTTCATAACCTCCGGCTGGAGGTTTCCATGAGGGGCCAGCCCAAGACAGTTTTCCAAATAAGCTCCCTTGCTCCTCATTTGCCTAAAGTCAGGGTGGCCTGGACACCCTTGCTGTGAACCAATAGTGATCAAATAGTCTTGCTCTTAATACTGCTCTGCTTCTCCAATTTGAGGCCTACTGACTGTCTGGTATAGATTCTTTATGTGAATTGGTGTCATGAGAAAACCCAAGCCCTTATGTGCTAGCCTCTGCAGGGATTGAAGAACTGATTTGTCACAAAGGATCCCTATTCTCACTTGATGGAGGTCAGGAAGCTTTCAGAGGAAAGGGAGAGACTTCATCCACAATGACTGCTCTTTTGGCCATTTTGGTTTAGGATGCACACTTGGAAACTTTCTTTGATCCATCAGGTGCTGAAAATCCAAGCCACTGCCTCACACAGGGCAAAGAGGCTGATTCAGCCACATCTCTTTCCAAAGCAATTAAGCAGAGAGCCAGAGGTGATGCCCATTCATTTCCATTTGAAAATTGTTTTCTTCTGGCTTCAAAAAGGGGTGGCCTGAGGCAAAGATCTTCCTGACATTCAGGACAACAGAACAAAGGTAAGCAAAAGGCCCAAAGCACTGTTTCTCCACTGAGACTTTAATGGTCACACGGCTATGTGAGTTTTCTGAGATGCTTCCATTCTCATCAGCTATCCAGTACATGGCCATGTCACAGAGCTTGGAGGTGGTACATATCTTGGAAACAAAACCATGAGGCTATTCTGGAGAGTGTCCAGTATTCAGGATGAAAAGAGGAACTTAGGAAGATAATAGGTGTTTCCCATCCATAAGGCAAGCAGCTCTTTATTCTTTAATTTGGCAAGATGAATGCTGGGATGTTTTCTACTAGACAGGACACAACCATTGATAAATTCGCTTTTCAAATATCTACAAAAAAAAAAGTATTGAGTGAGATACACAGACATAGAAACACTCGTGTTGTCAAACAACTTTCTAGAAACATTCCAGGGCAAACAAATAATCCGCCTTTCCTACCTATTCTCAGAACATGAGACAAAACCACAAACTCACACCGACACTCACAACGGCACCTCCTTCCCACAAGTATGTCTGTGATTATCCTGAGTGTCCTCTGACTGGTGGGCCATACTATGTTCCCCCAAAATGGCCCATCCTATCTGAGACCTGGTCTTCTTTGCCAACTCTTTGAAGTTGTCAGGAGCCATGGTTGAGCCACTACCTGCTTCGTCAGAAAAGGCCCCTCTTCAGAGCTCTCCTAGCATTTGGCCATCATCACATAAGTAGGTACCAAGAAAGACTGACTCTGTCCTTGGTAAATCCAAACAAGTGAGACCACTGGGACTGTGACTGGGACTGGCTCTGGGTGCCTGGCTTCCTGGATCCCAAGTTCAGAGAGTTCCATCAACAAGGAAGTGTGGTAGGTCACTTCCTTCACGAATTGAATGAGGTCACTGCCTTGGCAACCACTTTGTCCTAACAGTTGCTTCCATGGTTCCCATGAGGTGGAATCTGCCCATACTTCCTGTGACACTTTCACAAGTTAGAATGGTATATCAACCATAGGCACCCAGGAACAGCTCTCCACACAGGCCTGGTTTGGTCTATTTAATCTACATTAAGAAGAGAGAGGCTTTCATACACATCCCTTCATTTTGACCAAGTTGTTTTACATGGAAGTTGACTTTTGCTCTCTCAGGTCTTTCATAGGTGTCTACATCTTCTTCAGGGATCATTTCTGCATGGAACTTTGAGGTACTCATCAGTTTGAAGATCCCCTATATTCCTGTATTGTAAGACCAACAATGTCCTTGTTCTTCTGTTAAGTTAGATTGAGGAAATATTGCATGGTTAAGGTTAATAACAGGTTCGATTTGGATTAGGAATCATTCTGCGGGATGAATAATGGTATTGGGAACCTGTGATATTTACAAGAATATACAGGTGAAATATAAGTATGAAAACAGAAATCTAGGTAATATTTCAAGTCCAGAAGGACATTGGGTGGCCTGGACACCCTTCCTTTGATCCAGGAGTGATCAAATAGCCCTGCCGCTAAAACTTCCCTGCTTCTCCGATTTGAGGCCTACTGACTGTCAGGTATAGATTCTTTATGATTTGGAGTCATGAGAAAACCCAAGCACCTATTGGCTAGCCTCTGCTGGGCTTTGAGGAACTCATTTGACCCAAAGGATACCTATTCTCACTTGATGGAAGTCAGGAACTGAAAAGGTTTTTCGAACGTTGGAGGAAAAGACCACCAAGAGACTGTCTCATGCCACAGCAAATGGTTTATTGGGGGTCCAGCAGGCTGGCGCTCAAAGCTTACTTCAGAGGAGCAAAGAACAAAGAGCTCCGAAAACAACTTGAGAAGAGATTATATACAATCTTTAGAGAGTGCAGGGACTTTATATACATCATAGCCTCCTTTAGCAAATTATCATATACTGCAGGAAAATCAAATAACAACTCTAAAACATGATTAGCACATTCATTGATGGGAACAGTTCGGGCAGGGGGTGATTGGTCAGGCCTGAGAAGGGGTATACATTTAAACTGATTGGTTGAAGCCCTGAGATGTATACGTGCTGAGATGCACGGTTTCTGGGAAGGGGTTGTTAAGTAACTAGGTGGTCAGGGAAGATTTCAACACATCTAATGGGCAGTTCCGGGAATTGTCTTAACTGACACAGGAATTTCAGGTTCTGAGCGCAGCTTGTAAACTTTATAAAACCCGTTTCTATACATTTCAATTTTAATTTCTTTAATTCTTTCATTTCCCACTCCTTTTCCTGACTACATTTAATCTTAAAAGTAATGAATCATAAATATTGTGGGGTCTCACATTCTATTTCCTCCAATGAAGTGTATTTCTGTCTGATTACCATGAGTTTTACCTGCCCAATCTGAGGCTGGAAAAAGGAAACTATGCGGTTAAGCAAACGAGGTCCCACAGTTAGCAACACCATAAGCATGATCAAGGGTCCAGCTAAGGCTGATAGGAGTGTAGTTAACCAGGGGGACTGGGTATATCATGACTCAAACCACACTTGTTGAATCTCCCTTTCTCTCTGGCGCTCTTCAAGGCATTTTCTCAACTTACTCATGGATTCTTTTACAACTCCAGTATGGTCAGCATAAAAACAGCATTCTTCTCTCAGTATAAAACAGAGGCCCGCCTCCCTCATGAAATGGAGGTCTAATCCTCGCCTGTTCTGTAAAACAACTTTTGAGAGACAGGTTAAGGATTCCTGCAAAACTGTGATGGTGGTCTCTAATGTCTTCAAGTCTTGATTTATTGCTGTTTCTAATCGGGCCATTTGTTGTGACCCATGGATCATATCAGCTGTTCCCATACCCACTCCTGCAGCAGCTCCTATCTCCAATAGGATGGCTAGAGTAAGGGACACTGGCTCCTGGAAAAATCGGGTTCTTTGTCTCCCTAGTAGACCTTCAATTAGAATGATTCTGCAACATGATAGAGCACCCTGGGGAGTATCTGCACCATTACACAATAATTTACAGAGCTGTCAAATACCTGGGCTGAAATGCAAGGAGTTCTGAATGTGTGGAGATCAGTACCATAAAGGTTCCTTTAATTAGTTCTCAGGGAATGGAGTCATCTGTACTCTGGACTGGGGAAGTAGGCAAAGATGAAAACTGGGAAGTATGAGATGGTAGAGGGGTTTTGGTAGATCTAGGCATTGGAGGTTTAGGAGGCTTAATTCCTGACTTGAGGGAATTGGGCCCTATTGCTGTGTAATTTTCTTCCTTTTTTGGCCAGATGGTGAAACAGAGACCAAAGTCATAACCAGGGCCATTAATATAGAATCGCATTCCCCAAGTATTTCCCATAGGCCTTGTTGTTCTGAAGTAGCACCTTCCTTTTGAAGTGAAAGTTATATTGAGAGGGTAACACAGACTATTTTTTCCACAGCGAGTTGTTGACACCACTTGGATAGCGGCACATTTATTGGGATCAATCCAGGTGTCATTTCATCCTACCCGAATCATACTGTCTGGGGAGTTTGGGTTCCACAATGCAGCTCCCGTGTGTTCACAACTCCAAGATCTAAAATAAAAGTCACAGGGTCTTCCAGAGGTTTGGGCCTGTGTGCGACTTCAGAAATCAGCTGGGCACACTTAATAAAAAAGACTGGCTAGTTTACACCTGAGCTGGGGGAGATGACATTCATAATTCATGGCTTATGTTGGTCTATGTTGCCCTGGTTTGGGTTTGAGTGGGATCTGTGTGGGGTCCACTATGTCAGGGAGATCCCAGTCAGAGAGGCCTATGGCAAGCTGACAAATGTCCGGGTGGAGAGATGGCCATAAGGGGGCTGTATGTGAAATAGGCCACACTACTTGCCCAGTAGGATTTATAACTTGCCATTGTTGCTGAACAGGCTGATGGGGATTAGGGCTGCTTGTGGTCAGGGGAAGAATCTATAGCCCTACCCACACCACGGACATGCAACTTGAGAGGGTTACCAGTCTGTTCCAGTTTCCAGCCAGAGTCTGGACAGGGCACAGGATTGAGATGGGAGGCATGTATCCAGGAAGTGATCCCATCCACTTTCACCACTGTAGGTGTTATAAGCAGTACCTGGTATGGTCACTTCCAGCTGTGTTCCAGGGATGACACCTGATGCTGTCTCACGTAGACGAAGTCTCTCACTTGATATCGATGTGGGGTTTCCTCGTCTCCAGGCTGATAAGCAGTGGCCAACTGTTTCCACAGGTATCGCTGGGTGCTGGGTTTGTTCAAGGGCTTTGAGTCTGTCAAGCAAGGGGGTGTGAAAGGAATCATTAATCTCAGAGTTGGGGTTAGGTCCCTTACTGGAGGAGGGGCACCATAGAGAATTTCATAAGGGGTGAGGTTACACAAAGAGGCAGAGGGGGTATTTCTGGCACGAAAAAGTGCATGAGGTAGGAGCATAGTCCAATTTTTTATACCGGTCTCCAAGCTTAATTTCGTTAAGGTCTCTTTGATGGTTCTATTCATCATTTCTACCCGTCCTGAGCTCTGTGGTCTATAAGCTCAATATAACTTCCAATTAATCCCCAGGGTCCTGGAAAATTCCTGACTTACCTGGGCCACGGATGCCGGTCCGTAATCAGACCCTATTACCATAGGCAGGCCGAACCTTGGAAAAATGTCTTCTAGGATCTTTTTGGCCACCATCTGAGCTGTTTGTTTCTTCATGGGGAAGGCTTCGACCCATCCTAAAAAAGTATCAACAACGACTAGGAGATATTTAAGTCCATACCTTGCTGGCTTAATTTCAGTAAAGTCCACTTCCCAGAATTGTCCTGGTCTTGTTCCTCATAAGCGCTTCCCTGCAGGAAGCTTGGATGGGAAAGTATTAACTAATTGGCAGACTTGAAAAGGTCTAGTCACCTGCTCAGCTATTTCTTTCCTCTGTGAGTCAGTCAATAATAAGTCCTTTCTTTGGTCCTTTAACAGTGCCTATAACTTCTTTGAGCCTAAGTGGTTGAGCTGGTGTACGTCGTTGACATAAAGTGGGCTTTTTGAAATTGTAAACTTGGCTCTGTAGGGTCCCAGAGTTCTGTATATGTCTCCTCAGATGATAAGTTGCCTGAATGTTCTGGGGCGGGCAAGTCTCCTGATTGTTGTTCCCCCCGGTGTGGAAAAAGTTAACAGAGTCACTCCGTTTAGGGCTGCCAATAAAGCTTCCTCATCTGCCCTTCTGTTTCCAACAGCCATGGGGTCATTTCCCTTCTGGTGCCCTGGACAGTGCACTATTGCTATTTCTTTATGGGCCTGCACTGCTGAGAGAAGGTGGAGGATCTCATCTTTATTCTTTATTTCTTCCTTGGCAGAGGTCAATAGCCCCCATTGTTGGTAAATAGTCCCGTGCATATGAACAATGGCAAATGAATAGTGGCTATCAGTGTATATGGTGGCTCTTTTGCCTGTTGCTAGTTCCAATGCTTTCATAAGGGCAATCAGTTCTGCTTTTTGGACTGATGACCTTTCTGGGAGAACAAAGGATCAAATAAAATTAGTTTTGCTAACTGCTGCTGCTCCAGCCCGCTGCTTACCATCTTGGAGGAAGCTGCTCTCGTCCGTAAACCATACGACTTCAGGGCGAGGCAGTGGCTGATCCTTCAAGTCTCGTCGTATACTGGTTTCCTTGCCAGTATGTGTTGACACTCATGAGTGACGGGTCCTGATGATTCTTCTGGCAGCAGTGTAGCCGGGTTGAGTGGAGCAGGGCGTTCCAGCATTATTCTGTCTTTGTCAAGCAAGAGGCTCTGGTAGTGGTTAATTCTGGAGTTTGATAGCCACCTATCTGGAGGCTGACAGATGATGCTCTCCAGGGAATGGGGGGCTATAATGTTTAGCTTCTGTCCCAACGTTCATTTATGAGCATCTTCTATCAGAAGGGCTGACGCTGCTATGGCACTTAAGCAATGGGGCCACCCGCTAGCCACTGGGTCTAGTTTTTTTGATAAATATGCTACCGGCTTTTTCCAAGTTCCCAAAGACTGAGTGAGCACTCCCCGTGCTATTCCTTTCTTTTCCTCGATGTAGAGAGTGAAGGGTTTTCTACATCTGGTAGTGCTAAGGCCGGAGCAGATAGAAGCACCTTTTTTTGACATTATCAAAAGCTTGTTGGTGCTCAGGGGTCCATGGAAGTGGGCATCCCCCTTTATCAGCGTGTAAAAAGGGGCAGCCAGAGATGCAAACCCAGGAATCCATAACCTGCAAAAGCTGGCAGTCCCAAGAAACTCTCTGAGTTGTCTCTTATTTGATGGGGGCAGTATCTGCACAACAGTTTCTTTTCTGGGCTCAGGGAGCCATCGTTTGCCACCCCTAAGAGAATAACCCAGGAAGATTACTTCTTGCTGACAAATTTGGGCCTTTTGGCAGAAGCCCTATATCCAAGCCGAGCAAGCTCGGATAATAGTGCTTGGGTCCCAGACTCATAGGTCTCCTTGGTGTCGGCTGCTAGTAGAAGATCATCCACATATTGCAGTAGGGTGACTTTAGGGTGTGCAGTTTTGAAGTCATTGATGTCCCTGTGGAGGGCTTCATCAAAGAAAGTGGGGGATTTTTTGAACCCCTGTGGGAGTCTAGTCCAGATTAGTTGGCCAGATGTTCCAGGTTCTGGGTCTATCCACTCGAAAGCAAACAGCAACTGACAGTCCTTATGTAGAGGTGAGCAGATGTAAGCATCTTTTAAGTCCTGCACAGTGTACCATTTCCGCTCCAGATTCAGAGTACTAAGCAAATTATATGGATTGGGTACTGTGGGGTGAATGTCCTGCACTCTGTTGTTGATCTCTCTTAGGTCTTGAACAGGACGGTAGTCCCCAGTTTCTGGCTTTCTTACTGGTACCGGGGGGTATTCCAGGCTGATTGACAGGGCCTTAAGACCCCAAGAGCCAGGTATTTATGAATATGGGGCCTTATCCCTTCCTTAGCTTCTTTGCTTAGAGGATATTGTTTAACACTAATTGGAGAGGCAGAGGCTTTTAATTCTCTACTATTGGAGGTTGTTTATGACTAGACCTAACCCAGCAGTTACTGCCCAGGCATTAAGATAATCTTTTATACATTTCTGGGGTAGTTTGCCTGTTTGATCAGTCCTAGGGGGTGCAAAGAGTTGATGTTCATCTTCTACGGACTTAGTGAAAGACGTGACTATGGGAGTTTATACTGAAGGCTTTAGAAACTCAACTTGGGGAACATCAGGGTTAAAGGTAATTCTAGTCCGGAGTTTGGTAAGCAGATTCCTGCCCATCAATGGGGCCGGGCATTCTGGGATTACTAGGAAAGAGTGGTGGACTTTTCCCTTTCTGAGGTCCATATTCATCTTAGTTGTCCAAGCCCGATATCTACTGCCATTAGCCCCTTGAACTAGGGACGATTTAATTGATAGGGGGCCCAGTGGGGTCTTAAGGGCTGAGTATACTGCTCCTGTAATCACTTCAAAGTTCACTGTGTTCCCCTCAACTTCAAATGTTACTCTGAGCTCGAGGAGGGGATCTGAGCCCCGACTTTCCTAGTCCTCTTCTAGAGTCAGCATAGCGGCCTGGCATGGCTGCTTTTTGGGGGGGCACTCTTTGGCGCAGTGTCCTTTTTCTTCACAATATGCACATTGATCTGAGGCCAGGGGCAGCCTTTGGCATGGGCCCAGGTATCCCTTTCTGTCTCCCTGCTTTTTAACTTCTGACCTATTTGCTGCTGTGACCAGAACCTTAGGCAATGCTTTACTCTGCCATTTGCTCCTTTCATCCTCCTTTTGTTCCCTTCCCTTCTCTCTCCTCTATTCTCTTTCTTCCTCAGTTTCTCTCTTATAATATACTTTCTCAGCTTCTCTGACTAAATCTCTTAAGGTCAATATCTTGTAATCCATCTAGACGTTGTAACTTTCTCTTAATATCTAGGGCAGTCTGCTCGATAAAGGCAATTGCACAGGTGCCTTTTGGTCCTCTGCCTGAGGATCAAAAGGAGTATATTTCCTATATGCTTTCATAATTCTCTGCAGAAACATAGAAGGAGACTCATTAGGCCCTTGGATAATCTCTCCTACCTTGGCCAAATTTGTTGGCCCTTTGGCGGCTGCTCGGAGACCCACTATTAGAGAACGGCGAAAAGTGGACAGATGCTACCTACATTCAAAGGTGTTGGGGTCCCAGTTGGTTCGGTTCATGGGCCCGTAGGGATGGAAAGGGAGCATCATAAGGGCTTCCGAGTTTTCTATTATCCATCTCCTGCGGATTCCTATAGGTGGCCCAGCTTCCTCCAGGGGAGCAGGGGCTGCTGCTGCTGCGGGGAAGTCCCCTGGAGGGCTTGGGTCTGGCCCAATTGCCTCTAGCGGCGGAGAGGCTGAGTCAGCGGTGGGAGGATCATCAAGAACGTGTTGTGGGTTAGGGAGCAAGGGTAGAGGATAAGCAGGGGGAGGAGTGTCCTGTGATTCAGGGAGAATGGAGGGAAGAGTTGGAGGAGTGGAAGTTTTAAATGATAGGATCATGGTGGAAGGGTTATATGGCTATTTATCTGGGTGTACACGTGGCCCTGGCTGAAAGACATTATCTCTGACTTTTCGGGTTAGAGGGAAGTGGACGGATCCTTCTGGGGGCCATCCGACTCCGAGGATGGGCCATTCCGAAGCACAGAGAGTCTGCCAGGTCCGGCATTTTACTGAAAGAGAAAGATTTTGGGTACTTGAGCGGACATCAGTCCAATGATCAAGGTTAAGGGACAGAGGCATGGAAGTGCTTTGTCCCATAATGTCCCATAATGGGAGTTACTCAAACAGGGACAGTGAATACACAAATGCGACACAGACAAAGACATACAGTAAACGTTTAACATGAGTCCAAGACAAAGATTAGAACTGAATAACTGGCAAAACCTGATGGGTTAGACAATAAAGACAGACAGTAAACTCAACATGAGTTTCTGACAATGAACAAAACTGAGTAGCCGGCAAAACCTGATGGGCTGGAAAACCGAATCCTGAAGCAAAATATAACCGATTTGAGGAAACTACTATTCCTCGATTTCCTGAGTCCTCTGGAGTGTCCCCCAGGGACGTGGCCTGTGGCTCTGTGACACATCTGTCAACCACCGTCACAGAGAGCTAATGTTCTTCACCGACAGCCACTTTGCCAAGCCCTAACCTGAAACGCGAAACCAGAAAGAGGCACCTTACTTACCCCGAGAGGAGTCCATTGGGGTCTTTTGTTCGTCACTGCTGGATATCTCAGCTAGAGCCTCCAGATGAAAAGGTGGGCTGTACGTTGGAAGAAAAGACTACCAGGAAAATTTCTCATGCAACAGCAAAGGGTTTATTGGGGGTCCAGCATGCTGGGGCTCAGAGCTCATTTCCGAGGAGCAAAGAACAAAGAGCCCCAAGAACAACTTGAGCAGATTTTACATACATTCTTTAGAGAGGGCAGGGACTTTACATACATCATAGCTTCCTTTAGCAAATCACCATATACCGTGGGAAAATCAAATAACAACTCTAAAACATGATTAGCACATTCATTGGCGGGAACAGGTCAGGGAGGGGGTGATTGGTCAACCCTGAGAAGGGGTATACATTTAAACTGATTGGTTGAAGCCCTGAGATGTATACGTGCTGAGCTGCACGTTTTCTGGGAAGAGGTGGTTAAGTAACTAGGTGGTCAGGGAAGATTTCAACACACATCTAATGGGCAGTTCTGGGAATTGTCTTAACTGCCACAGGAATTTCAGGTTCTGAGTGCAGCTAGGAAACTTTACAAAACTTGGTTCTTTACGTTTCAATTTCAATTTCTTTTATTCTTTCAGAACCTTACAAAGGAAGGCGAGAGACTTCATCCACAATGACTGCAATTTTGGCCATTTTGGTTTAGGAAGCAGACATGGGATCTTTCTTTAGATCCATATGGTGCTGATAATCAAAGCCACAGCCTCACACAGGGCCAAGAGGCTGATTAAGACACATCCCTTTCCAAAGCAATTACTTCTCTGAGGTCAGTTACAGAACTCAGTCTCTGAGGGAAATCACACCAGAGTTCAAACCCAGGTGGACCCAGTCATCTCTTCCAAACGCCACACAAATGACCACAATTCAAACCAAAACATTCCCCAAGATCCTCATCTTCTTCCATATATACATTCATCATAACCTCTGGCTGGATGTTTCCATGAATGGCACAGCCTAAGAGAGTTTCCAAAATAAGCTCTCTTGCCCCTCATTTGCCTAACCTCAGAGTGGCCTGGACACCCTTCCAGTGAACCAGGATTGATCACATAGGTCTGCTGTTAATACTGCTCTGCTTCTCCAATTTGAGGCCTACTGACTGTCAGGTATAGTTTCCTTATGTGATTTGGAGTCATGAGGATACCCAATCATCTCTGCAGGGCTTGAAAGAACTCATTTGTCCCAAAGGATCTCTATTCTCACTTGATGGAGGTCAGGAACCTAAAAGAGGAAGGTGAGAGACTTCATACACCATGACTGATATTTTTGCCATTTTGGTTTTGGATGCACACATTGGATTTTTCTTTAGATCGAACAGGCGCTGAGAATCTAAGCCACTACCTCACACAGGGCCAAGAGGCTGATTCAGACACATCCCTTTCCAAAGCATTAAAGCAAAGAGCCACATGTGATGCCCATTCATTACCATTTGAAAACAGTTTTCTTCAGGATTCACAAAGGGGTGGCCTGAGGCAAAGACCTTCATGAAATTCATGGCAACAAGCAAATAGGTTAGCAAAAGGCCCAAATCAGGGTTTCTCCACTGAGACTTTCCTGGTCACCCTGATACCTGATTTTTCTGAGATGCTTGCATTCCCTTCAGCTAGCCAGAACATGTCCATGTCACAGAGCTTTGAGGTGGTATATATCTTGGACACAAAACCATGAGCCTATTCTGGAGAGTGGTCAGAATTCAGGAAGAAAACAGGAATTTAGGAAGATAGTAGGTGTTGCCCATTGATAAGGAAACCTGCAGTCCATTCCTAAAATGGGCAGGATGAATGCTGGGAAGCTTTCTACTAGACAGGACACATCCATTGATGCATTTTTTTTTTCTAATGTCTTCAACCACGGACACAATGAGATACACAGACATAGAAACACTCACCTTGTCCAACGACTTTCTAGAAACAGTCCACTCCAAACCAAACATACTGACTTTCCTACCTATTCTGAGAACATGAGACAAATCCACAAACTCACACCCACATTCACAAAGGCACCTCCTTCTACCAAGTAAGTCTGTGACTTTCCAGAGTGTCCTCTGACTGGTGTACCATACTATGTTCCCCCGAAATGGCCTGTCCTGTCTCAGATCTGGTCTCCTTGTCCAACTCTGTGAAGTTGTCAGGAGCCTGGGCTGACCACTACCTGCTTTCTCAGAAAAGGCCCGTCTTCAGAGCTCTACTTGCATTTGGCCATCCTCAAATCATTAGGTATCAAGAAAGACAGACTCTGTCCTTGGTAAATCCAAACAAGTGAGCCAACTGGGACTGGGACTGGGACTGGCTCTGTGTGCCTGGCTTCCTGGATAACAAGTTCAGAGAGTTTCATCACCAAAGATGTGACGAAGGCCAATTCTTTCAGGAACGGAATGAGGTCACTGCCTTTGCAACCACTTTGTCCTAACAGTTGCTTCCAAGGGTCCCTTGAGATGGAGGCTGCCCCTACTTCCTGTGACACTTTCACAACTTAGAATGGTATATCAACCATAGGGACCAAGGAGAAACTCTCCACACAGGACTGGTTTGGTCCATCTTCTTTATATTAAGAGGAGAAAGGCTGATTCAGACACATTGTTTCATCCTGACAAGGTTGTTTGCCATGGAAGATGACTTTTGCTCTCTCAGGTCCTTTATATCTGCCTATATCTTCTCCTGGGATCATTTCTGCATCAACTTTGAGGTTCTCAGCAATTGGAAGATCATCTACATGCCTGTATTGTAAGACCAACTCTGTCTCTGCTCTTCTGTAAAGTTAGATTGAGGGAACAGTGTATGGTTAGGGTTAATACCATATACTATTTAGGTTAGGAATCATTAGACAGTCTGTTGGTTGTCTCTTCCTCCAACGCTAGAACGACTTTTACATTGGTACAATCATAAGTGTGACCTTTGCTTTTTGTGTCCAGAAAATTACTGTGATAAAATGTATATGTAGATCAGGAGACATGAGTATTTCTTCCACTATTTCTTGTAGCAATAGTTTGAAGACATGTAAATTAGTATTGGGGTACAAATAGGTGTACCCTGTGTCTATGAATATAGAGATAATGCATGAGTAGACCATACTGTGAATAAATAATATAACTGGTTACAACTTTAAAAAATGGATTGAATTGATATCTGAAAATATACAGAAAATCTTATATTGATATACATACATTCATTTCAGCGAATTATACATCTAATGGTAATATTAGGGTTATGGTTTATCATGAAGAGTGTGTGAGTTTTGCTTCAAAAGTGATTATGGAAGTCGAAAATAATGTGTTTGAAAAGAAGTCTCATGAAAAGACCAGTCAAGAAACATGGAGAAATATATGTGTTCTGAAGCAGGAAGTGATTGAAAGCGAAACAAATGCGTATAAATTTACTAACTTCTGGATGAAATATATATCCTATGATGTGCATAAATTAAAGAAATAGTAATGAACCAGTGTTGAATAAAAATTAACATCAAAATATACATCATGTCCCATAGGAATCTACTTGCATTAATGTTAAACTGGGTCAGTTAATGGAGAAATATTAAGATTTGTATGCACCATTCACTGAAGTTAGTTTTCAGAACTAGGAAAAAATATGTATTTCAGGTGAATGAATATTTCTGAGAATAATCTTATGAAAAGTTTACTATAAATCCACATACATGAACATGAATGAATGTTTAATATGATGCATATATTTCATATTTTGAAAAATCTGGAGAGTGTATATATATATATATATATATATATATATATATATATATATATATATACAAAACACAAACAAAGACATTAAAAAGTAGCAATATATATGCCAATCAAAATTCATCGTGAAATATATATCATCTACAGATCCAAAAATATTAATTTTACTGAACATGGATTTATGTATAATGTTGTTCTACTAGGAAGCTCACTCATAGTTCGAATTTTCAGTTCCAAAAGCATTTAGGAGGAGTTATCTCTTCTCACACTTTGTATCTGCCAAGTTAGCCACCTCATAGGAATGTACGTGTGATACCAGGTAGGATTCTATATGTGCATATGAAAATACATGTTCTGAATAGCCTACAGAGAAAGGGAAACAGAAATTCACATATTTGTTAACTTTCAAAACACATGGAGAACTATTTCAACAAAAAATTGACAAGATTTATAACTCCTACCTTATATCATGCAAAAGGCAAGACCAAATATACACCGTGCCTCCTCTGACTGCTTGTATTTCTTTTCTATTTGGGTTATTTTTCTCCATCATATTAGGATTTGTAGTCAGAGTCTAATAGGGTATGGGTTAGTGTCAGGGATTCAGTATTTCAAATGAAAAATTTGAAAATGAATCCAGTGTGTATGTAAATATGTGCTACACAAAAATCTTTCCACTCTCATCCAGAACAATTCCTTGACAAAACCTTTGCCCTAAGTAAGACACAATTAGAGGAGAAGAGTTAGAAAATCTGTGAATACATATCTGGAATTGAATATGCTCAGGAGTTCACAACCTTGGAAGTGGTAGAGGTGCTTCCAAAAGTAAAGGACACCGTAAACACTCCACAAACATGGAGGTTTACTGGCCTAGAGACTTTTTGAAAAACTGCCTGTGAGGTTGGGCACTTGAAACATAAGCTGTTGTCAGGAGTTTTAGCTTCCTTTCTAGTGAGACCATCAAAGCTGGGTCTGCATCAATGAGACCTGGAGGACATGGTTTCTTCTTTTCCAAAGAACATGAGGCAGCAGTGCTGAATTCTCTTTGTAGGTAAACTGTGGCCAGTGGGGGCTAAATGTCTCCCCATGTTTTCTGTGAAACCATATGGTCATCCTCCATTTTCGTGGTGTTTCTTGCTGTTGCACTGAGAGTTTTGTATTTGCTTCACGATGTGCAAGGTTTTCAACTGGGACACAGTGCGGGAGGGAGTTCTGTAATGTGTGGAGGGTCAGGGTCTGCAGGAGAATACAAGAACAAGACTTTTATCCCACATAGCTTGCCTCCTTCACCATAGCAACCTGATTCTGAACAATTTACTGAAACCTCTCCATATAACAAGATGCCTTTACATATAAGGGTGTGCTGGCTTCACCATGTCAGTCACAAGCCATTTGGAAGCCAATGGCAGATCCACATGGCCACCCCACAGATGTTTTATCACACACCTGCCCACCATTGCTCTAGGCCCACTACTCAGCAGGATGCAACTTTCTGGCATCTCTGTTAAACACCATTTTCATGAAAACCAGTCAATCAAGGCACTGTCTGGTATAGTCATTTTTGGCAAAAGTATAAACAGGAGCCATAACCTAGAGAAAAATTCCCAACATGGTGCCTACGGACTTCTTCTTCCTACCTTCTTCTTTTCTGCAGTGACGCAAAAAGTTCCCGCCCGTGTGAACTCTCCCGCCTCCTTCAATTTCAAATCTCGCTGGCGGAGAACCTTAGCCCCAATGAGAATTAATTCCTGGGCTCCGGAGCTGATATCTGAAAGAACTTGCCAACAAATGGGTTGCCTGCCATTTATCTAAGCTCTTCCATCTCCCCCTTAGTTCTATATAAGCACACAGCTTTTTGCAATAAAATTGGAATTCTGGTGAAGTGTCTTTGCGTGGGGAGTTCTTTCATTCTGTTGCCCCGTGAGAGGATACGGGTGAGCTCTTTCCAACAAAAGCCCCGTACCCCACTCAGCCGAGACACTCTGCCCTAGTCCGCTCTTTTCAGACCTGGTTTTCTGCACTCACCACTGATCTGATGTAGGTAATCCTCCCCTGACTCCAGCTCGCCAACTCCCTTTGGGCTGCCACTGGTTTTGTGACCGTGATCGTTCTGCACACTCCAGACGCCCGGTAGGGGAGAGGGAATTCCTCTCACTAAGACCTTTACTAGTCGCAGTGGGCCCTCTAGTGTTCCGTTTCCCTTTGGGGCTTGAGGCTTCTGAGTTTACACGAGAGGCTCTGTGGTTCTTCCTGCTCCACTGCCGCTGCTGCTGCTGGCTAGAGTTGCTGTTTCCTGTGGGGCTGCTGTGTCTGGCTGAAGCTGCCTCTATGCTCAGGGAAAACTGAACTCCCAGCCTGGAACTGCATTCTGCCGGAGCCGGAGTTCTGTTTTCATTACTGGCTTCTTCTGTTGCGGTTGAAAACTTTCCTGACGTTAGGTTGCCCTTGGCTCCAATCCCTTTTGGTCTCACAGATCGCACTTCACTGGTGACGACCAGGTAGTGCCCTCTGTATTTCCTCGTGATGGCTGGTCATTTTGGGGATGCCCACCTGACGCCCGTTTGCCCTGAGCTTCCTGGAAGCTGTTCAAGCCCGGGTTTTCTCTTTGTCTCTCTCGCTTACTCTTATTCTCTCTCTCTCTCTCTCTCTCTCTCTCTCTCTCTCTCTCTCTCTCTCTTCCATCTCTCCCTGTGACTATGGGCACCTCTTTGTCTGTACCTGAAGCCTCACCTCTCAAATGTTTAATAAATAATCTGGCCACACTCTCCCTCACACCAGACATCAACCCAAACTTCTAATCAAATGCTGTACCCAAGATTGGCCTACATATCCACTGGATAATGGCAATCATTGGCTACCAGAAGGCTCCTTAGATTCAAACCTACTCCGGGACCTTTTTAACTACTGCCAGCATCTGAAAAAGTGGAGGGAGATTCCCTGCATTGAAGGTTTTAGCCTTCACACACAGAACCCTGCTTTCTGCTCCTTTTGCCCTCCCTTTCAGGTCCTCTTTGCTTGCAAACCCCTCTCTTCCCCTACTTCTATTCCTGACTTCACAGATTCTTCCTCATTTGACCTAGCAGATGAACCACCACCTTATCCCCTAGCCCCATCTACCCCTTCTCTCCCGCTATACCTTCCTCTTCCTCTGCCTGATTCCATGGATCCTCAGCCTTCCATATCATTCCCCTCCCCTCCGCCATCTTCTGCCTGCTCCACCTCTTTTTCCTCCACAAAGACACTCCCTTCCTCTCCCTCTCCTTCCTGTCCACCGCAGGCCTCTTTCAGTCCTCCTGTTACCAGGTCTAAGGGACTCCTTCCCACCCCCAAGACAATCGCACCCCTTCGTGAGGTAGCTGGTCCCGAGGGTGTTATCAGAGTCCACGTGCCCTTCTCCATGTCGGACATTACTCAGCTAGAGAGGAAGTTAGGCTCTTTCACCACTGACCCCACCACTTACATTCGGGAGTTTCAATGGGTCCTGCAAGCATATAGCCTCACTCATCATGACATCTACATCCTCTTGGCCAATACCCTTCTCCCTGAGGAAAGGCAATGGGTCTGGAAGCTAGCCCAAGCCCATGCTGATGAAAATCATAGGACCAATCCTAACAACCTCACAGGCCCTCATGCTGTCCCAGAGCAGGATCCCCTATGGGATTACAACACCCCTGAAGGCTTACAGTTTCGTGACCTTTTTACATTCTGCCTCTTGGCGGGCCTGAAAAAGGCCACCCGCAAGGCTGTTAACTTTCAAAACGTGCAGGAGGTCATTCAAAGGAAGGAGGAAACACCTTCAGAATTCCTGGATAGACTAACCAAGGCCCTTCTACAGTACACAATCCTCAACCCAGAATCCCCTGATGGCTGTCATGTCTTAATGACATATTTTCTGGCCCAAAGCTACCCCGACATTAAAGCCAAGCTTAAAAAGCTTGAACAGGGCCCTGCTACTCCTCAGACCGAAATCCTCACTGTCGCTTTCAAGGTTTTTCATGGTAGAGAGGATGAAAGTGAACGCCGTAGGCAGAGGGCTGAAAATGCCAAATTCCAAATGTTGCCCCAGGTCATTTAGAGAAGGCCCATCAACACGCCGTCCCAATAAGACACCCCCAGAAGCTTGCTTCAAATGTGGTTAGGAGGGACATTGGGCCAGGGATTGTTCTACGCCGAGGACACCCTCCAACCCCTGCCCAAAAATGCCATCAAAGGTGACACTGGAGAGCAGACTGCCCAACAACCTGGAAGGGAGGTTGGTCAGCCGCCCAGCAACCCCAGCCTCTCCTGGGCTTGGCAGAGGAGGATTGATAGAGCCCTGGGCCTCCTCTCCCGACTATTACCATCAAAAAGCAAGAGCCTAGGGTCACCTTCCTGGTGGATGGAAGCTTCATTTTCTTCCTCTTGGATACTGGTGAGTCATACCACACCCTCAAAAACTCCTATTGTCGGGGTAGGAGGTAAACAGATTTTCCCTCAAAAAGCTTCCCCCCTTATCATGTTATATGCAGGGATCCCTTTTGTCCTTCACACACTCCTTTCTTGTTATGAGCCATTGCCCCATTTCCCTTCTGGGAAGGGGCATACTCTCACTATTAAAAGTCACCATTCACATATCACCCCACACCTCTCCTACCTCTCATTTCCTCATGATGTTCCTAGGGGCAGAAAAACCTCCTTCATGCACTCTCCCATGACTATCTAAACCAGTTAATCCTGAGGTTTGGGACACAACTACACCCTTTATGGCTAAATGCAGTCCTATTCATATTGTCTTACGGTACCCTTCAAGATATATTAGTCAACCACAATATCCACTCAAAACCACAGAACTCCTCGGATTAGAACCCATCATCCAGGATTTATTATGAAAGGGGTATCTCAGGCCTACACACTCTCCATTCAACACCCCCATTCTGGCAGTTAAGAAACCTAACGGGTTCTACAGGCTTGTTCAAGACCTTCACGTTGTCAACTCCTCTGTGGTCCCCATCCACCCGCTAGATCCCAACCCTTACACCTGCCTCTCTCAGATCCCTGCCACTACTACCCACTTCTCGGTCCTAGATTTAAAAGATGCACTCTTTTCTACTCCCTTGTCATCAGAATCTCAGGATATTTTTGCTTTTACGTGGACTTACCCTCACACCCGCCATTCTCGTCAGCTTACGTGGACTGTCCTCCCACAGGGATTCAGGGATAGGCCCTATCTCTTTGGCCAAGTTCTTTCCTAGGACCTCACATCCTTTCGCCCGACCTGTCTTGACTCTACTCTCCTTCAATATGTCGATGACCTTCTTCTATGTAGTCCCTCTTGGGAACACTCTCAATTCCACAATGCCCAGCTTCTTAATTTCCTAGCATACAAGGGGGATATAGGGTGTCTCCCCACAAGGCCCATGTTTCCCAGTTTTCTGTCACCTATCTTGTTTTTTGCCTTACAACCAGGAAAAAGGAAATAACACTGGATAGGATGCAACTCCTCTCTGATCTTCCAGTGCCCTATACAAAAGCCGAAATACTATCATTCCTAGGACTAGCAGGTTATTTTAGGGCCTGGATCCCAAATTATTCTCTTCTAGCCAAACCCTTGTATGACCTAGCGAAGGGACCCCCTACTGAATCTCTTGCCTCCTCCCCCAACTACTACTTCTGTAGGCTTCAGCAACTCCTCTTAAAGGCACCTGCCTTTCACCTTCCTGATCTTTCAAGACCATTTCATCTATATGTCCATGAAAAAAAAGAGCAAGCACTTGGGTCTTAGGTCAAAACTATGGGCCTACATTTGCACCTGTGGCATATATGTCCAATAAAGTAGACCCTACCATCCGTGGGTGGGCCCCTTGCTTAAGAGCTCTGGCTGCTGGACAAATTTTACACAAAGAAGCCTCTAAATTGACTTTGGGGTCCCCTTGAACTATCCACTCCCAATATCACTTGAAGGATTTTTTAGCTTATAAGGGCCTTCAAACCCTTCCTTCATCCAGAGTTCTGTCGCTCCTCATTTCCTTTCTGGAAAACCCTAATATTACTTTCCTCCCCTGCTCTGCACTGAACCCTGCCTCACTGCTCCCAATGACTCCCACGTCTAACACACCAATTCATAATTGCTTGGAAAACTTAGATGATTTCCTCCCCTGTCATTCTTCCATTTCTGAGGGACCACTCACCAATCCTTACCTTATCTGGTTCACTAACAGCAGTTTCTTTAGGCCGAATGGCACTCATTACTCTGGATACACTGTAGTTTCAGCCACTGAGATTATAGAGGCCAAAGCTCTGCCTTCAGGAACTGCCAACCAGCAGACTGAACTTATAGCAGCCACTCGTGCCTGCCTTCTAGCACAAGGCAAATCCCTCACCCTTTATAATGACTCAAAATATGTCTTCCATATCTTATTATCCCATGCTGCAATATGAAAGGAGCGAGGACTACTTACCACCAAAGGTAATGCAATCACTAATTGGGCTCTTATAGCCAATCTGATAGAGGCCTCCCACTTACCCACCCAGTTGGGAGTTGTCCATTGTAGGTCTCATCAGAAGGACGGCTTTCTCATCACTGAGGGCAATGCCAAAGCTTACCAGCCAGCACGAATGGCTGCCACCACTTCCAATTATGGCCCCCCCGGGGGACATATAATGGCCACTTTAGACATCTCATCTAAAGCCAGTACTTCTTCCAGAAAGAACAAGCATCTTTTCAAGTTCCTTCATACTCTATTCCATTCAAATTCTCAGTCTTTGACCCTCTTTTTATAGAGCTTCTTCTCCCTCACCCCCCTCTGACAAAGCCATGCTACAGAATATAGCTTCTATTTGTCAGATCTGTCAGCGGACCAACCCTCATACTCCTTTAAGGCCCAAACCTTTCCCTTCCCACCAAGCCCGGGGACACATTCCCACTGCTGACTGGCAGGTAGAATTCACCGACATGCCCACAGTACGGCACACTAAATACCTCCTTGTCTTTGTGGACACTTTCTCTGTTTGGGTTGGGGCATTTCCCACTTCCAATAAAAAGGCTTACACTGTAGCTTCAATCTTTCTTACAGACATCATCCGCAGGTTTGGTATCCACACTTCCCTATAATATGACAATGGCCCTGAGTTTATTTCTAGGATCACACAAAAGGTGTCTCAAGCCCTGTCCTTCAAGTGGCATTTCCACTGTCCATATCACTCCCAGGCTTCAGGGAAAGTGGAAAGGGTAAATCTTACTCTAAAGGAAGTCCTTACAAAATTGACAATGGAATTAAACTTGGACTGGGTCAAACTCTTTCCCTTAGCTTTGCTTCGAATCAGAGCTCTACCTAAGAAACCATCTTTACTGTCTCCCTTTGAGATAAGGTATAACAGACCTCTTATACCCCCTGGGTTGGTCATTTCACAAGGACCTCTCACCTGAGATTTGTCTTTGCCTCTCTTGTTTCATCTTCACTTGGAACTCTGGAAATATCAGGACTGGCTTCTTCCGGACCCAGTCTCTGCTCCAAACACTCCTCCCTTAACAGCTGGGAGTCAAATCTATTTTAATAGCCCAGAGGAGAAAGGGACTCTTGCCGCAAAATGGGAAGGGCCCTATCCTGTCATTCTCTGTACCCCCACCACCACCAAGCTCTCCTTACCAGACAACCGTCTCACCCCTTGGATTCACATATCTAGGTTGAAGCCATATCACCAGGAGGCCCCACCTGCTGATGACAGGACCACCCCAGAGGAACTCCACGAATCACCTCCTGAACCTCCCCTTTACTCCTGCTGTCCACACCCATCTCACCCATTTAAGTTGCGGCTAACACAGTGTTCCCCGCAGAACAATTCCTCTTAAAGAAGGCACAATGAGATTTCTCAACACCCTAGTCTTCTCTAACTGCTTGTTTTTTGTGCTCTGCTTATTTTCTGTGCTCTGTCGGGACTGCTCTTTACACTCCTCTCCTACCATGTATTTTTTCACTCTTCGGGAACAATACTCAGAACATGGCATGCAGAAGGTCCACGCAGTGGATGCAACTACTTGCTTCATCCACAACTGCACCTCAATTTCCCTAAAATTGTCACCTTCAAGGACCTTCGTCCCTGGTAGCTGGAACTGGCCTTTCATTTGCTTCCTTTTTGATCAAACAAAAGACTATTGTCATTGGTGGCCTGAGATATATAATGGGTGCCCCTATAGGTAATGCAGGTTCCATGGTGAACGTGGTAGCTCTTCTTACCACTCACTTGGTTACCCTGAAGTGTGGACTTCTAGTTACATAAAGTGGCATAAAGGGTCTTCATCTGATAACAATGGATGGTATACTTTAGATATACCTGACCCCAAGGCCAAACGTTGGGACTATGTTGAGTTTGCTGTCTATGCTCGGACAACCTCAGCCAGACCCACAATGTGGATGACTGTTGGCCACACCCTGAGTACACCACCTAAGGCAACCATCCAGGTAGTCGAACACAATAAGGAGTCAGAATCAAAACTTCGAGATCTTATCCATAGCTCATCCAAAGAGGATTCAGAGCCTTCACCCCCCTCAGGTCCCCCTCCCACATGGTTCAATTTGCTACACCAAACTCTTTGATTATTAAACTCCACCCCTCTTTCTGTGCCTACTTCTCAGTTCTTTCTCTGTGCTTCACTTAATCGTCCACTTCTAGCAGCGGTCCCATTAGCGGCAGGAAATATTTCAGCAAAAACCTACAATTTCTCTAAGAAAGGACAACTCCTACATGTGACACGTATCCCACAATGGGAAAGTTATTTCACCAATACTTTATTTCCTTTCATCTGTTTCCACCTGACAATAATGAATCCTTTACCCATTTGTTCCTTGAGCTATAGCACCCCATCGAGCCCTGCGTTTATGAAACCTGGACATTTTCTCTGGTGTAATGGATCTTTAAGTACCTCAATGACCAATGTCTCTGGCACCTGTTTCTTGGTTACTGTAGTTCCTCAGCTGTCTTTGTATACTCCCACCAAATTCCGATAGTTGGCCCTACCTTCCCGCACCCGTAGGGCAGTCTTTCTGCCGGTTCTGGTAGGCCTCACATTTACAAACTCAGTGGCGAGTCTTGGACTCTCTGGTGAAGCTATAGGTCATGCTCTATGGGCATCCAATAACCTGCAACAAAAACTGCAGGAAGCACTCGATACCACAGCTGAGTCTCTGGGCTCCTTGCAGTGGTGGTTACTTCATTGGCACAAGTGGCTTTACAGAACCGAAGGGCAATTGATCTTCTTACTGCAGGGAAAAGGGCCTACATGCCTGTTCCTCAGAGAGGAATGTTGCTATTATATTAATGAATCTGGGCTAATAGAAAAAAAATGCTGTTAAATTGCAGGTATTATTGACCCAATTGCTAAAACCTACCTCCTCCAATTCCATAATGGGATTCTTCCAATCCTCTCTTGCCATGTACTTACTACCTATCTTGGGGCCCCTTATTGGGATGCTCCTTTTTTGTGCTCTCTTGCCCTGCATAATGAAGTTCCGTCAAAGCCAACTGCAAAAAAATTTCTAATCAAACATTCAACTAGCTTTTGCTTAGGCACGCCAGCCTCTGATGACCGATGAACCCCCAACATCTCTAAGAGAACAGTTCATTCAGTGCTGAAGCTCACTACCAGGCACGATGGAATGCAACAGACATCACATGGCAAGAGACAACGAGCTTGGAGAAGCCCTTAATCTGCCATCCTAGATTATTGAGTCTTTATGTCGTTCTAAGCTTCCTCATGGCCCTTGGCCTCTTCTCTGTCAGTCGCCCAACATGGCACTTCTGCCAAAAATTGACATTTGCTTTAATTTTTATCTTCATTCTGTTTTTATTTGCTCTGATCTTCTTCAGGTGCTGATGATGCCATGTCCAGGCAACGCTTCCAGTATTTCCTAGAGTCTCTGTTACAGGACCAGTGGCTGATACCAACAAACTCCTCCATCCAGGACTGGTTCCATGCCATTGACAACTTGTGGCTTCAGGGAACTTTCATAGATTTCAACCCTACAGAAGTAGCTGTCTATAGCCACTGGGTTTTCGTTCTGGCTACCATGATATACCCAGACCTGCCACCCCGAGCATTCCTCCACTTCCCTTTCTAGGCCCCTTCAGCACCTTCAAACAGCAGGAAGGAGCTGGATCTGACCAACAGTGCCACACTTCCTAAGAAAACAAAAAGGGAGGAATGATGGAAAAAGTATAAATGGCAGCCATTCCCCAGAGTAAAAACCCCAACATGGTGCCTAAGGACTTTTTCTTCCTACCTTCTTCTTTTCTGCAGTGACGCAAAAAGTTCCCGCCTGTGTGAACTCTCCCACTGGCGCCAATTTCAAATCTCGCTGGCGGGGAACCTTAGCCCCAATTAGAACTAATTCCTGGGCTCCGGAGCTGATATCTGAAAGAACTTGCCAATAAATGGGTTGCCTGCCATTTATCTAAGCCCTACCATCTCCCCCTGAGTTGTATATAAGCACACAGCTAATTGCAATAAAATTGGAATTCTCCCAGCAAAGTGTCTTTGCGTGGGGAATTCTTTCACTCCTGATCAGCAGCAGGACATCCAAAGGTTCTCCAGTGCCACCTGGTCATGGGAATTTTGGAAATTTGATCATATTTCTTTAGTCATTTTTGAAGGATGAAGTTGGAGGCACTGTGGGTTTTAATTCATGCAGGAATCATTATAGGGTGAGGAAGCTCATTTCAATGAAATCTTTGGAGAACTCTCACAGACAAGGCTTCCCAAAGAGTGGCCAAAGGTCACATGAAGCCAGGATCATTGAGGTCTGCAATATGAGGTCCATGTGTGTTTAGACTCTCAACTATGGCTGACAAGTCTTTCAGAATAAAATCATGTGATATCCAGGCTGAGATTCCCAGTGCTCTGTGGAAAGCCAACATGGGCCTCAATCTCAGTTTCTAAGTGCGATTCTCATGCATGGCCTTCTAAAATACCAACACATTTCATGGCAATTCTTCTCTGAGGTCAGTTCCAGAACTCAGTCTCTAAGGGGAATCACACCAGAATTCAAGCCCAGGTGGACCCAGTCATCTCTTCAAACAGCCACACAAATGACCACAATTAAAACCATAACACTCACACATGGTCGTCATCTTCTTCCATATAGACACTCATCATAACTTCTGGCTGGAGTTTTCCATGAGGGGTGCAGCCCAAGACAGTGTAACACGTAAGCTCCATTGCCGCTCATTTGCCTAAAGTCAGAGTGGCCTGGACACCCTCCTGTGAACAAGGAGTGATCAAATAGGCCTGCTGTTAATACTGCTCTGCATCTCCAATTTGAGGCCTACCGCATGTCAGGTATAGATTCTTAATATGATTGGGAGTCATGAAAAAACCCAAAAACCTATGGGCTAGGCTCTGCAGGGCTTCGAAGAAATCATTTGACCCAAAGGATCCCTATTCTCACTTGATGGGGGTCAGGAACATTACAAATGAAGGCGAGAGACTTCATTCACAATAACTGCTCTTTTGGCCATTTTGGTTTTGGATGCACACATGGGATCTTTCTTTGGATCCATCAGGTGCTGAGAATCTAAGCCACAGCCTCACACAGGGCCAAGAGGCTGATTCAGACACATACCTTTCCAAAGCAATTAAGCAAAAAGCCACAGGTTATGCCCATTCATTTCCATTTGAAAACTGTTTTCTTCAGGCTTCACAAAGGGGTGGCCTGAGGCAAAGATCTTCCTGACATTCAGGGCAACAGAACAATTGGTAAGCAAAAGGCCCAAAGCAATGTTTCTCCACTGAGACTTTCCTGGTCACACTGATATCTGTGTTATCTGAGATGCTTGCAATTCCCTTCAGCTATCCTGTACATGGCCATATCACAGAGCTTGGAGGTGGTACATATTTTGGACACAAAACCATGAGCCAATTCTGGAGAGTGGTGAGAATTCAGGAAGAAATCAGGAACTTAGGAAGATAGCAGGTGTTGCCCATGAATAAGGCAAGCCACAGTCCATTCATAAATTGGGCAGGGTGAATGATGGGAAGCTTTCTACGAGACAGGACACATCAATAGTTGCATTCTTTTTTCTAATGTCTACATCCACGGGTACAGTGAGATACACAGACATTGAAACACTCACTTTGTCAAATGACTTACTAGCAGCAGTCCACTCCATATCAAACAAACCGTCTTTCCTACGTATTATCAGATCATGAGACAAAAACCACAAAATTACACCCACACCCACAAAGGCACCTCCTTCCCCCATGAAACTCTGTGACTATCCGGAGTGTCCTCTCATTGTTGGTCCATACTATGTTCCCCCGAAATGGCGTGTCTTTTCTCAGATTTGTTCTCCTTTCCTAACTCTGTGAAGGTGTCAGGAGCCAGTGGTGAACCACTACCTGCTTTTTCAGGAAAGGTCACTATTCAGAGCTCTCCTGGTATTTGGCCATCCTCATATTTATAGGTACCAAGAAAGACTGACACTCTCCTTGGTAAATGCAAACAAGTGAGCCCACTGGGACTGCGACTGGAATGGCTCCGCATGCCTAACTTCCTGGATCCCAAGTTCAGAGAGTTCCATCACCAAGGAAGTGAGGTAGGTTCCTTCTTCTGGAACTGAATGAGGTCACTGCCTTGGCAACAACTTTGTTCTAATAGATGCTTTCAAGGGTCCCATGATATGGAGGCTGCCCCTACTTCCTGTGACAATTTTACAAGTAAGAATTGTATATAAACCATGGGCACCCGGGAACACCTCTCCATCTAGGACTGGTTTGGTCCATCTTCTCTACATTAAGAAGAGAGAGGCTGATTCATACACATCCCTTCATGCTGACCAGGCTGTTTTACAGAGAAGGTGACTTTTCTCTCTCAGGTCTTTCAGAGCTGCCTTCATCTTCTCAAGAGATCATTTCTGCATGGAAATGTGACGTTCTCAAGAGGTGGAAGATCCCCTACATTCCTGTATTGTAAGACCAACTCTGTCCCTGCTCTTCTGTAAAGTTAGATTGAGGGAACAGTGTATGGTTAGGGTTAATAACGTGTTTAATTTGGGTTAGGAATCTTTCTGAAGGACAAATAATGGTATTGGGAAACTATGATATTTAAAAGAATATATAGGTGAAATATAAGTATAAAACCAGAAATCTAGGGAAGATATGAAGCCCAGAAGGGCATTGGGCCCTTAATTGGTATACTTATCTTTGAATTATTTTCTGCATAAATGTCTCAGATAAATCAATATACAATGGCATAGGACCTTGTACCTTGGATGATTGAATTTCGAAAAGAACATCCACTCAAAATGGGATAGTCGGTAGGATTAGGAAGATAGTCGGTAGGTTTAGAAAGAAGAGTGAGTATAGGATTTAGACCAATAGTTCTTAAGCAATAGGGTTTCAGGTAGACAGTGAATGTAAATGTCAGCACAAGTGAAGAGTCAGTCACAATAATGAACGGGGGAAAACAGTAGGAAAGCAGATATAAACCAAGACATTACTAAATCAGGCAAAGTATACAGTGAGGGATAGGATTAGACATTTTCAGGAGGCTTGAGGTTGAATATATAATCTTAGGAAGAAACAAATATGTAGTCACCAATAGGATTGACATTTGGAAGCATTAGGCAACCTGGACAAGGAAGTTTTTAGTAATCCATGCTCACTTCCCATTTAGGCTTTGGTACAATCTTAAGGGTGACCTTTGCTTTTTTTGTCCAGAATATTATTGTGATAAAATGTATATGTAGATCAGGTGACATGAGTATTTCTTCCACCATTTTTTTGAGGAATACTTTGAAGACGTATAAATTAGTATTGAGGGTAGAAAGAGGTGTACCCTTTGTGTATGAATATAGAGATAATGCATGAATAGACCTTACAGTTAATAAATAATATAACTGGTTCCACTTTAAATAACAGATTGAATTGATAACTGAAAAAATATAAGAGATCATATATTGATATAGAATCATTCATAACAACTAGTTATACGTCTAATTGTAATATTAAAGTTATGGTTTATCATGAAGAGTGTATGAGTTTTGCTTCAAAAGCGATTATGCAAATCAAAAATAATGTGATTGGAAAGAAGTCTCATGAAAAGACCAGTCAAAAAACATGGAGGAATACATGTTTTCTGAAGCAGAAAGTGATTAAAAGTGAAATAAAAGCCTATAAATTTGTGAACTTGTAGATTAAATATACATCCTACAATGTGCATAAACTGAAGAAATAGTAATGTACCAGTGTTGAATAAAAATGAAATTCAAAATACATATCATGTCCCATAGGAATATACTTGCATTGATGGTAAACTCGGTCAGTTACTGTAGAAATATTAGGAGTTATATGTACCCTTCAATGAAGTTAGTTTTCAGTACTAGGAAACAAATATGCATTTCAGGTGAATGAATATTTTTGAGAATCATCTTGTGAAAAGTTGATTATAAATCCACATACATGAACATGAATACATTTATGGAGTGTATAATAAGACACATATATTTAATTTTTTGAAATATCTGGAGAGTATGTATATATATATATATATATATATATATATATATATATATATATATATATATATATATATACAATACCCACACACAGAATATAAAAAGTGGCAATACATATGCCAATCGAATTACACCGTGAAATATATATCATCCACAGATCCAAAAATATTCATTTTACTGAATATGGATTGATGTATAACTTTTTTCAACTAAGAAGCTCACCCATAGTTTGAATTTTCAGTTCCAACAGCGTTTAGGAAGAGTGATCTCTTCTCACACTTTGTATCTGCCAAGTCATGTAACTCACAAGAATGTACGTGTGATACCAGGTAAGATTCTATATGTGCATATAAATATACATGTGCTTAATAGACTAGAGAGAAAGGGAGACAGGAATTCACATATTTGTTAACTTTAAAAACACATGTAGATCTATTTCAACAAAAAAATTGACTAGATTTATAACTCCTACACTATATAATGCAAAAGGCAAGTCCAAGCGTACAACATGCCTCCCCTGAACTGCTTGTATTTCTATTCTGTTTTTTTTTTTTTTCTCCATCATATTAGGATTAGTATTCAGAATCTAGTATGGTATGTGTTAGTGTCAGGGATTCAGTATTTCAAATGTAAAATAGGAAAATGTATCCAATGTGTATGCAAATATGTGCTAAAACAAAATCTTCCCACTCTCATCCAGAACAATTCCTTGACATTACCTTTTCCCCAAGTAAGACACAATTAGAGGAGAACAGTTAGAAAATCTGTGAATACATATCTGGAATGAAATATGCTCAGGAGTTCATAACCTTGGAAGTGGTTGAGGAGTTTCCAAAAGTATGGGACAGGGTAAACATTCTACAAATATGGAGATCTGCTGGCCTAAAGACGTTTTGAGAAACTGCCTCTGAGGTTGGGCACGTGAAATATATGTTGTTGTCAGGAGCTTTAGTTTTTTTTCTAGTGAGACCATTAAAGCTTTGTCTGCATCTATGTGACCTGGAGGACATGGTTTCTTCTTTTCAAATGAACATGAGGCAGCAGTGCTAAATTCTCTCTTTGAAGGTAAACTGTGGCCACTGGTGGCTAAGTGTCATCCCTTGTGGACTGTGAAGCCTTCGGGTCATCCTCCACTTTTCGTGGTGTTCCTCGCTGCTGCACTGGGACTTTGGCATTTGCTTCATGAAACACAAGGAGTTCAACTGGGACACAGTGCTGGAGGCAATTCTGTGACATGTGGTGGGTCAGGGTCTGCAGGAGAATGCACCAAACAGGCTTCTATCCCACATAGCTTGCCTCCTTGTCCTTAGCAACATGATTCTGAACATTGCCCAGAAACATCTCCATATAACAAGATGACTTTACATGGAAGGGTCTGCTGGCTGCACCATGTCAGTCACAAGCTATTTGGAAGCCAATGGCAGATCCACATGGGCCCACCACAGATGTTTTATCACACACCTGCCCACCACTGCTCTACGCCCACTACTAAGAAGGTGCCAACTTCCTGGCATCTCTGTTCAACACATTTTCATGAAACCAAGTCAATCAACGCACTGTCTGGTACACTCATGATCAGCAACAGGAAATCCAAATGTTATCCAGTGCCACCTGGTCATGGGAATTTCAAAAATTTCATGGTATTTATCTAGGCATTTTTCAAGGATGAAGTTGGAGGCACTGAGTGATTCAACTCATTTAGGAACCATTAAATGGTGAGGAAGCTCATTTCAAAGAAAGCTCTGGAGAACTCTCACAGGAAAGGCCTCCCAGAGAGTGGCCAAAAGGTCACATGAAGCCAGGCCAATTGAGGTCTACAATGTGACGTCCATGGGTGTTGGCACTCTCAACTATGGATGCCACACCTTTCAGAATAAAATCATGTGATATCCTGGCTGAGAATCCCAGGGCTCTGTGGAAAGCAACCCTGGGCCTAGATCTCACTTTCCAAGGGTGATTCTCATGGGTGGACTCCTAAAATCCCAACAAAATTTATGGCAAAACTTCTCTGAAGTCAGTTCCAGAACTCATTCTCTAAGGGAAATCACACCAGAGTTCAAGCCCAGGTGGACCCAGTAATCTCTTCCAACCGCCACAAAAATGAACACAATTCAAACCAAAACGGTCCCACATGGCCCTCATCTTCTTTCATATTGACACTAATCATAACCTCTGGCTGGAGTTTTCCATGAGGGGAGGAGTCCATGAGAGTGTCCAAAATAACTCCTTTGACCCTTATTGGCCTAAAGTCAGGATGGTCTGGACACCCTTCATGTGAACCAGGAGTGATCAAATATGCTAGACGTTAATACTGCTATGCTTCTCCAATTTGAGTAAACCTGAATGTTAGATATTTTTTTTTTGCGATTTGGAGTCATAAGGAAACACAAGAACCTCTTCAGGTCTTTGAAGAACCCTTTTGACCCAAGGGATCCCTATTCTCACTTGATGGAGTTCAAGAACCTTACAGAGGAAGGCAAGAGACTTCATCCACAGTGACTGCTCTTTAGGCCATTTTGGTTTTGCATGCACACATGGGATCTCTCTTTACATCCATCAGGTGCTGAGAATCTAAGCCACAGCCTCACACAGGGCCAGGACTCTGACTCAGACACATCCCTTTCCAAAGCAATTAAGCAAAGAGCCACAGGTAATGCCCACTCATTTCCATTTCAAAGTTGTTTTCTTCAGGCTTCATAAAGGGGTGGCCTGAGGCAAAGACCTTGCTGACATTCAGGGCAACAGAACAATAGGTACGAAAAAGGCCCAAAGCAGGGTTTCTCCACTGAGACTTTTCTGGTCACACTGATATCTGAGTTTTCTGAGATGCTCACCATTCCTATCAGCTATCCAGTACATTGCCATGTCATAGAGCTTGGAGGTGGTACATATCTTGGACACAAAACCATGAGCCTATTCTGGAGAGTGGCAAAAATTCTGGAAGAAAACAGGAACTTAGGAAGACAGCAGGTGTTGCCCATCGATAAGCCATGCCCTAGTCCATTCATAAATTGGGCAGGATTAATGCTGGGAAGCTTTCTACAAGACAGGACACATCCATTGATGCATTCTCTTTTCTCATGTATACAACCACAGACACAGTGAGATACACAGACATAGAAACACTAGCCTTGTCAAACGACTTACTAGAAACATTTCACTCCAAACAAAAAAACACCGCCTTTCCTTCCTATTCTCAGAACATGAGACAAAACCACAAACCCACACCCACAACCACAAAGTCACCTCCTTCCCCCAAGAATGTCTGTGACTATCCAGAGTGACCTCTGACTGGTGGGCCATACACAGTTCCCCCAAAATTGCCTGTCCTGTCTCAGATTTGGTCTCCTTGGTCACCTGTTTGAAGTGGTCAGGAAACACTCCTGAACCACTACCTGCTTTCTCAGGAACAGCCGCCATTCAGAGCTTTTCTGGCATTTGGCCATCCTCACATCATTAGGTACCAAGAAAGACTGAATCTGTCCTCGGTAAATCCAAACAACTGAGACCACTGGGACTGGGACTGGGACTGGCTCTGGTTGCCTGGCTTCCTGGATCCCAAGTTAAGAGAGTTCCATCACCAAGGAAGTGAGGTGAGGTCACTCCCTTCAGGAACTGAATGAAGTCACTGCCTTAGCAACCACTTTGTCCTAACAGTTGCTTCCAATGATCCCATGAGTGGGAGGCTGCCCCTACTTCCTGTGACACTTTCACAAGTTAGAATGTTATACCAACCATAGGCACCCGGGAACAGCTCTCCACTCAGGCCTGGTTTGGTCCATCTTCTCTACATTAAAAAGAGAGAGGCTGATTCATACAAAACCCTTCATCCTGACGAGGATGTTTCTAATGGAAAATGACTTTTGCTCTCTCAGATCCTTCATAGCTGCCTACATCTTCTCCAGGGATCATTTCTGCATGGACCTTTGAAGTTCTCAGCAGGTGGAAGATCCCCTACATTCCTCTATTTTAAGAACAACTCAGTCCCTGCTGTTCTGTAAAGTTAGATTTAGGCAACAATATATGGTAATGGTTAAAAACCCTTTTGATTTGGTTTAGGAATCATTCTGCTGGATGAATAATGGTATTGGGAAAATGCGATATTTATAAGAATATAGAGGTGAAATATATGTATGAAATCAGAAATCTAGGTAAGATTTGAAGCCCAGAAGGGCATTGGGCCCTTGTTTGGGATACGTAGGTTTGAATTACGTTCTGCACAAATGTCTCAGATAAATTGATATACAATGACACAGAACCTTGTACCTTGGATGATCGAATGTAGAAGAGAACATCCACTCAAACAGGGATAGTTGGTAGGATCTGGAAGATAGTCAGTAGGTTTCCGGAGAAGAGTCAGTATAGGATTTCGACCAAATGTTTTTTAGCAATAGGGTTTCGGTCAGAGAGTGAATGTAAATATCAGTACATGTGAATAGTCAGTCACAATGATGAACTGGGAAAAATATGTAGGAAAGCAAATATCAATAGAGAAATCAGGGAATCAGGCAAAGTATAAAGTGAGTGATAGGATTAGACATTTTCAACAGGGTTGAGTTTGAATATATAATCTTAGGAAGAAACAAATATGTAGTCACCAATAGGATTGACATTTGAGAGCATTAGGCAACCTGGACATGGATGTTTTCAGTAATCCTTGTTCACTTTCCATTCAGGCTTTTGTGCAATCATAAGGATGAACTTTGCCTTTTGTGTCCAGAATATTAATCTGTTAATATGTATATATAGCTCAGATAAAATGAGTATTTCTTTTACCATTTCTGGGAGCAAAATTTTTGAAGATGTATAAATTAGTATTGGGGGTAAAAGAGGTGTACCCTGTGTCTATGAATATAGAGATAATGCATGAATAGACCATACTGTGAATAAATAATATACCTGTTTCCACTTTAAATAACAGATTGAATTGACATATGAAAATATATAAGAAATCTTATATTGATATACAATCATTCATTCCAACCAGTTATATATCTAATGGTAATTATAGAGTTATGGTTTCTCATGAATTCTGTGTGAATTTTGCTTCAAAAATAATCATGGAAATCGAAAATAATGTGTTTGGAAAATAGTATCATGAAAAGACAAGTCAAGAAACATGGAGGAATACATGTGTTCTGAAGCAGGTTGTGATTGAAAGTGAAACAAATGTGTATAAATTTGCTAACTTGTGGATGAAATATGTTTCCTATGATGTGCATAAACTGAAGAAATAGTAATGTACTAGTGTTGAAAAAAATTAACGTCAAAATACACATCAGGTCCCATAGGGATCTACTTGCATTGCTGTTAAACTGGGTCAGTTACTGTAGAAATTTTAGAATTTTTATGCATTATTCACTGATTTTAGTTGTCAGTACTAGGAAACAAATATGTATTTCAGGTGTATGAATATTTCTGAGAATAATCTTTTGAAAATTTCATTATTAATCCACACATATGAATATGAATGAATTTGGGGAGTGTATAATAAGACACATATTTCATAATGTGAAAAATCTGGAGAGTGTATATATATATACATGCACACACACACACACAGACATTAAAATAGCAGTATATATGCCAATCGAAATTCACCATGAAATATATACTATCCACACATACATAAATATATATATGAATGTATATGGATTTATGTATAAGGTTGTTCAACTAGGAAGCTCACCGATAGGTTTAATTTTCAGTTCCAACAGCGTTTAGGAGTAGTGATCTTTTACAATTTGTAACTGCCAAGTCAGCCACCCCACAAGAATGTACGTGTGGTACCAGCTAGTATTCTATATGAGCATTTAAAAATTGATGTGCTGAATAGGTACAGAGAAAGGGAGACAGGAATTCACATTTTTGTTAACTTTAAAAAACACATGGAGAGCAATTTCAACAAAAAAATTGAATAGATTTATAACTCCTACTGTATATAATGCAAAAGGAAAGTCCAACTCTACACCATGACTCCTCTGAACTGCTTGTATTTCTATTCTGTTTGGGTTATTTTTATCCATCTTATTAGGATTAGTAGTCAGAGTCTAGTAGGGTAGGGGATAGTGTCAGTAATTCAGTATTTAGATTGGAAAATTGGAAAATGAATTCAATGTGTATGTAAATATGTGCTACACAAAAATCTTCCCACTCTTATCCAGGACATTGCCTTGACATTACTTTCGTCCGAAGAAAGACCCAATTAAAAGAGAAGAGTTAGAAAATCTGTGAATACATATTTGGAATGGAAAATGTTCAGGAGTTCACAACCTTGGAGTTGGTAGAGGACTTTCCAAAAGTAAGGAAAGGGTAAACACTCCACAAACATGGAGCTCTGATGGCCTATATAGTTCTTGAGAAACTGCCTCTGAGTTTGGGCACTTGAAATATATGTTCTTGTCAGGAGCTTTAGCTTCTTTGTAGTGAGACCATCAAAGCTAGGTATGCATCTATGTGACCTGGAGAAAATGGTTTCTTAT
Organism: Callospermophilus lateralis; assembly: GCF_048772815.1. NCBI lineage: Eukaryota > Metazoa > Chordata > Mammalia > Rodentia > Sciuridae > Callospermophilus > Callospermophilus lateralis. The sequence continues at coordinate 440,768 of NW_027510746.1, forward strand.
TTTCCAATGAACATGAGGCAGCAGTGCTTAATTCTCTCATTGTAGGTAAACTGCGGGCTAAGTGTCTCCCCATATGGACTGTGAAGCCATTTGGTCATCCTCCAGTATTCCTGGTGTTTCTTGTTGCTGCTCTGGGAGTTTGGTATTTGCTTCACGAATTACAAGGAGATCAACAGGGACACAGAGCTGGAGGGAGTTCTGTCACATGTGGTGATTCATGGTCTGCAGGAGAATGCACCAACCAGGCTTCTATCCCACGTATCTTGCCCCCTTGACCGTAGCAAACTGATTCAGAACATTTCCCTGAAAACTCTCCATATAACAAGATGCCTTTACATAGAATTGTCTGCTGGCTTCACCATGTCAGTCACAAGCCATTGGGAAGCCAATGGCAGATCCACATTGCCCCATTACAGATGTTTTATCACACACCTGCACACCACTGCTCTAGGCCCACTATTCATTAGGCTCCAACATACTGGCATCTCTGTTCTACACCATTTTCATGAAACCCAGTCAATCAAGGCACTGTCTGGTACACTCCTGATCAGCAATAGGTCATCCAATGGTTCTCCAGTGCCACTTGGTCATGAAAATTTCAAAAATATCATGGTATTTATCTAGCCATTTTTCATGGATGAAGTTGAAGGCGCTGTGGGTTTCAATTCATTCAGGAACCATGAAATGGTGAGGAAGTTCATTTCAATGAAAGCTCTGGAGAACTCTCACAGGCAAAGCTTCCCAAAGAGTGGCCAAATGGTCACATGAAGCCAGGCCCATTGAGGTCTACAATTGAGGTCCATGTGTTTTTTGACACAAAAAAGAGTTCAAGCCCAAGTGGACAAACTCATCTCTTCCAACTGCAACACAATTGACCACATTTGAAAGAAAACACTCCCACATGGCCCTCATCTTCTTCCATATAGACACTCATCATAACTTCTGGTTCGAGGTTTCCATGAGGGGTCACCCCAAGACAGTGTCCAAAATAATCTCCCTTGACCTTCATTTACCTAAAGTCAGGGAGGCCTGGATACCCTTCCTTTGAACCAGGAGTGATCAAATAGGCCTGCCCTTAATACTGCTCTGCTTCTCCAACTTGAGGCTTACTGACTGTCCTGTATAGACTCTTTGTGTGAATTTGAGTCATGAGAAAACCCAAGCACCATGGTCTAGCCTCTGCAGGGCTTTTAAAAACTCATTTGACCCAAAGGATTCCAATGCTCACTTGATGGAGGTCAGGAACCAAAGAGCGGAAGGCAAGAGTCTTCATGCACAATTACTGATCTTTTTGCCATTTTGGTTTTAGATGCACACATGGGATATTTGTTTAGATCCATCAAGTGCTGAGAATCTAAACCACAGCCTCACACAGGGCCAAGAGGCTGATTCAGACTCATCCCTTTCCAAAGCAATTAAGCAAAGAGCCATAGGTGATGCTCATTCATTTCCATTTGAAAACTATTTTTTTCAGGCTTCAAAAAGGGGTAGCATGAGGCAAAGACCTTCCTGACATTCAGGGCAACAGAACAATAGGTAAGCAAAAGGCCCAAAGCAGGGTTTCTCCACTGAGACTTTCCTGTCACATTGATATCTGAGTTTTCTGAGATGTTCGCCATTCCCTTCAGCTATCCAGTACATGGCCATGTCACAGTGTTTGGATTTGGTACATATCATGGACAGAAATCCATGAGCCTATTGTGGAGATTGGCCAGAATTCAGAAAGAAAACAGGATCTTAGGAAGATAGCAGGTGTTGCCCATCCATAAGGCAAGCCACAGTCCATTCATAAATTGGGCAGGATGAATGATGGGAAGCTTTCTACAAGACAGGACACATCCATTGATGCATTTTCTTTGCTATGGTCTACAACCACGGACAAAGTGGGATACACAGACATAGAAACACTCGCTTTGTCAAAAGACTTACTGGAAACAGTTCACTCCAAACCAAACAAACCGCCTTTCCTACCTATTCTCATAACATAAGACAAAACCGCAAACTCACACCCACAGCCAAAAAGGCATCTCCTTAAATCAAGTAGGTCTGTGACTATCAGGAGTGTCTTCTGACTGATGGGCCATACTATGTTCCTGTAAAATGGCCTTTCCTGTCTCAAATCGGGTCTTCATGGCCAACTCTGTGAAGTTGTATGGAGCCATGGGTGAGCCACTACCTGCTTTCTCAGGAAAGGCACCTCTTCTGAGATCTCTTGGTGTTTGGCCATCCTCACATCAGTAGGTACCAAGAAAGACTGACACTATACTTTGTAAAAACAAACAAGGAGGCCACTGGGACTGGGACTGGGATTTTCTCTGTGTACCTAGCTTCCTGGATCCCAAGTTCAGAGAGTTCCATCACCAAGGAAGTGATGTAGGTCACTTCTTTCAGGAACTGAATGAAGTCACTGCCTTGGCAACCACATTGTCTTAACAGTTGCTTCCAAGTGTCCCATGAGATGGAGACTGCCCCTACTTCCTTGACACTTTCCCAAGTTAAAAAGGTATATCAACCATAGGCACCTGGGTACACCTCTCCACACATATCAGGTTTCATCCATCTTCTCTACATTAAGAAGTGAGAGGATGATTCAGACACATCCCTTCATCCTGACCAGGGTGTTTGCCATGGAAGATAAATTTTGCTCTCTCAGGTCCTTCATTGCTGCCTACATCTTCTTCAGTGATTTTTTTCTGCATGGACCTTTGAGGTTCTCAGCAGGTGGAAGATCCCCTACATTCCTCTATTGTAAGAGCAACTCTGTCCCTGCTCTTCTGTAAAGTTAGATTGAGGTAACTGTGTATGGTTAGGGTTAATAATAGGTTCGATTTGGGTTAGGGATCATTCTGCAAGATGAATAATGGTATTGGGAACCTGTAATATTTATAAGAATATAGACGTGAAATATAAGTATGAAAACAGAAATCTAGGTAAGATTTGAAGCCCAGAAGAGCATTGGGGCCTTGATTGGGATACTTAGCGTTGAATCAATTTCTGCACAGATGTCTCAGATAAATCCATATACAATGGCATAAGACTTTGTACCTTGGATGATTGAATGTGAAAGAGAACATCCAGTCCAAAAGGGATAGTCATTTGGATTAGGAAGATAGTCGGTAGGTTTAGAAAGAAGCGTGAGGATAGGATTTGGACCAAAAGTTCTTTACCAATAGGGTTTTGGTTAGAGAGTGATTGTAAATGTCAGAACTTGTGAAGAGTCATTCACAATGTTGAACTGGGGAAATTATGTAAGAAAGCAGATATCAATAGAGACATTAGGAAATCAGGCAAAGTATAAAGTGAGTGATAGGATTAGACATTTTCAACAGGGTTGAGTTTGAATATATAATCGTAGGAAGAAACAAATATGTAGTCACCAATAGGATTGACAGGTGTGAATATTTGGCAACCTTAATATGGATGTTTTTAGTAATCCATGCTCACTTTTCATTTAGGCTTTGATACAATCTTAAGTGTGACCTTTGCTTTTTGTGTCCAGAATATTAATGTGATAAAACTTATATGTAGATCAGGTGTCATGAGTATTTCTTCCACCATTTCTGGGAGCAATATTTTGAAGATATATAAATTAGTATTGGGGGTACAAATAGGTGTACACTGTGTCTATGAATATAGAGATAATGGATGAATAGTCCATACTGTGAATAAATAATATAACTGGTTCCAATTTTAAATATGGTTTGACAAAATTAGAGGAGAAGAGTTAGACAATCTTTGAATACATATCTGGAATGAAAAATGCTCAGGAGTTCACAACCTGGGAGGTGGTAGAAAAGTTTCCAAAAGTAACGAGCAGGGTAAAAACTCCACCAACAATAAACTCTGAGAGCCTAAATACTTCTGTTGAAACTCTATCTGAAGTTGGGCATTTGAAATATATGTTGTTGTCATGAGCTTTAGCTTCCTTTATACTGAGACCATCAAAGTTGGGTCTGCATCTATGTGACCAGGAGGACATAGTTTCTTATTTTCCAATGAAGATAATGCAGCAGTGCTGAATTTTCTCTTTGTAGGTAAACTGTTGTCACTGTGTGCTAAGTGCCTCCCCATGTGGACTGGGTAGCCATTTGGTCATTCTCCACTTTTCGTGGTGTTTCTTGCTGCTGCACTGGGAGTTTTGTATTTGCTTCATGAAATACAATGAGTTCAAGTGGGACACAGTGCTGGAGGGAGTTCTGTTACATGTGGTGGGTCAGGTTCTGCAGAAAAATGTACCAACCAGGCTTCTGGCCCACATTGCTTGCCCCCTTGACCATAGCAAACTGATTCTGAACATTGCCCTGAAACCTCTACATATAAAAAGATGCCTCTACATACAAGGGTCTGCTGCCTGCACCATGTCAGTCACAAGCCATTTGGAAGCCAATGGAAGATCCACATATCTTTACCACAGATGTTTTATTGCACACCTGCACACTACTGCTCTTGGCCCACTACTCAGCAGGCTCCAACTTACTGGCATCTCTGTTCTACATCATTTTCATGAAACCTAGTAAATCAAGGCACTATTTGGTACACTGCTGATAAGCAACAGGACATCCAAAGGTTCTCCATTGCCAGCTGGTCATGGGAATTTCAAAAATGTCATGGTATTTATCTAGTCATTTTTCAAGGATGAAGTTGGAGGCACTGTGGGTTCCAATTATTCAGGAACCATTAAGTGGTGAGTATGCTTATTTCAATGAAAGGTCTGGAGAACTCGCACTAGCAATGCTTCCCAAAGAGTGGCAAAAAGGTCACATGAACCCAGGCCCATTGAGGTCTACAATGTGAGGTCCATTTGTGTTTTGACTCTCAACTATGGCTGCCAAGACTTTCAGAAAAAAATCTTGTGATATCCTGCCTGAGATAACCGTGCTCTGTGGAAAGTCACCCTGGGCCTAAACCTCAGGCTCGAATTGAGACTGTCATGAGTGGCCTTCTATAATCCCAACACAATTCATGGCAATACTTCTCTGAGGTTAGTTCCATAACTCAGTCTCTAAGGGAAATCACACTAGATTTCAAACCCAGGTGGACCTAGTCATCCCTTCCAACGGCCAAACAAATGACCACAATTAAACCAAAACACGTTCACATGGCCCTCATCTTCCATATAGACACTCATTATAACCTCTGGCTGGAGGTGTCCATGAGAGGCACAGTCAAAGACAGTGTCAAAACTAAGCTCGTTGCCACTCACTTGTCTAAAGTGGGGCTGGCCTGGACACCCTTCCTGTGAACCAGGAGTGATCAAATAGGCCTGCCCTTAATACTGCTCCACTTCTCCAATTTGAGGCCTACTGACTGTCAGGTATTGATTCTTTATGTGAATTGGAGTCATGAGAAAACCCAAGCACCTATGGGCAAGCCTCTGCAGGGCTTGAAGAACTCAGTTGACCCAAAGGATCCCTCTTCTCACTTGATGGAGGTCAGAAACCAAACAGAGGATGGGAAGAGACTTCATCCAAAATGACTGACTTTTTGCCATTTTGGTTTTGGATGCACACATGGGATCTTTATTTAGATCCATCAGGTGCTTAGAATATATTCCACAGCCTCACACAGGCCAAGAGGGTGATTCAGACACATCCCTCTCCAAAGCATTTAAGCAAAGAGCCACAGGTTATGCCCATTCATATCCATTTGAAAACTGTTTTCTTCCGGCTTCACAAGCAGGTAGCCTGTGGCAAAGACCTTCCTGACATTCAGGGCAATAGAACGATATTTAAGCAAAAGGCCCAAAGCAGGGTTTCTCCACTGAGACTTTCCTGTTCACAACAATATCAGTATATTCTGAGATGCTCTTTTTCTCTTCAGCTATTTAATACATGGGGTTGTCACAGAGCTTGGAGGTGGTACAAATTTTGGACAAGAAACCATGAGCCTATTCTGGAGAGTGGCCAGAATTCAGGAAGAAAACAGGAACATTGGAAAGTAGTAGGTGTTGCCCATTCATAAGGCAACCCGCAGTCCATTCATAAATTGGGCAGGATGAATGCTTGGAAGCTTTCTACTCGACAGGACACATCAATAGATGCATTCTCTTTTCTAATGTCTACAATCACGGACACAGTGGGATACACAGACATAGAATCACTCACCTTGTCAAACAACTGTCTAGAAACAGTCCACTCTAAACCAAACAAACCACCTTTCCTACCTATTATCAGAACATGAGACAAAAAGACAAACTCACACCCACATTCACAAAGGCACCTCCTTTTCCCAAGTAGGTCTGTGACTATCCCGAGTGTCCTCTGACTGGTGGGCCATACTATGTTCCCCCGAAATGGCATGTCCTGTGTCAGATCTGGTCACCTTGGACAACTTTGTGAAGTTGTCAAGAGCCAGCGGTAAGCCACTACCTGCTCTCTAAGGAAACGCCCCTCTTCAGAGCTCTCCTGGCATTTGGCCATCCTCACATCAGTAAATCTCAAGAAAGACTGAGTCTGTCCTTGGTAAATCAAAATAAGTTCTACCACTGGGTATGGGACTGGGACTGGCTTTGGGTGCCTGGCTTCCTGGATTCCAAGTTCAGAGAGTTCCATCACCAAGGAAGTGAGGTGAGGTCACATCCTTCAGGAACTGGATGAGGTCACTGATTTGGCAACCACTTTGTCCTAACAGTTGCTTCCAAGTTTCTGATGAGATGGAGGCTGCCCCTACTTCCTGTGAAACTTTCACAAGTTAGAATGGTATATCAACCATAGGCACGCAGAAGCAGCTCTCAACACACGCCTGGTTTGGTCCATCTTCTCTACATTAAGAAGAGAGAGGCTGATACAGACACATCCCTTCATCCTGACCAGGTTGTTTGCCATGGAAGATGACTTTTGCTCTCTCAGGTCCTTCATAGCAGCCTACATATTCTCCAGGGATCATTTCTGCATGCACCATTGAGGTTCTCAGAAGGTTGAAGATCCTCGATATTCCTGTATTTTAAGACCAACTCTGTTCCCGCTCTTCTGTAAAATTAGATTGAGGGAACAGGGTATGGTTATGTTTAATTACAGGTTCGATTTGGGTTAGAAAGGAAACTACACAGTTGAGCAAACAGGGTTCTACAGTTAGCAATAATATGAGGATTATTAATGGACCGGCCAGGACGGATAAAAGCGTAGTTAACCAGGAGAATTGTGTGAACCAAGACACAAACCCTCCTTTTTGGGCCACTTTCTCTCGTTGATGCTCTTCAAGGCGTTTTCTTAATTTTCTCATAGATTCTTTTACAACTCCAGGATTGTCGTTATAAAAACAACATTCTTCCTTCAATGCAAGCACAAAGGCCCCCTTCTCTCATGAAGAGGAGTTCCAACACTCGCCTGCTCTGTAAAACAACTTCAGAGAGACATAGGTTACAGATTCCTGTAAAGCTGTGATGGATGTTTTTAATATCTTATGTTTTGGTCTATTGCTGCTTCTAATTGTGTCATTTGTTTTGTCCCATGGGCAAGGGCAGTTGTTCCTGTGCCCACCCCTGAAGCAACTATTGTTAATAATAGGATGGCTAAAGTGAGGGATACAGGTTCCAGGGGGAACCGGGTTGTATGCCCCCCTATTTGAACTTTAAATGAACCTGCATCATGATAGAGCACTCTGGAAAACATCTGCATCATTACATAATTAATCACATCTGTTGACAATTTTATGAAAACATAAACAATGTAAAAGTGTATAGAATTATACTGTTGTAGGGACGGACAAGGCAAGGCTCCTAAGATAGCACCGAAGACAGAAAAACAGTCTTATTTGGTTGCATCCGGATTTACAGGGCATTGCCTCTGTTGTAATCAATTAATCCCCTGAACCCCAAGTTTCGGTAGTTTTAGAATTTGTACCCAACATGTAAGGGAAGGGGCTCAGAAGTCCACAGTCTGCAGAAGTTCACAAAAAGCAGTTTTTGTTTCTGTTTTTTTTTTTCTTTCCTCGGTTCTTGGCAAGTTAACTGTTCAAGGACACCTAGGAAGGAAACAGCTTTTTCTCTCTTTTTTTCTCCCTGACAGCTGTCACCACGGAGCCCAGTTGGTAAATTTTTAATCTTAGAAATGTAGCCATCTCTGTGAAGTCCCAGCTCAAGGCCAGAGGCCTTGTTCACATATTTTGTGAAAAACTAGTAAGGGGGTGTCTAGCTTAGGAGTGGTGATTCTTCCAGCCAGTGGCCAAGTAGAACAGGACAACACGAAAAGAGGAAGTTTATCTACATTGAACTCATTCAGAGGGACTCTTTTGCTGAAAGACCTAAAATAAGCCTTGGTGAAGACTTCTGGAGAAGGTCATTTAAGACTTTTCTCTGGGCCTGGTACAGAGGGGAAAGATGGGGTAGTCGAGGCTGAGAGCAGCTCAGTGGATCTGAGAATGAGGAAGGAGAGATGTAAAAGAGTAATGGGAAGAGCGTTTGGGATTTTCCTAGAAACAAAAACTTGAGCAGTAGAATGGGTAGAGCAGAGGGGAAGACGGGAGTGAGTATCCCACAAAGCCTGTGAGAGACTTCAAATTTTTAGTAACCTGTTTTCAGTGATCACAAAGCAACTTTAAAGGCCATTTTCATTACATCTTGGATAGTGGTCTGAGGGCTCTTCTCAGCTGGTTTGATCTTTGGGTTAGCTTGTTAGATTACCTGGTGAGACCCAGTGCGGGCACTGTCAAGAGAAGAGAAGAGTGAGTGGATCGAGGGGTGCCTCAGTACCTGCTACCTCAGCAAGGAGGCAATGGTCTGAGATCTGGCAGAGATTTGGGTTTCTGTTCTAGTAATTGGAGGGGAGAAATCAGTTTGCTGAGGTGGGAATGACAGCAGAGAATCTGGAGCATAAGGCTGAGGGTGAGGAACTATTGGAAAAGCATTGTACAGGATGTGAGAGAAGGAGGGAAAAGGACTCCACATAGGAAAATTTCCTTCCACCCTTTTGAGCACTTGATGAAGTTAAAAAGGTCACGCAGAATTTGAGGATCTAGAGACCCCTCTGTGGGCCATAGTTTTTGGTTGTCTAATTGGTAATATGGCCAATGCTGTGTACTGAATTTGATGACCAGTTTGGTTCCACTAGGCAGCCCCTGTATGCTCACATCTCCATGACTTACAGAAGAAGTCGGCTTTTCCCACACACAGCCCTGGCTGTTTGTGGCTTTGATAGTTGGCCAGGCAAACATAGTAATCTAGGCTAGCCAACCTGAATCTGGCTCGCGTGTCCCTGCATCCATAATGTTTGTTTCCATTATCTATGGTAGGGAAGGGATTTAATTGAATATTAGTGGGATTCTCTTCATCAAGGATATCCCAATAGAAACGACGTATAGCCAGCTGAAAACTGTCTTGGTGGAGAGATGGCCACCAGGTCCCTAAGGGAGATGTATGCAAGATGGACCATACTTCTTGTCTAGTAGGATTTGTGATCAGCCATCGCTGCTGAACGGGCTGATGAATGTTAGGACTACTGGTGGCCAAGAGGAGAGTCTATAGACTTATCCACATGGCGAATACCTAATTTGAAATGGTTACCAGTCTTTTCCAGTTTCCAACCCGAATCTGGACACGGCGCAAACTTGAGATGAGAGGCATGAATCCAGGAAGTGATTCCGTCTTCTTTTACCACTGAAAGAGTTTGAAGTAGCACCTGGTATGTTCCTTTCCAGTGGGGTTCCAGGGATGACACTTGATGTCGTCTTATGTAGATCAAGTTTTTTACTTGATATTGATGTGGAGTCCTCTCGTCCCCAGGTTGGTAGGCAGTGGCCAGCTGTTTACACAGGTATTGCTGAGTTCTTCCAAGAGCTTTAAGTCTGTCAAGCAAGGGGGTGTGGAAGGGATCGTTAGGCCTTAGAGTTGGGGTTAGGTCCCTTACTGGAGGAGCAGCACCATAAAGAATTTCATACAGAGTGAGTTTACACAAAGAAACAGAGGGAGTATTTCTCGCATGAAACAGTGCATCAGGCAGGAGAATAGTTCAATCATTTATGCTGGTCTCTAAGCTTAAATTTGTTAAGGTCTCTTTAATGGTTCTATTTATTTTTCTACCTGTCCTGAGCTCTGAGGTGTATAAGCACAATCTAACTTCCAATTAATCCTCAGGGTCCTGGTTAACCCCTGACTTACCTGGGCCATGAACACTGGTCCATTATCAGACCCTATTACTTTAGGCAGACCCTATCTTGGAAAAATATCTTTCAGGATCTTGTTGAAAACTATTTGCGCCATTGTTTGTTTGTTTTTTGTTTTTGTTTTTGTTTTTTTGTGTGTGTTGGGGGGCAAGGCTTCAATCCATCCTGAAAATATATCTACAAAGACTAGGATATATTTAAGTCCATACCTTGCTGGCTTAATTTCAGAAAGTCCACTTCCCAGAATTGTCCTTGTTTGGTTCCTCATAGGTGCTTTCCTGCAGGAAGCTTGGAAGGGTAAGCATTAACCAATTGACAGACCCAACAGGCTTTTGTTACCCGTTCAGATATTTCCTTTCACTGTGAGTCAATTAGTGGAAAACTCTGTTCTTGATCCTTCAGGAAAGCCTGTAGTTTCTTTGAACCAAGGTGAGTGAGTTGATGTACATTTGTAACGAAGTGCAGGGCTTTCTGAAATTGAAGGCTGGGCTCAGTGAAGTTGAGGCGTTCAGTGTCAGTGTCCTTTGATGTTATCAAAAACTTCCTGGTGCTCAGGGGTCCATTGGAAATGGGGATCTCCCTTTAACAGCGGGTATGAAGGAGCAACTAAGGACCCAAACACAGGTATCCATAACCTGCAAAAGCCATCAGTCCCATGAAACTCTCTGAGTTGTCTCCTGTTAGATGGGGGTGGTATCTGCAAAACGGTTTGTTTTCTGGGCTCAGTTAGCCATCGTTTACTGCCCCTAAGGGAATAGCCCAGGAAGATGACTTCATGCTAGCAAATTTGGGCCTTTTTGGCAGAAGCTCTATACCTGAGTTTAGCAAGGTTGGATAATAGTGCTTGGGACCCAGACTAACAGTTTTTCTTGGTGTTGGCTGCCAGTAGCTTGTCATCCACGTATTGAAGCAGTGTGACTTTGAGGTGCATAGTTCTGAAGTTGTTGAGATCTCTGCAGAGGGCTTCATCAAAGAGAGTGGGGGAGTTTTTGAAGCCCTGTGGGTGTCTAGTCCAAGTTAGTTGACCAGACGTTCTGGTTTCTGGGTCTACCCACTCAAAAGCAAACAGCAACTGACTATCTTTATTCAGAGGCAAGCAAAAGAAAGCATCTTTTACGTCCAGAACAGTATACCATTTCCTCTCAGGGTTCAGAGTGCTAAGCAGATTGTCCGGATTAGGTACCATGTGTTGAATGTCCTGCACTCTGTTGTTGATCTCTCTTAGGTCTTTAACGGGGCGATAGTCCCCAGTTCCTGGATTTTTTTTTTTCTGGTAGCAGGGAAGTGTTCATGGCCGATTGACAGGGCCTTAGGACCCTAAGGCCAGATATTTCTGAATATGGGGCCTTATCCACTTTTACCTTTTTTTTTTTCTTAGAGGATATTGTTTGACATTGATTGGTGAGTCTGAGGTTTTTAACTCCACTGTTATTGGAGGTTTTTTCACGGCCAGGCCTAAACCAGCAGTTTTTGTCCAGGTATCTGGGTAATCTATTATTCATTTCTGGGGTAGCTTGCCTGTTTGATCAGCTTGGGGGGTGTGAAGAGTTGATGTTCATCTTCTACTAACATAGTTAAAGCTGTGAGTATAAGACTTTTTACTGAAGGATTTTGAAATTTCATTTCGGGGACTTCAGGGTTAAAAGTTATTTTGACCCAGAGCATGGTGAGCAGATCTCTGCCCATTAATGGGTCCAGGCATTCTGGGATTACAAGGAAGGAGTGATGGATTTTTCCTTTCCCCAGGTCCAATGTACTCTTAGTTGTCTAAGCCCGATATTTACTGCCATTAGCCCTTTGAACTACAGACCTTTTATTTGATAGAGGGCCCAATGGGGCCTCAAGGGCTGAGTATACTGCTTCTGTATTCACTTCAAAGTTTACTGGGGTCCTCTATACTTCAAAAGTTACCCTGAGTTAGGGGAAAAGATCTGAGCCCCGACTTTCTTAGTCATCCTCCAGAGTCAGAATGTCTGGCTGGTGTGGCGAAGTAGAAAGATCCTCCTGAGGGCCATCCGACTCCAAAGGTGAATCATTCTGAGACACAGAATCTGCCAGGTCTGGCGTTTTACTGAAAAAGAAAGATTTTGAGCCCTTAAGCAGACTTTGGTCCAATGATCAAGGATCAGGGACAGAGGCATTGAAGTGCTCTGTCCCATTAAGAAAGATACACAGACAGTGAAAGCAAGGATACACGACACAGACAAGACAAGACAATTAAGACAGGGAATGGACATCTAATACTGAAACCAGGACTGAGTAGCTGGCAAAACTCGATGGGCTGCAATACCGAATCCAAAACAAAATGTCACTGAGTCGAGGAGACTATTGTTCCTCGAGTTCCCGAGTCCATTCCCCAGGGACATGGCTTAAGGCTCTATGACATATCTGTCAGCCACCGTTGGAGAGAGCTCACACTCGTCACCAATAGCAATTTTGCCAAGCCCTAACCTGAAAACTGAAACCAGAAAGAGGGGCCTTATTTAACCCAGAGAAGCTTATTGGGGGTCTTTCGTCTGTGGCTGCTGGATCTCGCTGGGGCCACCAGATGTAAAGATCCGGCGAGCGTTGGAGGAGGAGACAACCAAGAGACTGTCTCATGCAACAGCAAAGGGTTAATTGCAGGTCTGGCATGCAAGGGCTCAGTGCTCACTTGAATAGAGCAGAGAGCCCTGAGAACAGCTTGAGGAGTTCTTATATACTTTCCTTGGAGAGGGCAGGGAGGGAAGTTTATTGATGGGTCAGGGTGAGTGGGCGGTTTGCGTGCAAATGGGTGATGGAGTACATTCTGCAGTTTGGCAGTTGGGGAAAACACATTCTGGGACCAAGAATAGCAAACAGTTCTCAAGATTTCAACAGTGTTTTCTTAATCATACAGAAAAACAGCAAGTGACAAGTACCTGTTTTATTAAGCTTTCAATATAAGTATGAAAACAGAAATCTAGGTAAGATTTGAAGCCCAGAAGTTCATTGGGCCCTTGATTGGTATACTTATCATTGAATTACGTTCTGCACAAATGTCCCAGAAATATCGATATACAATGGCATAGGACCTTTAACCTTCTCTGAGGTCAGTTCCAGAACACAGTCTCTAAGTGGAATCACATCAGAGTTCAAGCCAAGTTGGACCCAGTTATCTCTTCCAAAAGCCACACAAATGACCACAATTAAAACCAAAACACCACACATGGCACTAATCTTCTTCCATATAGACACTCATCATAACCTCTGGCTGGAGGTTTCCATGAGTGGTGCAGCCCAAGACAGTGTCCAAAATGACCTCACTTGCCCCTCATTTGCCTAAAGTTAGGGTGGCCTGGACATCCTTCCTGTGAGCCAGGAGTGATCAAATAGGCCTGTTGTTAATACTTCTCTGCTTCTCCAACTTTAGGTCTATTGACTGTGGGGTTTAGATTCTTTAAGTGAATTTGAGTCATGAAAAAACCAAGCACCTATGGCCTAGCCTCTGCAGGGCTTTGAAGACCTCATTTGACCCAAAGGATCCCTATTCTCACTTGATGGAGTTAAGGAACCCTACAGTGGAAGGTGAGAGACTTCATCCACAATGACTGCTCTTTTGGCCATTTTGGTTCTGGAGGCACACATGGCATCTGTCTTTGGATCCATCAGGTGGTGAGGATCTAAGCCATCGCCTTACACAGGGCCAAGAGGCTGATTCAGACACATCTCTTTCCAAAGCAATTAAGCAAAGAGCCACAGGTGATGCCCTTTTATTTCCGTTTGAAAATTGATTTCTTCAGGCTTCCCAAAGTGTGGGGCAGGGGCAAAGACATTCCTGACGTTCGGGGCAACAGAACAATAGGTAAGCAAAGGCCCAAGGCAAGGTTTCTCCACTGAGACTTTCTTGGTCACACTTATATCTGAGTTTTCTGAAATGCTCCCATTCCCTTCAGCTATCCAGTAAATGGACATGTCACAGAGGTTGGAGGTGGTACATATCTTCGACAAAAATCCATGAGCCTATTCTGGAGAGTGGCCAGAATTCAGAAAGAAAACAGGAACTAAGTAAGATAGTAGGTGTTGCCCATTCACGAGTCAAGCGCAGTCCATTCTTAAATTGGGCAAGATGAATTCTGGGAAGCTTTCTTCTAGACAGGAGATACCCATTGATGCATTCTCTTTTCTAATGTCTACAACCACGGACACAGTGTGATAAATAGACTTAGAAACACTCGCATTGTCAAAAAACTTACTAGAAACACTCCACTCCAAACCATACAAACCGACTTTCCTACCTATTCTCAGAACATGAGACAAAACCACAAACCCACACCCACACCCACAAAGGCACCTCCTATTCCCCAAGTACATCTGTGACTATCTGAAATGTCCTCTTACTGGTGGGCCATACTATGTTCCCCCAAAGTATCCTGTCCTGTTTCAGATCTGGTCTCCTTGGCCAATTCTGTGGAGTTGGCAGGAGCCAGCAATGAGACACTACATGTTTTTACAGGAAAGGCCCCTCTTCAGAGCTTTTATGACATTTGTCCATCCTCACATCAGTAGATACCAAGACTGACTCTGTCCTTGGTAAATCCAAACAAGTGAGACCACTGGGACTGGAAATGGGACTGGCAATGGGTGCCTGGATTCCTGGATCCCAAGTTCAGAGAGTTTCATCACCAAGGAAGTGAGTTGAGGTTACTTTCTTCAGGAATTGAATGACGTCACTGCCTTGGCATTCACTTTGTCCTAACAGATGCTTCCAAGGGTCGCAATGAGAAGGAGGCTACCCCTACTTCCTGTGACACTTTCAGAAGTTAGTATGGTATATCAACCATAGGCACCCGGGAGCAGCTCTCCACACAAGCCTGGTTTGGTCCAATTTCTCTACATTAAGAAGAGAGCGGCTGATTCAGACACAACCCTTCATCCTGACCAGGTTGTTTGCCATGGAATATGACTTTTGCTCTCTGAAGTCCTTCATACATGCCTACACCTTCTCAAGGTATCATTTCTGCATGGACCTTTGAGGTTCTCAGCAGGTGGAAATTCCCCTACATTCCTGTATTGTAAGACCAACTCTTTCCCTGCTCTACTGTAAAGTCATATTGAGGGAAGAGTGTATGGTTAGGTTTAAAAACATGTTCGATTTGGGTTAGAAATCATTCTGCAGGACGATTAGTGGTATTGGGAACCTGTGATATTTATAAGAATATAGAGGTGAAATATAAGTATGAAAACAGAAATCTAGGTAAGATTTGAAGGTCAGAAGGGCATTGGGCCCTTGATTGAGATACGTAGCTTTGAATTACATTCTGCACACTTGTCTCAGATAAATCTATATAGAATGGCATAGGACCTTGTACCTTGGATGATTGATTGTAGAAGAGAACATCCACTGAAACAGGGATAGTCCGTAGGATTAGGAAGATAGTTGGTATGTTTAGGAAGAAGAGTGAGTATATAATTTGGACCAAAAGTTTTTTAGCAATAGGGTCTTGGTTAGAGAGTGAAGGTAAATATCAGCACATGTGAAGAGGTAGTCACAATGAAGAACTGAGTAAAATATGTAGGAAAGCAGATATCAATAGAGACATTATGAAATCAGGCAAATATAAAGTGAGTGATAGAATTAGACATTTTCAACAGTGTTGAGAATGAATGTGTAATCTTTGGAAAAAACAAATATGTAGTCACCAATAGGAATGACATTTGAAAACATGAGGTAACCCTGACATGGATGTTTTTAGGAATCCATATTCACTTTCCATTTATGCTTTGGTAAAATCATAAGTTTGACCTTTGCATTTTGTGTCCAGAATATTACTGTGATAAAAAGTATATGTAGATCAGGTAACGTGTGTATTTCTTCCACTATTTCTGGGAGCCATATTTCAAGACTTATTAATTAGTATTCAGGTACAAAGAAGTGTACCCTGTGTCTATTTATATAGAGATAATGCATGAATAGACAAAACTGTGAATAAATAATATAACTGGTTCCACTTTAAATAATGGATTGAATTGATATCTGAAAATATATGAGAAATCATATATTTTCATAAAATCATTCATTCCAACCAGTTATATATCTAATGGTAATATCAGGGTTATGGTTTATCATGAAGTGTGTGAGAGCTTTGCTTTTAAATTAATTATGGAAATCGAAAATAATGTGTTTAGAAAGAAGTCTCGTGAAAAGACCAGTCAAGAAACATGGAGGAATACATGAGTTCTGAAGCAGGAAGTGATTTAAAGTGAAACAAATGCCTATAAATTTGCTAACTTGTGGATGAAATATATATCCTGTGATGTGCATTAACTGAAGAAATAGTAATATACCAGTGTTGAATAAAAATGAACGTCAAAATACACATCATGTCCCATAAGAATCTACTTGCATTAATGTTAAACACGATCAGTTACTGTAGAAATATTAGGATTTGTATTCACCATTCACGGAAATTAGTTGTGAGTACTAGGAAAGAAATATGTATTTCAGGTTGATGAATATTTCTTAGAATAATCTTGGGAAAAGTTGTTTATAAAGAAACATACAAGAATATGGATGAATTTAGGGTGTGTACATTAAGACCCATATGTTTCATATTTTGAAAAATCTGGAGAGAATATATATATATATATATATATATATATATATATATATATATATATATATACACACACACACACACACACACACACACACACACAGACATTAAAATGTAGCTATATGTATGCCAATCGTAATTCTGCATGAAATATATATCGTCCACAGATACAAAAATATTCAGTTTACAGAACATGGAAAATCCCAAAGAGTGGCCAAAAGTCACAAGAAGCCAGGCCCATTGAGGTCTACAATGTGAGGTCCATGTGTGGTTTGACTCTCATCTATGGCTGCCAATTCTTTCAGAATAAAATCATGTGATATCCTGGCTGAGATTCCCAGTGCTCTGTAGAAAGACAACCTGGGCCAAGATCTCATTTTCCAAGGGCGACTCTCAAGCATGGCCTTCTAAAATTCCAAAGCAATACCTAAAATACTTCTCTGATGTTAGTTCCAGAACTCAGTCTCTAAGGGGAATCAAACCAGAGTTGAAGCCCTGGTGGACCCAGTCATCTCTTCCAACCACCACACAAATGACCACAATTAAAACCAAAACACTCCCACATGGCCCTCATCTTCTTCCATAAAGACACTCATCATAACTTCTGGCTGGAGGATTCCATGAGAGGCGCAGCACAAGACAGTGTCCAAAATAGTCTCCCTTTCCTCTCATTTGCCTAAAGTCACGGTGGCCTGTACACCCTTCCCGAGAACCAGGAGTGATCAAATAGGCCTGCCATTAATACTGCTCCAATTCTCCAATTTGAGGCCTACTGACTTTGGGGTTTAGATTCTTTATTTGAATTGGATTCATAAGAAAACCCAAGAACCTATGGGCTAGCATCTGCAGGGCTTTGAAGAACTTATTTGACCCAATGGATCACTATTCTCACTTGATGGAAGTCTGGAACCTTACAGAGGAATGTGAGAGACTTCATCCACAATGACTGATTTTTGGCCATTTTGATTTTGGATGCACACATGGGATCTTTCTTTAGATCCATCAGGTGCTGAGAATCTAAGCCACAGGCTAACACAGGGTCAAGAGGCTGATTCAGACACATCCTTTTCCAAAGCAATTAAGCAAAGAGCCACAGGTGATGCCCTTTTTATTTCCGTTTGACAACTGATTTCTTCAGGCTTCCCAAGGTGTGGGGCAGAGGCAAAGACATTCCTGACGTTCAGGGCAACAGAAAAATAGGTAAGCAAAAGGCCAAAAGCAGGGTTTCTCCACTGAGACATTCCTGGTCACACTGATATCTGAGTTTTCTGAGATGCTCACAATTCCCTTCAGCTATCCAGTATATGGCCTTGTCACAGAGCTTGGAAGTGGTATATATCTTTTACACAAAACCATGAGCCTATTCAGGAGAGTGGACAGAATTCAGAAAGAAAACAGCAACTTAGGAAGATAGCAGATGTTGCCCATCAATCAGGCAAGCCACCATCCATTAATAAAATGTGCAGGATGAATGCTGGGAAGCTTTCTACTAGACAGGAAATATGCATTGATGCATTCTCTTTTCTAATGTCTACAACCACGAACAAAGTGAGATACACAGACATAGAAACACTCGCCTTTTCAAAAGAATTACTAGAAACTGTCCACTCCAAACTAAACAAACTGACTTTCCTACCTATTTTCAGAACATGAGAATAAACCACAAACTCACATCCACACCCACAAAGGCACCTCATTCCCCAATTAGGTCTGGGACTCTCTGAAGTGTCCTCTGACTGGTGGGCCATACTATGTTCCCCCGAAATGGCCTGTCCTGTCTCAGATCTGGTCTTCTTGTCCAACACTGCGAAGTTGTCAGGACCCAGCGGTGAACCACTACCTGCTTTTTCAGGAAAGCCCCCTCTTCAGAGTTTTCCAGGCATTTTGCCATCCTCACATCAGTAGTTAGCAAGAAAGAATGACTCTCTCATTGTTAAATCCAAACAAGTAAAACTACTGGGACTGGGACTGGGACTGGCTCTTGGTGCCTGTCTTCCTGGATTCAAAGTTCAGAGGGTTCCATCATTAAGGAAGTGAGGTGAGGTCACTTCCTTCAGGAACTGAATGAGGTCACTGCCTTGGCAACCACTTTGTCCTAACAGCTGCTTCCAAGGGTATCATGAGATTGAGGCTGCCCCTACTTCCTCTGACACTTTCACAAGATATAGAGGTATATCAACCATAATCACCCGGAACAGCTCTCCACACATGCCTGGTTTGGTCCATCTTCTCTAGATTAAGCAGAGAGAGGCTGATTCAGACACAACCTTTCATCCTTATCAGGTTGTTTGCCATGGAAGATTGCTTTTGCTTTCTCACGACCTTTATAGCTGCCTACATCTACTCCAGAGATAATTTCTGCATGGATTTTTGAGGTTGTTAGTAGGTGGAAGATCCCCTACCTTCCTCTATTTTAAGACCAACTCTGTCCCTGCTCTTCTGTAAAGTTAGATTGAGGGAACAGTGTATGGTTAGGGTTAATAACATGTTCGATTTGGATTAGGAATCATTCTGCTGGATAAATTATGGTATTGGGAACCTGCGATATTTATAAGAATATAGAGGTGAAATATATGTATGAAAACAGAAACCTAAGTAAGATTTGAAGCCCAGAAGGGCATTGGCCCCTGAATTGGAATACTTATCTTTGAATTATATTCTGCAGCAATGTTTCAGATAAATCGATATACAATGGCATAGGACCTTGTACCTTGGATGATTGAATGTCGAAGATAACATCAAATCAAACAGGGAGACTCGGTAGAAATACGAAGATAGTCTATAGGTTTAGAAAGAAGAGTGAGTATAGGATTTGAAACAAAAGTTCTTTAGCCATAGGGTTTTGGTTAGATAGTGAATGTAAATGTCAGCTCATGTGAAGTGTCAGTCATAATGATGAAATGGGGAAAATATGTAGGAAAGCAGACATCATTCGAGACATTACGAAATCAGGCAAATTATAAATTGAGATATTGGATTAGATATTTTCAACAGGGTTGAGTTTGAATATATTATCTTAGGAAGAAACCAATATGTTGTCAAAAATAGGAATGACTTTTTAGAGCATTCGGCAACATGGACATGGATATTTTTACTAATCCATGTTCACTTTCCATTTAGGGTTTCGTACAATCAGAAGTGTGACCTTTGCACTTTGTGTCCAGAATATTACGGTGATAAAATGTATATGTTGATCAGGTGACATGAGTATTTCGTCCAACATTTCTGGGAGCAATATTTTGAAAACATATAAATTATATTGGGTTTACAAAGAGGTGTACCCTGTGTTTATGAATATAGACATAATGTATGAATAGACCATACTCTGGATAAATAATATTACTGGTTCCACTTTAAATGATGGATTGAATTGATATCTGAAAATATATAAGAAATCTTATATTGATATACAATCATTCATTCCAACCAGTCATACATCTAATGGTAATATTAGGGTTATAGTTTATCATAAACAGTGTGTGAGTTTTGCTTCAATGTGATTATGGAAATAGAAAATAATGTGTTGGAAAGGAGTCTCATGAAAAGACCAGTCAAGAAACATGGAGGAATACATGTGTTCTGAAGCAGGAAGTGATTGAAAGTGAATCAAATGCCTATAATTTTGCGAACTTGTGGATGAAATATATATCCAATGATGTGCATAAACTGAAGAAATAGTAACGTACCAGTATTGTGAAAAAATGAACGTCAAAATACATATCATGACAAATAGGAATCTACTTGCATTGATGTTAAACTGGGTCGATTACTGTAGAAAGATTAGGATTTGAATGCACCGTTCACTGAAGTTAGTTTTCAATACTAGGAAACAAATGTGTATTTCAGGTGGATGATAATTTAAGAGAATAAACTTGTGAAAAGTTGATTATAAAACCACATACATGTATATCAATGAATTTAGGGAGTGTATAATAAGACACATATATTTTATGTTAAAAAATCTGGACACATACACACACACACACATACACACACAGACATTAAAAAGTAGCAATATATATGCCAATCAAAATTCATCGTGAAATATATATCATCCACAGATGCAAAAATATTTATTTTACTGAACATGGTTTTATGTATAATGTTGTTCTACTAGGAAGCTCACCCATAGTTTGAATTTTCAGTTCCAACAGCGTTTAATCAGCCAAATCACAAAACTATACGTGTGATAACATGTAGGATTCTATATGTGCATATAGAAATACATGTGCTGAATAGGCTACAGAGAAAGGGAGACAGGAATTCACATATTTGTTAAGTATAAAAACACGTGGAGAACTATTTTAATAAAAAATTGATTAGATTTATTACACCATTCCTTTATCATGCAAAAGGCAAATCCAACTAAACACCATGCCTTCTCTGAACTGCTTGTATTTCTATTCTGTTTAGGTTATTTTTCTCCATCATATTAGGATTAGTATTCAGAGTCTAGTAGGGTATGGGTTAGTGTCAGGGATTCAGTATTTCGAATGGAAAATTAGATAATGAATCCAATGTGTATGCAAATATGTGGTACACAAAAATCTTCCCACTCTCATCCAGAACAATGCCTTGACATTACCTTCATTCTAAGTAAGACACAATTAGAGGATAAGAGTTAGAAAATCAGTGAATACTTATCTGGAATGGAAAATTCTCAGGAGTTCACCACCTTGTAGGTGGTAATGGGGTTTCCAAAAGTAAGGGACAGGGTTGATAGATCCAACCTTATATTTTATTAAATTTGGGAGCCATCTTGCCACAAAGACATGAAAAGATAATTTTGGCTTCACTATAAATTACTGTAAAATTTGAACCTGCTTGGAATGCCTGCCTGTGCCTTGAACTCACCCATGCCTGGCTCTGTGACCAGATAGCAGCCTTCTCTGAAACTTTAGTGACACCTCATAAATATTGCACTTCTCTGGCCAGACAACGACCCTCTCTGAGGCTCTAATGGTCCTCATAATTTCTGATGTTGGGGCCAGAAAAAAAATGTAAACTACCATTAGTGTGATGGTTGTCAAAGATTTGGTATCTGAAAAACCCCTTGTGTGTAACTTCCTGGAATATAAAGCTGGG
Organism: Callospermophilus lateralis; assembly: GCF_048772815.1. Lineage (NCBI taxonomy): Eukaryota > Metazoa > Chordata > Mammalia > Rodentia > Sciuridae > Callospermophilus > Callospermophilus lateralis. The sequence continues at coordinate 462,526 of NW_027510746.1, forward strand.
CTCTAAGAAACGTGGGGTTGCTGTCTTGTTCCCGCCATTTTGGAAGGGAGACAGCCTGGCCAGTTGAAATAATTAGCTAGCATTAATTTTATTTTAATTGGAGTGTGTGGTCTTGTGTCCTGGTCTAACATTTTGTCGTTTCCCAGCGAGATGACACTGCCCAAGCATATCACAAGACCAGACTGCTGGAAATTCTAAAGCTGGCCTTCCATCCAGGGCTCCAGGCTGGAGAGCCACATTCCAATACCTTGGAGTGAGCCTTTGGTCCGGGGAGCACTACAGTGAACCACCGAACTAAAACTGTTAGGAAGCACCTGGTGGAGGACGTCTCCATATGTAAGTGGTGCCTTTATAACATGTAATATTCGGTTAAGGGAGATCTATTCTGATGACAGAGAGGTGGCCTCGGGAGGCTCACATATACTCCTGTCCGGGACAGTAAGGAGAATCGTTCTTTCCTCTGTTCTGTTCTGTAGGGAATTGCTCTGGAAGGATAGAGAGGTGCCGACGGGCACACACGCACTTGTACCCCTGAGCTTTACCAATACATTGCATTGCTCCTCAGATTTTCTGTTTTGGTGCAGGGTTTCTGTTTTTTTTTTTCTTCTTTTTTTTTTTTTTTGTGTGTGTGTGTTGTTCTGTGTTCTATATGTTTTTTTTGTTTGTTTGTTTGTTTTTGTGCATTTTGTTGTGTGATTTCTGTGGTAAAAACTTAAGGATATTGGATGTGGAAATGGGTAAAAAAGCAAGTAAGCCTGACACCCATTTGGACTGTGCTTAAAGAAACTGTGATGAACTTTCCACCCTTGGTTAAGCAGGATGAGATAAGCCCCTAGCTGGCTGACTGGAGCACACCCACTGCAGAGGGCAATGCCTGCTGGGGATCTTAGAACTGAGTATCTCCCAGGTTAACAACTGAAACTACTTTAAAACCCCTTGTCCCTGCATATCAGGAGAGTCACAAACTTTGGGAAGAGTCCCCTGTGTTTCTCCTTTGTTAGCAAAGCAATAAAACCCCATTTTGCTTTTTCTAAAAACACTGTCCTCATTATTAAATTGGCATTAATTGGCTTCAAGGTCAGGACCCGAACTTTAAGTTACAAATTTTGATATACCACCTCCCCCTCCGCCCTGGACCTTTTTGAGACCTGACTACTGAAATGTTAGGAGATGGATCCTGCTTGGGGTGGAACCGAACCAGAGAAGCTAATCCTGTAAGTAAAAGGAGGGACTGAGGGACTCGCAGCAGCTGCCAAGCCCTGTTGCTTCAGGGATTTCCCTCCTTCCTTACCTGAACTGTAAGGATTATGCCACCTCTGTCTTCTTATAAAAGAGAAAAAGAAAAAGGGGACACTATATGCAGTAAAGTCACCATGTAGACCCTTGATTTTACATTTCAGGTTGCCCCTCTGTGAAAACATCTCGTTCCCTTGTGGAGACATCTATATTGCCACTTGTGTAGGAGATTTTTCTCTTATCTGCTCTGTTTGAAAGGCTTCTGTCTGTCAGCCATAGTCTGGAGCTCCTTTCTTTCTGTCTTGTGTCTTTGTTTCTGGCCCTTTAAGATATGTGCAATAATGTGTTGATATTATAAATTGTTTCTTGGGAATGATCTTAGCTGAATGTGTGTTTAAATTATGATGTTCTATTGTAACAATCGTATCTGAATGGGTTTTTGAAGCATTGCACAATCTTGCAGTTAAAAGTCGGGATTAGGTAATTGTTTAGTTTATGATTTCAGATAATTCATTCCAGAGAATTTAATAATTAGGATGGAAAACTAAAGAACTCTACTTCCAAGTTGGCAAGTAACTTTCCAATCATTCAGGCTTTTTTTTTCACCAATTTTGAATTGGGTAGCCTGAGAAAATATCACTGTATGTATCAGTGCATTAATTTGGACAAGGATAGTAAATCATAATATGGTTTCTGTTGACAAAAAAAGATGTAAAGATATAAAATTTTGTGAGTTGTATCTTAAACATATATCATAATTTTCAACATCCTAACCTGAAAATTATGGTTAAAATGACTTAGGCCTGAGGTGTCTGCTCAGAATAGCAGTTTTTTCCTGCTCTTTCCAGACCTCAGACAGGACTTAGATTGAAATGCAAATGAAAGAAGCCTGCAAGCTGAGTAGCAGACTGATCTGGGGCCTAAGGAAGAAAAAAATGTAAATGATATGGTATTTACAAATTACTGGCCAGTCATTTTTTCTAGGACTTTTACTTTTTTTCCTTAGATTCTGTTTTTTTTTTTTTTTTTTGAGCTCATGATTTTGATCCTGCAGACCTAGGTTAATGTTTATCTGATCAGATCTATCTTTCACCAACTGTGGAGTTTTTGATACATTGCAATGGAGATTTTACGTTCGCAAAGCTACAAGGCCTTTACTATTATTATGTGTTGTATGTCTATATATACGTATTATGTGTTATGTGTTGTATGTCTATATATACGTATGTCCGTATATCATACATGTGATACACAAATTAACATAAAAAAGGAGCGCTCATAGAAACATATTTTAAAAAGTGGATCCAAAGATCTTCAATTCACGTCATTTAAATGGTTAAATTGAAATTTGAAAAACAGATAAAAATAAATGTCTTTAAATTTAAGCTTAAGAGTTTTTCTAGGTGTTCAAAAATCTAATAAAATATTAATGTCTATAAAATGTCTAATATGACTTGGTTCTAGGACGTTTCCTTCAACCAAAAAAAATGGTTTACACTGTTCAATACATTTGTCTAATATTTTGATAAATTAGTAAAGTAAATATGATATGGGATTATTCATTCATGAGTACTTTTGTTTGATATCTGATTGATTAACTAAGGTCTTTATAAGTTTGTACTAAAGTATGTATAAGATTGTAAAAATCATCATGTGTTAAAGAGACAAAAATTCCTTAAAACATAAGTTTACCAATAACATTGTGTTTATTAAGTTTTATTTTTTCTAGAGCAAGCAACCATAAAAATTAAACAAATGATTAAATAAGAACTGTTGTTTTAGAGCACTGTACTGCCATTTCTTTAAAAGCTTAACTGGGATGATGTAGAAACATCCATGTAATTGTGATGCTATTAATGTGCTTATATCTTCCTGGTATATAAGTCTGTAAGGTAGAAACTTAAAAGAGCATTATATCAAGCTGCTAATCTGAAGTTGTATGGTAAAAATATATATTGGGCATTCATTTACCTGTTACCAATAAGACATGCATAGTTTTACGTTACTTTTTACATTGGGAACAATTTAAATATATTTTTAATTTAATGAGAGCCTAATCTATGTAAAGGTTAAGTACATTCAGCCTTTCTTTAATTCATGTTTTAAATGTGATATCATATTATGTTAGCTAATGTTCATGTGACCTCAAACAATTTATGTAAACTTTGTAAAATGATATTTAAAAAAAAAATTCCGCTTTAGAACTAAAACACTTGAGATTTATAAAGAGCCCTGCCTTACCTGAGATAAGGCTCTGTGTTCCAACTTACTACATGTTAGAATAACTATAAAAGCAGTAGGTCAGATTTTATTTCATTTAAAGTTATGTTCAAAAGCTGTTTTTTTTCTGTCAAGATTACTAGGATCTCAAACAGGGGATTTAATATATAACTCAGCCAAAAAATTCAGGGTAGGCATTACACGAACTAACTATTTTTACTTTTGTTAATTTTATTTTGAAATTTTCTTATAAGTGATCTAAAGATTCCCTGCTATTGTTTTACAAATGTGTTGCTTTAAGAACACAACATGGGTTTATTCAAGATAATAAGTCATCACCTACAATACAGACAGAATAATACAGATCCCAATTTATTTAAAAAAATAAATAATTATAAAGTTATAGACATTAAAGCCCAGTACTCTTAATGTAAGGCTGTTAAAATTTATTTGTTGGATGTTTAAGATTAGGATTTAAAATTAAAGTTAAATGAAAGGGCCAAGAAAACCAATATTTGGCTATTGCCCTCTGAGTCAGTCTAAATCCAGGGAACAGGGTACTTCTCTAAAGAGCTTTGCAACTCTGAGCCACATAACCTCCTGATCAGGGAGATAAAAGAGACCACTGGAGTACAGAAAGCCAATCAGTGCATTTGCTACCAAGAGGAGAGTCATCAGAGAAGGGAGACATCCCTGATGCTTCCAAGGGAAGCCACACGGTCAAGCAAGACCTGGACCCACCTAGCGCAAATGACACTAGCAGAACTGAGAAGCTGCTCTCAAGATTTCCCAAAAATGACTCCCATAAAAGCTCAGCTGACTGTTAACAATAGATAGAAACAAAAGTCAGTTTGACTGCTTCATCTTAAACACTTAGCAAAGACAGTAAATACCAAAATACAGCCATTCCTGTGCATTTTAAATAATAATAATAATAATATTTTAAGGTATACACTTTATGTTAGCCTCCCAAAATAAGTAAGACTGGAGGTTACAAAGAAGGATTCTCAGACGAGAATGCCTGATAACCATAAAAAGAGACTATCAAGAGGAGCTTCCAGAGGCCGAAGGTTTTAGTTTAAGGCCTACAGATATTCCTAACCTACACAGGTAGGCTTGGTGTTTGCTAGTACGATTATCCAGCCCTGAGTAACAGAATTAAAAGTTTCTCTATTAGAGAGATAATACTAGTAAAAGGATTTTGCAAGATCAGTGACAATAAATTATTAAACTGTAACTTATGGGGAAGGACAACTGTAACACTAAGTGTTAAATATTAAGTTGACAGTCCTGATAACTGGGGATATTAAAGACTGGTGAGGGAACTTCTATACAGTGACATGTTCCAGCTGCTTCAACATTTATTCAGTACTCATGGTTTTTGTTTCTGTCATAGAAGAATCCATCCTCAGATGCCTTTACAACCTGTTCTTTCCCAACCAGACTTCAAAACAAACTGACTTCTAAAAGGCAACTCATGTCCTTTAACTGAATTCCAAAAGGCAACTCATGTCCCTCATGCCATGCCCCCTCACATCACCCTCTCTCAGCTCAGAAGAAGCCAAAATGTGTGATGCCTCTCTTCTAACAGCAATAAAGCCAAAAGTAAATAGACTATCAATTTAAGTAAATAATTAAGTCTGGTACAATCAGGAATTCAGTTTTGGGTGAGTTCTAAAAATTTGGAGACTGTTACCTGAATGATTAAAATTTCCTCAGTGCTCTTCCTCTACCCTGTCAAAGATTTGAAAGGGACACATTAGAAAAGGGGGGAATGATAGACCCAACCTGATCTTTTATTAAAATTGGTAGCCATCTTGCCACAAAGCCATGCAATGATAGTTTTGGCTTAACTATAAATTACTGAAATTCTGAACCTCCTTGGAATGCCAGCCAGTGCCTTAAACTCACCCATTCCTTACTCTCTGACCAGATATCAGCCCTCTCTGAAACGTTAGTGACACCTCATAAATATTGGCCTTCCCTGGCCAGAAAACGACCCTCTCTGAGGCTCTAATGGTTCTCATAAATTCTGATGTTGGGGACAGCAAAAAAAAATCTAAACTACCATTAGTGTGATGCTTGTCAGAGATCTGTTATCTGTAACCCCGCTTTTGTGTAACTTTCTGGGCTATAAAGCTGGGCTGTAGGAAAAGTGGGGTTGCTGTATTGTTACCACCATTTTGGGAGGGAGACTCAGCCTGACCAGTGGAAATAATAAGCTTGCTTTAATTTGATTTTAATTGGAGTCAGTTGTCTTTTCTAGCGTCCTAGTCTAACAGGTAAACACTCCACAAATATGGAGCTCTGCCGGCCTAAAGACTCCTTAAGAAACTGCCTCTGAGGTTAGGCACTTGAAATATATGTTGTTATCAGGAGCTTTAACTTCCTTTCTATTGAGAGCATCAAAGCTGTGTCTGCATCTATGTGACCTGGAGGACATGGTTTCTTATTTTCCAAAGGACATGAAGCAGCAGTGCTGAATTCACTCCTTGTAGGTAAACTGTGGCCACTTAAGGATAAGTGTCTCCCTGTGTGGACTTTGAAGCCATTTGGTCATCCCCCACTTTTCGTGTTGTTTCTTGCACTGGGAGTTTGGTATTTGCTTCACGAAATACAATGAATTCAACTGGGACCCAGTGCTGGAGGGAGTTCTGTCACGTGTGGTGGGTCAGGGTCTGCAGGAGAATGTAACAACCAGGATTCAATCCCATATAGATTTCCCCCTTGACCATAACAAACTGATTCTGAACATTGCCTTGAAAATCTCCATATAAAAAGATGCCTTTATTTGGAGAGGTTTCAGACATATAAGATTCTGCTGGATGCACCATGTCAGTCACTAGCCATTTGCAAGCCAAAGTCAGATCCACATAGCCACAACACAGATGTTTTGTCACACACCTGCACACCACCTCTCTAGTTCCACTCTTCAGTAAGCTCCAACTTACTGGTATTTCTGTTCTACACCATTTTCATGAAACCAAGTCAATCAAGGCACTGTCTGGTACACTCATGATCAGACACAGGACATCAAAAAGTTCTCCAGTGCCACCTAGTAATGGGAATGTCAATAATTTTATGGTATTTATCTAGCCAATTTTCAAGGATCAAGTTGGAGGCATTGTGGGTTTCAATTCATTTAGGAACCATTAAACAGTGAGGAAGCTCATTTCAATGAAAGTTCTGGAGAACTCTCACAGCCAATTCTTTGCAAAGAGTGGCCAAAAGTTCACATGAAGCCAGGCCCATTGAGGTCTACAATGTAAGGTTCATGTGTGTTTTGACTCTCAACAATGACTGCCAAGTCTTTCAGAATAAAATCATGTGATATCCTGGCTAAGATTCCCAGTGATTTGTGGAAAGCAACCCTGGGCCTAGATATCAGTTTCCAAGGGCGACTGTCAGGAGTGGCCTCGTAAAATCCCAACACAATTCATGGCAATTCTTCTCTGAGGTCAATTCCAGAACTCAGTCTCTAAGAGGATCACACCAGAGTTTAAACCCAGGTGGACCCAGTCATCTCTTTTCCAACCACCACACAAATGACCACAATTGAAACCAAAAAGATCCCACATGACCCTCATCTTCTGTCATATAGACACTCATAATAACCTCTGGCTGGAGGTTTCCATGAGGGGCACAGCCCAAGACAGTGTCCAAAATTAGCTTCCTTATGCCTCATTTGCCTAAAGTCAGGGTGGCCTGGACACCCTTCCTGAGACCAAGAGTGATCAAATAGGCCTGCCCATAATACTGCTCTGCTTCTCCATTTTGAGGCTTACTGACTGTCGGGTATAGATTCTTTGTGTGAATTGGAGTCATGAGAAAATCCAAGCACCTATGCCCTAGCCTCTGCAGGGCTTGGAAGAACTTATTTGACCCAAAGAATATCTATTCTAACTTGATAGAGGTCAGGACCTTACAAAGGAGGGCAAGAGACTTCATCCACATTGACTCTTCTTTTGGCCGTTTTGGTTTTGGATTTACACATGGGATCTTTCTGTAGATCCATCAGGTGCTGAGAATCAAAGCAACAGACTTACACAGGGCCAATGGGCTGATTCAGACACATCCCTTTCCAAGCAATTAAGCAAAGAGCCACAGGTGATGCCCATTCATTTCCTTTTGAAAACTGTTTTCTTCAGGCTTCACAAAGGGCTGGCCTGAGTCAAAGACTTTCCTGACATTTAGGGCAACAGAACAATAGGTAAGCAAAAGGCCCAAATCAGGGTTTCTCCACTAGACTTTCCTGGTCACACTGATATCTGAGTTTTCTGAGATGCTCCGATTCCCTTCAGCTATCGAGTACATGGGCATATCACAGAGATTGGAGGTGGTACATATCTTGGACACAAAACCATCAGCCTATTCTGGAGAGTGGCCAGAATTCAGGAAGAAAACAGGAGTTTAGGAAGATAGTAGGTGTTTCCCATTTGTAAGGCAAGTCACAGTCCATTCATCAATTGGGCAGGATGAATGCTGGGAAGCTTTCTTCTAGACAGGATGCATCCATTGATGCATTTTATTTTTTAATGCCTACAACCATGGACACAGTGGGATACTAGACATAGAAACACTCGCCTTGTCAAACGACTTATAAGAAACAGTCCATTTTAAACCAAACAATCCACCTTTCCTACCTATTCTCAGAACATGAGAAAAAACCACAAACTAACACCCACACCCACAAAGGCACCTCCTTCTCCAAAGCAGGTCTGTGAGTACCTGGAGTATCTTCTGACAGGTGAGACTTATTATGTTCCCCCAAAATAGCCTGTCTTGTTTCAGATCTGGTCTCCTTGTCCACCCTGTGAAGTTGTCAGGAGCCAGTGATGAACCACTACCTGCTTTTTCAGGAAAGCCCCCTCTTCAGAGCTCTCCTGGCATTTGGCAATACTCATCGCAGTAGGTACCAAGAAAGACTGATTCTGTCCTTAGTAGAACCAAAAAAGTGTGACCACTGGGACTGGGACTGGGACTGGGACTGGCACTGGGTGCCTGGCTTCCTGGATCCCATGTTCAGAGAGTACCATAACCAAGGAAGTGAAGTAGTTCACTTTCTTCAGGAACTGAATGAGGTCACTGCCTTGGCAACCACTTTGTCCAAACACTTGCTTCCAAGTGTCCCATGAGATGGAGGCTGCCCCTAATTCCTGTGACACTTTCACAAGTTAGAATTTTATATCAACCACAGGCACCTGAACAGAGCTCTCCAAACTGGCCTGGTTTGGTCCATCTTTTCTACATTAAGAAGATAGAAGCTGGCTCAGACACATCCCTTCATCCAATACAGGATGTGTGCCATGGAAGATGACTTTTGCTCTCTCAGGTCCTTCATAGCTGCCTACATCTTCTCCAGTGATCATTCTGCATGGACCTTTGAGGTTCTCAGCAGGTGGAAGATTCCCTACATTCCTGTATTGTAAGACTAACTCTGTCACAGCTATTCTGTAAAGTTAGATTGAGGGAACTTTGTATGGTTAGGGATAATAACATGTTCAATTTGGGGTAGGAAACATTTTGTGGAATAAAAAATGGTAATTGAATAAAGAAACCATAGAGCTCAATAATACAATAAATAACTTAGACTTAATTGATATATACAGAATATACCACCCAACATCAAGCGGATACACTTTCTTCTCAGCAGCACATGGATCCTTCTCAAAAATAGACCATATATTATGTCACAGGGCAAAGCTTAGCAATTACAAAGGAGTTGAGATACTACCATGCATTTTATCTGATCATAATGGAATGAAATTGGAAATCAATAATAAAATGAGAAAGGAAAAACCCTACATCACATGGAGATTAAACAATATGCTACTGAATGAACAAAGGGTTAAAGAAGACATCAAAGAGGAAATTAAAAAATTCTTAGAGGTAAACAAAAACTCAGAAACAACATATCAAAATCTTTGGGAAACTATGAAAGCAGTACTAAGAGGAAAATTCATTTCATGGAGTTCATTCCTTAAAAGAAGGAAAAGCCAACAAATAAATGACCTCATACTACACCTCAAAGCCTTAGAAAAAGAAGAACAAATCAGCAGCAAATACAGTAGAAGGCAAGAAATAATTAAAATTATAGCAGAAATAAATGAAATCGAAACAAAGAAACAATCAAAAAAATTGACAAAACTAAAATTGGTTCTTTGAAAAAATAAATAAGATTTATAGACCACTAGCCACACTAACAAAGAGAAGAAGAGAGAGAACCCAAATTACTAGCTTACGGGATGAAAAAGGCAACATCACAACAGACAATTCAGAAATACAGACGATAATTAGAAATTATTTTGAAACCCTATACTCTAATAAAATAGAAGATAGTGAAGGCATAGATAAATTCCTTGAGACATATGAACTACCCAGATTGAATCAGGAAGATATAAACAACCTAAACAGATCAATATCAAGGGAGGAAATAGAAGAAGCCATCAAAAGACTACCAACCAAGAATAGCCCAGGACCAGATGGATATACAGCAGAGTTTTACAAAACATTTAAAGAGGAACTAATACCAATACTCCATAATCTATTTCAGGAGATAGAAAAAGAGGGAGAACTCCCAAATTCATTCTATGAGGCCAATATCACCCTGATTCCCAAACCAGAGAAGGACACCTCAAAGAAAGAAAACTACAGACCAATATCCCTAATGAATTTAGATGCAAAAATCCTCAATAAAATTCTGGCAAATCGTATACAAAAACATATCAAAAAGATTGTGCACCATGATCAAGTAGGATTCATCCCTGGGATGCAAGGCTGGTTCAATATACGGAAATCAATAAACGTTATTCACCACATCAATACACTTAAAGATAAGAACCATATGATCATGTTGGTGGACACAGAAAAAGCATTCGACAAAGTACAGCATCCCTTTATGTTCAAAACATTAGAAAAACTAGGGATAACAGGAACTTACCTCAAAATTATAAAAGCTACATATGCTAAGCCTCAGGCTAGCATCATTCTAAATGGAAAAAAACTGAAGGCATTCTCTTTAAAATCTGGAACAAGACAGGGATGCCCTCTCTCACCACTTCTATTCAATATAGTTCTCGAAACACTGGCCAGAGCAATTAGACAGACGAAAGAAATTAAAGGCATAAAAATAGGAAAAGAAGAACTTAAATTATCACTATTTGCGGATGATATTATCCTATACCTATAAGACACAAAAGGGTCTACAAAGAAACTACTAGAGCTAATAAATGAATTCAGCAAAGTGGCTGGATATAAAATCAACACGCATAAATCAAAGGCATTCCTGTATATCATCGACAAATCTTCTGAACTGGAAATGAGGACATCTACCCCATTCACAATATCCTGAAAAAAAATAAAATAAAATACTTGGGAATCAACCTAACTAAAGAGGTGAAAGATTTATACAATGAAAACTACAGAACCCTAAAGAGAGAAATAGAAGAAGATCTCAGAAGATGGAAAAATATACCCTGTTCATGGATAGGCAGAACTAACATCATCAAAAAGGCAATATTACCAAAAGTTCTCTATAGGTTCAATGCAATGCCAATCAAAATCCCAACGGCATTTCTTGTAGAAATAGATAAAGCAATCATGAAATTCATATGGAAAAATAAAAGACCCAGAAGAGCAAAAGCAATTCTAAGCAGGAAGTGTGAATCAGGAGGTGTAGCGATACCAGATTTCAAACTGTACTACAAAGCAATAGTAACAAAAACAGCATGGTACTGGTACCAAAACAGGCGGGTGGACCAATGGTATAGAATAGAGGACACAGAAACCAATCCACAAAATTACAACTATCTTATATTCAATAAAGGGGCTAAAAGCATGCAATGGAGGAAGGATAGCATCTTCAACAAATGGTGCTGGGAAAACTGGAAATCCATATGCAATAAAATGAAACTGAATCCCCTCCTCTCGCCATGCCCAAAAGTTAACTCAAAATGGATCAAACACCTTGATATCAAATCAGAGACTATGCGTCTGATAGATGAAAAGGTTGGCTCCGATCTACATATTGTGGGGTCGGGCTCCAAATTCCTTAATAGGACACCCATAGCACAAGAGTTAAAAACAAGAATCAACAAATGGGACTTACTTAAACTAAAAAGTTTTTTCACAGCAAGAGAAACAATAAGAGAGGTAAATAGGGAGCCTACATCATGGGAACAAATTTTTACTCCTAACACTTCAGATAAAGCCCTAATATCAAGAGTATACAAAGAACTCAAAAAATTAAACAATAAGAAAACAAATAACCCAATCAACAAATGGGCCAAAGACCTGAACAGACACTTCTCAGAGGAGGACATACAATCAATCAACAAGTACATGAAACAATGCTCACCATCTCTAGCAGTCAGAGAAATGCAAATCAAAACCACCCTAAGATACCATCTCACTCCAGTAAGATTGGCAGCCATTATGAAGTCGAACAATAACAAGTGCTGGCGAAGATGTGGGGAAAAGGGTACTCTTATACATTGCTGGTGGGACTGCAAAATGGTGAGGCCAATATGGAAAGCAGTATGGAGATTCCTGGGAAAGCTGGGAATGGAACCACCATTTGACCCAGCTATTGCCCTTATCGGACTATTCCCTGAAGACCTCAAAAGAGCGTACTACAGGGATACTGCCACATCGATGTTCATAGCAGCACAATTCACAATAGCTAGACTGTGGAACCAACCCCGATGGCCCTCAATAGATGAATGGATAAAAAAAATGTGGCATTTATACACAATGGAGTACTATGCAGCACTAAGAAATGACAAAATCATGGAATTTGCAGGGAAATGGATGGCACTAGAGCAGATTATGCTAAGTGAAGCTAGCCAATCCCTAAAAAACAAATGCCAAATGTCTTCTTTGATATAATGAGAGCAACCAAGAACAGAGCAGGGAGGAAGAGCAGGAGGAAAAGATTAGCATTAAGCAGAGTCATGAAGTGGGAGGGAAAGGGAGAGAAAAGGGAAATTGCTTGGAAATGGAAGGAGACCCTCATTGTTATACAAAATTGCATATAAGAGTTTGTGAGGGGAATGGGAAAAAATAGGGAGAGAAATGAATTACAGTAGATGGGGTAGAGAGAGAAGATGGGAGGGGAGGGGAGGGGGGATAGTAGAGGATAGGAAAGGTAGCAGAATACAACAGTTACTATTATGGTATTATGTAAAAATGTGGATGTGTAACCGATGTGATTCTGAAATCTTTGTAATGTTTTGAATAACCAATAAAAAAATAAAATTAAAAAAAAGAAATTAAAAAAAATGGTATTGGGAACCTGCGATATTTACAAGAATATACAGGTGAAATATAAGTATGAAAACAGAAATCTAGGTAAGATTTGAAGCCCAGAAGGGCATTGGGCCCTTGATTAGGAAACTTAGCTTTGAAATACATTCTGCACAGATATCTCAGATAAATATATATTGAATGGCATAGGACATTGTACCTTGGATGATTGAATGTCGAAGAGAACATCCATTCAATAAGGGATTGTCAGTAGGATAAAGAAGATATTCGGTAGGTATAGAAAGAAGAGTGAGTATATGATTTGGACCAAAAGTTTTTTAGCAATAGGGTTTCGCATAGAGAGTGAATGTAAATGTCAGCTCATGTGAAGGGTCAGTCACAATTATGAACTGGGGAAAATATGTAGGAAAGCAGATAACAATAGAGAGTATAGGAAATCAAACAATGTATAAAGTGAGCGATAGGATTAGACATTTTCAACAGGCTTGTGGTTGAATATATAATCTTAGAAAGAAAGAATTTTGTAGTCACCAATAGGATTGACATTTGAGCACATTAGGCAACCTGTACATGGATGTTTTAAGTAATCTATGCTCACTTTCCTTTAAGGCATTGGTACAATCATAAGAGTGAACTTTGCTTTTTGTGTCCAGAATATTACTGTGATAAAATGTATATGTAGATCAGGGGACATGAGTATTTCTTCCACCATTGCTGGGATCAATATTTTGAAACCATGTAAAGTAGTTTGGGGGTACAAATAGGTGTACCCTGTGTCTATGTATATAGAGATAATGTTTGAATAGACCATACTGTGAGTAAATAATGTAACTGTTTCGAACTTTAAATAATGGATTGAATTGATATCTTAAAATATACACAAAATGTTATATTGATTTACAATCATTCATTCCAACCAGTTATATATCTAATAGTAATATTAGGGTTATGGTTTGTCATAAGAGTGTATGAGTTTTGCTTCAAACGTGATTATGGAAATCGAAAATAATGCGTTTGGAAAGAAGTCTCATGGAAAGCCAAGTCAAAAAACCTGGAGAATACATGTGTTCTGATGCAGGAAATGATTGAAAGTGAACAAATGCCTATTAATTTATGAACTTGTGAATGAAATATATATCCTATGATGTGCATAAACTGAAGAAATATTTATGTACCAGTTTTGAATGAAAATGAGAGTCAAAACACATATCATGTCTCATAGGTGTCTACTTGCATTGATGTTAAATTAGGTCAGTTACTATAGAAATATTAGGATTTCTTTGCACCATTCACTGAAGATAGTTTTCAGTACGAGGAAACAAATAGGTATTTCAGGTGGATGACTATTTCTGAGACTAATCTTGTGAAAAGTTGATTATATATTCGCATATATGAACATGAATGAATTTAGGGAGTGTAAATAAGACACATATATTTCTTATTTTGAAAAAAATACACACACACACACACACACACACACACACACATACACACACACTCACAGACATTAAATCGTAGCAATATATATGCCAATCGAAATACTTCATGAAATATATATCATCCAGAGATCCAAAAATATTCATTTTACTTAATATGGATTAATGTATAATGTTTTTCTACTAGGAAGATCACCCATTGGTTGAATTTTAAGTTGCAACATGGTTTAGGAGAAGTGATCTCTTCTCACAATTTGTATCTGCCAATTCAACCACCTCACAAGAATGTACATGTGATACCAGGTAGGATTCTATATATGCATATAAAAAATACATGTGCTGAATAGGCTACAGAGAAAGGGAGACAGGAATTCACTTATTTGTTAACTTTAAAAGCACATGGAGAATTAATTCAACAAAAATTGACTTGATTTATAACTCCTACCGTACATAATGCAAAATGCAACTCCAAGTATAAACCATGCCTCCTCTGAACTGCTTGTATTTCTATTCTGTTTGGGTCAGTTTTCTCCGTCATATTAGAATTAGTAGTCAGAGTCTAGTAGCGTATGGGTTAGTGTCATGGATTCAGTATTCTGAATGGAAAATTGGAAAATTAATCCTATGTTTATGCAAATATGTGCTACACAAAAATCTTCCCACTCTCATCCAGAACATTGCCATGACATTACCTTCGCCCCAAGTAAGAAACAATTTGAGGAGAAGAGTTAGAAATTCTGTGAATACAAATCTGGAATGGAATATGCTCAGGAGTTCACAAACTTGGAGTTGGTAGAGGAGTTTCCAAAAGTAAGGGACAAGGTAAACCCTCCGCAAACATGGAGATCTTCTGGCCACTGAGGGCTAAATGTCTCCCCGTGTGCACTGTGTAGCCATTTAGTCATCCTCCACTTTTCGTAGTGTTTTTTGCTGCTGCACTGGGAGTTTGGTGTTTGCTTCATGAAATACAAGGAGTTCAACTGGGACACAGAGCTAGAGGGAGTTCTGTCACGTGTGGTGTGTAAGGGTCAGCAAGATAATGCACCAACCAGGCTTCTATCCCATATAGCTTGCCCCCTTGACCATAGCAACCTGATTCTGAATATTTCCCTGAAACCTCTCCATATAAAAAGATACATTTACATATAAGGGTATGCCGGATGCACCATGTCAGTCCCAAGCATTTTGGAAGCCAATGGCAGATCCATATGGCTCCACCACAGATTTTATACCACACACCTTCCTACCACTGCTCTAGGCCCACTTTTCAGCAGGCTCCAACTTACGGGCATCTCTGTTCTACACCATTTTCATGAAACCGAGACAATCAAGGCAATGTCTGATATACTCATGATTAGCAACAGGACATCCAAAGGTTCTCCAGTGCCACCTGGTCATGGGAATTTCAAAAATTTCATGGTAATTATCTAGCCACTTTTCAGGATGAAGTTGGAGGCACTGTGGGTTTCAATTCATTCAGGAATCATTAAATTCTGAGGAAGCTCATTTCAATGAAAGCTCTGGAGAATTCTCACAGGCAAGGCTTTCAAAACAGTGGCCAAAGATCACATGAAATCAGGCCCATTGAGTCTACAATGTTAGGTCCATGTGTGTTTTGATTCTCAACTATGGCTGCCAAGTGTTTCAGCATAAAATTATGTGTTATCCAGGCTGAGATTCCCAGTGATCTGTGGAAAGCCACCCTGGGCATTGATCTCATTTTACAAGGGCGACTCTCATGCGTGGCCTCCTAAAATCCCAACACAATTCATTGCAATGCATCTCTGAGGTCAGTTCCAGAACTCAGTCTCTAAGAGGAATCACACCAGAGTTCAAGCCCAGGTTGACCCAGTCATCTGTTAAAATCACCACACTCATGACCACAATTAAAACCAAAAAACTCCCACGTGGCGGTCATCTTTTTCCATAGAGACACTCATCATAACCTCTGGCTGGAGGTTTCCATGAGGGGCGCAGCCCAAGACAGTGTCCAAAATAAGCTCCCTTGCCCCTCATGTGCCTAACATCAGGGTGGCCTGGACACCCTTCCTGTGATCCAGGAGTGATCAAATATGCCTGCCCATAATACTGGTCTGCTTCTCCAATTTGAGGCTTACTGACTATCGGGAATAGATTCTTTGTTTGAATTGGAGTCATGAGAAAACCCAAGCACCTATGGGCTAGCTTCTGCAGGGCTTTGAAAAACACATTTTACCCAAAGGATCTCTATTGTCACTTGATGGAGGTCAGGAACCTTATAGAAGAAGGGGAGAGACTTCATCCACAATGACTGCTATTTTGGCCATTTTGGTTTTGGATGCACACATGGGATCTTTCTTTATATGCATCAGGTGCTGAGAATCTAAGCCACTGGCTCACACAGGGCCAAGAGGCTGATTCAGACACATCCCTTTCCAAAGCAATTAAGCAAAGAGCCACAGGTGATGTCCATTTGTTTCCATTTGAAAACTGTTTTCTTCAGGCTTCACAAAAAGGTCGCCTGAGTCAATGACCTTCCTGACTTTCAGGGCAACAGAACATTAGGTAATCAAAAGGCCCAAAGCAGGGTTTCTCCACTGAGACTTTCCTGGTCACACTGATATCTGAGTTTTCTGAGATGCTAGCCATTGCCGTCAGCTATCCAGTACATGGCGATGTCACAGAGCTTGGAGGTGGTACATATCTTGGACACAAAACCATGCGCCTATTCTGGAAAGTGGCCAAAATTCAGGAAGAAAACAGAAACTTAGGGAGTTAGTAGGTGTTGCCCATCCATAAGGCAAGCTGCAGTCCATTCATAAATTGGGCAGGATGAGTGCTGAGAAGTTTTCTACTACACAGGACACATCCATTGATGCATTCTCTTTTTTAATGTCTACAACCACGGACACAGTGGGATACACACACATAGAAATATTGCATTGTGAAATGACTTACTAGATACAGTCCTCTCCAAATCAAACAAACCGCATTTCCTACTTATTCTCAGAACATGAGACAAAACCACAAACTCACACCCACAACCACAAAGCACCTCCTTCCCCCAAGTAGGTCTTTGATTATCCGGAGTTTTCTCTGACTGGTCAGCCATACTATGTTCTCCCGAAATGGCCTGTCCTGTCTCAGATCTGGTGTCTTTGCCAACTCTTTGAACTAGTCATTAGCAAGTGGTTAACACTACCTGCTTTCTCAGGAAAAAACCCTCTTCTGAGCTTTCCTGGCATTTGGCCATCCTCACTTCAGTAGGTACCAAGAAAGACTGACTCTGTCCTTAGTAAATCCAAACAAGTGAAACCACTGGGACTGGGACTGGGACTGGCTCTGGGTGCCTTGATTTCTAGATCCAACGTTCAGAGAGTTCCATCACCAAGAAAGTGAGGTGAGGTCACTTCTTCCAGGAACTTAATGAGGTCACTGCCTTGGGAACCACTTTGTTCTAACAGTTGCTTCCAAGTGTCCCATGAGATGGAGGCTGCCCAAATTCCTGTGACATTTTCACAAGTTAGAATGGTATATCAACCATAGGCACCCGGGAACAGTGCTCCACACAGGCCTGGATTGGTCCATCATCTCTACAGTAAGAAGAGAGAGGCTAATTCAGACACAACCCATCATCCTGACCAGGTTGTTTGCCATGGAAGATGACTTTTGCTCTCTCAGGTCGTTCATACTTGTCTACATGTTTTCCAGGGAAAATTTCTGCATGGACCTTTGAGGTTCTCAGTAGGTGGAAGAACCCCTACATTCCTGTATTTTAAGACCAACTCTGTTCCAGCTCTTCTGTTATGTTAGATTGAGGGAACTGTGTATGGTTAGGGTTAATAACATGTTTGATTTGGGTTAGGAATCATTCTGTGGGATGAATAATGGTATTGGGCACCTATGATATTTATATGAATATATAGGTGAAATATAAGTATGAAAACAGAAATCTAGGTAATATTTGAAGCCCAGAAAGGCATTGGGCCCTTGATTGGGATACTTAGCTTTGAATTTTGTTCTGCACAGATTTCTCAGATAAATCGATATACAATGGCATAGGTCAGTGTACATTGGATGATTGAATGTCTAAGAGAACATCCAGTCAAAAAGGGATAGTCATTTGGATTAGGAGGACAGTCTGTAGGTTTCAGAAGAAGAGTGAGTACAGGATTTGGACCGAAAGTTCTTTAGCAATAGGGTCTCGGTTAGAGAGTGAATGTCAATGTCAGCACTTGTGAACGGGCAGTCACAATGATAAACTGTGGAAAATATGTAGGAAAGCAGATATCCATAGAGATATTGGGGAATCAGGCAAACTATAAAGTGAGTGGTAGGATTAGACATTTTCAACAGGGTTGAGGTTGAATATATAATCTTAAGAGGAAACAAATATATAGTCACAAATAGGATTGACTTTTGAGAGCATTAGGCAACCTGGACATGGATATTTTTAGTAATCCATGTTTACTTTCCATTTAGGCTTCAGTAGAATCATAAGTGTGACCATTGCATTTTGTGTCCAGAATATTACTGTGATAAAATGTATATGTAGATCAGGTGACATGAGTATTTCTTTCATCATTTCTGGGAGCAATATTTTGAAGACGTATGAATTATTATTGGGGGTACAAAGAGCTGTACCTTGTGTCAATGAATATGGAGATAATGAATGAATAGACCATACTGGGAATAAATTATATAACTGGTTCCACTTTAAATAATCAATTAAATTGTTATTTGAAAATATATAAGAAATCATGTTTTGATATACTGTCATTCCTTTCAACCAGTTATACATCTAATGTTATTATTATGTTTATCGTTAATCATGAAGGGTGTGTGAGTTTTGCTTCAACAGTGATTATGGAAATCGAAAATAATGTGTTTGGAAAGAAGTTTCATGAAAAGACCAGTCAAGAAACCTGGAGGAATACATGTGTTCTGAAGCAGGATTTGATTGAAAGTGAAACAAATGCCTATTAATTTGTGAACTGGTGGATGATGTATATATCCTATGATGTGGATAAACTGAAGTAATAGTAATGTACTAGTGTCGAATAAAAATGAGGCTCAAAATACAAATCATGTCTGATAGGAATCTAACTGCATTGATGTTAAACTGGGTCAGTTACTGTAGAAATATTAGGATTTGAATGCACCATTCACTGATGTTATTTCTCAGTACTAGGAAACAAATAAGTATTTCAGGTGGATGAATATTTCTGAGAATAATCTTGTGAAAATTTGATTATAAATCCACATACATGAACATTAATGAAGTTTGGGACTGTATATAAGACACATATTTTTCATATTTTGAAAAATCTGGAGACTATGTGCACACACACACACACACACATACACAGAACACCCACAGAGACATTAAAATGTAGCAATATATATGCCAATGGAAATTCATCATGAAATATATATCATCCACAGATGCAAAAATATATATCTTACAGAACATGGATTAATGTATAATTTTGCTCTACTAGGAAGCTCACCCATAGATTGAATATTCAGTTCCAACAGAGTTCAGGATGAGTGATCTCTTCTCTCAATTTCTATTTGCCGATTAAACCACCTCACAAAAATGTACGTGTGATACCAGTTAGCATTCTATATGTGCATATAAAAATACATGTGTTGAATAAGCTTCAGAGAAAGGGAGACAGAAATACACATGTTTTTAAATTTGAAAACACGTGGAGAATTATTTAATTAAAAATTGACTAAATGTATAACACCTAAAGTTTATCATGCAAAAGGCAAGTCCAAATATACACCATGCCTCCTTTGAACCGCTTGTATTTCTATTCTGTTTGGGTTAAGACACAATTAGAGTAAAAGAGTTAGAAAATTTGTGAATACATATCAGGAATGGAAAATGCTCAGGAGTTCACAAACTTGGAAATGGTTGAGGGGTTTCCAAAAGCAAATGACAGGGTAAACACTCCAGAAACACAGATCTCTTCTGGACTAAAAACTTTTTGAGAAATTGCCTCTGAGGTTGGGCACTTGAAATATATGTTGTTGTCAGAAGTTTGAGCTTTCTTTGTAGTGAGACCATCAAAGCTGGATCTGCATCTATGTGACGTGGAGGACATGGTTTCATATTTTCCAATGAACATGAGGCAGCAGTGCTGAATTATCTCTTTGTAGCTAAACTGTGGCCACTGTGGGCTAAGTGTCTTCCCGTGTGGACTGTGAAGCCATTTGGTCATCCTCCACTTTTCGTGGTGTTTCTTGCTGCTGCACTTGGAGTTTGGTATTTGCTTCACGACATACAAGGAGTGCAACTGGGACAAAGTGCTGGAGGGAGTTCTGTCAATTTTGGTGAGTCAGGTTCTGCAGGAAAATGCACCATCCAGGCTTCTATCCCTCATAGCTTGCCCCATTGCCCCCTTTTCCATAGCAACCTGATTCTGAACATCCCCCTTAAACCTCTCTATATAACAACATTCCTCTACATAGAAGGGTCTGCTGGCTGCACCATGTCAATCACAAGCTATTTGGAAGCCAATGGCATATCCACATGGCCCCACCACAGATGTTTTGTCACACACCTGCCCACAACAGCTCTAGACGCACTACTCATCAGGCTCGAAATTACTGGCATCTCTGTTCCACACCAAGAACCTCACCCCCCAACACTGGTGCATAGGCCTATCCACAAGTATGGCTGTATGCTGGATTGGTAGTCAGTGAAGGGTATGATCCAATTGCAGTGGTATCAACCTAAGACAGGAGGCTGACGCCTAGAGGTCAGTTTATCCCATGATGGGTAAGAACCATATGTTGAATTGGACAACCTACCAGGTACGGTCCTTAAGCCACATTGCTTGTTGTTTAATTAATCAGAAGGGGGGAGATGCTGAGGGCCATTGCTAAGTAAGAATGACGCATGGCATGACCCAGGTCATTTGCAGTGTCATTGCGTGTAAGGTGATTGTTCAAGGACCAGGGCGGATTCAGGTTTAGGGTGTATCCTGCTGGGATTAGGGAGAATCCCGCTCCTTGGGTTTAGGGCGGTTCCAGGTTTAAGGTGTACCCTGCTGGGAATAGGGCTTATCCTGCTGCCTCAGGGATGCCCGCTCCTTGAGTTCCTCTTGAGTTCTCGTGGGATTCACAGAGGTTTTGGGATTCAGAACATGATTTGGGCCCAGAACGTGAATTCCCCCAGAACGTGTTTGTAGGTTGCCAGTGTGAGTTTGGGAATAAAGAATTGCTGTTTGAATCTTCAAGGCTGTGAGTGGCTCGTGATTTTGTGCCCAGCTAGTCTGCGGCAGCCCATAGATAATGCAAGTCTCTGTGCATTCATAAATTGTGCAGGATGAATGCTGGGAAACTTTCTACTAGACTGGACACATCCTTTGATGCATTCTTTTTTTTAATGTCTACAACCACGGACACAGTGGGATACACAGATATAGAAACACTCGCCTTGTCAAATCACTTATTAGAAACAGTTCACTCCAATCCAAACAAACCGCCTTTCCTACCTATTCTCAGAACATGAGACAAATCCACAAACACACACCCACACCCACAAAGGCACCTCCATACCCAAAGTAAGTCTCTGACTATCGGGTGTGTCCTCTGACTGGTGGGCCATACAATGTTCCCCTGAAATGGCCAGTCCTGTCTCAGATCTGGTTTCCTTGGCCAACTATGTGAAGTTTTGAGGAGCCAGGAGTGAGCCACTACCTGCTTTCTCAGGAAAGGCCACTCTTCTAAGCTTTTCTGGCATTTGCCCATCCTCACATCAGTAGGTACCAAAAAAGACTGATTCTGTCCTTGGTAAATCCAAGAAGTGAGACCACTGGGACTGGGACTGGGACTAGATTTGAGTGCCTGGCTTCCAGGATCGCAAGTTCAAAGAGTTCCATCACCAAGGATGTGAAGTGAGGTCACTTCGTTCAGGAACTGAATGAGAATACTTCCTTGGCAACCACGTTGTCCTAACAGTTGCTTCCAAGGGTCCCATGAAATGGAGGCTGCCCCTTCTTCCCGTGACACTTTCACAATTTAGAATGGTATATAAACCATTGGTAACCAGGAACATCTCTCCACACAGGCCTGGTTTGGTCCTTCTTCTCTACATAAAGAAGAGAGAGGCTGATTCAGACACATCCCTTCATGCTGACCAGGTTGTTTGCAATGGAAGATGACTTTTGCTCTCTCGGTTCCTTCATAGCTGCCTACAGCTTCTCCAGGGATCATTTTTGCATGGACCTTTGAGTTTCTCAGCTGTTGGAAGATCCCTTACATTGCTGTATTGTAAGACCAACTCTATCCCTGCTCTTCTGTAAAGTTAGATTGAGGGAACAGTGTATGGTTAGGGTTAATTACAGGTTTGATTTGGATTAGGAATCACTCTGCTGGATGAATAATGTTATTGGAAAACTGCGATATTTACAAGAATATATAGGTGAAATATAAGTATGAAAACACAAATATAGGTAAGATTTGAAGCGCAGAAGCGAATTGGGCCCTTTATTGCGATACTTAGCTTTGATTTATTTTCTTCACAGATGTCTCAGATAAATTGATATACAATTGCATAGGACCTTGTACCTTGGATGATTGATTTTCAAAGAGAACTTCCAGTCAAAAAGGGATAGTCAGTAAGATTAGGAAGATAGTTGGTGGTTTATTAAGGAGACTGAGTATAGGATTTGGACCAAAATTTCTTTAGCTATAGGGTTTCGGGTATAGAGTGAATGTAAATGTCAGCACATGTGAAGAGTCAGTCACAATGATGAACTGGGAAAAATATGTAGGAAAGCAGATATCAATAGAGACATTAAGAAATCTGGCAAAGTATAGTCGGTAGTGAAATGTTAATAAAATAGGTACTTGTCACTTCCTGTTATTCTGTATGCTTAATAAAACACTTTTGAAATCTTGAGAACTGTTTGCTAATCTTGTTTGCAGAATGTGCTGTCCCCAACTGCCAAACTGCAGAATGTACTCCCTCACCCATTTGCACGCAAACCGCTCACTCTCCCGGACCCATCAATAAACTTCCCTCGCTGCCCTTTTCAAGGAAAGTATATAAGCTCTGCTTAAGCTGTTCCCAGGGTTCTCTGCTCTATTCAAATGAGCTCTGAGCCCCAGCATGCTGGATCCCCAATAAACCCTTTGCTTTTGCATGAGACAGTGTCTTGGTTGTCTCTTCCACCAACGCTCACCCTCCATTTACATATTTAGGTTCCACCGAGATCTGGCAGTGGCGGATGAGAGACCCCAACGGGCTCCTCTCGGGGTAAGTAGGGCGCCTCTTTCTGGTTTCAGGTTTCAAGTTAGGGCTTTGTAAAATGGCTGTCGATGAAGAGCATGAGTTCTCTCCGATGGTGGCTGACAGACGTGTCACCAGAGCCACAGGCCACGTCCCTGGGGGACGCCACAGAGGACTCGGAAAATTGAAAAACAATAGTCTCCTCGACTCAGTGATATTTTGTTTCAGATTCAGTATTGCCAGCCCATCGGATTTTGCCGGCTACTGAGTCCTGGTCTCAGTGTTGGACGTCCATTGCATGTCTTTATTGTCTTTTCTTGTCTGTGTCGTGTGTCGTTGCTTTTACTGTTTGTGTATCTTTCATTATGGGACAGATCACTTCAATTCCTCTCTCCCTGACCCTTGATCACTGGACCAAAGTCCTCTTAAGGGCTCAGAAAATTTCTTTTTCAGTAAAACGCTGGACCTGGCAGACTCTCTGTGTCTCAGAATGGCCCATCTTTGGATTTGGATGGCCCCTAGAAGGATCTTTCTACTTCCCACTAATTTAAAAAGTCAGAGATATTGTCTTTCAGAGAGGGCCACATAGCCATCCGGATCAACAGCCATATCACTTAACTTGGCAGGACCTCTGCAAATCTTCTCTTTCATGGGTATAGCCTTTCCTTGCCCCTGCTCCCGCTCCTACTCCTTCTCCCACGATCTCTCAAGCCCTCTGCTTCTCCTTCTCCTCCACCCTCTGTTCTTCCTGAGTCACAAGATTTGACTCTACTGGACTCTCGTCCCCCTCCTTATCCTCTGCCCTCTTCCCCGAACCCCCAACACACTCGAAGTGATTCCCCTGCTGTTGACTCAGCCTCTCCGCCATTGGAGGAAGCTAAGCCAGCCCAGCGCCCTCCAGATAACTCCCCTGTGGCACTCACAGCCCCTCCTCCCCTGGAGGAAACTGGCCCGGCTAAAGGAACTCACTGTCGGCAAATGATTGAAAACCCTGGAACTCCCGTGTTGCTCCCCCTCCATCCCTATGCTCCTGCCTTATGCACTGTTTCATGCAAGAAATACTCCCTCTGTTTCATTGTGTAACCTCACCCCCTATGAAATTCTCTATATTGCCCCTCCTCCAGTAAGGGTCCTACCCCAACTCTAAGACCTAACGATCCCTTCCACACCCCCTTGCTTGACAGACTTAAAGCTCTTGAAAGAACGAAGGGATACCTGTGAAAACAGATGGCCACTGCCTACCAACCTGGGGAGCTGCTCTCAGCCCTGCCTTCCCAGACTTCCCCCCTGTGTACCAGGCCCACAGAAAAGTCTTAACTGACCTTCTCCAGAAGTCTTCATGATGGCTGACATTAGGACTTTCAGCAAAAGAGTCCCTATAAAAGAGTTCACTGTAGATAAACTTCCTCTTTTCCTGTTGCCCTGGTCTACTTGGCAACTGGATAATAAATTCAGCACTCCTGATCTAGACACACCCTTAGTATTTTTTCACAAAATATGTGAAAAATGGCCTCTGGCCTTGAGCTGGAGCTTCACGGAGATGGCTACATTTCTAAGATAAATAAGTTACACACTGGGCTGCATAGAAACAGCTGGCAGGGGAAAAAAAAGAAAGGGAAGCAAAAGCTCTCCCCCACCCAGGTGTCCTTTAAAAGTTGACATGCCCCGAACTGAGAAAAAAAACAGAAACAAAAACTGCTTTTTGTGACCTTCTGCAAAAACTGCTTTTTGTGACCTTCTGCAGACTGTGAACTTCTAAGCGCCTTCCCTTACATGTTGGGTACAAAATTCTGAAACTACCTAAACTTGGGTTTCAGGAAATTAATTGATTACAACAGAAGCAATGCCCTCTGAATCTGGTTGCAACCAAATAAGACAGTTTCTGTGTCTTTGGTGCTATATTAGGTGCCTTGCCTTGTCCGTCCCTACAACAGTATAATTCTATATACTTAAACATGGTTTATGTTTTCATGAAATGGTCAACAAATGTGATTAATTGTGTAATGGTGCAGTTGTTTCCCAGAGTGCTCTATCATGATGCAGGTTCATTTGAAGATCAAAGAGGGGGGCATAAAACCCGGTTCCACTGGGATCATATATCCCTCACCTTAGCCATTCTATTACGAATAGGAGTTGCTGTAGGGTTGGGCACAGGAACCACTGCCCTAGTCGATGGGACACAACAAATGACACAATTAGAAGCAGCAATAGATCAAAACTTAAAGATTTTAGAAACCTCCATCACAGCTTTCCAAGAATATTTAACCTCTGTCTCTGAAGTTGTTTTACAGAACAGTCGAGGGTTGGACCTCCTCTTCATGAGAGAAGAGGGCCTTTATGCTGCATTGAGGGAAGAATGTTGTTTTTATGTCGACAATACTGGAGTTGTAAAAAAAACTATGAGTAAATTAAAAAGACGCCTTGAAGAGCGTCAACGAGAGAGAGAGAGGCCCCAAAAGGGTGGTTTGAGTCTTGGATTACACAGTCCCCCTCTTTAACTACGTTTTTATCAACCCTGGCCGGTCCAATAAAAATTCCCATATTATTGCTAACAATAAAACCCTGTTTCTTCAACCGTGTAATTTCTTTTCTCCAAACAAAACTGGACAAGTTAAACTTATGGTAATACCCCACTACCAGACATAGAATGTGACACCCCCCCAACGGTCACTTTTATGATTAAAAGTAGCCAGAAGAAGAAGTGGGGAATGAAAAGCTGATAAAATATGTACTTGTCACTTTCTGTTTTTCTGTATGCTTAAAAAAA
Source organism: Callospermophilus lateralis (assembly GCF_048772815.1). Lineage (NCBI taxonomy): Eukaryota > Metazoa > Chordata > Mammalia > Rodentia > Sciuridae > Callospermophilus > Callospermophilus lateralis. The sequence continues at coordinate 488,675 of NW_027510746.1, forward strand.
ACACTGTTGCAAACTGTTTGCTAAACTTGTTCCCAGAATGTGCTGTCCCCAACTGCCAAACTGCAGAATGTACTCCCTCACCTGTTTGAATGCAAACAGCACACTTGCCCAACCCATCAATAAATTTCCCTCCCTGCCCTCTCCAAGAAAAGTATATAAGCTCTGCTTAAGCTGTTCTCAGGGCTCTCTGCTCTACTCAAGTGAGCTCTGAGCCCCAGCATGCTTGACCCCCAATAAAACTTTTGCTGTTGCATGAGATGGTCTCTTGGTTGTCTCCTCCTTTAACACTTGCCCGACCTTTACTCGGATGACTGAATGTAGAAGAGAAAATCCATTCAAAAAGTGATAGGCAGAAGGATTAGAAAGATATTCAGTAGGTTTAGGAAAAAGAGAGAGTATAGGATTTGGAACAAAAGTTCTTTAGCAATAGGGTTTCGATTAGAGAGTCAATGTAAATGTCAACACAAGTGAAGAGTCAGTCATGTAGGAAAGCAGATATCCTTAGAGACATTATGAAATCAGGCTAAGTGTAAAGTCAGTAATAGGATTAGACATTTTCAACAGGGTTGAGTTTGAGTATATAATCTTAGGAAGAAACAAATATGTAGTCACCAATAGGATTGACATTTGAGAGCATTAGCACAGCCCAAGACAGTGTCCAAAATTAGCTCCGTTGCCCCTCATTTCCCTACATTCATGGTGGCCTGTACACCTTTTCTGTGTACCAGGAGTGATCAAATAGGCCTGCTCTTAATACTGCTCCACTTCTCCAATTTGAGGCCTACTGAGTGTCGGGTACAGATTCTATAAGTGAATTGGAGAGATGAGTAAAACCAAGCACCTATGGGATAGCCTCTTAATGGCTTTTAAGAACTAATTTGACCCAAATGATCTCTATCTCACTTGATGGAATTCAGGAACATTACAGAGGAAGGCAAGAGACTTCATCCACAATGACAGCTTTTTTTGCCATTTTGGATTTGGTTGCACACATGGGATCTTTCTTTAGATCCATCAGGTGCTGAGAATCTAAGCCAAAGAATCACACTTGGCAAAGAGGCTGATTCAGACACATCTCTTTCCTAATTAATTGAGAAAAGAGCCACAGATGAAGCCTATTCATTTCCATTTGAAAACTCTTTTCTTCAGGCTTCACAAAGGAGTGGCCTGAGACTAAGTCGTTCCTGACTCTCAGAGCAACAAAACAATATGTAAGCAAATGGCCCAAAGCAGGGTTTCTCCACTGAGACTTTACTGGTCACACTGATATCTGAGTTTTCTGACATACTCGCCATTCCCTTCAGCTATCTAGTACATGGCCATGTCACAGAGCTTGGAGGTGGTACATAACTTGGAAAAAAAATCATAAGCCTATTCTGGAGAGTGGCCAGAATTCATGAAGAAAACATCAAGTTAGGAAGGTAGCAGGTATTGCCCATCAATATGACAAGCCACAGTCCATTCATAAATTTTGCTGGATGAATGCTAAGAAGCTTTCTACTAGACAGGACACATCCACTGATGCATTCTCTTTTCTAATGTCTACAACCACGGACACAGTGTGATACACAGAAAAAGAAACACTGCCCTTGTCAAATGACTTACTAGAATTAGTTCTCTCCAAACCAAACAAAAGGCCTTTCCTACCTAATCTCAGAACATGAGACAAAACCACAAACCCACACCCACACCCACAATGGCACCTCCTCCCCCCAAATAGGTCTGTGACTATCTGGAGTATCCTCTGAATGATGGGCCATACTATGATCTCCGAAATGTACTGTCCTGTCTCACATCTGGTTTCCTTGGCCAACTCTGTGAAGTTGTCAAGAGCCAGGAGTGAGCCACTACCTGATTTCTCAGAAAAAGCCCCTCTTCCGAGCTTTCCTGACAATTGGCCTCCTCACATTAGTAGGTACCAAGAAAGACTGACTCTGTCCTTGGTAAATCCAAAAAAGTGAGACCACTGGGACTGGGACTGGGACTGGCTCTGGGTGCCTGGCTTCCTGGATCACAAGTTCAGAGAGTTCCATCACCAAAGAAGTGAGGTGAGGTTACTTTCTTCAGAATGAATGAGATCACTGCCTTTGCAACCACTTTGTCCTATCAGTTGCTTCCATTGGTCCCTTGAGATGGAGGCTGCCCCTACTTCCTGTGACACTTTCACATGTTAGAATGGTATAACAACCATAGGCACCCAGGAACAGCTACCAACACAGGCCTGGTTTGGTCCATCTTCTCTACATTAAGAAAAGATAAGTTGACTCTGACACAACCCTTCATCCTGACCAGGTTGTTTCCCATGGAAGATGACTTTTGCTCTTTCAGGTCTTTCATAGCTGTCTACATCTTCTCCAGGGATCATTTCTGCATGGAGCTTTGAGGTTCTCAGCAGATGGAAGATCTACTACATTCCTGTATTAGAAGACCAACACTGTCCCTGATCTTCTGTAAACTTAGATTGAAGGAACAGTGTATGGTTAGGGTTAATAACAAGTTCCATTTGGGTTAAGAATCATTCTGCTGGATCATTAATGTACTTGGGAACTTGCGAAATTTATAAGAATATAGAGGTGAAATATATGTATGAAAAAAAAAATCTAAGTAATATTTGAAGCCCGGAATGTCATTGGGCCCTTGATTGGTATATTTAACGTTGAATTACGTTCTGCACAGGTTTCTCAGATAAATCGATACACAATGGCATAAGACATTGTACCTTGGATGATTGAATGTAGAAGGGAACATCCAGTCAAAAAGGGATAGTCAGTAGGATTAGGAAGATAGTCAGTAGGTTTAGGAAGAAGAGTGCGTATTGGATTTGGAACAAAAGTTCTTCAGCAATAAGTTATTGATTAGAGTGTGAATGTAAATATCAGCACATGTGAAGAGTCAGTCACAATGATGAACTGGGGAATATATGTAGGAAAGCTGATAGCAATAGAGACATTATGAAATCAGGCAATGTATAAAGTGAGGGATAGAATTAGACATTTTCAATAGGGTTGAGTTTGAATATATAATCTTAAGAAGAAACAAATATGTAGTCAGCAATAGGATTGACATTTGAGAGGATTATGCAACCTGGACCTGGATGTTTTTAGTAATCCATGTTTAGTTTCCATTTAGGCTTTGGTACAATCGTAAATGGGACCTTTGCATTTTTTGTCCAGAATATTTCTGTGATTAAATGTATATGCAGATCAGGTGACATGAGTATTCCTTCCACAGTTCCTGGGAGCAATATTTTGAATACGTATAAATTAGTATTGGGGGCACAAAGAGGTGTACACTGTGTCTATGAGTATAGAGATAATGAATGAATAGAACATACAGTGAATAAAAATATAATGGGTTTTACTTTAAATAATGGAATGAATTGATATCTGAAAGTACATTAGAAATCTTATATTGGTATACAATCATTCATTCCAACCAGTTATACATCTAATGGTAATATCAGAGTTATAATTTATCATGAAGGGGATGTGAGTTTTGCTTCAAAAGTGATTATGGAAATCGAAAATAATGTGTTTGGAAAGAAGTCTCATGAAAAGACCAGTCAGGAGACAAGGAAGAATACATGTGTCCTGAAGCAGGAAGTGATTGAAAGTGAAACAAATTCCTGTAAATCTGCGAACTTGTGGATGAAATATATATCCTAATGTGTGCATAAACTGAAGAAATAGTAATGTACCAGTGTTGAATAAAAACGAAATCAAAATACAAATAATGTCCCATAGGAATCTACATGCATTGATGTTAAACTGGGTCAGTAACTGTATAAATATTAAGATATGTATGCACCATTCACTGATGTTACTTTCAGTACTAGGGTTATTATTATTTTTAAATTTTAATTTTCATTTTTTTATCATTATTATTTTTTTAAAAAATATTTCCTTCTTTATTTTCTATTTTTTTTTCTTTTGTCTTTTCATTTCTTTTCAATTTTCTTATTCCCTCTTCCTTGAATTCTACCTGCCTACTCTCATTCTCTTTAGTGACTTTTTTTTCCTTCTAATATCTTTCCTTCCAAGCATGAAATAAATTTATAAGAGTAAACAGTAACTCCACAGTCAAACAAAACAAGAAGTAACAAGAGAAGCATAAACAAGCAGGAAAGACAAGGAGTACAAACAATGAAGGACAGCCTAAATATTCAGAAGGATCTAGAGTCTTCAGAAAAATGGTCATATAAAGAACTCTAGGAATACCTTAGACAGATGGAATGGAACCTTAAAGAGGACATGAGACAGCAAATCCAAACAGTGAAAGAACAAATTGAAAATGAATTACATAAACAGATAAAAAAGAAGATAAGCATCTTTATCAGGAGATAGAGATTATAAAAAAAATCAAACAATCATTCTAGAAATGAAGGAAATGATAAACCAAATTAAAAACTAAACTGAGAGTATCATTAAAAGAGTGGAGCAAGTAGAAGCCAGAACGTCAGATAATGAAGACATAATATATCATCTTGAAAAGAGTCTAGCCAACTCAGAAAGGCTGATAAAAAATCACGAGAAAAACATCCAAGAGATATGGGATAACAAAAAAAAAAAAAAAGAAAACCTTACGAGTCATCTGGATAGAGGAAGGTACAGAGATTCAAACCAAGGGAATGAGTAACCTGCTGAATGAAATAATTACAGATAACTTTCCAGAAATAAAAAAGGAAACGGATATACAAATTGTAGATGCATAGAGGACACCGAGCACACAAAATCACAGTAGACCAACGCCAAGACACATTGTTATGAAGATATCCAATATACAGAACACAGAGAAAATATTAAAAGCTACAAGAAAAAGAAGGCAAATTACATTCAGGGGTAAACCAATAAGGTTAACAAGAGATATTTCATCACAGACGATGAAAGCGAGAAGATCCTGGAACAACGTATTTCTAACACTGAAAGACAATGGATGCCAACCAAGAATTCTGTATCCAGCAAAATTAAGCTTCAGGTACACAACAAAATAAAAATCTTTCATGATAAATAAAAGCTAAAAGAATTTGCAGCCAGAAAACCAGCATTGCAAAGCCTCTTGAGCAAAACACTACACAAGGAAGAAATAAAAAACAACAACCAAAATCATCAGTGGGTTGTGCCTTGGTAATGACAGAGGGGGGGGATCTAATTATGGAGAAACAATCTAAATTTAAAAAAAGATAAATAATCAAACATGGCTGGCAGTACAAACCATACATCAGTAGAAACTCTAAACGTTAATGGCTTAAACTCTCCAATAAAGCAATATAGGCTGCTAACTTGGATTAAAAAAACAAATCCAACAATATGCTGCCTCCAGGGGACACATCTGACGGGAAAAGACATACACAGGCTGAAGGTGAAAGGTTGGGAAAAAATATACCACACTGTCCTCGCAAACAAGCAGGGGTGGCCATCCTCATATCGAATAAAATCGACTTCAAGACTAAGTTAATCCAAAGGGATAAGGAAGGACATTATATACTGTTAAAAGGAACCATTCACCAACAACATATAACAATTATCAATATTTATGAACCAAATAATGGTGCTGCAATATTCATAAAACAAATTCTTCTCAAGTTCGAGAATCAAATAGACCACAACACAATAATCATGGGTGACTTCAACACACCTCTCTCACCATTGGACAGATCCTCCAAACAAATGTTGAATAAAGAAATTATAGATCTCAATATCACAATCAATAACCTCGACTTAACTGACATATAAAAATATATCAACCATTATCAAGTGGATATACTTTTTTCTTAGCAGCACATGGATCCTTCTCAAAAATAGACCATATATTTTGCCATAGGGAAACCCTCAGTAAAGATAAAGGGGTGGAGAGAATATCATGCATTTTATCTGATAATAATGGAATGAAACTGAAAATCAATGATAAAAGAAGGAAGGAAAAATCCTATATCACATGGAAAATGAACAATATGTTACTGAATGATTAAGGGGTTACAGACATAAAGTTCTTCTGACATCAAGGAGGAAATCAAAAAATTCTTAGAGATAAATGAAAATACAGACACAGTTTATCGGAATCTATGGTCACAAGGAAAACAGTGTTAAGAGGGAAATTCATTGCCTGGAGGTCATTCCTCAAAAAAAAAAAAAAAAAAAGAAAAACCAACAAATTAATGAGCTCACACTTTATCTCAAAGCCCTAGAAAAGGAAGGACAAAAGAAAAGCAAATGCAGCAGAAGGCAAGAAATAATTAAAATCAGAGTGGATATCAACGGAATTGAAACAAAAGAAACTATTTAAAAAATTAACAAAACTAAAAGTTTGTCCTTCGAAATAATAAACAAGATTGACAGACCCTTAGCCATGCTAACAAAGAGAAGAAGAGAGAGAACTCAGATTACTCACATATGGGATGAAAAAGGCAATATCACACCAGATGCTTCAGAAATACAGAAGACAATTAGAAATTATTTTTAAAACCTATATTCCAATGAAATAGAAGATAGTGAAGACATCAATAAATTTCTTAATACATATGATTTGCCCAGATTGAGTCAGGTGGATACACACAATTTGAACAGACCAATATCAGTGGATGAAATTGAAGAAGCAATCAAAAGACTACCAACCAAGAAAAGCCCAGGACCGGATGGGTATACAGCGGACTTTTACAAAACCTTAATACCAATACTTTTCAAGTTATTTCAGGAAATATAAAAAGAGGGAGCTCTTTCAAATTCATTCTATGAGGCCAACATCACATTGATTCCGAAACCAGACAAGACACCTCAAAGAAAGAAAACTACAGACCAATATCCCTGATGAAACTAGATGAAAAAATCCTCAATTAAATTCTAGGGAATCAGATACAAAGGCACATCAAAAAAATTGTGCACCATGATCAAGTAGGATTCATCCCTGGGATGCAAGGATGGTTCAATATATGGACATCAATAAATGTTATTCACCACATCAATAGACTTAAAGATAAGAACCATATGACCATCTCAGTAGACACAGAAAAAGCATTCAACAAAGTACAGCATTCCTTTATGTTCAAAACATTAGAAAAACTAATGACAACAGAAAATTACCTTGACATTGTAAAAGCTATCTATGCTAAGCCTCAGGCTAGCATCATCCTGAATGGAGAAAAATTGAAGACATTCCCTCTAAAATCTGGAACAAGACAGGGATGTCCTCTCTCACCACTTCTATTAAATATAGTTCTTGAAACAGTGGCCAGAGCAATTAGACAGACGAAAGAAATAAAAGGCATAAAAATTGGAAAAGAAGAACTTAAATTTCACTATTTGCGGATGACATAATTTTATACCTAGAAGACCCAAAAGGGTCTACAAAAAACTACTAGAACTAATAAATTAATTCAGCAAAGTGGCAGGATATAAAATCAAAAAGAATAAATCAAAGGCATCCCTGTATATCAGCGACAAAACTTCTAAAATGGAAATGAGGAAGAACACTCCCTTCACAATATCGTCAAAAAAAATAAAATACTTGGGAATCAACCTAACAAAAGAGGTGAAATATTTACACAATGAAAACTACAGAACCCTAAAGGGAGAAATAGAAGAATATCTTAGAAGATGGAAAAATATACCCTGTTCATGGATAGGCAGAACTAACATCATCAAAATGGCAATATTACCAAAAGTTCTATATAGTTTTAATGCAATGCCAATTAAAATCCCAAAGGAATTGATTGTAGAAATAGATAAGGCAATCATGAAATTCATATGGAAAAATAAAAGACCCAGAATAGCAAAAGCAATTCAAAGCAGGAAGTGTGAATCAGGTGGTATAGCAATACCGGATTTCAAACTATATTACAGAACAATAGTAACAAAGACAGCATGGTACTGGTACCAAAACCGGCGGGTGGACCAATGGTACAGAATTGAAGACACAGAGACCAATCCACAAAGTTACAACTATCTTATATTTGATAAAGTGGCTAAAAGCATGCAATGGAGGAAAGATAGCATCTTCAACAAACGGTGTTGGGAAAACGGGAAATCCTTATCCAAGAAAATGAAACTGAACCCCCTCCTCTCACCATGCACAAAAGTTAACTCAAAATGGATAAAGGACCTTAATATAAAATCACAGACTCTGCGTCTGATAGGAAAAAAGTTGGCTACGATCTACATATAGTGGGGTCGGCCTCCAAATTTTTCAATAAGACACCCATAGCACAAGAGTTAATAACAAGAATCAACAAATGGGATTTACTTAAACTAAAAAGTTTTTTCACAGCAAGAGAAACAATAAGAGAGGTAAATAGGGAGCCTACATCATGGGAACTAATCTTTACTCCTCACACTTCAGATAGAGCCCTAATATCCAGAATATACAAAGAAATCAAAAATTTAGACAATAAGATAACCAATTACCCAATCAACAAATGGGCCAAGGACCTGAACAGAAACTTCTCAGAGGAGGACATACAATCAATCAACAAGTACATGAAAAAATGCTCATCATCTCTAGCAGTCAGAGAAATGCAAATCAAAACCACCCTAAGATACCATCTCACTCCAGTAAGATTGGCAGCCATTATGAAGTCAAACAACAACAAGTGCTGGCGAGGATGTGGGGAAAAGGGTTCTCTTGTACTTTGCTGGTGGGACTGCAAATTGGTGCAGCCAATTTGGAAAGCAGTATGGAAAATCCTGGGAAAGCTGGGAATGGAACCACCATTTGATCCAGCTATTGCTCTTCTTGGACTATTCCCTGAAGACATTAAAAGAGCATATTACAGAGATACTGCCACATCGATGTTCATAGCAGCGCAATTCACAATAGCTAGACTGTGGAACCAACCCAGATGCCCTTCAATGGATGAATGGATTACAAAAATGTGGCATCTATACACCATGGAGTGTAACGCAGCACTAAAAAATGACAAAATCATGGAATTTCCAGGGAAATGGACGGCACTTGAGCAGATTATGCTTAGTGAAGCTAGCCAATCTCTAGAAAACAAATACCAAATGTCTTCTTTGATATAATGATAGCAACTAAGAATAGAGCAGGGAGGAAGAGCAGGAAGAAAAGATTAACATTAAACAGAGACATGAGGTGGGAGGAAAAGCGAGAGAAACAGGGAATTGCATGGAAAAGGAGGGAGACCCTTATTGTTATACTAAATTACATATAAGAGGTTGTGAATGGAATGGAAAAATAAACAAGCTGAGAAATAAATTACAGTAGATGGGGTAGAGAGAGAAGATGGGAGGGGACGGGAGGGGGGATAGTAGAGGATAGGAAAGGGAGCAGAATACAACAGTAACTGATAGGGCATTATGTAAAAATGTGGATGTGTAACCCAGGTGATTATGCAATCTGTACTTGGGCTTAAAAAAGGAGTTCATAACTCACTTGAAGCTAATGTATGCTAATGTATAAAATATAATATGTCAAGCAAGAGCTTGGTAAGGTTTTGAACAACCAATAAAAAAAAAAAGAAAAAAAAAAGAAAAAATTAACAAAACTAAAAGTTGGTCTTCTTTGAAAAAATAAATAAGATCAACAGACCCTTGGCCATGCTAACGAAGAGAAAAAGAGACGGAACACAGATTACTAACATACGGGATGAAAAAGCCAATATCACAACAGATGCTACCGAAATACAGAAGACAATTAGAAATTATTTTTAAAACCTATATTCCAATAAAATAGAAAATAGTGAAGACATCGATGAATTTCTTAAGACATATGATTTGCCCAGACTGAGTCAGGAGGATACATACAATTTAAACAGACCAATATCAATGGATCAGATATAAGAAGCAATCAAAAGACTACCAACCAAGAAAAGCCCAGGACCGGATGAGTATACAGCAGAGTTTTACAAAACCTTTAAAGAAGAATTAATACCAATACTTTTCAAGTTATTTCAGGAAATAGAAAAAGAGGAAGCTCTTCCGAATTCATTCTATAAGGCCAGCATCACCCTTATTCCGAAACCAGACAAAGACACCTCAACGAAAGAAAACTTCAGACCAATATCTCTGATGAACCAAGATGCAAAATCCTCAATAAAATTCTGGCGAATCGAATACAAAGGCACATCAAAAAAATTGTGCACTATGATCAAGTAGTGCACTCGGATGCAAGGATGTTTCAATATATGGTAATCAATAAATGTTATTCACCACATCAATAGACTTAAAGATAAGACCCATATGATCATCTCAATAGACACAGAAAAAGCATTCAAAAAGTACAGCATCCCTTTATGTTCAAAACATTAGAAAAATTAGGGATAACAGAAACTTTCATCAACGTTGTAAAAGCTATCTATGTTAAGCCTCAGGCTAATTTTCTGAATCGAGAAAAATTCAATGCATCCCCTCTAAAATCTGGAACAAGTCAGGGATGCACTCTATCACCACTTCTATTCAATATAGTTCTCGAAACACTGGCCAGAGGAATTTAGACAGACGAAAGAAATCAAAAGCATAAAAATAGAAAAAGAAGAACTTAAATTATAACTATTTGCTGGTGACATGATTCTATACATAGAAAACCCAAAAGGGTCTACAAAAAAATTACTAGAACTAATAAATGAATTCAGCAAAGTAGCAGGATATAAAATCAACACGCATAATTCAAAGGCATTTCTGTATATCAGCGACAAATCTTCTGAAATTGAAATAACCCTTCTGAAAAACAGTCCATTCAAAACATCTCACAAAACTCAGATATCAGTGTGACCAGTAACGAATTATATATCAGCGACAAATCCTCTGAAAGGGAAATGAGGACAACCACTCCATTCACAATATCTTCAAAAAAAAACAAAATACATGGGAATCAACCTAACAAAAGAGGTGAAAGAGTTATACAATGAAAAGTACAGAACCCTAAAGAGAGAAATAGAAGAAGATCTTAGAAGATGGAAAAATATACTCTGTTCATGGATAGGCAGAACTATCATCATCAAAATGGCGATATTACCATAAGTTCTCGATAGTTTTAATGCAATGCCAATCAAAATCCCAATGGCATTTCTTGTAGAAATAGATAAAGCAATCATGAAATTCATACGGAAAAATAAAAGACCCAAAAATACAAAAGCAATTCTAAGCAGGACGTGTTAATCAGGCGGTATAGTAATACCAGATTTCATACTATATTACAGAGCAAAAGTAACAAAAACAGCATGGTACTGGTACCAGAAGAGGCGGGTAGACAAATGGTACAGAATACAGGACACAAGAAAGCTACAACTATGTTATATTTGGTAAAGAAGCTAAAAGCATGCAATGGAGGATGGATAGCATCTTCAACAAATGGTGTTGGGTAAACTGGAAATCCATCTGCAACAAAATGAAACTGAATCCCCTCCTCTCGCCATGCACAAGATTTTACTCAAAGTGGATCAAGGAGCTAGATATCAAATCACAGACTCTGCATCTGTTAGAACAAAAACTGGCTCCGATTTACATATTGTTGGGTCGGGTTCCAAATTCCTTAATAGGACACCCATAGCACAAGTGTTAATAACAAGAATCAACAAATGGGACTTACTTAAACTGAATTTTTTTTCTTAGGAAGAGAAACAATAAGAGAGGTAAATAGGGAGCCTACATCATGGGAACAAATTTTTACTCCTCACACTTCAGATAGATACCTAATATCCAGAGTATACAAAGAACTCTAAAAATTAGACAATAAGATAACAAATAACCCAATCAACAAATGGGCCAAGGACCTAAACTGACACTTCTCAGAGGAGGACATACAATCAATCAATAAGTACATGAAAAAAATGCTCACCATCTCTAGCAGAGAAATGCAAATCAAAACCACCCTAAGATACCATCTCACTCCAGTAAGATTGGCAGCCATTATGAAGAGAAACAACAACAAGTTCTGGTTAGGATGTGGGGAAAAGGTTACTCTTGTGCATTGCTGGTGGGACTGCAAACTGGTGCACCCAATTTGGAAAGCAGTATGGAGAATCCTGGGAGATCTGGGAATGGAACCACCATTTGATCCAGCTATTGCCCTTCTCAGACTATTCCCTGAAGACCTTAAAAGAGCGTATTACAGGGATACTGCGACATCGATGTTCATTGCAGCACAATTCACAATTGCTGGACTGAGGAACCAACCCAGATGCTCTACAATAGATGAATGGATAAAAAAAATGTGGCGTTTTTACACCATGCAGTATTACTCAGCACTAAAAAATGAAAAAATCATGGAATTTGCAGGGAAATGGATGGCACTAGAGCAGATTATTCTTAGTGAAGCTAGCCAATCACTGAAAAACAAATACCAAATGCCTTATTTGATATAATGAGAGCAACTGAGAACAGAGCAGGGAGGAAGAGCATGAAGAAGAGATTAACATTAAATAGAGACTTGAGTTGGGGGGGAAGGGAGAGAAAAGGGAAAATGCATGGTAATCGAGGGAGACCCTCATTGTTACACAAAATTACATATAAGTGATTGTGAGGGGAATGGGAAAATAAACAAGGAGAGAAATGAATTACAGTAGATGGGGCAGAGAGAGAATATGGGAAGGGATGGGACGGGGGATAGTAGATGATAGGAAAGGTAGCAGAATACAAAAGTTACTAATAGGGCATTATGCAAAATGTGGATGTGTAACCGATGTGATTCTACAATCCGTATTTGGGGTAAAAATGGGAGTTCATAACCCACTTGAATCTAATGTATGAAATATGATATGTCAAGAGCTTTGTAAGGTTTGAAAAACCAACTAAAAAAATAAAATAAACTGAAATAAAATAATTGAAAAAAAAAACACATGGAGAACAATTTCAACACAAAGTTGACTACCTTATATAATGCAAAATGCAAGTGCAACTATACACCATGCCTCCTCTGAAATGCTTGTAATTGTATTCTGTTTGGGTTGTTTTTCTCGATCATATGAGGATTAGTAGTCAGAGTCTAGTAGGGTATTGGTTAGTGTCAGGGATTTAGTATTTCAAATGGAAAATGGGAAAATGAACCCAATGTGTGTGCAAATATGTGCTACACAAAAATTTTCCCACTCTCACCCAGAACAATGCCTTGAAATTACCCTCACCCCAAGTAATATATCTTTAGAAGTGAAGAGTTAGAAAATCTAGGAATAAATGTCTGGAATAGAATATGCTCAAAAGTTTAAAACCTTGGAGGTGGTAGAGTACTTCAAGAATCAACAAATGGGACTTACTTAAACTAAAAAGTTTTTTTCTCAGCAAGAGAAACAATAAGAGAGGTAAATAGGGAGCCTACATCATGGGAACAAATTTTTACTCCTCACACTTCAGATAGAGCCCTAATATCCAGAGTATACAAAGAACTCAAAAAATTAAACAATAAGAAAACAAATAACCCAATCAACAAATGGGCCAAAGACCTGAACAGACACTTCTCAGAGGAGGACATACAATCAATCAACAAGTACATGAAAAAATGCTCACCATCTCTAGCAGTCAGAGAAATGCAAATCAAAACCACCCTAAGATACCATCTCACTCCAGTAAGATTGGCAGCCATTATGAAGTCGAACAATAACAAGTGCTGGCGAGGATGTGGGGAAAAGGGTACTCTTATACATTGCTGGTGGGACTGCAAAATGGTGAGGCCAATATGGAAAGCAGTATGGAGATTCCTGGGAAAGCTGGGAATGGAACCACCATTTGACCCAGCTATTGCCCTTATCGGACTATTCCCTGAAGACCTCAAAAGAGCGTACTACAGGGATACTGCCACATCGATGTTCATAGCAGCACAATTCACAATAGCTAGACTGTGGAACCAACCCCGATGGCCCTCAATAGATGAATGGATAAAAAAAAAATGTGGCATTTATACACAATGGAGTACTACGCAGCACTAAGAAATGACAAAATCATGGAATTTGCAGGGAAATGGATGGCACTAGAGCAGATTATGCTAAGTGAAGCTAGCCAATCCCTAAAAAACAAATGCCAAATGTCTTCTTTGATATAATGAGAGCAACCAAGAACAGAGCAGGGAGGAAGAGCAGGAGGAAAAGATTAACATTAAGCAGAGTCATGAAGTGGAAGAGAAAGGGAGAGAAAAGGGAAATTGCTTTTAAATGGAAGGAGACCCTCATTGTTATACAAAATTACATATAAGAGTTTGTGAGGGAAATGGGAAAAAAATAAGGAGAGAAATGAATTACAGTAGATGGGGTAGAGAGAGAAGATGGGAGGGGAGGGGAGGGGGGATAGTAGAGGATAGGAAAGGTAGCAGAATACAACAGTTACTATTATGGTATTATGTAAAAATGTGGATGTGTAACCGATGTGATTCTGAAATCTTTGTAATGTTTTGAATAACGAATAAAAAAATAAAATTAAATTAAATTAAATTAAATAAATAAATAAATAAATAAATAAATAAATAAATAAAAACAAAAGTAAGGGACATGGTAAACACTCCACAAATATGGAGCTTTGCTGGCCTAAATACTTCCTGAGAAACTGCTTCTGAGTTTGGGCACTTGAAATATATGTTGTTGTCAGGAGCTTTAGCTTCCTTTGTAATGAGACCATCAAAGCTGGGTCAGCATCTATGTGACTTGGAGGACATCGTTTAATATTTTCCAATGAACATGAGGTAGCAGTGTTGAATTCAATCTTTGTAGGTAAACTGGGGCCACTGGCGGCTATGTGTATCCCCGTGGGAATTCTGAAGCCATTTGGTCATCCTCCACATTTTATAGGGTTTCTTCCTGCTGCACAGGTAGTTTGGTATTTGCTTCTCGAAATACAAGGAAGTCAACTGAAACACAGTGCTGGAGGGAGTTCTGTCACGTGTGGTGGGTCAGGGTCTGCAGGAGAATGCACCAACCAAGGTTCTATCCCTCATAGCTTGCCCTTTGACCATAGCAACCTGATTCTGAACATTGCCCTGAAACCTCTCCATATAACAAGATGCCATTACATACAAGGGTCTGCTGGCTGCACCTTGTCAGCCAAAAACCATTTGGAAGACAATGGCTGATGTACATGGCCCCACCACAGATGTTCCATCATACACCTGCCCACAACGTCTGTAGGCCCACTATTCACCAGGCTCCAACATACTGGCTTCTCAGTTATACACCATTTTCTTGAAACCCTGTCAATCAAGGCAGTTACTGGTATACTCATAATCAGCAACAGAATATTCAAAGTTCTGCAGTGCCACCTCTTCATGAAAATTTTAAAAAAATTTATGGTATTTATCAAGCCATTTTTCAAGGATGAAGTTGGAGGCAATGTGGATTTCAGTGCATTCAGGAACAATTAAATGTTGAGGATGCTCATTTCTCTGAAATCTCTGGAGTTCTCTCAGAGGGAAGTTTTCCCAAAGAGTAGCCAAAAGGTCACATGAAGCAAGGTGCATTGAGGTCTACGATGTGAGGTACATGTGTGTTTTGACTCTCAACTACAGCTGCCAAGTCTTTCAGAATAAAATCATGTGATATCCTGGCTGAGATTCCCAGTGCTCTGTGAAAAGCCACCCTGGGCCTAGATCTCAGTTTCCAAGTGCGAATCTCATGCTTGGCCTCCTAAAATCCGAACAAAATTTATGGCAATACTTTCCTGAGTTCAGTTCCAGAACTCAGTCTCTAAGGGGAATCACACTAGAGTTCAAGCCCAGGTGGACCCAGTCATCTCTTCCAATCGACACACAAATGACCACTATTAAAATCAAAACACTCCCACATGACCCTCATCTTCTTCCATTTAGACACTCTTCATAACTTCTGGCTGGAGGTTTCCATGAGGGGCTCAGGCAAAGACAGTTTCCAAAATAATCTCCCTTGCCCCTCATCTGCCTAAATTAAGGGTGGCCTGGACACCCTTTCTGTGAACCAGGAGTGATCAAATAGGCCTGCCATTAATACTGCTACGCTTCTCCAATTTGAGGCCTACTGACTATGGGTTTTAGATTCTTTATGTGACTTGGAGTCATGAGAAAACCCAAGCACCGATGGGCTAGCCTCTGCAGGACATTGAGGAACTCATTTGACCCAAATGATCCCTATTCTCACTTGATGGAGGTCAGGAAACTTACCGAGGAATGCGAGAGACTTCATCCACAAGGACAGCTCTTATGGCCAATTTCGTTTTGGATGTACACATGGAATCTTTCTTTAGATCCATCAGGTGCTGAGACTCTAAGACAAAGCCTCACGCATGGCCAAGAATCTGAATAAGACACATCCTTTTCAAAGCAATTAAGCAAAGAGCCACAGATGATGCCCATTCAATTCCATTTGAAAACTCTTTTCTTCAGGCTTAACAAAGGGGTGGCTTGAGGCAAAGACCTTCCTGACATTCAGGGCAACAGAACAATAGGTAAGCAGAAGGCACAATTCAGGGTTTCTCCAATGAGACTTTCCTGGTCCAAGTGATTTCTGAGGTTTCTGAGATGCTTGCCATTTTCTTCAGCTATCCAGTACATGGCCATTTCACAGAGCTTGGAGGTGGTACATAACTTGGACACAAAACCATAAGCCTATTCTGGAGAGTGGCCAGAATTCAGGAAGAAAACAGGAACTTAGGAAGATAGCAGGTGTAGCCCATCGATAAGGGAAGTCGCAGGCCATTCATAATTTGGGCAGGATGAATGCTGGGAAGCTTTCTACTAGACAGGACACATCCATTGATGAATTCTCAGTTCTAATGTCTACAACCACGGACACAGTGGGATATACAGACATAGAAACACTCGCCTTGTCAAAGGACTTACTAGAAAAGGTTCACTAAATCCAAACAAACCGCCTTTCCTACCTATTCTCAGAACAAGGGAAAATCACAAAACTACACCCACACCCACAAAGGCACCTCCTTACCCCTAGTAATTCTGAGAATATCTGGAGTGTCCTCTGACTTGTGGGCCATAGTATGTTCCATCAAAATGGCATGCCCTGTCTCAGATCTGTTCTCCTTAGCCAACTCTGTGAAGTTGTCAGGAGCCAGCAGTGAGCAACTACCTTGTTTCCCAGGAAAGGCCCCTCTTAAGAACTCTCTTGGCATTTTGCCATCCTCACATCAGTAGGTACCAAGAAAGACTGATTCTGTCTTTGGTAAATACAAACAAGTGAGAACACTGGGACTGAGACTGGGACTGGCTCTTGGTGCCTGCCTTCCTGGATCCCAAGTTCAAGAGTTCCATCAACAAGGAAGTGAGGTGAGGTCACTTCCTTCAGGAAATGAATGAGGTCACTGCCTTGGCAACCACTTTGTCCTAACAGTTGCTTCCAAGGGTCCCATGAGATGCAGGCTCCCCCTACTACCTGTTACAATTTCACAAGTTAGAATGGTATATCAACCATAGGCACCCGGGAACAACTCTACACACCGGCCTGGTTTGTTCCATCTTCTCTACATTAAGAAGAGAGAGGCTGATTCAGACACATCCCTTCATCCTGACCAGGTTGTTTTCCATGGAAGATGACTTTTGCTCTCTCAGGTCCTTCATAGCTGCCTACATATTCTCCAGGTATCATATCTGCATGGACCTTTGAGGTTCTCAGCAGGTGAAAGATCCCCTACATTCCTGTATTGTAAGACCAAGTCTGTGCCTGCTCTTCTGTAAAGTTAGATAGAGGGAAGATGATATGGTTAGGATTAATAACTTGTTCGATTTTTGTTAGGAATCATTCTGCTGGATGAATAATGGTATTGGTAACCTGCAATATTTATAAGAATATAGCGGTGAAATATTGTAATGATCAGGTCAGCATAGGAGGAAGAGACCACCAAGAGACTGTCTCATACAACAACAAAGGTTTTATTGTGGGTCCAGCATGCTGGGGCGCAGAGCTCACTTCAATAGAGCAGAGAGCCCTGAGAACAGCTTAAGCAGAGCTTATGTACTTTCCTTGGAGAAGGCAGCGATGGAAGTTTATTGATGGGTCAGTGCGAGTGGGCGGTTTGCTTTTCAACCGGGTGACTGAATACATTCTGCAGTTTGGCAGTTGGGGACAGTTCTCAAGATTTCAACAGTGTTTTGTTAAGCATACAGAAAAACAGGAAGTGACAAGTACCTATTTTATTAACCTTTCATTCCCCACTTATTCTTCTGCTAGTGGGGTATATTGTTGTCTGATTACCATAAGTTTAACTTGTCCAATTTGAGCTTGGAGAAAGGAAACTACATGGTTGAGCCAACAGGGTCCCACAGTTCGCAATAATATAAGGATTATTAATGGACTTGCCAGGGCTGATGAAAGCATAGTTAACAAGAGGGACTGTGTGAACCAAGACTCAAACCACACATTTTTGGCCTCTGTCTCTCGTTGACACTCTTCAAGGCGTTTTCTTAATTTACTCATAGATTCTTTTACAACTCCAGTATGGTCAGCATAAAAACAACATTCTTCCCTCAATGCAGCACATAGTCCCCCTTCTATCATGAAGAGGATGTTTTAATCCTCGCCTGTTCTTTAAACAACTTCAGAGAGAGAGGTTAAAGATTTCTGTAAAGCTGTGTTGGTGGTTTTATTGTCTTTAAGTTTTGGTCTATTGCTGCTTCTAATTGGAGCATTTGTTGCATTCCATGGACTAGGGCAGTGGTTACTTTGCCCACTCCTGCAGCAACTCCTCTTCCTAATAGGATGGCTAAAGTGAGAGATACAGGATCCCGGTGGAACTGGGTTTTATGCCCTCCTATTTGATCCTTAAATGGACCTGCATCATCATTGAGCACTCTGGGAAACATCTGCACCATTACATAATTAATCACATCTGTTGACCATTTCATGAAAACATAAACAATGTTTAAGTATATAGAATCTTTCTGTTGTAGGGATGGACAAGGCAAGGCACCTAAGATAGCACCAAAGACAAAGAAACAGTCCTATTTGGTTGCAAACGGATTTAGAGCGCATTGCTTCTGTTGTAATCAATTAATCCCCTGAACCTCAAGTTTAGGTAGTTTCAGAATTTCTACACAACATGTAAGGGAAGGGGCTCAGAAGTTCACAGTCTGCAGAAGTTCACAAAAATTAGTTTTTGTTTCTGTTATTTTTTCCTCTGTTCTGGGCAAGTTAAATTTTCAGGGACACCTGAAATGGGGAGAGCTTTTTTTTCTCCCTGACAGCTGTTACCATGGAGCCTAGTTGGTAACTTCTTTATCTCAGAATTGTAGCCATCTCTGTGAAGTCCAACTCAAGGTCAGAGGCCTTGTTCACATATTTTGTGAAAAACTAGTAAGGGTGTGTCTAGCTTAGTAGTGCTGATTTTTTAGCCAGTTGCCAAGTAGACCAGGGCAACACGAAAAGAGGAAGTTTATCTACAGTGAACTCTTTTATAGGGACTCTTTTGCTGAAAGTCCTAAAGTCAGCCATGATGAAGACTTCTGGAGAAGGTCATTTAAGACTTTTCTGTTGGCCTGGTACAGAGAGGAAGACGTGGAAGGCAAGGCTGAGAGCAGCTCCGTGGATCTGAGAATGAGGAAGGAGAGATGTAAAAGAATATTGGGAAAGGGGTTTGAGATTTTCCTAGCAACAAAAACTTAAGCACAAGAACAGGTAGAGCAGAGGGGACGATGGGAGTGAGTATCCCAAAAAGCCTGTGAGAGACTTTAAATTCTTAGTCACCTGTTTTCAGTGATGACAAAGCAACTTTAAAGGCCATTTTCATTACATCTTGGATAGGGGTCTGAGGGTTCTCCTAAGCTGGTTTGAGCTTTGGGTTAGCTGCTAAGAGGACCTGGTGGAACCCGTTGCAGGCACTGACAGGAGAAGAGAGGAGTGTCTGGGTGGAGGCGTACCCCCTACCTCAGCAAGGGGGTTTCCGTTGTCTAATTGGTAATATGGCCAATGCTGTGTACTGAATTTGATGAGGAGTTTGGATTCCACCAGGCAGTCCCTGTATGCTAACATCCCCATGACTTACAGAAGAAGTCAGCTTTCCCCCACACAGCCGAGGCTGTTTGTGGCTTTGATAGTATGCTGGGCAGACATAGTAATCTAGGCTAGCCAACATGCATTTGGCTCGCGTGTTCCTACATCCATAATGTTTGTTTCCATTATCTATGATACGGAAGGGATTTAATGGAATTTTAGTGGGATCCGCTTTATCAGGGATATCCCAATAGGAAAAACCTATAGCCAGCTGACAAATGTCTGGGTGTTGAGATGGCCACCAGGTCCCTAAGGGGGCTGTATGCGCGATAGACCATTCTTCTTGTCAATGAGGATTTGTTATCAGCCATCACTGCTGAATGGGCTGATGAGGGTTAGGACTACTGGTGGCCAAGGGGAAGTCTATAGCCTTATCCACACGCCGAATATGCAATTTGAAAGGTTTACCAGTCATTTCCAGTATCCAGCAAGAGTCTGGACAGGGCGCAGGCGTGAGATGAGAGGCATGGATTCAGCAAGTGATTCCATCTACCTTTACCACTGTAGGTGTTATAAGTAGCACCTGGTATGATCCTTTCCAGTGGGGTTCCAGGGATGACACCTGATGTCGTCTTATGTAGATGAAGTCTCTTACTTGATATCAATGTGGAATCCCCTCATCCCCAGGTTGTTAGGCCATGGCCAGCTGTTTTAACAGGTATCACTGAGTTCTTTCAAGAACTTTAAGTCTGTCAAGCAAGGGGGTGTGTAAAAGATCGTTAGGTCTTAGAGTTGGGGTTAGGTTCCTTACTGAAGGAGGGGCACCACAGAGAATTTCACAGGGGGAGCGGTTACACAAAGAAACAGAGGGAGTTTTTCTTTCATGAAACAGTGCATAATGCAGGAGAATAGTCCAATCTTTTATGCAGGTCTCTAAGCTTAACTTAATTATCGTCTCTTTAATGGTTCTATTCATTTTTTCTACCTGTACTGAGCTCTGAGGTCTATAAGCATAATGTAACTACCAATTAATCACCAGGGTAATGGTTAACTTATGACCTATCTTGCCCATGAATGCCGGTCCATTATCAGACCCTATTACTGTAGGCAGGCCATATCTTGGAAAAATATCTTTCAGAATAATCTTGACCACCATTTGCGCCATGTTTTTTTTTTCTTTTCTTTTTTTTTTTTTTTTTTTTTTTTGTTGGGAAGGCTTCAATCCATCCTGAAAATGTATCTACAAAGACTAGGAGATATTTAAGTCCATAACTTGCTGCCTAATTTCAGTAAAGTCCACTTCTGAGAATTGTCCTGGTCTGGTGCCTTGAAGGTGCTTTTCTACAGGAAGCTTGAAAGGGTAAGCATTAACCCATTGATGTTACACTTGCAGCCCCACCCCTTGTCCCTTTTAAGCCCCAGTGCTGTGGTAAACTGGTGGCTAAGACCTCGGGTGGCTAGACCTTGGGGGAGTCACTTCTGGGGAACAGGACCTGGCTGGTAGACTGTCAGGAGGAAGGGGGTTAAGAGCTGGAGAAGTGAAATGGCTCTGGACTGACAAGTCTGAGAGACCCCCAGGAGATGCCCTACAGAGACAGCTCTTGGCTGGTAGAGAGCAGATGCTCCTCTTGGAGGGCACAGCACTGCCTACTGGAAGAGAGGAAGGTGGATCTCTAAGACTTTAATTTTTTTTTTGGTGTTTTTTTTTTTGTTGTTGTTGTTTTGTTGCTGTTGTCGATATTTTATTCTCTCCTTCTTCTCTCCCTGTTCCTTTCTCCCCTTTTCCTTCTCTCTGTCTACCCCATTTCAAGTTTTATTGTTCTTTTTATTCCCCTCTAATCTATCTCTACCTCTAACCTTTTTTCTTTTTTTAACAGCACCCTCATTCCCCTAACCCCCTAACTCTCATCCCAAGCATTACATCTTCCATTGCGTGTAATTGTCTAAATGCAAATAGGTGAATGTCTCGAGGCTGTCTATAAGACTCATAAATACCTAGCTACTATCAGCACCCTGATCCAATTGCCTGGTAGTATCCACCTTCAGTGGAGCAATCTTCTAAAGTAGCCAAGACATACTAACCATCGTACCACCAGAGCACCCAACCTAAACATATAGTCCTAAGAACAAACAGCAAAACATTATATGCATACAGAACCTAGAAGCCTTATATGAATTGAATGAATCAGCTGTAAAGTACAACAAAGCCCAACATACCTAGGCATAATCTCCCACCACAAAAGAGAGACAACAGAGATATACAAAGCCAAAACAAATGTATAGGAGAAAGCAGTTACTAAGCAGTCAAACAGAGCTGGAAAGCAACGTGAACAATATGAAAAAACAAGGAAAAAAAGGGTTACAAACAATAGAGGACAACCTAAATTTACAGGAGGGCCTAGAAGAAACAGAATCATGGACAGGGAAAGAAATCAAGGCATACCTAATTCAGATGGAACGGAATATTAGAGAAGACATGAGACAGCAAATCCAAGCATTGAAAGGATATTTTGAAGAGGAACTAACCACACAAATTCAATCCGCAAAGAATGAGCTTTATCAGGAGATAGAGGTGTTAAAAAAAAAATCAAGCTGCAATCATAGAAATGCAAGAAACCGTAAATCAGATTAAAAGCGCTAATGAGAATATTACAAACAGACTGGATCAAGTAGAAGTCAGAACATCAGATAATGAAGACAAAGTTTATCAAATTGAAAAGAATATAGTCAAGACAGAAAAGATGCTGAAATCTCAAGAGCAATCTATCCAAGAGATATGGGAGCTCATCAAAAGACCTCATCTGAGAGTCATTGGGATAGAAGAAGGCACAGAGAATCAATACAAAGGAATGGATAGCTTATTAAATGAAATAATACTAGAAAACTTCCCAGAGATGAAAGATGGAATGAATTGCCAAATCCTGGAAGCTTACAGGACCCCAAACATCCAAAACCATAATAGACCAACTCCAAGACACATAATTATGAAGATAGCTAACATACAGGACAAGGAGAGAATACTAAAAGCTACGAGAGAAAGGAGGCAGATTACATTTAGGGGTAAACCAATTAGGTTAACGACTGATTTTTCATCACAGACTTTGAAAGCGAGAAGATCCTGGAACAACGTATTTCAAACACTGAAAAATAATGGATTCCAACCAAGAATCCTGTATCCAGCAAAACTGAGCTTCAGATTTGACAATGAAATTAAAATATTTCACGATAAACAAAAGCTAAAAGAATTCGCAGCTAGAAAACCAGCACTGCAAAGTATGTTGAGCAAAATATTACAAGAAGAGGAACTGAAAAATAGCGCCCAAAATTAACAGTGGGAGGTATCTCAGTAAAGGGGGAGAAAAATAACCAAAGAGGGAAAACTAACCAATCTAAAATAAATAAATAAATAAACATGACTGGAAGTACAAACCATATTTCAATTGTAACCTTAAATGTTAATGGCTTAAATTCACCAATCAAGAGACATAGGCTAGTAACCTGGATTAAAGAAACAAATCCAACAATATGCTGCCTTCAGGAGACTCACATGATAGGAAAAGACATACACAGACTGAAGGTGAAAGGGTGGGAAAAATCATACCACTCACATGGCCCTCGGAAGCAAGCAGGAGTGGCCATTCTCATATCGAATAAAGTCAACTTCAAACCTAAGGTAATCAAAAGGGATAAAGAAGGACACTATATACTGTTAAAAGGAACCATCCAGCATCAAGACATAACAATTATCAATTTGTATGCACCAAACAATGGTGCTGCAACGTTCATAAAACAAACTCTCCTCAAGTTCAAGAGTCAAATAGACCACAACACAATTATTATGGGGGACTTCAACACACCACTCTCGCCATTGGATAGATCTTCTAGACAAAAGCTGAACAAAGAAGCTATAAAACTCAATAACACAATCAATAACCTAGACTTAACCGACATATATAGAATTTATCAACCGTCATCAAGTGGATACACATTCTTCTCAGCAGCACATGGATCCTACTCAAAGATAGACAACATATTATGCCATAGGGCGACTCTCAGTAAATATAAAGGTGTGGAGATAATACCATGCACCATATCTGACCATAATTTAATGAAACTGGAAATCAATGATAAAAGAAGGAAGGAAAAATCCTGCATCACCTGGAAAATGAACAATATGTTACTGAATGATCAATGGGTTACAGAAGACATAAAGGAGGAAATCAAAAAATTCCTAGAGATAAACGACAATACAGACACAACATACCGGAATCTATGGGACACAATGAAAGCAGTTTTAAGAGGGAGATTCATTTCCTTGAGTTCATTCCTCAAAAAAAGAAAAAACCAACAAATAAATGAACTCACACTACATCTTAAAACCTTAGAAAAGGAAGAACAAAACAACAGCAAATATAGCAGAAGACAAGAAATAATTAAAATCAGAGCGGAAATCAACGAAATTGAAACAAAAAAAACATTCAAAAAATTGATAAAACTAAGAGTTGGTTCTTTGAAAAAATAAATAAGATCGACAGACCCTTTGCCATGCTAACGAAGAGAAGAAGAGAGAGAACGCAAATTACTAACATACGGGATGAAAAAGGCAATGTCAAAACAGACACTACAGAAATACAGAAGATAATTAAAAAATATTTTGAAACCCTATATTCCAATAAAATAGAAGATAGTGAAGATATCGATAAATTTCTTAAGCCATATGATCTGCCCAGATTGAGTCAGAAAGACAGTCACAATTTAAACAGACCAATAACAAAAGAAGAAATTGAAGAGGCCATCAAAAGACTACCAACTAAGAAAAGCCCGGGACTGGATGGGTATACAGCAGAGTTCTACAAAACCTTCAAAGAAGAATTAATTCCAAAAGTTTTCAAGCTATTTCAAAAAATAGAAAAAGAAGGAGCTCTTCCAAATTCATTCTATGAGGCCAACATAACCCTGATCCCAAAACCAGACAAAGACACTTCAAAGAAAGAAAACTATAGACCAATATCTCTAATGAACTTAGATGCAAAAATTCTCAATAAAATCCTGGCGAATCGAATGCAAAAGCACATCAAAAAAATTGTACACCAAGGTCAAGTAGGATTCATCCCTGGGATGCAAGGCTGGTTCAATATACGGAAATCAATAAATGTTATTCACCACATCAATAGACTTAAGGATAAGAACCATATGATCATCTCAATAGATGCAGAAAAAGCATTTGACAAAGTACAGCATCACTTTATGTTCAAAACACTAGAAAAAATAGGGATAACAGGAACTTACCTCAACATTTTAAAAGCTATATATGCTAAGCCTCAGGCTAACATCATTCTAAATGGAGAAAAACATAAGGCATTTCTTCTAAAATCTGGAACTAGACAGGGATGCCTTCTCTCACCACTTCTATTCAATTTAGTTCTTGAAATGCTAGCCAGAGCAATCAGACGGACAAAAGAAATTAAAGGCATAAAAATAGGAAAAGAAGAACTTAAATTATCGCTATTTGCGAATGACATGATAATATATTTAACAGACCCAAAAGGGTCTACAAAGAAACTGCTAGAGTTAATAAATGAATTCAGCAAAGTGGCAGGATACAAAATAAACGTGCATAAATCAAAGGCATTCCTGTATATCAGCAACAAAACTTCTGAAATGGAAATGAGGAAAACCATTCCATTCACAATAGCTTCAAAAAAAATAAAATACTTGGGAATCAAACTAACAAAAGAGGTGAAAGATTTATACAATGAAAACTATAGAACCCTAAAGAGAGAGATAGATGAAGATCTTAGAAGATGGAAAAATGTACCCTGTTCATGGATAGGCAGAACTAACATTATCAAAATGGCGATATTACCCAAAGTTCTCTACAGGTTTAATGCGATCCCAATCAAAATCCCAACGGCATTTCTTGTAGAAATAGATAAAGCAATCATGAAATTCATATGGAATAACAAAAGACCCAGAATAGCAAAAACAATTCTAAGCAGGAAGTGTGAATCTGGAGGTATACCGATACCAGAGTTCAAACTGTACTACAGAGCAATAGTAACAAAAACAGCTTGGTACTGGTACCAAAGCAGGCAGGTGGATCAATGGTAGAGAATAGAGGACACAGAAACCAATCCACAAAATTACAAATTTCTTATATTTGATAAAGGGGCTAAAAATATGCAATGGAGGAAGGATAGCATCTTCAACAAATGGTGCTGGGAAAATTGGAAATCCATATACAACAAAATGAAACTGAATCCCTTTCTCTCGCCATGCACAAAAGTTAACTCAAAATGGATCAAGGAGCTTGATATCAAATCAGAGACCCTGCACCTGATAGAAGAAACAGTTGGCTCCGATCTACATATTGTGGGGTCAGGCTCCAAATTCCTTAATAGGACGCCCATAGCCCAAGAGTTAATAACAAGAATAAACAAATGGGACTTACTTAAACTAAAAAGTTTTTTCTCAGCAAGAGAAAAAATAAGAGAAGTAAATAGGGAACCTACATCCTGGGAACAAATCTTTACTCCCCACACTTCAGATAGAGCCCTAATTTCCAGAATATACAAAGAACTCAAAAAATTAAACAATAAGATAACAAATAACCCAATCAACAAATGGGCCAAGGACCTGAACAGACACTTCTCAGAAGAGGACATACAATCAATCAATAGGTACATGAAAAAATGCTCACCATCTCTAGCAGTCAGAGAAATGCAAATCAAAACCACCCTAAGATACCATCTCACTCCAGTAAGACTGGCAGCCATTAGGAAGTCAAATAACAATAAGTGCTGGCGAGGATGTGGCGAAAAGGGTACTCTTATACATTGCTGTTGGGACTGCAAATTGGTGCGGCCAGTATGGAAAGCAGTATGGAGACTCCTGGGAAAGCTGGGAATGGAACCACCATTGGACCCAGCTATTGCCCTCCTCGGACTATTCCCTGACGACCTTAAAAGAGCATACTATAGGGATACTGCCACATCAATGATCATAGCAGCACAATTCATAATAGCTAGATTGTGGAACCAACCTAGATGCCCTTCAATAGATGAATGGATAAAAAAATGTGGCATCTATACACAATTGAGTATTATGCAGCACTAAAAAATGACAAAATCATGGAATTTGCAGGGAAATGGATGGCATTAGAGCAGATTATGCTAAGTGAAGCTAGCCAATCCTTAAAAAATAAGAGCCAAATGTCTTCTTTGATTTAAGGAGAGCAACTAAGAACTGAACAGGGGGAAAGAGCATGAGAAAAAGATTAATATTAAACTGAGACGAATGAAGGGAGGGAAAGTGAGAGGGAATGGAAATTGCATGGAAACGAAAGGAAAACCACATCGTTATACGAAATCACATATATGAGGTTGTGAGGGGAAATGGGAGGGAGGGAGAGAATGGAACAACAACAGACGAGGTAGAGAGGGAAGATGGGAGGGGAGAGGAGGGGGGATAGTAGGGGATAGGAAAGATAGCAGAATACAACAGTCACTGATATGGCATTATGTAAACATTGTGAATGTATAACTGATGTGATTCTGCAATTTGTATTTGGGGTAAAAATGGAAAAGCATAACTCACATGAATCAAATGTATGAAAGATGAAAAAAAATAAAAAAAAATAAAAATTAAAAAATTAAAAAATTAAAAAAAACCATTGATGGACCTGACAGGCTTTTGTTACCCATTCAGATATTTCCTTTTGCTTTGAGTCGGTTAGTCGAAAACTCTGTTCTTGATTCTTCAGGAATGCCTGCAGTTTCTTTGAACCAAGGTGAGTGAGTTGATGTACATTTTCTACTGACATTGTTAGAGCCGTGACTATAGGAGTATTTACTGAAGGATTTAGAAATTCCACTTGGGGGCCTTCAGGGTTAAAAGTTATTTTGGCACAGAGCTTGGTGAGCAGATCTCTACCCATCAATGGGGCTGGGCATTCTGGGATTACTAAGAAAGAGTGATGGATTTTTCCTTTCCTCAGGTGCATGGTCCTCTTAGTTGTCACAGCCCAATATTTACTGCCCTTAGCCCATTGAACTAGAGACCTTTTATTTGATAGAGGGCCCAATGTGGCCTTAAAGGCTGAATATATTGCCCCTGTATCCACTTCAAAGTTTACTGGGGTCTCCTCCACTTCTAAAGTTTTTTACTTTCACTGTGAGTTGGTTAGTTGAGTTGGTTAGACTTCATCCACAATGAGTTCTCTTTTGGCCATTTTTGTTTTGGATTCACACAAAGGATCTGTCTTTAGATCCATAGGGTGCTGAGAATCTAAGCCACAGCCTCACACAGGGCCAAAATGCTGATTCAGACACATCCCTTTCCAAAGCAATTAAGCAGGGAGCCACAGGTGATGTCCACTCATTTCCATTTGAAAACTGTTTTCTTCAGGCTTCACAAAGGTGTGGCCTGAGGCAAAGACCTTCCTCACATTCAGGGCAACAGAACAATAGGTAAGAAAAAGGCCCAAAGCAGGGTTTTCCCACTGAGACTTTACTGGTCACACTTATATCTGAGATTTTTGAGATGCTCCCATTCCCTTCAGCTCTCCAGTACATGGCCATGTCACAGAGCTTGGAGGTGGTACATATCTTTGACAAAAAACCATGAGCCTATTGTGGAGAGTGGCCAGAAGTCAGGAAGAAAACAGGAACTTAGGAAGATAGCAGGTGTTGCCCATTGATAAGGCAAACAGCAGTCCATTCATAAATTGGGCAGGATGAATGCTGGGAAGTTTTCTACTAGACAGGACGTATCCATTGATGCATTCATTTTTCTAATGTCTACAATCACGGACAGAGTGGGATACACAGATATAGAAGCACTCGCCTTGTCAAACGACTTACTGGAAACAGTCAACGCCAATCTAAAGAAACTGCCTTTCCTACCTATTCTCAGAACTTGAGACAAAACCACAAAACCACACCCACACCCACAAAAGCACCTCCTTCCCCCAAGTAGGTCTGTGACTCTCAAGAGTGTCCTCTGACTGGTGGGCCATACTATGTTCACCGGAAATGGCCTGTCTATCTCAGATCTGGTCTCTTTGGCCAACTCTGTGAAGTTGTCAGAAGCGAGCGGTGAGAAACTACCTGCTTTCTCAGGAAAGGCCCCTCTTAAGAGCTTTCCTGGCATTTGGCCGTCTTCACATCAGTAGGTAACAAGAAAGACTGACTCTGTCCTTGGTAAATCCAAACAAGTGAGACTACTGGGACTGGGACTGAGACTGGCTCTGGGTGCCTGGCTTCCTGGATGCCAAGTTCAGAGAGTTCCATCACCAAGGAAGGGAGGTGAGGTCACTTCCTTCCTGAACTAAATGAGGTCACTGCATTGGCAACCACTTTTTCCTAACAGTTGCTTCCAAGGGTTCCATGAGATGGAGGCTGCCCCTACTTCCTGTGACACTTTCTCAAGTTAGAATGGTATATCAAACATGAGCACCCGGGAACAGCTCTTTACACAGGCCTGGTTTGGTCCATCTTCTCTACATTGCGAAGAGAGAGGCTGATTCAGACACAACCCTTCATCCTGACCAGGTTGCTTCCCATGGAAGATGACATTTGCTCTCTCAGTTCCTTCATAGCTGCCTACATCTTCTCCAGGTATCATTTCTGCATGGACCTTCAAAATTCTTAGCATGAGTAAGATCCCCTACATTTCTATGTTTAACACCAACTCTGTCCCTGCTATTCTGTAATGTAAGATTGAGGGAACAGTGTATGGTTAGAGTTAATAACAGATTCGATTTCGGTTAGGAATAATTCTGCAGGGTGAATTAAGGTATTGGGAACCTGCAATATTTACAACAATATATATATAAATAAAACATAATTAAGAAAAGAGAAATCTATGTAAGATTTGAAGCCCAGAATGTCATTGGGCCCTTGATTAGGATACGCAGCGTTGAATTAGGTTCTGCACAGATGTCTCAGATAAATGGATATACAATGGCATACGACCTTGTACCTTTGATGATTGAATTTAGAAGAGAACATCCAGTCAAAAAGTGATAGAAGTTAGGATTAGGAAGATAGTCGGTAGGTTTAGGAAGAAGAGTGGATATAGAATTTGGAACAAATGTTCTTTAGCAATAGGGTTTTAGTTAGAGAGTAAATGTATGTGTCACCACATGTGAAGATTCAGTCACAATGATGAACTGTGCAAAATATGAAGGAAAGAAGATATCAATAGAGACATTACAAAATCAGGCAAAGTATAAAGTGAATGACAGGATTAGACTTTTTCAACAGGGTTGAGTTTGAATATATAATCTTTGGAAGAAACAAATATGGAGTCACCAATAGGATTTTCAAATGAGAGCATTAGGCAACCTGGACATGGATGTTTTTTGTAATCCATGTTCACTTTCCATTTAGGTTTGGTACAATCATAAGTGTGACATTTGCTTTTCGTGTCCTGAATATTATTGTGATGAATTGTATATGTAGATAAGGTGACATGGGTATTTCTTCCACCATTTCTGGGAGCAATATTTTGAAGACGTATAAATTAGTATTGGGGGTACAATGAGGTGTACCCTGTGTCTATGAATATAGAGATAATGCATGAATAGACGATACTGTGAATAAATAATATAACTGATTCCACTTTAAATAATGGATTGAATTGATATCTGAAAATATATAAGAAATCTTATATTGATATACATTCATTCATTCCAACCAGTTGTACATCTAATGTTAACATTAGTGTTATGGATTATCATGAAGGGTTTGTGAGTATTGCTTCAAAAGTGATTATGGGAATCGAAAATAATGTGTTTGGAAAGAAGTCTCATGAAAAGACCCGTCAAGAAACCTGGAGGAATACATGTGTTCTGAACAGGAAGTGATTGAAAGTGAAATCAATGCAAATAATTTTGCGAAATTGTGGATGAAATATATATCCTATGATGTGCATAAACTGAAGAAATAGTAAAGTACCAGTGTTGAAATAAATTAATGTCAAAACACACATCATATCCCATCGGAATCTACTTGCATTGATGTTAAACTGGGTGAGGTATTGTAGAAATATTTGGATTTGAATGCACCATTCACTGAAGTTAGTTGTCAGTACTAGGAAACAATACGTATTTTGGGTGGATGAATATTTCTGAGAAAAATCTTGTGAAATGTTGATTATAAATCCACACACATAAACATGAATAAATTTATAGAATGCATAATAAGACACATATATTTCATATTTTGAAAAATCTGGAGAGTGTGTGTGTGTGTTTGTGTGTATATATATAACACAGACATTAAAAATTAGCAATATATATGCCAATCGAAATTCATCTTGAAATATATATTATCCACAGATCCAAATATATTTATTTTACTGAACTTGGATTTATGTATAATGTTGTTCAACTAGGAAATTCACCCATAATTTGAATTTTCAGTTCCAAAAGCGTTTAGTAGGAGTGATCTCTGCTCACAATTTGTATCTGCCAAATCAGCCATCTCAATAGAATATACATGTGATACCACATAGGAATCTATATGTGCATATAAAATTACATATGCTGAATAGGCTACAGAGAAAGGGAGACAGGAATTCATATATTTGTTAACTTAAAAACACATGGAGACATATTTCAACAAAAATTGACTAGATTTATAACAGCTACACTTTATCATGCAAAAGGCAAGTAAAACTGTTCACCGTGCCTACTCTGAACTGCTTGAATTTTCAATCTGTTTGGGTTATTTCTCTCCATCATATTAAGATTAGTAGTCAGAGTCTATTAGGATATGGGGTAGTGTCAGGGATTCTGTATTTCCAAAAAAAAAAAATGGAAAATGAATCCAATGGGAAGGCAAATATGTGCTACAAAATAATCCTCCCACACTCATTCAGAACAATGCATTGACATAACCATTACCCACAGTGAGACACAATTAGAGGAGAAGAGTTTGAAAATATCTGAATATATATCTGGAATGGAACATGCTCAGGAGTTCACAACCTTGGAGGTGGTAGAGGAGTTTCCAAAAGTAAGGGACAGTGTAAACAGGCCACAAACATGGAGCTCTGCTGGATTAAAGACTTCTTGAGAAACAGCCTCTGAGTTTGGGCACATGAAATATATGTTGTTGTCAGGAGCTTTAGCTTCCTTTGTAGTGAGACCACCAAAGCTAGGTCTGCATCTATGTGACCTGGA
Organism: Callospermophilus lateralis; assembly: GCF_048772815.1. Classification (NCBI taxonomy): domain Eukaryota; kingdom Metazoa; phylum Chordata; class Mammalia; order Rodentia; family Sciuridae; genus Callospermophilus; species Callospermophilus lateralis. The sequence goes on from NW_027510746.1 coordinate 520,702, forward strand.
AGATATGGTTTCTTATTTTCCAATGAACATGAGGCAGCAGTGCTGTATTCTCTCTTTGAAAGCAAACTGTGGCCATTGGGAATTAAGTGTCTCCCCCCCCCCCGTGGACTGTGAAGCCATTTGGTCATCCTCGAATTTTCCTTTTGTTTATTGCTGTTGCACTGGGAGTTTGGTATTTGCTTCACGAAACACCAGGAGTTCAACTGGGACACAGTGCTGGAGGGAGTTCTGTCACGTGTGGTGGGTCAGGGTCAGCAAGAGAATGCGACAACCAGGCATCTATCCCATATAGCTTGCCCCCCTTGACTATAGCAACCTGATTCTGAACATTGCCCTGAAACCTCTGTATATAACAAGATGCCTTTACTTATAAGGGTCTGCTGGTTGCACCATGTCAGTCACAAGCCATTTGAAAGCCAATGGCAGATCCACATGGCCCCACCACAGATGTTTTATCAGACTCCTCCCCACCACTGCTCTAAGCCCACTACTCAGCAGGCTCCAACTTACTGGCATCTCTGTTCTACACCATTTTCATGAAACCCAGTCAATCAAGGCACTGTTTGGTACACTCATGATCAGCAACAGGAGACCCAAAAGTACTCCAGTGCCACCTGTTCATGGGAATTTCAATAATTTCATGGTATTTATGTATCCATTTTTCAAGGATGAAGTGGTAGGCACTGTGGGTTTCAATTCATTCAGGAATCATTAAATGTGAGGAAGCTCATTTCAAAGAAAGCTCTGAAAAACTCTCACAGGCAAGGCTTCCAAAAGAGTGGCCAAAAGGTCACATGAAGCCAGGCCCATTGAGGTCTACAATGTGAGGTCCATGTGTGTTTTGCCTCTCAACTCTTGCTGCCAAGTTTTTCAGAATAAAATCATGTGATATCCTGGCTGAGATTCCCAGTGCTCTGTGGAAAGCAACCCTGGCCCTACATCAGTTTCCAAGGGCAACTCTCATGAGTGGCCTCCTAAAATCCCAACACAATTCATTGCAATACTTCTCTGAGGTCAGTTTCAGAACTTAGTCTCTAAGGGGAATCACGCCAGAGTTCAAGCCCAGGTGGACCCAGTCATCCCTTGCAACCCGCCACACAAATGACCACAATTAAAACCAAAACCCTCCCACATGGCCCTCATCTTCTTCCACATAAGCACTCATCATTAACTCCGGCTGGTGATTTTCATGAGGGGCGCAGCTCAAAACAGTGTCAAAGATAATCTCCCTTGCCACTCATTTACCTAAAGTCAGAGTGGCCTGGACACCCTTCCTGTGAACCAGGAGTGATCAAATAGGCCTGCCATTAATACATCTCTGCTTCGCCAATTTGAGGCCTACTGACAGTCAGGCATAGATTCTTTATGTGATTTGGAGTCAGGAGATACCCCAAGCACCTCTGCAGGGGTTTGTAGAACTCATTTGACCCAAAGGATCCCTATTCTCACTTGATGGAGGTCAGGAACCTCACAGAAGAAGGCAAAAGACTTCATACACAATGACTGATCTGTTTGCCATTTCGGTTTTGGATGCACATATAGGATCTTTATTTAGATCCATCAGGTGCTAAGAATCTAAGCCACAGCCTCACACAGGGTGAAGAGCCTTATTCAGACACATGCTTTCCCAAAGCATTTTAAGCAAAGAGACACAGGTGATGCCCATTCATTACCTTTTGAAAACTGTTTTCTTCAGGCTTCAAAAAAGGGTGGCATGAGGCAAAGACATTCCTGACATTCAGGGCAACAGAACATTAGGTAAGCAAATGGCGCCAAGCAGGGTTTCTTCAATAAGACTTTCCTGCTCACACTGATATCTGAGTTTTCTGAAATGCTCCCATTCCCTTCAGCTTTCCAGTACATGTCCATGTGACAGAGCTTGGAGGTGGTACATATCTTGGACACAAATCCATGAGCCTATTCTGTAGAGTGGACAGAATTCACAAAGAAAACAGGAACTTAGGAAAATAGCAAGTATTGCACATCAATAAGGCTAGTCACACTCTATTCATAAATTGGGCAGGATGAATGCTAGAAAGCTCTCTATTACACAGGAAACATTCATTGATGCATTCTCTTTTCTAATGTCTACATCCACAGACACAGTGGGATACACAGATATAGAAACACTTGCCTTGTAAAATGACATTTTAGAAACAGTCCAGGCAAAAGAAAACAAACCACCTTTCCTACCTATTCTCAGAACTTGAGACATAACCACAAACTCACACCCACACCCACAAAGGCACCTCTTTCCACCAAGTAGGTCTGTGACTATCTGGAGTGTTCTCTAACTGGTGGGCCATACTATCTTTCCCAGACATGGCCTGTCCTGTCTCACATCTGGTCCCTTGGCCAACTCTCTGAGGTTTTCAGAAGCCAGGGGTGAGCCACTACCTGCTTTTTCAGGACAGGAGCCTCTTCAGCGCTTTCCTGGCATTTGCCCATGCTCACATCAGTAGGTACCAAGAATGACTGACCCTCTCCTTGGTTATTCCATTCAAGTGAGCACACTGAAATTGGGACTGGGTCTGGCTCTGGATGCCTGGCTTCCTGGATCCCAATTTCAGAGAGTTCCATCAACAAGGAAGTGAGGTGAGGTCACTTCCATCAGGAACTGAATGAGGTCACTGCTTTGGTAACCATATGTCCTAACAGTTGCTTCCAAGAGTCCCATGAGATGGAGGTTGCCCCTACTTCCTGTGACACTTTCACAAGTTGGAATGGTATATCAACCATAGCCACCAAGGAACAGCTCTCTACTAAGGCCTGGATTGGTCCACCTTCTCTACATTGAGAAGAGAGTGGATCATTCAGACCATCCAGATCAAGTTGTTTGCCAGGGAAGATGACTCTTGCTCTCTCAGGTCCTTCATAGCTGCATACATCTTCTCCAGGGATCATTTCTGCATGGACCTTTGAGGTTCTCAGCAGGTGAAAGTAAGAATAACTCTGTCCCTTCTCTTCTGTAAAGTTAGATTGAGGAAACTGTGTATGGCTAGGATTAATAACATGTTCGATTTGGGTTAGGAATCATTCTGCTGGATGAATAATGGTGTAGGAAACCTGTGATATTTATAAGAAGAGGTGAAAGGTAAAATATAATTATGAAAACAGAAATCTAGGTAAGATTTGAAGCCCAGAAGGGCATTGGGCCCTTGATGGTGATACTTAGCTTTGAATTACGTTCTGCACAGATGTCTCAGATAAATCGACATACAATGGCATAGGACCATTTACTTTGGATCGATGAATGTAGCAGAGAACATCCAGTCATAGAGGGAGAGTCGGCAGGATTGGGAAGGTAGTTGGTAGATTTTGGAAGAAGAGTGATTATAGGATTTGGACCAAAAGTTCTTTAGCAATAGGGTTTCTGGTAGAGAAGGAGTGTAAATGTCAGGACATGTGAAGAGTCAGTCACAATGATGAACTGGTGAAAATATGTAGGAAAGCTGATATCAATAGAGACATTAGGAAATCAGGCAAAGGATAAAGTGAGTGATAGGATTAGACAATTTCAACAGGCTTGATTGAATATATAATCTTAGGAAAAAACAAATATGTAGTCACCAATATGATTGACATTTGAGAGCATCAGGCAACCCGAAGGTGGATGTTTTAAGTAATCCATGCTCACTTTCCATTTACTTTTTAGTACAAGCAAAAGTGTGAACTTTGGTTTTTGTGTCCAGAATATTACCGTGATAAAATATATATGTAGATAAGGTGACATGAGTATTTCTTCCACCATTTCTAGGAGCAATATTTGAAGACGCATAAATTAGTATTGGGGGTAAAAATAGGTTTACCCTGTGTCTATGAAAATAGAGATAATGAATGAATAGACCATAATGTGAATAAATAATATAACTGGTTCCAACTTTAAATAATGGATTTAATTGATATCTAAAAATATACAGGAAATCTTATATTGGTATACATACATTCATTCCCATTCCAATGAATTATACATCTAATGGTAATATTAGGGTTACAATTTATCAGGAAGAGTGTGTGAGTTTTGCTATTATGGGTGAAGGAACACGCGAGTCAGAAGCAAGTTGGCTAGCCTAGATTACTATGTTTACCCGGCAGTTATCAAAGCCACAAAAGCCATGGCTGTGTGAGGGAAAAGCCGACTTCTTCTGTAAGTCATGGGGATGCGAGCATATAGGGGCTGCCTAGTGGAACCCAAACTCATCATCAAATTCAGTACACAGCATTGGCCATATTACCAATTAGACAACCAAAACTGATGGCCCCCAGAGGGATCTCTAGATCCTCAAATTCTGTGTGACCTTTTTAACTTCGGCAAGTGCTCAAAAAGGTGGAAGGAAATTCCCCTATGTGGAGGCCTTTTTCCTCCTTCGCTCAAATCCTGAACTATGCTTCCCCAATAGATCCTCACCCTCTGCCTTCTGCTCCAGACGCTCTCCTGTCAAACCCACCTCAGCAACCTGATTTCTCCCCTCCATTACTAGATCAAATACCCAAACCTCCGCCGGTTTTCAGACCATTGCCCCCCTGCTGTGGTAGCAGGTACTGAGGTACTCCTCTACCGACTCACTCCTCTCTTCTCTTGTCAGTGTTCGCACTGGGTCCTAACAGGTCCTCTTACCAGCTAACCAAAAGCCCAAACAGGCTGAGGGAACCCTCAGACCCCTATCCAAGATGTAATAAAAATGGCCTTTGAAGTTGCTTTGTCAACACTAAAAACAGGTTACTAAGAATTTAAAGTCCCTCACAGGCTTTTTGATATACTCACTCCCATCTTCCCCTCTGCTCTACCTGTTCTACTGCTCAAGTTTTTCTTGCTAGCAAAATTCCAAACCCCTTTCCCATTATTCTTTTACATATGTCCTTCCTCATTCTGAAATCCACAGAGCTGCACTCACCCACCACCTTCCACCTCTTCCCCGTCTGTACCAGGACCACAGAAAAGTCTTAACTGACCTTCTCCAGAAGTCTTCACCATGCCTGACTTTAGGACTTTCAGCAAAAGAGTCCCTTTGAAAGAGTTCAATGTAGATAAACTTCCTCATTTCTTGTTGCCCTGTTCTACTTGCCACTAGCTGGAAAAATCAGCACTCCGAAGCTAGACACCCCCTTACTAGTTTTTCACAAAATATGTGAACAAGGTCTCTGGCCTTGAGTTGGGGCTTCACAGAGATGGCTACATTACTAAGATAAAGAAGTTACCAACTGGGCTCCATTTTTACAGCTGGCAGGGAGAAAAAAAAGAAAAGACAAAAGCTCTCCCCCTCTCAGGTGTTCTTAAGAAGTTAACTTGCCCAGAACAGAGGAAATAAAACAGAAACAAAAAGTGACTTTTGTGAACTTCTGCAGACTGTGAACTTCTGAGTCCCTTTACTTACATGTTGGGTAAAAAATTCTGAAACTACCTAAACTTGGGGTCCAGGGGATTAATTGATTACAACAGAAGCAATGCCTTCTAAATTCATTTGCAACCAAATAGGACTATTTTCCTAGCTTCGGTGCTATCTTAGGTGCCTTGCCTTTTCTGTCCCTACAACAGTATAATTCGATATACTTAAACATTGTTTATGTGTTCATAAAATGGTCAACAGATGTGCTTAATTATGTAATGGTGCAGATGTTTCCCAGAGTGCTCTATCATGATGCAGGTTCATTTAAATTTCAAATAGGGGGGCATAAAACCCGGTTCCACCGGAAACCTGTATCCCTCACTTTAGCCATCCTATTAGGAATAAGAGTTGCTGCAGAGTTGGGCACAGGAACCACTGCCCTATTCAATGGGACACAACAAATGACTCAATGAGAAGCAGCAATAGACCAAAACTTAAAGATATTTAAAACCTCCATCACAGCTTTACAGAAATCTTTAACCTCTTTAACCTCTTACACTGAAGTACTTTTACAGAACAGGCGATGATTGGACCTCCTCTTCATGAGAGAAGGGGCCTTTGTGCTACATTGAGGGAAGAATGTTGTTTTTATTCCGACAATACTGGAGTTGTAAAACAATCTATGAGTAAATTAAGAAAATGACTTGAAGAGCGTCAACCAGAGACAGAGGCCCACAAAGGGTGGTTTGAGTCTTGATTCACACAGTCTCCCGGGGTTAACTACGCTTTTATCAGCCTTGGCCGGTCCATTAATAATCCTCATATTATTGCTAACTGTAGGGCGCTGTTTGCTCAACCATGTAGTTTCCTTTCTCCAAGCTCAAATTGGGCATGTTAAACTTATGGTAATCAGACCACAATATACCCCACTAGCAGACATAAAATGTGACACCCCCCCAATAATCACTTTTATGATTAAAAGTAACCCGAAGAAGAAGTGGGGAATGAAAAGTTAATAAAATAGGTACTTGCCACTTCCTGTTTTTCTGTATGCTTAGCAAAACACTGTTGAAATCTTGAGAACTCTTTGCTAAACTTCTTCCCAGAGTGTGATGTCCCCAACTGGCAAACTGCAGAATGCACTCCCTCATACATTTGCATGCACACCGCACACTTGCCCTGACCCATCATTAAACTTCACTCCCTGCCATCTCCAAGGAAAGTTCATAAGCTCTGCTTAAGCTGTTCTCAGGGCTCTCTGCTAAATTCAAGTGAACTCTGAGCCGCAGCATGCTGGACACCCAATAAACAGTTTGCTGTTGCATGAGACAGTCTCTTGGTGGTCTCTTCCTCCAATACTCGCCCGACCTTTCCATTGGTACAATTATAACTGTGACATTTGCTTTTTTGTGTCCAGAATATTACTGTGATAAAATGTATATGTAGGTCAGGTGACATGAGTATTTCTTCCACCATTTCTGGGAGGAATATTTTGAAGACGAATAAATTAGTATTGGGGGTATAAACAGGTGTACCGTGTGTCTATGAATATAGAGATAATGCATGAATAGACAATACTGTGTATAAATAATATAACTGGTTATACTGTAAATAATGGATTGAATTGATATCTGAAAATATATAAGAAATAATATATTGATATACAATCATTCATTCCAACCAGTTATAAATCTAATGGTAATATTAGGGTTATGGTTCATCATTTAGGGTGTGTAAGATTTTCTTCAAAAGTAATTATGGAAATCAAAAATAATGTGCATGGAAAGAAGTCTCATGAAACGATCAGTCAATAAACATGGAGGAATATAGGTGTTCTGAAGTAGAAAGTGATTGAAAGTGAAACAAATGACTATAAATTTGTGAACTTGTGGATGAAATATATATCCAATGATGTGCAGAAACTAAAGAAATAGTAATGTACCAGTGTTGAAACAAATGAACTTCAAAATACACATCATGTCCCATAGGAGTCTACTTGCATTGATGTTAAGCTGGGTCAGTTACTGTAGAAATATTAGGATTTGTATACACCATTCACTGAAGTTAGTTTTCAGTAGAAGGAAACAAATAGGTATTCCAGGTGGCTGAATATTTCTGAGAATAATCTTGTGAAAAGATGATTATAAATCCACGTACTTGAATATGAATGAATTTAGGAAATGTATAAAGATACACATATATTTCAAATTTTGAAAAATCTGGAGAGTGTATATTAATATATATATATATATATATATATATATATATATATATATATATATATATATATACACACACACACACACACACACACACACACAAACACACACAAATATTAAGAGTAGCACTATATGCCAATTGAAATTCACCATGAAAAATATATCATTCACAGATCGAAAATATTCATTTTACTGAACGTGGATTTATGTATAATGTTGTTCAGCTAGGAAGCTCACCCATAGGTTGAATTTTCAGTTCCAACAGCGTTTAGGAGGAGTGATCTTTTCTCACAATTTGTATCTGCCAATTCAGCCACCACACAATAGTGTACGTGTGGTACCAGGTAGGATTCTACATGTGCTTATAAAAATACATGTGATGAATAGGCTACAGTGAAAGGGAGACAGGAATTCACATATTTGTTAACTTTAAAAACACATGGAAAACTATTTCAAAAAAAAATGACTAGATTAATAACTCCTACCCTATATAATGCAAAAGGCAAGTCCAACTATACACCATGCCTCTTCTGAACTGCTTCTATTTCAATTCTGTTTGGGTTATTTTTCTCCATCATATTAGGATTAGGTGACAGAGTCTATTAGGGTATGGGGAAGTGTTAGGGATTCAGTATTTCAAATGGAAAAGTGGAAAATGAATCCAATGTGTATGCAAATATATGCTACACAAAAATCCTTCCACTCTCATCCAGAACAATTACTTGACATTACCTTCGCCCCAATTAAGACACAATTAGAGGAGAAGAGTAATAAAATCTGTGAATACATATCTCGAATGGATATTGCTCAGGAGTTCATAACTTTGGAGGTGGTAGAGGAGTTTCCAAAAGTAATGGACAGGGTAAAACTCCACAATCATGGAGCACTGTTGGCCTACAGACTTCTTGAGAAACTGCCTCTGAGGTTGGGCACTTGAAATATATGTTGTCAGGAGCTTTAGCTTCCTTTGTAGTGAGACCATCAAAGCTGGGTCTGCATCTATGTTACCTGGAGAACATGGTCTCTTAAATTCCAATGAACATTAAGCAGCAGTGCTGAATTCTCTCTTTGTAGATAACTTTGGTCACTGGGGCTAAGTGATTCCCCGTGTGGACTGTGAAGATATTTGGTCATCCTCCACTTTTTGTTGTGTTTTTTGCTGCTGCACTGGGAGTTTGGTATATGCTTCATGAAATACAAAAAGTTCAACTGGGACACAGTGCTGGAGGGAGTTCTGTCACGTGTCGTGTGTCAGGGTCTGCGGGAGAATGCAACAAACAGTCTTCTATCCCACATTGGTTGCCCCCTTGACCATAACAACCTGATTCTGAACATTGCCCTGAAATTTCTCCATATAACAAGATGCTTTCTCCATATAACAAGATGTTCTGCTGGCTGCACCATGTCAGTCACAACCCATTTGGAAGTCAATGGCAGAACCACATGGCCCCAACACAGATGTTTTATCACACACCTGCATAACACTGCTGTATGAACAGTAATCAGCAGGCTCCAACTTACTGACATCTCTTTTCTACACCATTATCATGAAACCCAGTTAATCAAGGCACTGTCTGGTACACTCAAATCAGCAACAGGACATCCAAAGATTCTCAAATGCCACCTGGTCATAGGAATTTCAAAAATGTCATTGTATTTATGTAGCCATTTTTCAAGGATGAAGTTGGAGGCACTGTGGGTTTCAATTCATTCAGGAACCATAAAATGATGAGGAAGATCATTTCAATGAAAGCTCTGGAGACCTCTCACAGGCAAGGCTTCCCAACTATTTCTGCCAAGTCTTTCAAAATAAAATCATATGATATCATGGCTGAGATTCCCTGTGCTCTGTGGAAAGCCACCCTTGGTATAGATCTCAGTTTCCAAGGGCGAGTCTCAACCGTGACCTCCAAAAATCCCAACACATTTCATGGCCTCTGTGCTTCACTGATAGAAGAATTTTGTTTTTATGCTGACCATACTGGAGTTGCAAAATAATCCATGGGTAAATTGTGAAAAAGACTTGAAGAGCGCCAGAGAGAAAGGGAGATTCAACAAGGGTATTTTGAGTCATGGTTTACCCAGTACCCCTGGTTAACTACACTTCTATCAGGCTTAGCGGGACCCCTGATCATCCTTATGGTGTTGCTAACTGTGGAAACTTGTTTGCTTAACCGCATAGTTTCCTTTCTCCAGGCTCAAATTGGACAGGTAAAACTCATGGTAATCAGACAGAAATACACTCCACTGGCAGAAATAGAATGTGAGACCCCGCAATAATTATGACTCATTATTTTTACAATTAAAAGTAGTCAGAAAAAGGAGTGGGAAATGAAAGAATAAAAGAAATTGAAATTGAAACGTAAAGAACCAGGTTTTGTAAAGCTTCCAAGTTGCACTAAGAACCTGAAATTCCTGTGGCATTTAAGACAATTCCCAGAACTGCCCATTAGATGTGTGCTGAAATCTTCCCTGACCACCTAGTTAAATAACAACCCCTTCCCAGAAACCATGCAGATCTGCACGTATATATCTCAGGGCTTCAACCAATTAGTTTAAATGTATAGCCCTTCTCAGGGCTGACCAATCATCCCCTGCCCGGCATGCTCCCACCAATAAATTTGATTATCATGTTTTAGAGTTGTTATTTGATTTTCCCTTGGTATATGATTATTTGCTAAAAGAAGATATGATGTATGTAATGTCGCTGCCCTGTCTAAAGAATGTATGTAAACTTTTGGCTCTTTGTTCTTTGCTCCTCAGAAGTGAGCTCTGAGCCCCAGCATGCTGGACCCCCAATAAACCCTTTGCTGTTGCATGAGACATTCTCTTGTTGGTCTTTTCTTCTGAGGTTCGCCCGACCTTTACCGTTCCTGATTTCCATCAAGTGAGAATAGGGATTCTTTGGGACAAATGAGTTCTTCCAGGCCCTGCAGAGGCTAGCCCATAGGTGCTTGCTTTTTCTCATGACTCCAAATCACATAAAGAATTTATACCTGACAGTCAGTAGGCCTCAAATTGAAGAAGCAGAGCAGTATTAATGGCAGGGCTATTTGATCATTCCTGGTTCAAAGGAAGGGTGTCCAAGCCACCCTGGTTTTAGGCAAATGAGGGGCAAGGGAGCTTTTTTTGGACACTGTCTTGGGCTGCGCCCCTCATGGTAAATTCCAGCCAGAGGTTATGATGAGTGTCTATATGGAAGAAGATGAGGCCCATGTGGGAGTGTTTTGGTTTTAATTGTGGTCATTTGTGTGGTGGTTGGAAGAGATGACTGGGTCCACCTGGGCCTGAACTCTGGTGTGATTCCCCTTAGAGATTAAGTTCTGGAATTTATCTCAAAGAAATATTGCCATGAATTCTGTTGAGATTTTAGTAGGCCACGCATGAGTGTTGCCCTTGGAAACTGAGATCAGGGTCACTTTCCACAGAGCACTGGGAATCTCAGCCAGGATATCACATGATTTTATTCTGAAAGACTTGGCAACCATAGTTGAGAGTCAAAACACACATGGACCTCATATGTAGACCTCAATGGTCCTGGCTTTATGTGACCTTTTGGCCACTCTTTGGGAAGCTTTGCCTGTGAGAGTTCTCCAGAGATTTCATTGAAATGAGCTTCATGAACATTTACTGGCTCCACAATGAATTGAAACTCACAGTGCCTCCAACTTCATACTTGAAAAATGTCTAGATAAATACCATGAAATTTTTGAAATTTCCATGACCAGGTGGCACTGGAGAACCTTTGAATGTCCTGTTGCATTTCAAGAGTATACCACACAGTGACTTGGTTGACAGGGTTTCATGAAAATGGTGTAGAACAGAGATGCCTGTAGTTGGAGCCTGCTGAGTGGTGGGACTAGAGCAGTGGTGGGCAGGTGTGTGAAAAAAAAATAAAAAAAATAAAACATCTGTTGTGGGGCCATGTGGATCGGCCATTGGCTTCCAAATGGCATGTGACTGACATAGTGCAGATAGCAGACCATTATATGTAAAGACATGTTGTTATATGGAGAGGTTTCAGGGCAATGTTCTGAATCTAGTTGATATGGACAAGGGGGCAATTGGGCAAGCTATGAGGGATAGAACACAGCTTGGTGCATTCTCCTGCAGACCCTGACACACCACACGTTACAGAACTTTCTCCAGTACTGTGTCCCAGTTGAACTCCTTGTATTTCATGAAGCAACTACCAAACTCCCAGTGCAGGAGCAAGAAACACCATGAAAAGTGGAGGATGACCACATGGCTTCACAGTCCACACGGGGAGACACTTAGCCCCCAGTGTCCACAGTTTACATACAAAGAGAGAATTCAGCACTGCTGCCTCATGTTCATTGGAAAATAAGAAACCATGTCTTCCAGGTCACATAGTTGCAGACCCATCATTGATGGTCTCACTACAAAGGAAGCTAAAGCTCCTGACAACAACATATATTTCAAGTGCCCAACCTCAGAGGCAGTTTCTGAAGAAGTCTTAATACCGGCAGAGCACCATGTTTGTGGAGTGTTTACACTGTCCCTTACTTTTGGAAACTCCTCTATCACCTCCAAGGTTGTGAACTCCTGAGCATTTTCCATTTCAGATATGTATTCACAGATTTTCTAACTCTTCTTCTTAATTGTGTCTTACTTTGTACCAAGGTAATGTCAAGGCATTGTTCTGGATGAGAATGGGAAGATTTTTGTGCAGCACATATTTGTATACACATCAGATAAATTTTCCAATTTTCCATTCGAAATACTGAATCCCTGACATTAACTCATAAACTACTAGACTCTGACTACTAATCTTAATATGATGGAGAAAAATAACCCAAACAGAATAGAAATACAAGCAGTTCAGAGGAGGCATGGTGTATAGTTGGACTTGCCTTTTGCATGTTATAAATCTATTCAACTGTTTGTTGAAATAGTTCTGCTTGTTTTTTTAAAGTTAACAAATATGGGAATTCCTGTCTCCCTTTCACTGTAGCCTATTGAGCACATGTATTTTTATATGCACACATAGAATCCTACCTGGTACCACACGTACATTCTTGTGAGGTGGTTGACTTGGCAGATACAAATTTTGAGAAGAGATCACTCCTGTTAAACACTTTTGGAACTGAAAATTCAACCTATGAGTGAGTATCCTAGATGAGCAATATAATACATAAATCCATGTTCAGTAAAATGCCAGGTTTAGCGTTTTACTGAAAAAAGAAAGATTCTGAGCCCTTAAGCAGACTTTGGTCCAGTGATCAAGGGTAAGGGACAGAGGCATTGAAGTGCTCTGTCCCATAATGAAAGATACACAGACATTGAAAGCAACGACACATGACACAGACAAGACAAGACAATAAATACAGGAAATGGACGTCCAATACTGAGACCAAAACTGAGTAGCCGGCAAAACCCAATGGGCTGGCAATACCGAATCCAAAACAAAATAGCACTGAGTCGAGGAGACTATTGTTCCTCGATTTCCTGACTCCATTCCCCAGGGACATGGCCTGTGGCTCTGTGACATGTCTGTCAGCCACACTCGGAGAAAGGTCTAATAGAAGAAAATATCGGGCTTAGTCAAATAAGAGGAACATGGACCTGAGGAAAGGAGAAATCCACCACTCCTTCCTAGTAATCCCAGGATGCCCGGACCCATTGATGGGCAGAAATCTGCTCAGCAAGCTCCGGGCCAAAATAACTTTTAACCCTGAAGGGCCCCAAATGAAATTTCTAAATCCTTCAGTAAAAACTCCTATAGTCACGGCTTTAACAATATTAGTAGAAGATGAACATCCACTCTTCACACCCCCCAAGACTGATCAAACAGGTAAACTACCCCAGAAATGGATAACAGATTACCCAGATGCGTGGGCAAAGACTGCTGGGTTAGGCCTGGCCTTTAAACAACCTCCAATAGCAGTGGAGTTAAAAACCTCAGCTTCCCCAATCAATGTGAAAAAATATCCTCTAAGCAAAAAAAGCTAAAGATGGGATAAGGCCCCATATTCAGAAATATCTGGCCATAGGGGTCCTAAGGCCCTGTTAATTGGCCTGGAACAATCCTGTGCTACCAGTAAAAGAATCCAGGAACTGGGGACTATCAACCGTTCAAGACCTAAGAGAGATTAACCACAGAGTGCAGGACATTCACCCCACAGTACCTAATCCGTACAATCTACTTAGTACTCTGAAACTTGAGCAGAAATGGTATACTGTTATGGACTTAAAAGATGCTTTCTTTTGCTTGCCTCTGCATAAAGATAGTCAGTTGCTGTTTGCTTTCAAGTGGGTAGTCCCAGAAACCGGAACGTCTGGTCAACTAATTTGGACTAGACTCCCACAGGGGTTCAAAACTCCCCTACTCACTTTGATGAAGCCCTCCACAGAGATCTCAACAACTTCAGAACTACGCACCCCGAAGTCAACCTGATTCAATATGTGGATGACTGGCAGCCAACACCAAGGAAAACTGTGAGTCTGGGACCCAAGCACTATTATGCGAGCTTGCTTAACTCAGGTATAGAGCTTCTGCCAAAAAGGCCCAAATTTGCTAGCATAAAGTAATCTTCCTGGGCTATTCCATTAGGGGCAGTAAACGATGAATCACTGAGCCCAGAAAACAAACCGTTGTGCAGATACCACTGGCATCAAACAGGAGAAAACTCAGAGAGTTTCTTGGGACTGCTGGCTTTTGCAAGTTATGGATACCTGGGTTTGCATCTTTAGCTGCTCCTTTATACCCAGTGTTAAAGGGAGATGCCCAATTCCAATGGACCACTGAGCACCAGCAAGCTTTTGATAACATTTAAGGATACTGACACTGAACGCCTCAACTTCATCGAGCTCAGCCTGCAATTACAGAAGGCCCTACACTACGTTAAAAATATACATCAACTCACTCACCTTGGTTCAAAGACATTGCCGGCATTTCTGAAGGATCAAGAACAGAGTTTTCCACTAACCGACTCACAGCGAAAGGAAATAACTGAAAGGGTAACAAAAGCCTGTCGGGTCCATCAATTGGTTAATGCTTACACTTCCAAGTTTCCTAGACGAAAGCACCTACGAGGAATCAGACTGGACAATTCTGGGAAGTGGACTATACTGAAATTAAGCCAACAATGTATGGACTTAAATACCTCCTAGTCTTTGTAGATGCATTTTCAGGATGGATTAAAGCCTTCCACACACACACACACAAAAAAAAAAAAACCATAAAGAAACAAAAAATAGCAACAACAACAACAACAACAACAAAATGGCCCAAATGTTTTTCAAGAAGATCCTGAAAGATATTTTTCCAAGATATGGTCTGCCTAAGGTAATAGGGTCTGATAATGGACCCAGGTAACTCAGGTGTTAACCAGGATCCTGTGGATTTGTTGGAAGTTACATTATGCTTATATATTCCAGAGGTCAGGACAGGTTGAAAAAATAAATAGAACCATTAAAGAGACCTTAATAAAATAAAGCTTAGAGACCGGCATAAAAGATTGGACTATGCTCCTGCCTTATGCACTGTTTCATGCGAGAAATACTCCCTCTGTTTCTTTGTTTAACCTCACCCCCTATGAAATTCTCTATGGTGCCCCTCCTCCAGTAAGGGACCTAACCCTAACTCTAAGGCCTAAAGATCCCTTACACACCTCCTTGCTTGATAGACTTAAAGCCATTGAAAGAACTCAGTGATACCGGGGGAAACAGCTGGCCACTGCCTACCAACCTGGGGACGAGGTGACTCCACATCAATATCAATTAAGGGACTTCATCTACATAAGACGACATCAAGTGTCATCCCTGGAACCTTAATGGAAAGGAACATACCAGGTGCTACTTAAAACACCTACAGAGGTAAAAGTAGAGGGAATCACTTCCTGGATCCATGCCTCTCATCTCAAACCTTCGCCATGTCCAGATTCTGGCTGGAAACTGGAGAAGACTGGTAACCATTTCAAATTGCGTATTCACCATGTGGATAAGGCCATAGACTCTCCCCTTGGCCACCAGTAGTTCTAACCCTCATCAACCCGTACAGCAGCGATGGCTGATCACAAATCCTACTAGACAAGAAGTATGGTCTATCTCGCATACAGCCCCCTTAGGGACCTGGTGGCCATCTCTCCACCCAGACATTTTTCAGCTGGCTATAGGTCTTTCCTATTGGGATATCCCCCATGAAGAGGATCCCACTAAAATTTCATTAAATCCCTTCTGTACCATAAAAAATGGAAACAAACATTATGGATGCAGGGACACACGAGCCAGATTCAGGTTGGCTAGCCTAGATTACTATATTTGACCGGGGGACTATCAAAGCCACAAACAGTCATGGCTGTGTGGGGGAAAAGCCGACTTCTTCTTTAAGTCATGGGGATGTGAGCATACAGGGGCTGCCTGGTGAAACCTAAAATCCTCATCAAATTCAGTAGACAGCATTGGCCATATTACCAATTAGACAACCAAAAACTATGTCCCCCAGAGGTGTCTCTAATTCTCAAATACTGTGTGACATTTTTAACTTCGGCAAGTGCTCAAAAAGGGGAAATTCCTCTATGTGGAGTCCTTTTCCCTCCTTCGCTCACATCCTGTACTATGCTTCTCCCATATTTCCTCACTCTCAGCCTTCTGCTCTGGACTCTCTGCTGTCACTCCAACCTCAGCAACCTGATTTCTCCCCTCCAATTACTAGGTCAAAAACCCAAACCTCCACCAGTTCTCAGACCATTGGCCCCTTGCTGAGGTAGCAGATACTGAGGTACCCTTCCACCCTCTCATTCCTCTCTTCTCCTGTCAGTGCCTGCACTGGATCCCACCAGGTCCTCTAACAAGCTAACCCAAAGCTCAAACCAGCTGAGAAGGGCCCTCAGACCCCTATCCTAGATGTAATGAAAATGGCCTTTAAAGTTGCTTTGTCATCACTGAAAACAGGTTACTAAGAATTTAAAGTCCCTCACAGGCTTTGTGGGGTACTCACTCCCGTCTTCCCCTCTGCTCTACCTGTACTACTGCTCAAGTTTTTGTTGCTAGGAAAATCCCAAACCCCTTTCCCATTATTCTTTTCCATCTCTCCTTCCTCATTCTCAGATCCACGGAACTTCTCTCAGCCTCGCCTTCCCCGTCTTCCCCCTCTGTACCAGGTCCAAAGAAATGTCTTAAATGACCTTCTCCACAAGTCTTCACCAAGGCTTACTTTAGGTCTTTCAGAAAAAGAGTCCCTCTGAAAGAGTTCAATGGAGATAAACTTCCACTTTTCATGTTGCCATGTTCTACTTGACCACTGGTTGGAAAAATCACCACTCCTAAGCTAGACACCGACTTACTAGTTTTTCACAAAATATGTGAACGATGCCTCAGGCCTTGAGCTGGTTCTTCACAGAGATGGCTACATTTCTAAGATAAGAAACTTACCAACTGGGCTCCATGGTGACAGCTGGCAGAGAGAAAATAAAGAGACAAAAAGCTGTCCCATTCCAAGGTGTCCTTGAAAAGTTAACTTACCCAGAACAGAGGAAAAAAAAACAAAAACAAAAACTGCTTTTTGTGAACTTCTGCAGACTGTGGACTTCTGAGCCCCTTCCCTTACATGTTGGGTACAAATTCTAAAACTACCGAAACTTCGGGTTCAGGGGCTTAATTGATTAAAACAGAAGCAATGCCCTCTAAATCCAGATGCAACCAAATAAGACTGTTTTCCTGTCTTTGGTGCTATCTTAGTTGCCTCACCTTGTCCATCCCTACAACAGTATAATTCTATACACTTAAAAATTATTTATGTTTTCATAAAATGGTCAACAGATGTGATTAATTATGTAATGATCCAGATGTTTTCCAGAGTGCTCTATCATGAAGCAGGTTCATTTAAAGATCAAATAGGGGGGCATACAACCCGGTTCTAACGGGAACCTGTATCAATCACTTTAGCCATTCTATTAGGAATTATAGTTGCTGATTGGGTGGGCACAAGAACAACTGCCCTAGTTCATGGGACACAACAAAGACACAATTAGAAGCAGAAATAGACCAAAGCTTAAAGACATTAAAAACCACCATCACAGTTTTACAGGAATCTTTATCCTCTCTCTCTCTCTCTCTCTCTCTGAAGTTGTTTTACAGAACAGGCGAGTGTTGAAACTTCTCTTCATGAGTGAAGGGAACCTTTGTGCTTGCATTGAGAAAAGAATGTTGTGTTTATGCTGGCAATACTGGAGTTGTAGAACAATCTATGAGTAAATTAAGAAAACGACTTGAAGAGCATCAAAGAGGGACAGAGGCCCCAAAAGGGTGGTTTGAGTCTTGGTTCACACAGTCCACCTGGTTAATTATGCTTTTATCTGCCCTGGCCAGTCCATTAATAATCCTCATATTATTGCTAACTGTAGGACCCTGTTTGCTCAACCGTTTAGTTTCCTTTCCAACCCAAATCGAACCTGTTATTAACCCTAACCATAAAATGTTCTCTCAATCTAATTTTACAGAAGAGCAGAGACAGAGTTGGTCTTACAATACAGGAATGTAGGGGATCTTCCAACTGCTGAGAAACTAAAAGGTCCATGCAAAAATGATCCCTGGAGAAGTTGTAAGCAGCTATGAAGGAACTGAGAGAGCAAAAGTCATCTCCCATTGCAAACTCCCTGGTCAGCATGAAGGGATGTGTCTGAGTCAGCCTCTCTCTTCTTAATGTAGACCCAAAGGACCAAACCAGGCCTGTGTGGAGAGCTGTTCCCGGTTACCAATGGTTTGTATACCATTCTAACTTGTGAAACTGTCACAGGAATTAGGGGCAGCTTCCATCTCATGGGACCCTTGGAAGCAATTGTTATTACAACGTGGTTGCCAAGGCAGTGACCTCATTCAGTTCCTGAAGGAAATGACCTCAAGTCACTTTCTTGCTGATAAAATTCTCTGAACTTGAAATCCAGGAAGCCAGGCACCCACAGCCAGTCCCAGTCCCAGTCCCAGTGGTTGAACTTATTTTGATTTACAAAGGACAGCCTCAGTCTTTCTTAGGACCTACTGATGTGAGGATGGCCAAATGCAAGGAAAGCTATGAAGAGGGGCCTTTCCTGAGGAAGCAGGTAGTGGCTCACCACTGGCTCCTGACAACTTCACAGAGTTGGCCAAGGAGACCAGATCTGAGAAAGAACAGGCCATTTCTGGGGAACATAGTATGGCCTACCAGTCAGAGGACACTCCGGATAGTCACAGACCTACATGGGAGAAGGAGGTGCCTTTGTGGTGTGGGTGTGGGTTTGTCGTTTTGTCTCATGTTCTGAGAATAGATATGAATGGAGGTTTGTTTGGTTTGGAGTGAACTATTTTTAGTAAGTCGTTTGACAAGGCGAGTGTTTCTGTGTCTGTGTATCCAACTGTGTCCGTGGTTGGAGACATTAGAAAAGAGAATGCATCAATGGAAGTGTCCTGTCTAGCAGAAACTTTCCCAGCATTCATTCTGCAAAATTTATGAATGGACTGCAGCTTGCCTTATTGATGGGCAGCACCTGCTATCTTACTAAGTTCCTGTTTTCTTCCTGAATTCTGGCCACTCTCCAAAATAGGCTCATGGTTTTGTGTTTAAGATATATACAACCTCAAAGCTCTGTGACATGAGCATGTACTTGGTAGCTGAAGGGATTGGCAAGCACCTCAGAGACCTCAGATATCAGTGTGACCAGGAAAGTCTCAGTGGAGAAATCCTGCTTGAGGCCTTTTGTCTACCTATTCTTCTGTTGCCCTGAATGTCAGGAAGGTCTTTTCTTCAGGCCACCCCTTTGTGAAGCTTGAAGAAAACAGTTGTCAAATGGAAATCAATGGGCATTACCTGGGGCTCTTTGCTTAATTGCTTTGAAAAGGATGTGTCTGAATCAGCCTCTTGGCCCTTTGTGATGCTGTGGCTTAGATTCTCATCTCCTGAAGGATCCAAATAACGATCCCATGTGTACATTCAAAACCAAAATGGCCAAAAGATCAGTCTTTGTGGATGAAGTCTCTCGCCTTCCTTTGTAACTTTCCTGACCTCCATCAAGTGAGAATAGGGATCCTTTGGGTCAAATGAGTTCTTCAAAGCCCTGCAGAGGCTAGCCCATAGGTGCTTGGGTTTTCTCATTACTCCAATTCACATAAAGAATCTGAACCCCACAGTCAGTTGGCCTCAAATTGAAGAAGTGGAGCAGTACTAATGGGAAGCCTATTTGATCTCTCCTGGTAAACAAGAAGGCCACCCCGACTTTAGGCAAATTAGGTGCAAGAGAGCTTATTTTGGACATGATCGTGGGCTGTGCCCCTCCTGGAAAACTCCAGCCAGAGGTTATTATGAGTGTCTATATGGAAGAAGATGAGAGCCATGTTGGAGTGTTTTGGTTTAAATTGTGGTCTTTTGTTTGGCTGTTGGAAGAGATGAATTGGTCCTGAACTTGAACTCTGGTGTGATTGAACTCTGGTGTGATTCCCTTAGAGACTGAGTTCTGGAACTGACCTCAGAGAAGTACTACCATGAATAGTGTTGGGATTTTAGGAAACCCGGCATGAGTGCTGCCCGTGGAAACTGAGATCTAGGCCCAGGGTGGCTTTCCACGGAGCACTGGGCCTCTTAGCCAGGATATCACATGATTTGATTCTGAAAGACTTGGCACTTATAGTTGAGAGTCAAAAATCATATGGACCTCACATTCTACACCTCAATGGGCCTAACTTTATGTAACTTTTTGGTCACTCTTTGCGAAGCCTTGTCTGTTAGTGTTCTCCAGAGCTTTCATTGAAATGAACTTCCTCACTAGTTAATCGTTCCTGAATGGATTGAAACCCTAAGTGCCTCCAACTTCATTTTTGAAAAATGGCTAGATAAATACCATGATTTTTTTAAAAATCCCATGGCCAGGTTTCACTGGAGATTTTTGGATGTCCTGTTGCTGATCATGAGTGTACCAGACAGTGCCTTGATTGACTGGGTTTATGAAAATGGGTGTAGAACAGAGATTCCAGAATGTTGGAGCTTGCTGAGTAGTGGGCCTAGAGCAGTGGTTTGCAGGTTTGTGATAAAACATCTGTGTTGTGGCCATGTGGATGTGCTATTGGCTTCCAAATGTCTTGTGACTGACATGGTGTTGCAAGCAGTCGCTTATATGTAAAGGCATCATATTATATGGAGCGGTTTCAGGGATATGTGGGATAGAAGCCTTGTTGGTGCATTCTCCTGCAGACCTTGACCCAGCACACGTGACAGAACTCCATTCAGCACTGTGTCCCATTTGAACTCCATGTATTTTGTGATGCAAATACCAAACACCCAGTGCAGCATCAAGAAACACCATGAAAAGTGGAGGATAAATAAATGGCTTCATAGTCCACAAGGGGAGACACTTAGCCCCCAGTGGCCACAGTTTATCTACAATGAGAGAAATCTGCTGTGCTACCTCATGTTCATTGGAAAATAAGAAACCATGTCATCCAGGTCTTTGACCAAAACAAGTCAGAGGACACTCTGGATAGTCACAGACCTACTTGCGGGAAGGAGGTGACTTTGTGGGTGTGGGTGAGGGTTTGTGGTTTTGTCTCATGTTCTGAGAATAGGTAGGAATGGCGGTTTGTTTGGTTTGGAGTGAAAAGTTTCTAGTAAGTGCTTTGACAAGGCGAGTGTTTCTATGTCTGTGTATCCCACTGTGTCAGTGGTTGTAGACATTAGAAAAGAGAATGCATCAATGGATGTGTTCTGTCCAGTAGAAAGCTTCCCAGCATTCATCCTGCCCAATTTATGAATGGACTGCAGCTTGCCTTATCGATTGGCAACACCTGCTAACTTCCTAAGTTCCTGTTTTCTTCCTGAATTCTGGCCACTCTCGAGAATAGGCTCATGGTTTTGTGTCCAAGATATGTACCACCTCCAAGCTCTGTGCCATAGCCATGTACTGGATACCTGAAAGGAATGGCGAGCATCTCAGAAAACTCAGATATCAGTGTGACCAGTAAACTCTCAGTGGAAAAACCGTGCTTTAGGCCTTTTGCTTACCTATTGTACTGTTGCCCTGAATGTCAGGAACGTCTTTGCCTCAGGCCACCCCTTGTGAAGCCTGAAGAAAACAGTTTTCAAGTGGAAATGAATGGGCATCACCTGTGTCTCTTTGCTTAATTGCTTTGGAAAGGAATGTGTCTCAATTAGCATCTTGGCCCTGTGTGATGCTGTGGCTTAGATTCTCAGCACCTGATGTACCTAAAGAAAGATCCCCTGTGTGCATCCAAAACCAAAATGGCCAAAAGAGCAGTCATTGTAGATGGAGTCTCTCGCATTGCTCTGAAAGGTTCCTGATCTCCATCAAGTGAGAATCTGGATCCTTTGGGTCAAATGAGTTCTTCAAAGCCCTACAGAGACTAGAACATAGATGCTTGGGTTTTCTCATGACTCCAATTCACATAAAGAATCTAAACCCCAAAATCAGTGGCCTCAAATTTGAGAAGCAGAGCAGTTTTAATGGTAGGCCTATTTGATCACTTCTGGTTCACAGGAAAGGTGTCCAGGACACCCTGACGTTCGGCAAATGAGGGGTAAGGGTGCTTATTTTGGACACTCTCTTGGGCTGCGCCCCTCATGGAAAGCTCCAGCCAGAGGTTATGATGAGTGTCTATGTGGAAAAAGATGAGGGCCATGTGGGAGTGTTTTGGCTTTAATTGTGGTCATTTGTGTGGTGGTTGTAACGGATTCCTGGGTCCACCTGGGCTTGAACTCTGGTGTGATTACCCTTAGAGACTGAGTTCTGAAACTGATCTCAGAGAAGTATTGCCATGAATTGTGTTGGGGTTTTAGGAGGACACGCATGAGAGTCGCTTTTGGAAACTGAGATCTAGGCCCAGAGTGTCTTTCCACAGAGCACTGGGAATCTCAGGATATCACATGATTTTATTCTTAAAGACATGGCAGCCATATTTGAGAGTCAAAACAATCATGTTCCTCACATTGTAGACCACAATGGGCCTGGCTTCATTTAACCTTTTGGCCACTCTTTGGGAAGCCTTGACTGTAAGAGTTCTCAAGAGCTTTCATTGAAATGAGCTTCCTCACCATTTATTGGTTCCAGAATGATTTGAAACCCCCAGTGCCTCCAGCTTCATGCTTGAAAAATGCCTAGATGAATACCATGAAATTTTTGAATTTCCCATGACCAGGTGGTACTGAGGAACCTTTGAATGTCCTATGTCTGATCATGAGTGTACCAGACAGTGCCTTGATTGACTGGGATTCATGAAAATGGTGTAGAAGAGAGAAACCAGTAAGTTGGAGCCTGCTGAGTGGTGGGCCTAGATCAGAGGTGGGCAGGTGTATGATAAAACATCTGTGTGGGGTCATGTGGATCTGCCATTGGCTTCCAAATGGCTTGTGACTGACATGGTGCAGCCAGCAGACAGTTCTATGTAAAGGCATATTGTTATATGGAGAGGTTTCCGGGCAATGTTCAGAACCAGGTTGCTATGGACAAGGGGGCAAGCTATGTGGGATAGCTGACTGGTTGGTTCATTCTCCTGAAAACCCTCACCCACCACACATGACAGAACTCCCACCAGCACTGTGTCCCAGTTGAATTCCTTGTATTTCATGAAGCAAATACCAAGAAAGAAAGCAGCAAGAAAAACCATGAAAATAGGAGGATGACCAAATGGCTCCACAGTCCACATGGGAAAACACTTAGCCCCCAGTTGCCAATATTTACCTAGAAAGGGATAATTCAGCACTGCTGCCTCATGTTCATTGAAAAATAATAAACCATGTCCTCCAGGTCACATAGATGCAGACCCAGCTTTGATGTTCTCACTAGAAAGGAAGCAAAAACTCCTGACAACAACATATATTTCAAGTGCCCAACCTAATAGGCAGTTTCTCAAGAAGTCTTTAGGGCAGCAGAGCTCCCTGTTTGTGAAATGTGAACCCTGGCCCTTAGTTTGGGAAACTCCTATATCACCTCCAAGTTTGTGAACTCCTGAGCATATTCCATTCCAGATATGTATTCACAGAGTTTCTAACACTCCTCCTCTAATTGTGTATTACTTGGCGCGGAGGTAATGTCAATGCATTTTTCTGGATGAGAGTGGGAAGATTTTTGTGTAGCACATATTTGCATACACATTGTATTCATTTTCCAATTTTCCATTTGAAATACTGAATCCCTGACACTAACCCACACCCTACTATACTCTGACTACTAATCCTAATATGATGGAGAAAAATAACCCAAACAGAATAGAAATACAAATAGTTCAGAGGAGGCATGGTGTATAGCTGGGCTTGCTTTTTGCAATATATATAGGGTAGGAGTTGTAAATCTAGTCAATTTTCAATTGAGGTAGTTTTTCATGTGTTTTTAAAGTTAACAAATATGTGAATTTCTGTGTCCCTTTCTCTGTAGCCTATTCAGCACATGTATTTGTATATGCACATATAGAATCCTACCTGGTATCACACGTATATACTTGTGAGGTGGCTGACTTGGCAGATAAAAATTGTGAGAAGAAATCACTCCTCCTAAACGGTGTTGTAACTGAAAATCCAACCTATGGGGAGCTTCCTAGTTTAACAACATTGTATATAAATCCATGTTCAGTAAAAGAAATATTTTTTGATATGTGGACAATATATATTTCACAATAAATTTTGATTGGCAAATATATTGCTACTTTTTAATGTCTCTGTGAGTTTTGTAATTATATATATATATATATATATATATAT
Organism: Callospermophilus lateralis; assembly: GCF_048772815.1. Lineage (NCBI taxonomy): Eukaryota > Metazoa > Chordata > Mammalia > Rodentia > Sciuridae > Callospermophilus > Callospermophilus lateralis. The sequence goes on from NW_027510746.1 coordinate 544,947, forward strand.
ATATATATATATATATATATTCTCCAGATTATTCAAAAAATGAAATATATGTGTCTTATATACACTCCCTAAATTTATTCACGTTCATGTACATTGTCTTATAATCTACTTTTCACAAGTTTATTTTCAGAAATATTCATTCCCCTGAAATACATATTTGTTTCCTAGTACTGAAAACTAACTTCACTGAATGGTGCACACAAATCCTAATATTTCTACAGTAACTGACCCAGTTTAACATCAATGCAAGTAGATTCCTATGGGACATGATGTATGTTTTGATGTTAATTTTTATTCAACACTGGTACATTACTATTTCTTCAATTTATTCACATCATAGTGTATATATTTCAACCACATTTTAGCAAATTTATAGGCATTTGTTTCACTTTCAATCACTTCCTGAATCAGAACACATGTATTTCTCCATATTTCTTGACTAGTCTTTTCATTAGACTTCTTTCCAAACACATTATTTTCAATTTCCATAATCACTTTTGAAGCAAAACTCACATTCTTCATGATAAACCATAACCCTAATATTACCATTAGATGTATAACTCATTGAAATGAATGTATGCATATCAATATAAGATTTTCTGTATTTTTTCAGATATCAATTCAATCCATTATTTAAAGTTGGAACTAGTTATATTATTTATTCACAGTATGGTCTATTCATGCATTATCTCTATATTCATATACACGGGTTACACCTATTTGTACTCCCTATACTAATTTATATATCTTCAAAATATTGCTCCTAGAAATTGTGGAAGAAATACTGATGTCACCTGATCTACATATACATTTTATCACAGTAATTTTATGGACACAAAAAGCAAAGGTCACACTTATGATTGTACCAATGTAAAGGTCGTTCGAGCATCAGAGGAAGAGACCACCAAGAGACTGTCTCATGCAACAGCAAAGGGTTTATTGATGGTCCAGCATGCTGGGGCTCCGAGCTCACTTGAATAGAGCAGAGAGTCCTGAGAACAGCTTAAGCAGAGCTTATAAACTTTCCCTGGAGAGGGCAGGGAGTGAAGTTTATTGATACGTCAGGGCGAGTGGGCAGTTTGCGTGCAACCGGGTGAGGGATTACAATCTGCAGTTTGGCAGTTGGGGACAGCATATTCTGGGAACAAGATTAGCAAACAATTCTCAAGATTTCAACAGTGTTTTGTTAAGCATACAGAAAAACAGGAAGTGACAAATACCTATTTTATTAACCTTTCCTTCCCCACTTCTTCTGGTTACTTTTAATCATAAAAGTGATCTTTGGGTGGTGTCACATTTTATGTCTCCTAGTGGGGTATATTGTTGTCTGATTACCAAAAGTTTAACTTGTCCCATTTGAGAAATGAAACTACACGATGGAGCAAACAGGTTCCTACATTTAGCAAAAAATGAGGATTATTAATGGACTAGCCAGGGCTGATAAAAGCGTAGTTAACCAGGGGGACTGTGTGAACGAAGACTCAAACCACTCTTTTAGGACCTCTCTCTCTCCTTGACGCTCTTCAAGTTGTCTTCCTAATTTACTCATTGATTCTTTTACAACCAATATGGTTGGCATAAAAGCAACATTCTTCCCTCAATGCAGCACGAAGGCCCACTTTTCTCATGAAGAGGAAGTCCAACCCTCGCCTATTCTGTAAAACAACTTCAGAGAGAGATGTAAAAGATTCGAGTAAAGCTGTGATGGAGGTTTTTAATATCTTTAAGCTTTGGTCTACTGCTGCTTCTAATTGGGTCATTTGTTGTGTCCCATGGACTACGCCAGTGGTTCCTGTACCCACCCCTGCAGCAACTCCAATTCCTTATTGCATGGCTAAAGTGAGGGATACATGTTCCCAGCAGAACCGTGTTGTATGCCCCCCTATTTGATATGTAAATGATCCTGCATCATGATAGAGCATTCTGGGAAACATCTGCACCATTACATAATTAATCACATCTGTTGACCTTTTTATGAAAACATAAACAATGTTTAAGTATATAGAATTATACTGTTGTAGGTATTGACAAGACAAGGCACCTAAGATAGAACGGAAGACAGGGAATCAGTCCTATTTAGATGCAACCTGATTTAGAAGGCATAGCTTCTGTTATAATCAATTAATCCCCTGAACCCCAAGTTTAGGTAGTTTCAGAATTTTGTACCCAACATGTAACGGAAGGGGATCAGAAGTTCACAGTCTACAGAAGTTCACAAAAAAGCAGTTTTTGTTTGTGTTTTTTTCCTCTCTTCTGGACAAGTAACATTTTTAATGACACCTGGGATGAGGAGAGCTTTTTTCTTCTCTTTTTTTTTTCTCCCTGCCAGCTGTTACCATGGAGCCCAGTTGGTACCTTCTTTATCTTAGAAATGTAGCCATCTCTGTGAGGCCCCAGCTCAAGGTCAGCGGCCTTGTTCACATATTTTGTGAAAAACTAGTAAGGGGGTGTCTAGCTTAGGAGTGCTGATTTTACCAGCCAGTGGACAAATAGAACAGGCAACATGAAAAGAGGAAGTATATCTACATTGAACACTTTAATAGGGACTCTGTTGCTGAAAGTCCTAAAGTCAGCCATGGTGAGGACTTCTAGAGAAGGTCAGTAAAGACTTTTCTTTGGACCTGGTATAGAGGGGGAAGACGGGGAAGGTGGGGGGTGAAAGCAGCTTTGTGGATATGAGTATGAGGAAGGAGAAATGTAAAAGAATAATGGGAAAGGGGTTTGGGATTTTCCTATCAACAAAAAAGTGAGCAGTAGAACAGATAGAGCTGAAGGGAAGACGGGAGTGTGTTCCCAAAACACCTGTGAGGGACTTTAAATAATAAGTAACCTGTTTTCAGTGATGACAAACAACTTTAAAGACCATTTTCATTACATCTTGGATTGGTGACTGAGGGTTCTCCTCTCCTGGTTTGACCGTTGGGTTAGCTGGAAATAGACTTGGTGGGACCCGGTGCGGACACTGACAGGAGAAGAGAGAAGTGAATCGTGGAGGGGTGCCTCAGTACTTGCTACTTCAGCAAGGAGGCAATGGTTTGAGAACTGGTGGAGGTCTGGGTTTTTGATCTAGTAATTGGAGGGGAGAAATCAGGTTGCTGAGGTGGGAGTGACAGCAGAGAGTCTGGAGCAGAAGGCTGAGGGTAGGATCTATTGGAGAAGCATAGTTCAGGATGTGAGCGAAGGAGGGAAAAGGCCTCCACATACGGGAATCTCCGTTCAACCTTTTGAGCACTTGCACAATTTAAAAAGGTCACACAGAATTTGAGGATCTAGAGACCCCTCTGGGGCCCATCTGTTTTGGTTTTCTAATTGGTAATATGGCCAATGCTGTGTACTGAATTTAATGAGGAGTTTGGGTTCCACCAGGCACCCACTTTATGCTCACATCCCCATGACTTACAGAAGAAGTCGGCTTTTCCCCCACATCACCATGGCTGTTTGTGGCTTTGATATTCCCCCGGGCAAACATAGTAATCTAGGCTAGCCAACCTGCATCTGGCTCGCGTGTCCCTACATCTATAATGTTTGTTTCCATTATCTATCATACAAAAGGTATTTAATCGAATATTAGTGGGATCCTCTTCATCTGGGATATCCCAATAGGAAAGACCTATAGCCAGCTGACAAATATCTGGGTGGAGAGATGGCCACCAGGTCCCTAAGGGGGCTGTATGCGAGAAAGACCATACTTCTTGTGTAGTAGGATTTGTGATCAGCCATCACTGCTGAACGGGCTGATGAGGGTTAGGACTACTGGTGGCCAAGGGGAGAGTCTATAGCCTTATCCACATGGCGAATACGCAATTTGAAAAGGTTACCACTCTTTTCCAGTTTCCAGCCAGAGTCTGGACAGGGCTCAGGCTTGAGATGAGAAGCCTGGATCAAGGAAGTGATTCCCTCTACTTTTAGTGCTGTAGGTCTTATAATTAGCACCTGGTATGGTTCTTTCCAGGGGGGTTCCAGGGATGACTCCAGATGTCATCTTATGTAGATAAAGTCTCTTACTTGATATCCATGTGAAGTCCCCTCCTCCCAAGTTGGTAGGGAGTGGCCAGCTGTTTACACATGAATAGCTGAGTTCTTTCAAGAGTTTTAAGTCTGACAAGCAAGGGGGTGTTGAAGGGATCTTTAGATCTTAGGGTTGGGGTTAGGTCCCTTACTGGAGGAGGGGCCCCACTGAGAATTTCAGAGGGGGTGAGTTTGCACAAAGAAACAGAGGGAGTATTTCTTGCATGAAACAGTGCCTAAGGCAGGAGCATAGTCTAATCCTTTATGCCGGTCTCTAAGCTTAATTTCTTTAAGGTCTCTTTAATGGTTCTAATTATTTTTTTTACCTGTCCTGAGTTCTGGGTTCTATAAGCACAATGTAACTTCCAATTAATCCCCAGGGTCCTGGCTAACCCCTGACTTACCTGGGACATGAACGCCGTTCCATTATTAGACCCTATTACCTTAGGCAGGCCGTATCTTTGAAAAATATCTTTCAGAATATTCTTGACCACCATTTTGGCCGTTGTTTTTTTTATTTTGTGGAAAGGCTTCAATCCATCCTGAAAATGTATCTACAAAGACTAGGAGATATTTAAGTCCATTCCTAGCTTGCTTAATTTCAGTAAAGTCCACTTCCCAGAATTGTCCTGGTCTGGTTCCTCGTAGGTGCTTTTCTACAGGAAGCTTGGAAGTGTAAGCATTAACCAATTGACAGACCTCACAGGCTTTTGTTACCCATTCAGATATTTCCTTTCACTTTTGTTACCCATTCAGATATTTCCTTTCACGGTTAGTCGAAAACTCTGTTCTTGATCCTTCAGGAATGCCTGCAGTTTCTTTGAACCAAGGTTAATTAGTTGATGTACATTTTTAACGTAGTGTAGGGCTTTCTGTAATTGCAGGCTGGGCTCAGTGAAGTTTAGGTGTTCAGTGAGTATCCTTAGATATTATCAAATCTTGCTGGTGCTCAGGGGTCCATTGGAATTGGGTATCCTCATTTAACAGCGGGTGTAAAGGAGCATCTAAAACACAAACCCAGGTATCTAACCTGCAAAAAGCCAGCAAAAGTCCCAAGAAACTCTCTGAGTTGTCTCCTCTTAGATGGGGGTCGTATCTGCACAACGGTTGGTTTTCTGGGCTCAGTGAGCCATCATTTACCACCGCTAAGGGAATAACCCAGGAAGATTACTTCTTGCTGGCAAATTTGAGCCTTTTTGGCAGAAGCTCTATACCACCATTGAGCAAGCTCGCATAATAGTGCTTGGGTCGCAGACTCACAGTGTTCCTTGGTGTTTGCTGCCAGTAGCAGGGCATGCACCTATTGAAGCAGGGTGACTTCGGGGTGCATAGTTCTGAAGCTGTTGATATCTCTGTGGAGGACTTCATCAAAGAGTGTGGGGGAGTTTTTGAACCCCTGTGGGAGTCTAATTCAAGTTAGTTGACCAGAAGTTTCGGTTTCTGGGTCTCCCCACTGGAAAGCAAACAACAACTGACTATCTTTATGCAGAGGCAAGCAAAAGAAAGCATCTTTTAAGTCCAGAATAGTATACCATTTTCACTCAGCAATAGCAAAGGGTTTATTGGGGGCCCAGCATGCTGGGGCTCAGAGCTCACTTGAAAAGAGAGGAGAGCCCTGAGAACAGCTTAAGCTGACCTTATATACTTTCCTTGGAGAGGGCAGGGAGGGAAATTTATTGACGGGTCAGATCTAGTGGGCAGTTTGCGTACAAGCGGGTGAGGGAGTACATTCTGCCGTTTGGCAGTTGGGGACAGCACATTCTGAGAACAAAATTAGCAAACAGTTCTCAAGATTTCAACATGTTTTGTTAAACATACAGAAAAAAGGAAGTGACAAGTACCTATTTTATTAACCTTTCATCAAAGCGAAATGGAAAGTGAGCATGGATTACTAAAAACAACCATGTCAGGGCCTTGATTGACTGGATTTCATAAAAATGGTGTAGAACAGAGATGGCAGTAAGTTGGAACCTACTGTGAATTTGGCCTAGAGCAGTGGTGTGCAGGTGTGTGATGAAACATCTTTGGTGGGGCCCATGTGGATCTGCCATTGGCTTCCAAATGGCTTGTGACTGACATGGTACAGCGAGCACAACCTTTGATGTAAAGGCATCTTGTTGTATGGAGACGTTTTGGGGTAATGTTCGAAATCAGGTTTATATCTTCAAGGGGGCAAGCTATGTGGGATAGAATCCTGGTTGGTGCATTCTCCTGCAGATCCTGACACACCACAGGTGACAGAAATCCCTCCAGCACTGTGTCCAAGTTGAACTCCTTGCATTTTGTGAAGCAAATACCAAACTCCCAGTGTAGCAGCAAGAATCACCATGAAAAGTGGAGGATGACTAAATGGCTTTACACTCCACACGGGGAGACACTTAGCACCAAGTGTCCACAGTTTACATACAAAGAGAGAATTCAGCACTACTGCCTCATGTTCATTGGAAAATAAGAAACCATTGTCTTCCAGGTCACATAGATGCAGACACAGCATTGATGGTCTCAATACAAAGGAAGCTAAAGCTCCTGACAACAACATATATTTCAAGTGCCCAAACTCAGAGGCAGTTTCTGAAGAAGTCTTAATACCAGCAGAGTATGTTTATGGAGAGTTTATCTGTTTAACCTGTCACTTACTTTTGAATACTCCTCTACCACCTCCAAGGTTTTGAACTCCTGAGCATTTTCCATTCCAAATTTGCATTCACAGATTTTCTAACTCTTCTCCTCTAATTGTGTCTTACTTTGTACGAAGGTGATGTCAAGGCATTGTTCTGGATGAGAGTGGGAAGATTTTTGTGCAGCACATATTTATATACACATCAGAAACATTTTCCAAATATCTATTTGAAATACTGAATCCCTGACACTAACTCATAAACTACTAGACTCTGACTACTATTCCTAATATGATGGAGAAAAATAACCAAACGGAATTGAAATACAACCAGTTCAGAGGAGCCATGGTGTATAGTTGGACTTGCCTTTTGCATTATATAGGGTAGGAGTAATAAATCTAGTCAACTGTTTGTTGAAATAGTTCTCCTTGTGTTTTTAAAGTTAACAAATATGTGAATTTCTGTCTCCCTTTGTCTATAGGCTATTCAGCTCATGTATTTTTATATGCACATATGGAATCCTACCTGGTATCACACGTACATTCTTGTGAGGTGGCTGACTTGGCAGACACAAAGTGTCAGAGGAGTTCACTCATCCTAAACTCTGTTGGAACTGAAAACTCAACCTATGAGTGAGCTTCCTATTTTAAAACATTATACATAAATCCATGTTCAGTAAAATGAAAATTTTTAATCTGTGGATGATATACATTTCATGGTGAATTTCGATTGGGATATATATATATTTTGGTACTTTTTAATATCTGTATGTGTGTGTTATATATATATATATATATATATATATATATATATATATATATATACTCTCAAGATTTTTCAAAATATGAAATATATGTGTCTTATATACACTCCCTAAATTTATTCATATTCATGTATGTGGATTTATAATCAACTTTTCACAAGATTACCCTCAGAAATATTCATCCACCTGAAATACATATTTCTTTCCTAGTAATGAAAACTAACTTCAGTGAATTGTGCATACAAATATTAATATTTCTGCAGTAACTGACCCAGTTTAACATCAATGCAAGTAGATTTCTATGGGACATGATGTGTATTTTGACATTCATTTTTATTCAAATTGGTACATTAATATTTCTTCACGTTATGCACATCATAGGATATATATTTCATCCACAAGTTCGCAAATATATAGGCATTTGTTTCACTTTCAATCACTTCCTCTTCAGAACACATGTATTCTTCTATGTTGCCTGACCAGTCTTTTCATGAGACTTCTTTCCAAACACATTATTTTTCATTTCCATAATCACTTTTGAAGCAAAACTCACAAACTCTTCATGATAAACCCACAAACTCTTCATGATAAACCATAAACCTAATATTACCATTAGATGTATAACTCGTTGGAATAAATGTATGTATAACAATATAATGTTTTCTGTATATTTTCAGATATCAATTCAATCCATTATTTAATGTTGGAAGCAGTTATATTATTTATTCACAGTATGGTCTATTCATGCATTATCTCTCTATTCAGAGACACAGGATACACCTCTTTGTACCCCCATACTAATTTATACGTCTTCAAAATATTGCTACCAGAAATGGTGGAAGAAATACTCATGTCAACTGATCTAAATCTACATTTTATCACATTAATAATCTGGACACAAAAAGCAAATGATACACTTCTGATTGTACCAAAGCCTAAATGGAAATTGAGCATAGATTACTAAAAACATCCATGTCCATGTTACCTAATGCTCTCAAATGTCAGTCCTATTGGTGACTATATATTTGTTTCTTCCTAAGATTGTATATTCAACCTCAAGCCTGTTGAAAATGTCTAATCCTATCACTCACTTTATACTTTGACTGATATCCTAATGTCTCTATTGATATCTGCTTTCCTACATATTTTACCCAGTTAATTATTGTGAATGACTCTTCACATGTGCTGACATTCACATTCAATCACTACCCCAAACCCTAATGCTAAAGAACTTTTGTTCCAAATCCTTTACTCACTCTTCTTTCTAATCCTAACGACTATCTTCCTAATCATACCAACTATTCCTTTTTGACTGGATGTTCTCTTCAACATTCAATCATACAAGGTACAAGGTCCTATGCCATTGTATATCGATTTATCTGAGACATCTGTACAGAACACAATTCAAAGCTATGTATCCCAAAAAAGGGCTCAATGCTCTTCAGGGATTCAAATCTTACCGAGATTTCTGGTTTCATACTTATATTTCACCTATATATTCTTGTGAATATTGCAGGTTCCCAATACCATTATTCATCCAGCAGAATAATTCCTAACCTAAATAGAATATGTTTTTAACTCTAACCATTCACTGCTCCCTCAATCTAACTTTACAGAAGAGCCAGGACAGAGTTGGTCTTACAATACAGGAATGTAGGTGATCTTCCACCTGCTGAGAACCTCAAAGGTCGATGCAGAAATGATCCCTGGAGAAGAGGTAGGCAGCTATGTAGGACCTGAGACAGCAAAAGTCATCTCCTATAGCAAACAACCTGGTCAGAATGAAGGGATGTGTCTGAGTCAGCCACACTCTTCTTAATATAAAGAAGATGGACCAAACCAGCCCTGTGTTGAGAGCTCTTTCTGGGCGCCTATGGTTTATATAACTTTTTATCTTGTGAAAGTGTCACAGGAAGTAGGTGCAGCCTCCATCTCATGGAACCCTTGGAAGCAACTGTTAAGACAAAGTGGTTGCCAAGGCCGTGACCACATTCAGATCCTGAAGGAATTAACCTACCTCAATTCTTTGGTGATGTAATTCCGTGAACTTGGGATCCCGGAAGCCAGGCATACAGAGCCAGTCCCAGTCCCAGTCCCAGTGGGCTCACTTGTTTGGATTTACCAAGGACAGAGTAAGTCTTTCTTGGTAGCTACTGCTGTGAGGATGTCCAAATGCAAGGAAGGCTCTGAATACAGGCCTTCCCCGAGAAAGCAGGTATTGGTCAGCACAGGCTCGTGATAACTTCACAGAGTTGGACAAGGAAACCAGATCTGAGACAGGACAGGCCATTTCGGGGGAATATAGTTTGGCCCACCAGTCAGAGTACACTCTGGATAGTCAGACTTACTAGGGGGAAGAAGGTGCCTTTGTGAATGTGGGTGTGAGTTTGTGGTTTTGTCTCATGTTCTGAGAATAGGTAGGAAAGTCAGTTTGTTTGGTTTGGAGTGGACAGTTTTTAGAAAGTCATTTGAGAAGGCAAGTGTTTCTATGTCTGTGTATCCCACTGTGTCTGTGGTTGTAGACATTAGAAAAGAGAATGCATCAGTGGATGTGTCCTGTCTAGTAGAAAGCTTCCCAGCATTCATCCTGCCCATTTTAGGAATGGACTGAAGGTTGCCTTATAGATGGGCAACACCTAATACCTTCCTAAGTTCCTGTTTTCTTTCTGAATTCTGGCCACTCTCGAGATAGCCTAATGGTTTTGTGTCCAAGATATGTACCACCTCCAAGCTCTGTGACATGGTCATGTACTGGATAGCTGAAGGGAATGGCGAGCATCACAGAGAACTCAGATATCAGTGTGACCAGGAAAGTCTCAGTGGAGAAACCCTGCTTTGGGCCTTTTGCTAACCTATCGTTCGGTTTCCCTGACTTCAAATCACATAGGAATCTATTCTTGACAGTCATTAGGCCTCAAATTGGTTAAGCAGAGCAGTATTAATGGCAGACCCATGTGATCAATCCTGGTTCACAAGAAGGGTGTCCAGGCCACCCTGGGGTTAGGCAAATGAGGGGCAGGGAGCTCGTTTTGGACACTCTCTTGGGCTGCGCCATTCATGGAAATCTCCAGCCAGAGCTTATGAGGAGTGTATATATGGAAGAAGATTAGGGTCATGTGGGAGCGTTTTGGGTTTAATTTTGGTCATTTGTGTGGTGTTTGGAAGAGATGACTGGGTCCACCTGGGTTTGAACACTGGTGTGATTCCCCTCAGAGACTGAGTTCTGTAACTGATCTTAGAGTAGTAATTGCTTTGGAAAGGGATGTGTCTTAATCAGCCTCTTGGCCCTGTGTGAGGCTGTGGCTTAGATTATCAGCACCTTATGGATCTAAAGAAAGATCCCATGTGTGCATCCAAAACCAAAATTGCAAAAAGAGCAGTCAATGTGGATGAAGATTCTTGCCTTCCTTTGTTAGGTTCCTGACCTCCATCAAGTGAAAATAGGGATCCTTTGGGTCAAATGAATTCTCCAATGCTCTGCAGATGTTCTTGAGTTTTCTAATGACTTCATATCACATAAAAAATCTATACCTGACATTCAGTAGGCCTCAAATTAGAGAAACAGAGTGGTATTAACAGCAGGCCTTTTTGATCACTCCTGGTTCACAGGAAGGGTGTCCAGGCCACCCTGACTTTTGGCAAATGAGAGGCAAGGGAGCTTATTTTGCCATAAATTGTGTTGGTGTTTTTGGAGGCCATGCATGAGAGTCGCCCTTTGAAACTGAGATCTAGGCCCAAGGTGGCTTTCTACAGAGCAATGGGAATCTCAGCCAGGGTATCACATGATTTTATTCTGAAAGACTTGGCAGCCATAGTTGGCCCTCAGAAGCAAGCAGGAGTGACCATACTCATTTCGAATAAAATCAACTTCAAACCTAAGTTAATCAAAAGTGATAAAGAAGGACAGTATATACTGTTAAAAGGATCAATTCACCAACAAGACATAACAATTATCAATTTGTATGCACCAAACAATGGTGCTGCAAAGTTCATAAACCAAACTCTCCTCAAGTTCAAGAGTCAAATAGGCTTTATCACAATAATTATGTGTGACTTCAACAAACAGCTCTTGCCATTACACAAATCCTCTAGACAAAAGCTGAATAAAGAAACTATAGAACTCAATACCACAATCAATTACCTAGACTTTACCAACATATATGGAATATATCAACCATCATCAAGTGGATACACGTTCTTCTCAGCAGCACATTGATCCTACTCAAATATAGACCATATATTATGCCATAGGGAAACTTTTAGTAAATATGAAGGTATGGAGATAATACCATGCACCATATCTGATCATAATGGAATGAAACTTGAAATAAATGATAAAAGAAGGAAGGAAAAATTCCACATCACATGAAAAATGAACAACATGTTACTGAATGATCAATGGGTTACAGAAGACATAAAGGAGAAAATAAAAAAAATTCCTAGAGACAAATGACAATACAGACACAACATAGCGGATTCTATGAGAAACAATGAAAGCAGTTTTAAGAGGGAAATTCATTTCTTGGAATTGTTACTTCAAAAAAAGAAAAAAATCAAATCAATGAACTCACACTACATCTCAAAATCCTAGAAAAGGATGAGAAAAAGAACAGCAAATGTAGTAGAAGACAAGAAATATTTAAATTAGAGGAGAAATCAACGAAATTGAACCAAAAAAAAACATTGAAAAAATTGAAAAAAAATAAAAGTTGGTTCTTTGAAAAATAAATAAGATCGACAGGCCCTTAGCCATGCTAACAAAGAGAAGTAGAGAGAAAACTCAAATTATTAACATATGGGATAAAAAGGCAATGTCACACTGACACTACAGAAATACAGAAGATAATTAGAAAGTGTTTGGAAACCCTATATTCCAATAAAATAGAAGATAATGAACATATTGATAAATTTCTTAAGTCATATGATCTGCCCAGATTGAGTCAGGAACACACACACAATTTAAATAGACCAATAACAAAGGAAGAAATAGAAGAAACCATCAAAAGACCACCAACCAAAAAAGCCCTGGACGGGATGGGTATACAGTGGAGTTCTACAAAACCTTCAAAGAAGAATTAATATCAATAATTTTCAAGCTATTTCAATAAATAGAAAAAGAAGGAGTTCTTCCAAGTTCATTCAATGAGGCCAACATCACTCTGATCCCCAAACCAGACAAAGAACCTTCAAAGAAAGAAAACTACAGATCAATATCTCTAATAAACTTGGAAGCAAAAATTCTCCATAAAATCCTAGCGAATCGAATACAAAAGCATATCAAAAAAGTTGTGCTTCATGATCAAGTAGGATTCATCCCTGGGATGCAAGGCTGATTCAATATACGGAAATCAATAAATGTAATCGACCACATCAATAGACTTAAAGACAAGAACCACGTGATCATCTCGATAGATGCAGAAAAAGCATTCGACAAAGTACAGCATTCCTTTATGTTTAAAACACTATAAAAACTAGGAATAACAGAACTTACCTCAACATGGTAAAAGCTATATATGCTAAACATCAGGTTAGCATCATCCTAAATGGAGAAAAACTGAAGGCATTCCCTTTAGAATCTGGAGCAAGACAGGGATGCCCTCTATTATCACTTCTATTAAATTTAGTTCTTGAAATACTAACCAGAGCAATTAGAAAGACAAAAGAAATAAAAGGCATCAAAATGGGAAAAGAAGAACTTAAATTATCGCTATTTGTGGATGACATGATAATATATTTTTCAGACCCAAAAGGGTCTACAAAGAAACTGCTAGAGTTAATTATTGAATTCAGCAATGTGGCAGGATATAAAATAATCATGCATAAATCAAAGGCATTCCTGTATATCAGCAACAAAACTTCTGAAATGAAAATGAGGAAAACCACTCCATTCACAATATCCTCAAAAAAAAATAAGACACTTGGGAATCGGCCTAACAAAAGAGTTGAAAGATTTATACAATGAAAACTACAGAATCCAAAAGAGAGAGATTGAATAAGATGTTAGAGGATTTAAAAATGTACCCTGTTCATGGATAGGCAGAACTAACATCATCAAAATGGCGATATTATGCAAAGTTCTCTACAGGTTAAACGCGATGCCAGTCAAAATCCCAATGGCATTTCTTTTAGAAATAGATAAAGCAATCATGAATTTCATATAGATAAACAAAAGAACCAGAATAGTGAAAGCAATTCTAAGAAGGAAGTGTGAATCTGGAGGTATTGCGATACCAGAGTTCAAACTGTACTACAAAGCAATAGTAACAAAAACAGCGTGGTACTGGTACCAAAACATGCAGGTGGATCAATGGTACAGAATAGAGAACACAGAAACCAATCCACAAAATTACAACTTTCTTATATTTGATAAAGGGGCAAAAACATGCAATCGAGGAAGGATAGAATCTTCATCAAATGGTGCTGGGAAAATTGGAAATCCATATGCAACAAAATGAAACTGAATCCCTTACTCTTGCCATGCACAAAAGTTAACTCAAGATGGATCAAAGAGCTAGGTATCAAATCAGAGAAACTGCGTATGATAAAAGAAAAAGTTGGCTACGATGTACATACTGTGGGGTCGGGCTCCAAATTCCTTAATAGGACACCCATAGCCCAAGAGTTAAAAACATGAATAAACAAATGGGACTTACTCAAACTAAAAAGGTTTTTTTTCCTCAGCAAGAGAAACAATAAGAGAGGTAAATAGAGAGCCTACATCCTGGGAACAATTTTTTTACCCCTCACACTTCAGATAGAGCCCTAATATCCAGAATATACAAAGAACCCCAAAAAATAAACAATAAGATAACAAATAACCCAATCAACATGTGGGCCAAGGACCTGAACAGACACTTCACAGAGGAGGACATACAATCAATCAAGAAGTACATGAAAAAATGCTCACCATCTCTAGCAGTCAGAGTAATGCAAGTCAAAACCACCCTAAGATACCATCCCACTTCAGTAAGATTGGCAGCCATTATGAAGTCAAACAACAATAAGTGTTGGCGAGGATGTGGGAAAAAGGGTACACTTGTACACTGCTGGTGGGACTGCAAATTGGTGAGGCCAATTTGGAAAGCAGCATGCAGATTCCTGGGAAAGCTGGCAATGGATTTGACCAAGCTATCGCCCTTCTCAGACTATTCCCTAAGGATCTTAAAAGAGCGCACTATAGGGATACTGCCACATCAACGATCATAGCGGCACAAATAACAATAGCTAGACTCTGGAACCAACCTAGATGCCCTTCAATAGACGAATGGATAAAAAAAAATGTGGCATCTATACACAATAGAGTATTACGTAGCACTAAAAAATGCAAAACCATAGAATTTGCAGGGAAATTGATGGCATTAGAAAAGATTATGCTAAGCGAAGCTAGCCAATCCTCAAAAAAACAAATGCCAAATGTTTCGTTTTATATTAAGAGAGCAAATAAGAACAGAACAAGGAGGAAGAGCATGAGAAAAATATTAACACTAAACAGAGATGAGTGGGGAGAGAGAAAGGGAGAGAGAAGAGAAAGCATATGGAAATGGTAGGAGACACTCAATGTTACACAAAATAACATATAAGAGGTTGTGAGGGGAAAGGGGGGGAAAAAGGGAGAGAATTGAACAACAGCAGATGAGGTAGAGAAGAAAGATGGGAGGGGAGGGCTGGGGGATTGTAGGGGATAAGAAAGGTAGCAGAATACAACAATCACTAATATGCTATTATGTAAAAACGTGAGTGTGTAACTGATGTGATTCTGCGATTTGTATTTGGGGTAAAAATGGGAGTTCATAACCCAATTGAGTCAAATGTATGAAAGATAATACATCATGAGCTTTATAATATTTTGAAAAACCAAAAAAAAAGAAAAAAAGGAATTGAATTTCGTATATTTGAGTCATTTTACAACTTTATTTTTTAATAAAATTGTCTTTTATTTGTTAACTTACTTGCTGTTATCTGCCTTTTAGTTTTAAAAAACTATGTGCTGTACCATTCATCTATGTAGTTTGTAACAGAAAATTTTGAGTGTCTCCATATAACCAGAATGGTAAGGCATCAAGGTTTCCTTCAAAAAGAAGATGAAGTCTTTTCCATTAGAAATTTAATATTCTGCAATACATTTTTTTAACTTTCCAATTAAATTTCCAAAAATTAAAAAAAAAAATGAATAATCTAAACCCCACAGTAAGAAGGCCTCAAAGTCGAGAAGTGTAGGAGTATTAATGGCAGGCCTATTTGATCACTCCTGGTTCACAGGAAGGGTGTCCAGGCCACCCTGACTTTAGGCAAATGAGGAGCAAGGGAGCTTATTTTGGGCACTGACTTGGGCTGCGACCCTCATGGAAACCTCCAGCAAGAGGTTATGATGAGTGTCTATTTGTCTATTTGAAAGAGGATGAGAGCCATGTGGGTGTGTTTTGGTTTTAATTGTCATCATTTGTGTGGTGGTTGGAAGAGTTGACTGAGTCAACCTGGGCTTGAACTCTGGTGTGATTCCCCTTAGAGACTGAGTTCTGGAACTGACCTCAGAGAAGTATTGCCATGAATTGTGTTGGGATTTCAGGAGGCCAGACATAAGATTCGCCCTTGGAAACAGATCTAGGCCCAGGGAAGCTTTCCACAGAGCACTGGGAATCTCAGCCAGGATATCACATGATTTTATTCTGAAAGAGTTGGCAGCCATATTTGAGAGTCAAAACACACATGTACCTCAAATTGTAGACCTCATTGGGCCTGGCATCATGTGACCATTGGGCCACTCTTTGGGAAGCTTGCCAAAGAGAAATCTCCAGAACTTTCATTGAAATGAGCTTCCTCAACATTTAATAGTTCCTGAATAAATTGAAACCCACAGTGCCAACAACTTCATCAGTGAAAAATGGCTAGATAAATACCATGAATTTTTAGAAATTCCCATGACCAGATGGCACTGGAGATCCTTTGGAGGTCATGTTAGTGATTATGAGTATACCAGACAGTGCCTTGATTGGGTTTCATGAAAATTGTGTAGAACAGAGATTCCAGTAAGATGGAGAATGCTGAGTAATGGGCCTAGAGCAGTGGTGGACACGTGTGTCATAAAACATCTATGGTGGGGCCATGTGGATCTGCCATTGACTTTCAAATGACTTGAGACAGACATGGTGCAGCCAGCAGACCCTTCTAAATAAAGGCATCTTGTTATATGCAGAGGTTTCAGGGCAATGTTTCGAATAAGGTTGCTATGGTCAAGGGGGCAAGCTTTGTGGGATAGAAGCCTGGTTGGTGCATTTTCCTGCAGACCCTGACCCACCACACGTGACAGAACTTCCTCCAGGACTGTGTCCCAGTTAAACTTTTTGTATTTCGTGAAGCAAATACCAAACTCCCAGTGCAGCAGCAAGAAACACCACGAAAAATGGAGGATGACTAAATGGCTTCACAGTACACACAGGGAGACACTTAGCCCCCACAGGCCACAGTTAACCTACAAAGAGAGAATTCAGAACTGCTGCCTCCGGTTCATTGGAAAATAAGGTACCATGTTCTCCAGGTCACATAGATGCAGACCCAGCTTTGATGGTCTCATTACAAAGGAAGCTAAAGCTCCTGACAACAACATATATTTCAAAGGCCCAACCTCAGAGGCAGTTTCTCTGGAAGTCTTTAGGCCTGCAGAACTCTATGTTTGTGGAGTGTATACCCTGTCCCTTACTTTTGGAAACTCCTCTACCACCTCCAAGGTTGTGAACTCCTGAGCATTTTCCATTCCATATATGTATTCACAGATTTTCTAACTCTTCTCCTCTAATTGTGACTTACTTGGGGCTAAGGTAATGTCAAGTCATTGTTCTGGATGAGAGGGGGAAGATATTTTTGCAGCACATATTTGCATACACATTGCATTCATTTTCAAATTTTCCATTCATAATAGTGAATCCCTGACACTAACCTATACCCTACTAGACCCTGACTACTAATACTAAAATGATGAGAAAAATAACCCAAACATAATAGAAATACAAGCAGTTCAGAAAAGGCATGGTGTATAGTTGGACTTGCCTTTTGCATGACATGAGGTAGGAGTTATAAATCTAGTCAATTATTTGTGAAATAATTCTCCATGTGTTTTTAAAGTTAACAAATACGGGAATTCCTCCTCCCTTTTGTGTAGCCTGTTAAGCACATGTATTTTATATGCACGAATAGAATCCTACCTGGTTTCACACGTACATTCTTGCGAGGTGGCTGACTTGGCAGATATGAATTGTGAGAAGAGATCACTCCTCCTAAATGCTGTTGGAACTGAAAATTAAAGGTGAGCTTCCTTGATGAACAACATTATACATACATCCATTTTCAGTACAATGAATATTTTTGGATATGCGGATGAGTTATTTTTCATGATGAATTTCAATTGGCATATATATTGCTACATTATAATGCGTGTGTGTTTGTGTGTGTATATGTATATATATATATATATATATATATATATATATATATATATATATATAGTCTCCAGATTTTCCAAAACATAAAACATATGTGTCTTATTATACACTGCCTAAATTCATTCATGTTCCTGTATGTGGATTTATAATCAATTTTCACAAGATTATTCTCAGAAATATACATCCACTGAAATACATATTTGATTCCTAGTACTGAAAACTAACTTCAGGGAATGGTGCTTATAAATCCCAATATTTTTACAGTAACTGACCCAGTTTAACATCAATGCAAGTAGATTCCTATGGGATCTGTTGTGTTTGTTAAAGTTCATTTTCATTCAAACCTGGTACATTATTATTTCTTCAGTTTGTGAACATCATAAGATATATTCTTTCATTCACAAGTTCACAAATTTGTAAACAATTGGTTCACTTTCAATCACTTCCTCCTTCGGAACACATATATTCCTCCATGTTTCTTTACTGGTCTTTTCACTAGACTTCTTTCTAAACACATTATTTTCGATTTCATAATTATTTTTGAAGCAAAATTCACACACTATTCATGATAAACGGTAACCCTAATATTACCATTAGATGTATAACTGGTTGGAATGAATGTATGTATATCAATATAAGATTTCCCATATATTTTCAGAAATCAACACAATCCATTATTTAAATTTGGAACCAGTTATATAATTTATTCACAGTGTGGTCTATTAATGCATCATCTCTATATTCATCAACACAGGGTAAACCTATTATTATCCCCAGTACTAATTTATAAGTTTTCAAAATATTGCTCCCAGAAATGGTGGAAGAAATACTCAGGTCACCTGATCTACATATACATTTTATCACAGTAATATTCTGGACACAAATTGCAAAGGTTACACTTATGGTTTTACCAAAGCCTAACTGGAACGTGAGCATGGAATACTAACAATATAATGTCCAGATTGCCTAATGCTCTCAAATATGAATCCTAATGGTGACTACATATTTGTTTCTTCCTAAGATTATATATTCAACCTCAACCCTGTTGAAAATGTCTAATCCTATCACTCACTATATACTTTGCCTGATTTCGTAATGTCTCTATTGATATCTGCTTTCCTACATATTTTCCCCAGTTCATCATTTTGACTGAGTCTTCACATGTGCTGACATTTACATTCATTCTCTAACCGAAACCCTAGAGCTAAAGAACTTTTGGTCCAACTACTAGACTTACTCTTCTTCCTAAACCTACTGATTATCTTCATAATCCTACGGACTATCCATTTTTGACTGGATGTTCTCTTCTACATTCAATCATCCGAGGTATAGGGTCCTATGCCATTGTATATCAATTTATCTGAGACCTTGTTGCAGGACATAATTCAAGCTAAGTATCCCAATTGAGGGCCCAATGCCCTTCTGGGCTTCAAATCCTTCCTAGATTTTTGTTTTCATACTTATATTTCATGTCTATATTCTTATAAATATCGCAGGTTCCCAATCCCATTATTCATCCGGCAGAATGATTCCTAACCCAAATCGAACATGCTATTAACCCTAACCATACACTGTTCACTCAATCTCACTTTACAGAACAGCAGGGACAGAGTTGGTCTTACAATACAGGAAGGTAGGGGATCTTCCACCTACTGAGAACCTCAAAAGTCCATGCAGAAATGATCTCTGGAGAAGATGAAGGCAGCTATGAAGGACCTGAGAGAGCAAAAGTCATATTCCATGAAAATCAACACGATCAGGATGAAAGGATGTTTCTGAGTCAGCCTCTCTCTTCCTGATGTAGGGAAGATGGACCAAACCAGGCCTGTGTGGAGAGCTATTCCCAGGTGACTATGGTTTCTATACTATTCTAACATGTGAAAGTATCACATGAAGTAGGGGCAGCCTCCATATCAGGAGATGCTAGGAAGCAACTGTTAGGACAAAGTGGTTGCCTGCCAAGACAGTGACCTCATTCAGTTCCTGAAGGAAGTGACCTGACCTATTTTCTTTGTAATGGAACTCTCTTAATTTGGGATCCAGGAAGCCAGGCACCCAGAGCCAGTCCCAGTCCCAGTCCCAGTGGGCTCACTTCTGTGGATTTACCAAGGACAGAGTCAGTCTTTCTTGGTACCTGTTGATGTAAGGGTGTCCAAATACCAAGAAAGCTCTGAAGAGGGGTCTTTTCTGAGAGGACAAAAATTGGCTCATCACTGCCTCCTGACAACTTCACAGAGTTGACCAAGGAGACAAGATCTGATACAGGAAAGGCCATTTCTGGGGAAATTTTATGGCCTACCAGTCAGAGGACACTCCAGATAGTCACAGACCTACTTGGGAGAAGGAGGTGCATTTGTGGGTGTGGGTGTTTGTGGTTTTTCCTCATGTTCTGAGAATAGGTAAAAAAGGTGGTTTGTTTGGTTTGGTGTGAATTGTTTCTTGTAAGTTGTTTGACAAGGCGAGTGTTTTTATGTCTCTGTATTCCACTGTGTCCGTGGTTGTAGACACTAAAAAAGAGAATGAATCAATAGATGTGTCCTGTCTAGTTGAAAGCTTCCCAGCATTCACCCTGCCCAATTTATGAATGGACTGCGGCTTGTCTTTTCCATGGGAAACACCTACTAACTTCGTAAGTTCCTGTATTCTTCCTGAATTCTGGCCCCTCTCCAGAATAGGCTCATGGTTTTGTGTCCAAGATATGTACCACCTCCAAGCTCTGTGACATGGCCATGTACTAGATAGCTGAAGGGAATGGTAACCATCTCAGAAAACTCGGATTTCAGTGTGACCAGTAAAGTCTCAGTGGAGAAACCCTGCTTTGAACCGTTTGATTATCTATTTTTATGTTACCATGAATGTCAGGAAAGTCTTTGCCTCAGGGCACCCCTTTGTGAAGCCTGATGAAAACAGTTTTCAAAGGGAAACGAATGGGCATCACCCGTGGCTCTTTGCTTAATTGCTTTGGAACGGGATGTGTCTGAAACATCCTCTTGGCCCTGTTTGGGGCTGTGGCTAATATTATCAGAACCTGATGTATCTAAAGGAATATCCCATGTGTGCATCCAAAACCAAAACGGAAATAAGATCATTCATTGTGGATGAAGTCTCTCGCCTTCCTCTGTAAGATTCCTGACCTCCATCAAGTGAGAATAGGGATCCTTTGTGTCAAATGAGTTCTTCAAAGCCCTGCAGAGGCTAGACAATAGGTGCTTGGGTATTCTCATGACTCCAATTCACACAAAGAATCTGTACCCTACAGTCAGTAGGCCTCAAAATTGAGAAGTGGAGAAGTATTAATGGCAGGCCTATTTGATCACTTCTGGTTCACAGGAAGGTTATCCAGGCCACCCTGACTTTAGGCAAATGAGGGGCAAGGGAGATTATTTTTGACACTGTCTTGGGCTGCGCCCCTCATGGAAACCTCCAGCTAGACCTTTTGATTAGTGTCTATATAAATGAGGATGAGGGCCGTGTGGGAGTGTTTTGGTTTCAATTGTCGTCATTTGTGTGGCAGTTGGAAGAGATGCCTGGGTTTACCTTGGCTTGATCTCTTTTTTGATTCCCCTTAGAGACTGAGTTCTGGAACTAATCTCATAGAAGTATTGCCATGAATTGTGTTGGGATTTAAAAAGGCCATGCATGAGATTCGCGATTGGAAACTGAGATCTAGGACCAGGGTGGCTTTCCATAGAGCACTGGGAATCTCAGCCAGGATATATATGATTTTATTCTGAAAGATTGGCAGCCATAGTTGAGAGTCAAAACACACATGGAAGTCACATTGTAGACCTCAATGGGCCTGGCTTCATGTGACCTTTTGGCCACTCTT
The DNA here is from genome assembly GCF_048772815.1 of Callospermophilus lateralis. Lineage (NCBI taxonomy): Eukaryota > Metazoa > Chordata > Mammalia > Rodentia > Sciuridae > Callospermophilus > Callospermophilus lateralis. The sequence continues at coordinate 566,601 of NW_027510746.1, forward strand.
TGGGAAGCCTTGCCTGTAAGAGTTCTCCAGTGCTTTCATTGAAATGATCTTCCTCACCATTTAATGGTTCCTGTATAAATTGAATCACACAGTGCCTCCAACATCATCATTAAAAAATATCTAGATAAATACCATGAATTTTTTTAGAATTCCTATGACGAGGTGGCAAGGGAGAACATTTGGATTTCCTGTTGCTGATCATGATTGTAAAAGACAGTGCTTTGATTGACTGGGTTTCATGAAAATTTTGTAGAACAGAGATGCCAGAATGTTGGAGCCTGCAGACTAGTGGGCCTACGCAGTGGAGTGTAGGTGTGTGAAAAAACATCTGTGGTGGGGCCACGTGGATTTGCCATTGGCTTACAAATCACTTGTGATTGACATGGTACAGCCAGCAGACCGTTCTATGTAAAAGCATATTGTTATATGGAGAGGATTCCTGCCAATGTTCAGAATCAGGTTGCTATTGTCAAGTTGAAAAGCTATGTGGGATTTAAGCCTCGTTTGTGCATTTTCCTGCAGACCCCCATCCACCACACGTGAGAGTACTCCCTCCAGCACTGTGTTCCAGTTGAACTCCTTGTAGTTAATGAAGCCAATACCAAACTCAAAGTGCAGCAGTAAGAAACACCACGAAAGTGGAGGATGACCAAATGGCTTTACAGACCACACGGTTAGATACTTAGACCCCAGTGTCCAATGTTTACCTACAAAGAGAGAATTCAGCACTGCTGCCTCATGTTCACTAGAAAATAAGAAATCATGCCATCCAGGTCACATAGATGGAGACCCAGCGTTGATGGTCTCACTACAAAGAAAGCTAAAGCTCCTGAAAAGAACATATGTTTCATGTGCCAAAACTCAGAGGCAGTTTCTCAAAAAGTCATTAGTCCAGCAGAGCTCCATGTTTGTGGAGTTTTTACCCTCTCCCTTACCTTTGGAAACTCTTCTACCTCTTACAAGGTTGTGAACTCCTGAGCATTTTCCTTTTCACATATGTATTCACAAATTTTCTAACTCTTCTCCACTAATTGTGTCTTACTTGGGGCGAATGTAATGTCAAAGCATTGTTCTGGATGAGAGTGGGAAGATTTTTGTATAGCACATATTTGCATACACATTAGATTCCTTTTTCCTATTTTCCATTTGAAATACTGAATCCCTGTCACTAACCCATACCCTACTAGACTCTGACTACTAACACTAATATGATGGAGAAAAAGAAACCTAACAGAATAGAAATACAGGCCTTTCATAGGAGACATAGTGTATACTTGGACTTGCCTTCTGCTTTATCAAGGGTATGTGTTATAAATCTTGTCAACTTTTCATTGTAATACTTCTCCATGAGTTTTTAAAGATAACACATACGTAAATTTCTTTCTCCCTTTCTCTGTAGCCCATTCATCACATGTATTTTTTCATGCATATTTAGAATTCTACCTGGTGTCACAACGTACATTCTTGTGAGCTCGCTTATTTTGGAAGATACAAATTGTGAGAAGAGATCACTCCCTCTAAATACTGAAGGAACTGGAAATTCAACCTATGGGTGAATTTCCTAGATGAACAATATTATGCATAAATGAATGTTCAGTAAAATGAATATTTTTGGAAATGTGGATGATATGTATTTCATGATGAATTTCGAATGGCATATATATGGCTATATTTTAATGTCTCTGTATGTATGTATCTATCTAAATATCTATCTATCTATATAGATATACATATCTACTCTCAAGATTTTCAAAAATATACAATATATGTGTCTTATTATACACTCCCTAAATGCACTCGTATTGATGTATGTGGATTTATAATCAACTTTTCACAAGAATATTCTCAGAAATATTCATCCACCTGTATTACCTATTTATTTCCTAGTACTGAAAACGAAATTCAGTGAATGGTGCTTACAAATCCTCATATTTCTACAGTAACTGACCCAGTTTAACATCAATGCAAGTAGACACCTATGGGACATGATGTGTATTTTGAAGTTCATTTTTATTCAACACTGGTACATTACTATTTCTTCAGTTTATGGACATTATAGAATATATCCTTTTATCTACAATTTCACAAATTTACAGGCATTTGGTTCACTTTCAGTTACTTCCAACTTCATAACACATGTATTACTCCATGTTTATTGACTGTTCTCTTCATGATTTTCTTTCCAAACACATTATTTTTGATTTCCATAATCACTTTTGAAGCAAAACTCACACACTCTTCATGATATACCGTAATGCTAATATTACCATTAGATGTATAACTGGTTGGAATGAATGTATGTGTATCAACATAAGATTTCCTATATATTTTCAGATATCAATTCAATCTATTATTTAAGGTTTGTACCAGTTATATTATTTATTCACAGTATGGTCTATTAAGGCATCATCTCTATATTCATAGACCCAGAGTATACCTATTTGTATCCCCAATACTAATTTAAAAGTCTTTAATATATTGCTTTCAGAAATGGTTGAAGAAATACTCTAGTCACCTGATATGCATATACATTTCATCACAGTAACATTCCTGACACAAAATGCAAGGGTCACACTTATGATTGTACCAAAGCCTATATTGAAAGTGAACATGTATTACTAACAACATCCATGTCCTGATTCACTAATGATCTCAAATATCATTCCTTTTGGTGACTACATATTTGTTTCTTCCTAAGATTATATATTCATACTCAACCCTGTTAATAATGTCTTATTCTATCAATCACTTTGTACTTTGCCTGATTTCCTAATGTCTCTATTGATATCTGCTTTCCTACACATTTTCCCCAGTTCATCACTGTGACTGACTCTTCACATATGTTGACATTTACATTCACTCTCTAACCAAAACCCTATATCTAAAGAACTTTTGGTCCTATCCGTTTTTGACTGGATGTTCTCTTCCTCATTAAGTCATCCAAGGTACAAGGTCCTATGCCATTGTATATCAATTTATCTGAGACATCTTTGCAGAAATAATTCAAAGCTAAGTATCCCAATCAAGGGCCCAGTGCCCATCTGGGCTTCAAATCTTACCTAGATTTCCGTTTTCATACTTATATTACACATATAGATTCTTGTAAACATCGTAGGTTCCCAATACCATTATTCATCCCACAGAATGATTACTAACCCAAATCGAACATGTTATTAACCCTAACCATGCACTGTTCCCTCCATCTAACTTTACAGAAGAGCAGGGAAAGAGTTGGTCTTACAAAACAGGAAGGTAGAGGATCCTCAAGTTCCATTCAGAAATAAACCCTGGAGAAGATGTAGGCAGCTATGAACGACCTGTTCATAGCTATCTTCCTTGGCAAAATACCTGGTCATGATGCAGGGATGTGTCTGAATCAGCCTCTCTCTTCTTAATGTAGGGAAGATGGACCAAACCAGGCCTGTGTGGAGAGCTGTTAACATGTGCCTATGGTTGATATACCATTTAACTTGTGAATGTGACACAGGAAGTAGGTGCAGCCTCCATCTCATGGGACCCTTGGAAGCAACTGTTAGGACAAAGTGATTGCCAATGCAGTGACCTCATTCAGTTCCTGAAGGAGGTGACCTACCTCACTTTCTTGGTGATGGAACTTTCTGAACTTGGGATTCAGGAAGCCAATCACCCAGAGCCAGTCACAATCCCAGTCCCAGTGGGTTCACTTGTTTGGATTTACCAAAGACAGAGTAAGTCTTTCTTGGTACATACTGATGTGTGAATGGCTAAATGCCAGGAAAGCTCTAAAGAGGGGCCTTTTCTGGGAAAGAAGGTAGTGACTCACCGATGGCTCCTGACACCTTTACAGAGTTGGTAAAGGAGACCAGATCTGAGACAGTACAGTCCATTTCGGGGGAACAGAGTATGGCCTATGAGTCTGAGGACACTCCGGATAGTCACAGACCTACTTGGGTAATGGAGGTGCCTTTGTGCGTGTGGGTGTGGGTTTGTGGGGGTTTTTTTTATTTATTTTTTTATTTTTTCTTCTTTTTTTATTTTTTATTGTTGGTTGTTCAAAACATTACATAGTTCTTGTTATATCATATTTCACACTTTGATTCAAGTGGGTTATGAACTCCCATTTTAACCCCGTATACAGATTGCAGAATCACATTAGTTACACTTGAATTGATATATATATTGCCATATTGGTGTCTGTTATATTCTGCTGCCTTTCCAATGTATACTATTCCCCCTCCCCTCCCCTCCCCTCCCCTCTTCTATCTCTACCCCCTCTACTGCCGTTCATATCTCCCACTTGTATTATTTTTTCCTTTCCCCTCACTTCTCTTGTATGTAATTTTGTATAACCCTAAGAGTCTCCTTCCATTTCCATGCAATATCCCTTCTCCCTGCCTTTGCCTCCCAAATCTCATCCCTGTTTAATGTTAAACTTTTTCTCATGCTCTTCGTCCCTACTCTGTTCTTAGTTACTCTCCTTATATAAAAGAAGACATTTGGCATTTGTTTTTCAGGGATTGTCTGGCTTCAATTAGCATAATATGCTCTAATGCCATCCTTTTCCCTCCAAATTCTATGATTTTGTCATTTTTTAATGCAGAGTAATACTCCATTGTGTATAAATGACACATTTTTTTATTTTTATTTTTTTCATCTTTCATACATTTGATTCAAGTGAGTTATGCGTTTCCATTTTTACCCCAAATACATATTGCAGAGTCACATCAGTTACACATTCCCAATATTTACATAATACCATATTAGTGACTGTTCTATTCTGCTGTATAAATGCCACAATTTTTTTATCCATTCGTCTATTGAAGGGCATCTAGGTTGGTTCCACAGTCTTGCTATTGTGAATTGTGCTGCTATGAACATCGATGTAGCAGTGTCCTTGTAGCATGCTCTTTTTATGTCTTTAGGGAATAGACCGAGAAGGGGAATAGCTGGGTCAAATGGTGGTTCCATTCCCAGCTTTCCAAGAAATCTCCATACTGCTTTCCAGATTGGCTGCACCAATTTTCAGTCCCACCAACAATGAACAAGTGTACCCTTTTCCCCACATCCTCGCCAGCACTTGTTGTTGTTTGACTTCATAATGGCTTCCAATCTTACTGGAGTGAGATGGTATCTTAGGGTGGTTTTGATTTGCATTTCTCTGACTGCTAGAGATGGTGAGAATTTTTTCATGTACTTGTTGATTGATTGTATGTCCTCCTCTGAGAAGTGTCTGTTCAGGTCCTTGGCCCATTTGTTGATTGGGTTATTTGTTATCTTGTTGTCTAATTTTTTGAGTTCTTTGTATACTCTGGATATTAGGGCTCTATCGGAAGTGTGAGGAGTAAAGACATGTTCCCAGGATGTAGGCTCCCTATTTACCTCTCTTATTGTTTTTTTTGCGGAGAAAAAACTTTTTAGTTTGAGTAAGTCCCATTTGTTGATTTTAGTTATTAACTCTTGTGCTAGGGGTGTCCTATTGAGAAATTTGGAGTCCGACCCCACTATATGTAGATCGTAGCCAACTTCTTCTTCTATCAGATGCCATGTATCTGATTTGAAATCAGGCTCCTTGATCCATTTTGAGTTAACTTTTGTGCATGGCAAGAGAAAGGGATTCAGTTTCATTTTGTTGCATATGTATCTCCAGTTTTCCCAGCACCATTTGTTGAAGATATTTTCCTTCCTCCATTGCATGCTTTTAGCGTCTATATCAAATATAAGATAGTTGTAGTTTTGTGGATTGGTTTCTGTGTCCTCTATTCAGTACCATTGGTCCACCCGCCTGTTTGGGTACCAGTACCATGCTGTTGTTACTATTGCTCTGTAGTATAGTCTGAAGTCTGGAATCGCTATACCACCTGATTCACGCTTCCTGTTTAGCATTGTTTTTGCTATTCTGGGTCTTTTATTTTTCCATATGAATTTCATTATTGCTTTCTCTATTTCTATAAGAAATGCCATTGGAATTTTCATAGGCATTGCATTAAACCTATAGAGAACTTTTGGTAATATCGCCATTTTGATGATGTTAGTTCTCCCTATCCATTAACAGGGTATATTTTTCCATCTTCTAAGATCTTCTTCTATTTCTCTCTTTAGGGTTCTGTAGTTTTCATTGTATAAGCCTTTCACCTCTTTTGTTAGGTTGATTCCGAAGTATTTCATTTTATTTTATTTTTTGAGGATATTGTGAATGGAGTGGTTGTCCTCATTTTTATTTCAGAGGATTTGTCGCTCATATGCAGGAATGCCTTTGATTTATGCGTGTTGATTTTATATCCTGCCACTTTGCTGAATTCATTTATTAGCTCTAACAGTTTTTTGTAGACACTTTTGGTTCTGCTAGGTATAGAATCATGTCATCTGCAAATAGTGATATTTTGAGTTCTTCGTTTCCTACTTTTATGCCTTTAATTTCTTTCATCTGTCTAATTGCTCTGGCCAGTGATTCGAGAACTATGTTGAACAGAAGTGGTGAGAGAGGGCATCCCTGTCTTGTTCCAGATTTAGAGGGAATGCCTTCAGTTTTTCTCCATTCACAATGATGCTAGCCTGAGGCTTAGCATAGATTGCTTTTACAATATTGAGGTATGTTCCTGTTATCCCTAGTTTTTCTAGAGTTTTGAACATAAAGGGATGTTGTACTTTGTTGAATGCTTTTTCCGTATCTATCGAGATGATCATATGGTTCTTATTTTTAAGCCTATTGATGTGGTGAATAACATTTATTGATTTCCGTATGTTGAACCAACCTTGCATCCCAGGGATAAATCCTACCTGATCATGGTGCACAATTTTTTTGGTATGTTTTTGAATCCGATTTGCCAGTATTTTATTGAGGATTTTTGCATCTAGGTTCATTAGAGATATTGAACTCTAGTTTTCTTTCCTTGAAGTGTCTTTGTCTGGTTTAGGAATCAGGGTGATGTTGGCCTCGTAGAATGAGTTTGGAAGTTCTCCCTCTTTTTCTATTTTTTGAAATAGCTTGAAAAGTATTGGTATTAGTTCCTCTTTAAAGGTTTTGTAAAACTCTGCTGTATACCCATCCGGTTCTTGGGTTTTTTTAGTTGGTAGTCTTTTGTTGTTTTCTTCTATTTCCTGAATTGATATTGGTCTCTTTAGTTTGTCTATATCCTCCTGACTCAATCTGGGCAGATCATATGAGTTTAGAAATTTATCGATGCCTTCACTATCTTCTATTTTATTGGAGTATAAAGATTCAAAATAGTTTCTGATTATCTTCTGTATTTTTGAAGTGTGTGTTGTGATCTTGCCTTTTTCATCCTGTATGCTAGTAATTTGATTTCTCTCTCTTCCTCTCTTTGTTAGCATGGCTAAGGATCTGTCCATTTTATTTATTTTTTCAAAGAACCAACTTTTAGTTTTGTCAATCTTTTCTATTGTTTCTTTTGTTTCGATTTCATTAATTTCAGCTCTGGTTTTAATTATTTATTGCCTTCTACTTGTTTTGCTGTTGTTTTGCTCTTGTTTTTCTAGGATTTTGAGATGAAGTATGAGATCATTTATTTTTGGTTTTTTCTTTTTTTAAGGAATGAACTCCAAGCAATGAATTTTCCTCTTACAACTGCTTTCAATGTGTCCCATAGATTCAATATGTTGTGTTTGTGTTTTCATTTATCTCTAAAAATTTTTTAATTTCCTCTTTGATGTCTTCTATAACCCATTGATCATTCAGTAACCTATTGTTCATTCTCCAACTGATGTATGATTTTTCCTTTCTCCTTTTATCGTTGATTTTCTGTTTCATTCCATTATGATCAGATAAGATGCATGGTATTATCCCTACTCCTTTATATTGTCTAAGAGTTGCCCTGTGACATAATATATAATCTATTTTTGAGAAGGATCCATGTGCTGCTGAGAAAACAGTGTAACTGCTTGATGTTGGGTAGTATATTCTATATAAATCAATTAAGTCTAGGTTGTTATTTGTTTTATTGTGTTCTATAGTTTTCTTATTCAACTTTTGTTTGGAACATCTGTCCAGTGGTGAGAGAGCTGTGTTGAAGTCTCCCATGATTTTTGTATGGTTGTCTCTTAGACTCTTAATCTTGAGAAGAGTTTGCTTGATGAACATAGCTGCATCATTGTTTGGGGCATATATATTTATGATTGTTATGTCTTGTTGGTGTATGTTTCCCTTGAGCAGTATGTAGTGTCCCTCTTTATCCCTTTTGATTAACTTTGGTTTGAAATCTATTTTATTTGATATGAGTATGGACACTCCTGCTTGTTTCCGAAGTCCATATGAGTGATATAATTTTTCCCAACCGTTCACCTTCAGTCTATATATGTCTTTTTCTATCAAATGCATCTCCTGTAGGCAGCGTATTATTCGGTCTTGTCTTGTGATCCATTCTATTAGCCTGTGTCTCATAATTGGTGAGTTTAAGCCATTAACATTTTGGGTTATTATTGAGATATGGGTTGTTCTTCCAGCCATATTTGTATATTTATGTTTCTAAACATTGTTTGATTTCCTTTTTGATTATTTTCCCCCCCTTAACTGTCCTAACCACCACTGTTGGTTTTCATTGTTCTTTTCCATTTCCTCTTCCTGTAATGTTTTGCCAAGGATGTTTTGAAGACATTGTTTTCTAGCTGAAAATTCTTTTAACCTTTTTTTTTTTTATTGTGGAATGTTTTAATTCATCTTCCATCCTGAAGCTTAATTTCGCTGGATACACGATTCTTGGTTGAAACCCATTTTCTTTCAGTGTTTGAAATATGTTTTTCCAGGATCTTGTAGCTTTCAGAATCTGTGTTGAAAGATCAGCTGTTATCCTGATTGGTTTACCCATAAATATAATCTGCTTCCTTTCTCTTGTAGCTTTTAAAATTCTCTCCTTATTCTGTATGTTGGGCATCTTCATTATCATGTGTCTAGGTGTGGATCTCTTATGATTTTGCACATTCAGCGTCCTGTAGGCTTCTAGGATTTGGGATTCTGTCTCATTCTTCAAGTCTGGGAAGTTTTCTCTTATTATTTCAATGAATAGATTGCTCATTCCTTTGGTTTGGACCTCTATACCTTTCTGTATCCCAATGACTCTTAAGTTTGGTCTCTTTGTATTATCCCATATTTCTTGGATGTTCTTCTCATGGTTTCTTAACAGTCTTGCTGAGCTGTCTATGTTCTTTTCAAGTTGAAATACTTTGTCTTCATTGTCTGATGTTCTATCTTCTTAGTGTTCTACCTTGCTGGTAGTATTCTCAATTGAGTTTTTAAGTTGGTTTATTGCTTCCTGCATTTCTGGGATTTCTGTTTGTTTGTTTTTTATTACCTTTATCTCCCTGTATAGTTGATCTTTTGCCTCTTGGATTTGTTTATGTAATACATTGTCGAAGTGGTCGAAGTGATCTTTCATTGTCTGATTTTGCTGTCTAATGTCTTCCTTGAGACTTCAGAAAATCTGCAGCATGTATATCCTGAATTCTTTATCTGACATTCAAACTGCTGCAGCTATTACCTCTTCTAAAGTTGAGTTGACCTGCATTGCTTGTGGTCCTTTCTTTCCTTGTCTTTTCATATTGCTCGTGTTTCTTTCTGCTTGGTGAAACTGTTGTGTTTTTAAAATTTTCCCCCTATATAATTATGTTGCTCTTGTATACTTGAAAAGTCTCCCTTGCTGGGGCGGGCGGCATCTCTGCTCCTCCTCCAATTGGGGTGATCTGTCAACCATGCTGGCGGGCCGCTGGGTCTGCCAGCCTTGGAGGCGCAGGCAGCGGCTCTGCTCTTCCCCTCCTCCAATTGGTATGACGTGTCTACCACGCCCACGAACCCCTGGGCCTGTTCTGACGGTTGGTCACAGGTCTGCCTAACTTGCAGTCACGGGCGGCGACTCTGCTCTGCCCCTTCTCCAATTGGGGTGACGTGATACCACGCCAGTGGGTCGCTGGGCCTGTCCAGGTGTGGGCAGCGGCTCTGCTCTACCCCTACTCCAATTGGGGTGACGTAACTACGATGCCAGCAGGCCTCTGGGCCTGTTCCGTTTGTGGCCGGCGCCTCTGTTGTGCCCCTACTCCAGTTGGGGTGACGTGTCTACCATGCCGGCAGGCCGCTTGGCCTGTTCCTCCGGTCAGTCGCAGGTCTGCCTACCTTGCGGGAACGGGCGGCGGCTCTGCTCTGCCCCTATTCCAAATGTGGTGATGTGTCTGCCGCGCCGGCAGGCCGCTGGGCCTGATCCACTGGTCGGTCCCAGGCCTGCCTACCTTGCGGGTGTGGGTGGTGGCTCTGCTCTGCCTTTACTCCAATTGGGGTGCCGTGACTATCACGTCGGCAGGTCGCTGGGCCTGTTCTGGGTGCAGGCCACAGCTCTGCTCTTCCCCTACTCCAAATGGGGTGACGTGACTGCCACGCCGGTGGGCTGCTGGGCCTGTTCTGGGCTCGGGAGAAGGCTCTGCTCTGCCCCTCCTCCAATTGGTGTGATATGTCTACCACGCTGACAGGCCGCTGGGCCTGTTCCGCCTGTTGCTCACAGGCCTGCCTACCTTGCAGGCGTGGGTGGCAGCTGTGCTTTCCCCCTACTCCAATTGGGGTGTTGTGACTACCACACCGGCAGGTTGCTGGACCTGTTCTGGGCACGGGCGGCGGCTCTGCTCTGCCCCTTCCCCAATTGGGTTGACGTGTCTACAACACCAGCAGGCCCCTGGGCCTGATCTGCCATTCCATCGCGGGTCTGCCAACCTTGCGGGCGCAGGTGGTGGCTCTGCTCTGCCCCTCCTCCAATTGTTGTGACGTGTCTACCACACCAGTAGACCACTGGGCCTGTTCCGCAGTTCAGTCTCAGGTCTGTCTACCTTGCAGGCTCGGGCTGCGGCTCTGTTCTGCCTCTACTCCAAATGGGGCGACGTGACTGCCACGCCGGTGGGTCACTGGGCCTGTTCCGGGCCTGGGCAGTGCCTCTGCTCCGCCGCTTTGGCCTCCACAGTATTCAGCAAGACCCGGACGGAGAAGCAGTTTCCGCGGGTTCTTTATCCCTGCGCCAGAGCAGTTTCAGGAGCCAGAATTCGGCCTCTCCAGACTTGGTGCATGTTCCAATAGGAACAGGCTCCAAGAAGCAGTTTCCGCATGATCTATAGCCCTGGGCCAGAGCAGCTCTGGGAACTGGAACTCGGCCTCTCCCGGCTTGGTGTGTGTTCCTATAGGAACAGGCTCCAAGAAGCAGTTTCCGCGGGTTATTTATCACTATGTCTGAGCAATTTGTTTGTGAGACACAGGCAAATGTCAGCCTGAAATTACCTCTTCTATAGCTGAAAGAGCTGTGATCAGTCGAAAACAGGGGTGGTGATGTCAGCTCTCCATGATGGTGGCCCTTGGCTTCTTCTGTGGTCTGACTGCAGTGGAGAACCAAAGTGGACCGTTTTCTTCGCCCGTCTCAAACCCAGAATTCAGCTCTGAGCACAGCAAATGCACAGCTGGCAGGAGCCTGCAGAATCAGCAGTGCTGTATCTCTGCGCCACTAGCTCGTCGTTTCCCAGCGCGCGCCGCAGACTCAAACCACGGGGCGATTTGCTGAATTAGCAGCGTGACCCTCCGTACGGACAGATTGCTCATGTTTGAGACCCCGAAGCTGATTCTCATGGGATGAAAATCCTTCCACTAGGTTTTGGAGCACCCCAATTTTGCTGAAAATTCCTAACAAGGTAGCTTTTAGCCATTCTAACTCATCATTTTCCATGACAGTGACGCGGTACATGGAGTTGATGCACTCCCTTCACCGCCATCTTCTCTTTTCTGGGTTTGTGGTTTTGTCTCATGTTCTGAGAATAGGTAGAAAAGGCAGTTTGTTTGGTTTTGAGTGGACTGTTTTTAATAAGTCATTTGACATGGAGAGTGTTTCTATGTCTGTGTATCCCACTTTTTCCGTCGTTGTAGATATTAGAAAAGTGAATGCATCAATGCATGTGTCCTGTCCGGTAGAAAGCATCCCATCATTCATCCTGCCCAATTTATCAATGGACTGTGGCTTGCCTTATCGATTGGCAACACCTACTACTTTCCTTAGTTCCTGTTTTCTTCCTGAATTCTGGTCACTCTCCAGAACTGGCTCATGTTTTTTTGTCCAAGACATGTACCACCTCCGAGCTCTGTGACATAGCCATGTACTGGATAGCTGAAGGGAATGGGGAGCATCTCAGAAAACTCAGATATCAGTGTGACCACTAAAGTCTCAGTACAGAAACCCTGCTTTGTTCCTTTTGCTTACCTACTGTTCTGATGACCTGAATGTCAGGAAGGTCTTTGCTTCAGGCCATCAGTTTGTTAAGCCTGAAGAAAACTGCTTTCTATTGAAAATTAATGGGCATTACCTGTGGCTCTTTGCTTAATTGCTTTAGAAAGGGATGTGTCTGAATCATCCTCTTTGCTCTGTGTGAGTCTCTGGCTTAGATTCTCAGCATCTGATGGATCTAAAGAAAGATCCCACGTGTGCATCCAAAACCAAAATGGCAAAAAGTTCAGTCATTGTGGATGAAGCCTCTTGCTTCCTCTGTTAGATTCCTGACCTCTATCAAGAAAGAATAGGGATCCATTGGGTCAAATGAGTTCTTCGAAGACCGGCAGAGGTGCTTGGGTTTTCACATGACTCCAAATCACATAAAGAATCTATTCCTCACAGTCAGTAGGCCTCAAAATGGAGAAACAGATCAGTATTAATGGAAGACCTATTTGATCAATCCTGGTTCACAGGTAGTGTGTCCAGGAAACCCTGATTTTAGGCAAATGAGGAGCAAGGGAACATTTTTAAGACACTGACATAGGATGGGCCCCTTATGGAAACCTTCAGCCAAAGGTTATGATGAGTGTCTATATGGAAGAAGATGAGGGCCATGAGAGAGTGTTTTGGTTTTAATTGAACATGTTATTAACCCTAACCATACAGTGTTCCCTCAATCTAAGTATTCAGAAGAGCAGGGACAGATTTGTTTTTACAATACAGGAATGTAACGGATCTTCCACCTGCTGAAAACCTCAAAGGTCAATGCAGAAATGATCCCTGGAGAAGTTGTAGGCAGCTATGAAGAACCTGAGAAAGCAAAAGCCATCTTTCATGGCAAACAACCTGGTCAGAATGAAGGGTTGTGTCTTAATCAGACTCTCTCTTCTTAATGTAGAGGAGATGGACCAAACTAGGTCTAAGTGGAGAGCTGTTCCCGGGAGGCTATGTTTGGTATACCATTCTAACTTGTGAGAGTGTCTCAGGAAGTAGGGGCAGCCTACATCTCATGGGACCCTTGGAAGCAACTGTTAGGACAAAGTGGTTGCCAAGGCAGTGACCTCATTCAGTTCCTGACAGAAGTGAACTGGCCTCACTTTCTTGGTGATGGAACTCTCTGAACTTGGTATCTAGGAAGCCAGGGACCCAGAGCCTGTCTGAGTACTAGACTCAGTGGTCTCACTTGTTTGGATTTACCAAGGACAGAGTCATTCTTTCTTCGTACCTACTTATGTGAGGATGGCCAAATGCCAGAAGTACTCTGAAGAGGGGCATTTCCTAAGAAAGCAGGTAGTGGCTCAAGGCTGGCTCCTGACAACTTCATAGAGTTGGCCAAGGCGACCAGATCTGAGGCAGTACAGGCCATTTTGGGGGTACACAGTATGGCTCACCAGTCAGAGGACACTCCGGATAGTCACAGACCTACTTGGGGGAAGGAGTTAAATTTGTTGATTTGGGTGGGGTTTGTGGTTTTGTCTCATGTTCTGAGAATATGTAGGAAAGGTGGTTTGTTTGGTTAGGAGTGAACTGATTCTAGTAAGTTTTTTGACAATGCGAGTGTTTCTATGTCTGTGTATCACACTATGTTAGTGGTTGTAGACGTTAGAAAAGAGAATGCATCAATGGATGTGTCCTGTCTAGTAGAAAGCTTCCCAGCATTCATCCAGTTCAGTTTATGAATGGACTGCGGCTTGCCTTATCAATGGGCAACACCTTATTTCTTCATAAGTTTCTGTATTCTTCTTGAATTCTGTCCACTCTCTAGAATAGGCTCTTGGTTTCTGTCCAAGATATTACCACCTCCAAGGTCTGTGACATGGCCATGTACTGGATAGCTGAAGGGAATGGCGAGCATCTCAGAAAACTCTGATATAAGTGTGACCAGGAATGTCTCAGTGGAGAAACCCTGCTTTGGGCCTTGTGCTTACATATTGTTCTGTTGCCCTGAATCTCAGGAAGGTGTTTGCCTCAGGCCAAAACATTTGGAAGCTTGAATAAAAGAGTTTTCAAATGGAAATGAATGTGCATTTCATGTGGCTCTTTCTTAATTTCTTTGGAAAGGGATGTGTCTGAATCAGCCTCTTGGCCCTGTGTGAGGCTGTGGCTTAGATTCTAAGCACATGATGGATCTAAAGAATGATCCCATGTGTGCATCCAAAATCAAAATGGCCAATACCGCAGTCATTGTGGATGCAGTCTCTTGCCTTCCTCTGTTAGGGTACTGACTTCCATCAAGTAAGAATAGGGATCCTTTAGGTCAAATGGGATCTTCAAAGCCCTTCAGTGGCTTGCCCATAGTGCTTGGGTTTTCTCATGCCTCCAATTAACAAAAAGAATCTAAACCCCACAGTCAGTAGGCATCAAACTGGAGAAGCAGAGCAGTATTAATGGCACGCCTATTTGATCACTCCTGCTTCACAGGAAGGGCATCCAGGCCAACCTGACTTTAGGCAAATGAGGGCCAAGGCAGCTTATTTTGGAAAATAAGTGCCCCTCATGGAAAAGTCCAGCGAGATGTTATGATGAGTGTCTATATGGAAGAAGTTGAGGGCCATGTGGGAGTGTTTAGATTTTAATTGTGAGAGATGACTGGTTCCACCTGGGTTAAATTCTGGTGTGATTCCCCTTAGAGACTCAGTTCTTGAACTGACCTCAGAGAAGTATTGTCATGAATTGTATTAAGATTTAAGGAGGCCACGCATGAGAGCCACCCTTGGAAACTGAGATCTAGGCCCAGGGTGGCTTTACACAGTTCACTGGGAATCTCAGCCAGATGATTACATGATTTTATTCTGAAAGACTTGGCAGCCACATTTGAGAGTCAAAACACAAATGGACCTCACATTGTAGACCTCAATGGGCCTGGCTTCAAGTGACCTTTTGGCCACTCTTTGGGAATCCTTGCTGTGTGAGTTCTCCAGAGCTTTCATTGAAATGAGCTTCCTCAACATTTAATGGTTTCTGAATGAATTGAAACCCACAATGCCTCCAACTTAATCCTTGAAAAAATGGTTATATAAATACCTTGAAATTTTTAAAATTCCCATGACCAGGTGGCACTGGAGAACCTTTGGATGTCCTGTTGCTGTTCATGAGTATACCAGACAGTATCTTGATTGACTGGGTTTCCTGAAAATGGTGTAGAACAGAGATGCCAGTATGTTGGAGCCTGCTGAGTAGTGGGCCTAGAGCAGTGGTGGGCAGGTGTGTTATAAACATTAGTGGTACAGCCATGAGGATCTACCATTGGATTCCAAAGCATGTGACTGACATGGTGCAGCCAGCAGACCCTTCTATGTAAAGGCATCTTGTTATATGGAGAGGATTTGGGGGCAATGTTCATAATCAGGTTGCTATTCTCAAGGGGGAAAGTTATGTGGATAGAAGCATCTTGGTGCATTCTCCTGCAGATGCTGACCCACTCACTTGACAGAACTTTCTCGAGCACTGTGTCCCAGTTGAACACCTTGTATTTCATGAAGAAAATACCAAACTCCCAGTGCAGCAGCAAGAAACACCATGAAAAGTGGAGGATGAACAAATTGCTACACAGTCTACACGGGGAGACAATTAGTCCCCAGTGGCCACAGTTAACCTATAAAGAGAGAAACCAGCACTGCTGCCTCATGTTCTTTGGAAAATAAGATGCAATGTCTTCCAGGTCACATAGATGCAGACCAAGCTTTGATGGTCTCACTAGAAAGAAGCTAAAACACCTGAAAACAGCATATATTTCAAGTGCCCAAACTCAGAGGCAGTTTCTATGGAAGTCTTTAGGCCAGAAGAGCTCCATGTTTGTGGAGTGTTTACCATGTCCCTTTCTTTTGGAAACTCCTCTACCAATTCCAAGGTTGTGAACTCCTGAGCATTTTCCATTGCATAAATGTATTCACAGATTTTCTAATTCATCTCCTCTAATTGTGTCTTACTTGGGGCGAAGGTAATCTAAAGTCATTTTTCTGGATGAGAGTGAGAAGATTTTTGTGTAGCACATATTTACATACACATTGGATTCATTTTCAAAATTTCCATTCGAAATACTGAATCCCTGATACTAACCACTACCCTACTAGACTCTGAATACTAATTCTAATAAGATGGAGTATAAAAACCCAAACAGAATAGAAATATAAGCAGTTCAACGGAGGCATGGTGTATTGTTGGACTTGCCTGTTGCATTATGTAGGCTAGGAGTTATAAATCTAGTCAATTTTCTGTTGAAATAGTTCTCCATGTATTTCTAAAGTTAACAAATATGTGAATTCCTGTCTCCCTTTCTCTGCAGACAATTCAACACCTGTAATTTTATATGCACATATAGAATCCTACCTGGAATCACACGTACATTCTTGTGAGGTGGCTTACTTGGCAGATACAAATTGTTAGAATAGCTCACTCTTCATAAACGCTGTTGGAACTGAAAATTCAACCAATGGGTGAACGTCCTATTTGAACAACTTTATACATAAATTCATGTTCAGTAAAATAAATATTTCTGATCTTTGGATGATATATATTTCATGGTCAATTTTGATTGGCATATATATTTCTACTTTTTAAAGTCTGTGTGTGTGTGCGTGTGTGTGTGTCTGTGTGTGTGTGTGTATATATATATATATATATATATATATATATATATATATACTCTCCAGATTTTTCAAAATATGAAATATGTGTCTTATTATACACTCCCTAAATTAATTCATATTCTTGTATGTGGATTTATAATCAACTTTTTACAAGATTATTCTCAGGAATACTCAAACACCTGAAATACATATTTGTTTTCTAGTACTGAGAACTATCTTCAGTGAATGGTGCATACAAATCCTTATATTTCTACAGTAACTTAGCAAGTCTAACATCAATGCAAATAGATTCCTATGGGACATGATGTGTTTTTTGAAATTCATTTGTATTCAACACTGGTACATTGCGATTTCTTAAGTTTATGCACATCATAGGATATATGTTTCCTTCAAAACTTCGCAAATTTTTAGGCATTTGTTTCATTTACAATCCCTTCCTGCTTCAGAACACATGTATTCCTCCATGTTTCTTGAGTGGTCTTTTCTCCAGACGTCTTTCCAAACACACTATTTTCGATTTCCCTACTCACTTTTGAAGCAAAGGTCACAACCCTTCATGATGAACCATAACCGTAATATTACCATTAGATGTATATTTGGTTTTAATGAATTTATGTATACCAATATAAGATTCACTGTATATTTTCATTTATCAATTCAATCCATTATTTAAAGTTGTAACCAGTTATACTATTTATTCACAGTATGGTCTATTCATGAATTATCTCTATACTCATAGACACAGGGTACACCTATTTGTACCCCCAGTACTAATGTATACATCTTCACATTTTTGCTCCCAGAAATTGTGGAAGAAATACGCATGTCACCTGATCTACATATACATGTTATCACAGTAATATTCTGGAAACAAAATGCAAAGGTCACACTTATGATTGTACCAAAGCCTAAATGGAAAGTGAGCATGGATTACTAAAAACATTCCTGTCCAGGTAGCTAATGCTCTCCAATGTCAATCCTATTGGTGAATATGTATTTGTTTCCTCCTAAATTATATACTCAACCTCAAGCCTGTTGAAAATGTCTAATCTTATCACACACTTTATACTTTGCCTGATATCGTAATGCCTCTATTGATATCTGCTTTCCTACATGTTTTCTCAGTTTATCATTGTGACTGACTCTTCACATGTGCTGACATTTACATTCACTCTAACCGAAACGCTATTGCTAAAAAAATTTCGTCCAAATACTATAATCACTATTCTTTCTAAACTTACCCACACTCTTTTTATTCCTACCGACTATAGGTTTTTGACTGGATGTTCTCTTCGACATTCAATCATCCAAGGTACAAGGTTCTATGCCGTTGTATATGAATTGAAATGAGACATCTCTGAAGAATGTAATTCAAAGCTAAGTATCCCAGTCAAGGTACCAATGCCCTTCTGGGCTTCAAATCTTACCTAGATTTCTGTTTTCATACGTGTATTTTACCTATATATTCTTGTAAATATCGCACTTTCCCAATACCATTATTCATCACGCAGAATGATTCCTAATTCAAATCGAACCTGTTATTAACCCTAACCAAACACTGTTCCCTCAATCTAACTTTACAGAAAAGCAGGGACAGAGTTGGTCTTACAATACAGGAAGATATGGGATCTTCCACCTTCTGAGATCCTCAAAGTTCCAAGCAGAAGTGATCCCTGGAGAAGAGGTAGGCAGCTATGAAGGACCTGAGAGAGCAAAAGACATCTTTCATGGGAAACAACCTGGTCAGAATGAATGGTTGTGTCTGAATCAGACTCTCTCTTCTTAATGTAGAGAAGATGGACCAAACCATCTCTACATCTGTGTGGAGAGCTGTTCCCAGGTTCCTATGGTTGATATACCATTCTAACTTGTGAAACTGTCATAGAAAGCAGGGGTAGACTCCATCTCAAGGGAACCTTGGAAGCAACTGTTAAGACAAAGTGGTTCACATGGCAGTAAACTCACTCAGTTCCTGAATGAAGCCACCTATCTCACTTCCTTGGTGAGGGAACTCCCTGCCTTTGGGATCCAGAAAGACAGGCATCAAAAGCCAGTCACAGTTCCATTCCCAGTGGGCTCTGTAGTTTGGAATAACAAAGGACAGAATAAGTCTTCCTTGGTACCTACTGATATGAGAATTGCCAAATGCCAAAATAGCTCTGAAAAGGGGCATTTCCTGAAAAAGCAGGTAGTTGTTCACCGCTGGCTCCTGACAACTTGACAGAGTTTGGCATGGAGACCAGATGTGAGACAGGACAGGCCTTTCAGGGGAACATAGTATGGCCCACCAGTCAGAGGACACTCCGGATAGTCACAGACCTACTTGAATGAAGGAGGTGCGTTTGTGGGTGTGTGCGTGATTTTGTGGTTTAGTCTCTTGTTCTGAGAATAGGTAGAAAGGCGGTTTGTTTGGTTTGGAGTGGACTGTTTCTAGTGAGGCTTTTGAAAAGGTGATTTTTTGCATGTCTATGTATCCCACTGTGTTAGTGGTTGTAGACTTTAGAAAAGAGAATGCATCAATGGATGTGTCCTGTCTAGTAGAAATCTTCCCAGCATTCACCCTGCCTAATTTATGAGTGGACTGCTGCTAGCCTTACAGATGGGCAACACCTACTATCTTCCTAAGTTCCTGATTTCTTCCTGAATTCTGGTTACTCTCAAGAATAGGCTCATGGTTTTGTGTCCAAGATATGTACGACCTCCAAGCTGAGTGACATGGGCATGTAGAGGATAGCTGAAGGGAATGGCGAGCATCTCAGAAAACTCTGATATCAGTGTGTCCAGGAAAGTCTCAGTGGAGAAACCCTGCTTTGGGCCTTTTGCTTACCTATTGTTCTGTTGCCCTGAATGTCAGGAAGGTCTTTGCCTCAGGCTACACCTTTGTGAAGCCTGAAGAAAACAGTTTTCAAATGGAAATGAATGGGCATCACCTGTGGCTATTTGCTTAATTGCTTTGCAAATAGATGTGTCGGAATCAGCCTCTTGGCCCTGTGTGAGGCTGTGTTGTACATTCTCAGCACCTGATGGATCTAAAGAAAGATCCCATGTGTTCATCCAAAACCAAAATGGCAAAAAGATCAGTCATTGTGGATAAAGTCTCTTGCCTTCCTCTGTTAGGTTCCTGACCTCCATCAAGTGAGAATAGGGATCCTTTGGTCAAATGAGTTCTTCAAAGACCTGCAGAGGCTAGCCCATAGGTGCTTTGGTTTTCTCATGACTCCAAATCACATAAAGAATCTATACATGACAGTCAATAGGACTCAAATTGGAGAAGTAGAGCAGTATTAATGGCTGGCTTATTTGACCACTCCTGTTTCACAGAAAGGGTGTCCAGGCCACCCTGACTTTAGGCAAATGAGGGGCAAGGGAGCTTATTTTGGACAATGTCTTGGGGTACGCCCCTCATGGAAACCTACAGCCAGAGGTTATAATGAGTGTCTATATGGAAGAAGATGAGGGCCATGTAGGAGTATTTTGGTTTTAATTGTGGTCATTTGTGTGGCTGATGGAAGAGATGCCTGGGTCCACCTGGGCTTGAAATCCGGTATTATCCCCCTTAGAGACAGAGATCTAGAACTGACCTCAGAGAAGTATTGCCATGAATTGTGTTGGGATTTAAGGAGGCCACACATGAGAGTCACCCTTGGAAACTGAGATCTAAGTCCAGGGTGGCATTTGACCGAGCACTGGGAATCTCCGCCAGGATATCACATGATTTTATTCTGAAAGATATTCTTCTACCACCTCCAAGGTTGTGAACTCCTTATCATTTTCCATTGCAGATATGTATTCACATATTTACTAACTCTTCTCCTCTTATTTTGTCTTACTTGGGGCGAAGGTAATGTCAAGACATTGTTCTAGATGTGAGTGGGAAGATTTTTGTGTAGTACATGAAATCGTGTTTGGATTTTAGGAGGCCACGCATGAGCGTCACATTTGGAAACTGAGTTCTAAGCCCAGGGTGACTTTCCACAGAGCACTGGAAATCTCACCCAAGATATCACATGATTTTTACTTAAAAGACTTGGCAAACATACTTGAGAGTCAAAACACACATGGTCCTCACATTGTAGACCTCAATGGGCTTGGCTTCATGTGTCCATTTGGCCCCCCTTTGGGAAGCCTTGCCTGTGCGAGTTCTCCAGAGTTTCATTGAAATGACCTTCCTCATCATTTAATGGTTCCTGAATGAATTGAAATCCACAGTGCCCGCAACTTCAACCTTAAAAAATGGCTAGACGAATACCATGAAATTTTTGAAATTCCCATGAATAGGTGGCACTGGAGAACCTTTGCATGTCCTGTTGCTGATCATGAGTATACTAGACAAGGCCTTGATTGAGTGGGATTCATGAAAATGATGTAGAACAGAGATGCCAATAAGTTGGAGCCTGCTGAATAGTGGGCCTAGAGCAGTGGTGGGCAGTTGTGTGATAAAACATCTGTGGTGGGACCATGTGGATCTGCCATTGACTTCCAAATGGCTGTTGACTAACATGGTGCAGCCTGCCGAACCTTCTATGTAAAGGCATCTTGTTATATGGAGAGTTTTCAGGGCAATGTTCAGAATCAGGTTGCTGTGGTCAAGGGGACAAGCTATGTTGGATAGAAGCCTGGTTCAGGCATTCTCCGGCAGACCATGACCCACGACACGTGACAGAACTCCCTCCAGCACTGTGTGTCAGGTGAACTCAATGTATTTCATGAAGCAAATACCAACGTCCCAGTGAAACAGCAAGAAACAAGACGAAAAGTGGAGAATGAACAAATGTCTTCACAGTCCACATGGGGAGACACTTAGCCCCCAGTGGCCACAGTTTACCTACAAAGAGAGAACTCAGAACTGCTGTCTCAGGTTCATTGGAAAATAAGAAACCAATTCCTTCATGTCACATAGATGAAGACCCAGCTTTGATGGTCTCACTACAAAGGAAGCTAAAGCTCCTAACAACAACATATATTTCAAGTGCCCAACCTCAAAGGCAGTTTCTCAAGAAGTCTTTATGCCAACAGAGCTCCATGTTTCTAGAGTGTTTACACTCTCACTTACTTTTGGAAAATGCTCTACCACCTCCAAACTTGTGAAAACCAGAGTACATTCCACTACATATATTCACATATTTTCACATATTTTCTAACCTTTCTCCTCTAATTGTGTCTTACTTGGGGCGAAGGTAATGTCAAGGCATTGTTGTGGATAAGAGTTGGAAGTTTTTTTGTAGCACATATTTGCATACACATTGGATTCTTTTTCTAATTTTCCATTCAAAATACTGAATCCCTGACACTAAATAATACCCTACTAGACTCTGACTACTAATCCTAATATGATGGAGAAAAATAACCCAAGCAGAATAGAAATCCATGCAGTTCAGAGGAGGCATGGTGTATAGTTTGACTTGCCTTTTGCATTATATAGGATAGGAGTTATAAATCTAGTCAATTTTTTGTTGACATAGTTCTCCATGTGTTTTTAAATTTAACAAATATGTGAATTCCTGTCTCCGTTTGTCTGTAGCCTTTTCATCACATGTATTTTTATATGCACATATAGAATCCTACCTGGTATCACATGTACATTCTTGTGAGGTGGCTGACATGGCAGACACAAATCATGAGAAGAGATCATTCCTCCTAAACGCTGTTGGAACTGAAAATTCAACCTATGGGGGAGTTTCATAGTTGAACAACATTATACACAAATCCATGTTCAGTAAATTAAATATTTTTGGATCTGTGGACGATATATATTTCAACATAAATTTCGCTTGGCATATATATTGCTACTTTTTAATTTCTCTGTGTGTATATTTGTGTGTGTGTGTGTGTGTGTGTGTGTGTGTGTGCGTGTATCTATATATTATATATATATATATATATATATATATATATATAATATATATATATACACACTCTACAGATTTTTCAAATTTGAAATATATGTGTCTTATTTTACACTCCCTAAATTCATTCATATTCATGTATGTGGATTTATAATCAACTTTTCACAAGATGATTCTCAGAAATATTCATCCACCTGAAATACATATTGGATTTCTAGTACTGACAACTAACATCAGTGAATGGTGCATACAAATCCTAATATTTCTACAGTAACTGACCCAGTTTAACATCAATCCAAGTAGATTTCTATGGGACATGATGTATATTTTTTGAGAGAGAGAGAGAGAGAGAGAGAGAGAGAGAGAGAGAGAGAGAGAGAATTTTTTATTATTTATTTTTTAATTATCGGCGGACACAACATCTTTGTTTTGTTTGTGGTGCTGAGAATCGAACCCGGGCCGCACGCAGGCCAGGCGAGCGCGCTACCGCTTGAGTTACATCCCCAGCCCCATGATGTATATTTTGACGTTCATTTTCATTCAACACTGGTACATTACTATTTCTTCAGTTTCTGCACATCATAGAATGTGTATTTTATCCACAAGTTAGCAAAATCATTTGCATTTGTTTCACTTTCAATCACTTCCTCCTTCAGACAACATGTATTCCTTTATGTTTCTTCACTGGTTTTTTCATGAGACTTCTTTTCAAACACACTATTTTCCATTTCCACACTAATTTTGAAGAAAAAGTCACACACACTTCATGATAAAACATATCCCTAATGTTACCATTAGATGTATAACTCATTAGAATGAATGATTCTATATCAATATAAGATTTCTTATATATTTTCAGATATCAATTAAATGAATTATTTAAAGTGGAATCAGTTATATTATTTATTCACAGTAGTGTCAATTCATGCATTACTTCTATATTCATAGACACAGGGTACATCTCTTTGTTCCCCCAATACTAATTTATACGTCTTCAAAATATTGCTCCCAGAAATGCTGGAAGAAATACTCATGTCACCTGATGTACATATACATTTTATCACAGTAATATTCTGAACACAAAATGCAAAAGTCACACTTATGATTGTACCAAAGGCTAAATAGAAAGTGAACCTGGATTACTAAAAACATCCATGTCCAGGTTGCCTAATGCTCTCAAATGTCAATCCTATTTGTGACTACATATTTGTTTCTTCTTAAGATTATATATTGAAACTCAACCCTGTTGATAATGTCTAATCCAATCACCCACTTTATACTTTGCCTGATTTTGTAATGTCTCTATTGATATCCGCTTTCCTACATATTTTTCCAAGTTCATCATTGTGACTGACACTTCACATATGCTGACATTTACATTCACTCTCTAACCGAAACCCTATTGCTAAAGAACTTTTGGTCCAAATCGTATATTCACTCTTCTTCCTAAACCTACCTACTATATTCCTAATCCTTCCAACTATACCTTTTTGACTTGATGTTCTCTAATATATTCAATCATCCAAATAAAGGTCAGGCGAGCGTCAGAAGAAGAGACCACCAAAAGTCTATCTCATGCAGTAGCAAAGGGTTTATTGGGGGTCCAGAATGCTGGAGCTCAGAACTCAGTTGAATAGAGCAGAGAGTCCTGAGAACAGCTTAACCAGAGCTTATATACTTTCCTTTGAGAGCGCAGGGAGGGAAGTTTTTGATGTGTCATGGCGAATGGGCAGTTTGCGTGCAACCGGGTGAGGGAGTACATTCTGTAGTTTTGCAATTAGGGACAGCACATTCTGGGAACAAGACTGGCAAACATTTCTCAAGATTTCAACAGTGTTTTGTTTAGCGTACAGAAAAATAGGAAGTGACAAGTACATATTTTATTAATCTTTCATTCACCACGTCTTCTTCTGGCTACTTTTAATCATAAAAGTGATCATTGGGGGGTGTCACATTGTATGTCTGCTAGTGGGGTATTACCATAAGTTTAACTTGTCCAATTTGTGCTTGGAGAAAAGAAATTACATGATTGAGCAAACAGGGTTTTCTAGTTAGCAATAATATGAGGATTATTATTGGACTGGCCAGGGTTGATAAATGCGTAGTTAACCAGGGGGACTGTGTGAACCAAGACTCAAACCACCCTTTTTGGGCCTCTGTCTCTCGTTGATGCTATTCAATTCATCTTTTTAATTTACTCATAGATTTTTTTACAACTCCAGTATTGTCTGCATACACACAAAATTCTTCCATCAATGCAGAACAAAGGCCCTCTTTTCTCATGAAGTGGAGGTCCAAACCTCGACTGTTTTGATAAACAACTTCACAGAGAGAGGTTAAAGATTCCTGCAAAGCTGTGATGGAGGTTTCTAATATCTTTAAGTTTTTGTCTATTGCTGTTTCTATTTGGGTCATTTGTTTTGTCCCATGAACCAAGGCAGTGGTTCTTGTGCCCACCCCTTCAGCAACTCGTATTCCTAATAGGATGGCTAAAGTGAGGGATATATGTTCCAAGTGGAACCAGGTTTTATGCCCCCCTATTTCATCTTCAAATGAACCTGCGTCATGATAGAGCACTCTGGGAAACATCTGCACCATTACACAATTAATCACATCTGTTGACCATTTCATGAAAACATAAGCAATGTTTAAGTATATAGAATTATGCTGTTGTAGGGATAGACAAGGCAAGGCACCTAAGATAGTACCAAAGACAGGGAAACAGTCCTATTTGGTTGCAACCAGATTTAGGGGGCATTACTTCTGTTGTAATCAATTAATCCCCTGATACCCAAGTTTAGGTAGTTTCAGAATTTTGTATCCAACATGTAAGGGAAGGGGCTCAGAAGTTCACAGCCTGCAGAAGTTTACAAAAAGCAGGTTTTTTTCTGTTTCTTTCCTCTGTTCTGGGCAAGTTAACTTTTCAAGGACACCTGGGTGAGGAAGAGCTTTTTATTCCCTTTATTGTTTTCCACTGCTATCTGTTACCATGGAGCCCAATTAGTATCTTTTTTATCTTACAATTGTAGCCATCTCTGTGAAGCCCCAGCTCAAGGCCAGAGGTCTTTTTCACATATTTTGTGAAAAACTAGTAAGGGGGTGTCTAGCTTAGTAGTGCTGATTTTTTTTAAGACAGTTGCCTAGTAGAACAGGGCAACCCGAAAAGAGGAAGTTTACCTACATTGAACTCATTTATAGGGACTCTTTTGCTGAAAGTTCTAAAGTCAGCCATGGTGAAGATTTCTGGAGAAGGTCAGTTAAGACTTTTCTGTGGGCCTGGTACAGAGGGGGAAGACGGGGAACGTGTGGCTGTGAGCAGCTCCGTGTATCTGAGAATGAGGTAGGAGAGATGTAAAACGATAATGGGAAAGGGGTTTGGGATTTTCCTAGCAACAAATGTTGAGCAGTAGAACAGGTAGAGCAGAGGGGAAGACGGGAGTTAGTATCCCAAAAAGCCTGTGAGGGACTTTAAATTCTTAGTAACCTGTTTTCAGTGATGACAAAGCAACTTTAAAGGCCATTTTCATTGCATCTTGGATAGGGGTCTGAGGGCTCCCCTCAGCTGGTTTGAGCTTTGGGTTAGCTGGTAAGAGGACCTGGTGGGACCCGTAGCAGGCACTGACAGGAGAAGAGAGGAGTGAGGGAATTGTGTGGTAGCTCAGTACCTGCTCCCTCAGCAAAGGGGCAATGGTCTGAAAACTGGCAGATGTTGTGCCTTTCGTCTAGTAATTGGAGGGGAGAAATCAGGTTGCTGATGTGGGAATAACAGCAGAGAGTCTGGAGCAGAAGGCTGCGGGTGAGGATCGATTGGAGAAGCATTGTTCAGGATGTGAGCAAAGGAGGGAAAAGGCCTACATGTAGAGGAATCTCCTTTCACCCTTTTCAGCACTTGTAGAAGTTAAAAAGGTCAGGCAGAATTTGAGGATCTAGAGAACCCTCTGGGGGCCATCGGTTTTTGTTGTCTAATTGGTAATATGGCTAATTGTGTGTACAGAATTTGATGAGGAGTTTGGGTTCAATCAGGCAGTCCCTGTATGCTCACATCCCCATGACTTACAGAAGAAATCGGCTTTCCCCACACACAGTCATGACTGTTTGTGGCTTTGATAGTCCGCCGGGCAAACATAGTAATCTAGGCTAGCCCACCTGCATCTGGCTCTCGTGTCCCTACATCCATAACATTTGTTTCCATTATCTATGGGTATGGAAGGGATTTAATGGAATTTTAGTGGGATCCTCTTCATCAGGGATATCACAGTAGGAAAGACCTATAGCCAGCTGACAAATGTCTGGGTGGAGAGATGGCCACCAGGTCCCTAAGTGGGCTGTATGTGAGATACACAATACTTCTTGTCCAGTAGTATTTGTGATCAGCCATTGCTGCTGAACAGGATGATGAGGGTTAGGACTACTGATGGTCAAGGGGAGAGTCTATAGCCTTATCTACACGGCGAATACACAATTTGAAAGGGTTACCAGGCTTTTCCAATTTCCAGCCAGAGTCTGGACAGGGCGCAGGCTTGAGATGAGAGGTATGGATCCAGGAAGTGATTCTGTATACCTTTACTTCTGTAGGTGTAATAAAGAGCACCTGCTATGGTCCTTTCCAGCGGGGTTCCAGGGATGACACCTGATGTCCACTTACATAGACGAAGTCTCTTACTTGATATTGATGTTGAGTCCCCTCGTCCCCAGGTTGGTAGGCAGTGGCAATCTGGTTTCACAGGTATCCCTGAGTTCTTTCAAGAGCTTTAAGTCTGTCAAGCAAGGGGGTGTCTAAGGGATCGTTAGGTCTTAGAGTTGGGGTTAGGTCCCTTACTGGAGGAGGGGGCCCCATAGAGAATTTCATAGGGGGTGAGGTTACACAAAGAAACAGAGAGAGTATTTCTTGCATGAAACAGTGCATAAAGCAGAAGCATAGTCCAGTCTTTTTTGCCAGTCTGTAAGTTTAATTTCGTTATGGTCTCGATAATGTTTCTATTCATTCTTTCTACCTGTCCTAAACTCTGGTGTCTATAAGCACAATGTAACTTCCAATTAATCCGCAGGGTCCTGGCTAACCCCTGACCTACCTGGGCCACGAATGCCAGTCCATTATCAGACCCTATTACTTTAGGAAGGCCGTACATTGGGAAAATATCTTCCAGGATCTTCTTGACCACCATTTGCGCTGTTTCTTTTTTTTTTTTCTTTCTTTTTTATTTCTTTCTTTCTTTTTTCTTTTCTTTTCTTTTCTTTTTTTTTTTTTGATGGGGAAGGCTTCAATCTATCCTGAAAATGTATCTACAAAGACTTGGAGATATTTAAGTCCATAACTTGCTGGCTTAATTTCAGTAAAGTCAACTTCCCAGAATTGTCCTTGTCTGTTTCCTGCAGGAAGCTTGGAAGGGTAAGCATTAACCAATTGATGGACCCAACAGGCTTTTGTTACCCATTCAGTTATTACTTTTTGCTATGAGTCAGTTAGTGGAAAACTCTGTTCTTGATACTTCAGGAATGAATGCAGTTTCTTTAAACCAAGGTTAGTGAGTTGATGTATATTTTCTACTGATATATTTAGAGCCATGACTAAAGGAGCTTTTACTGAAGGATTTAGAAATTCCACTTGGGAGCCTTCAGAACTAAAAGTTATTTTAGCCTGAAGCTTTGTGTGCAGATCTCTGCCCATTATTGTGGCCGGGCATTCATAGATTACTAGGATGGAGTGATGGATTTTTCGTTTCCCCTGGTCCAAGGTCCTCTTAGTTGTCCAAGCCTGATGTTTACTGCCATTAGGCCCTTGAATTAGAGTCCTTTTACTTGATAGAGGGCCCACTGGGGCCTTAAGGTCTGAGTATATTGCCCCTGTATCCATTTCAAAGTTTATTGGGGTCCCCTGACTTCAAAAATTACCCTGAGCTCGGGGAGAGGATCTGAGCCCCAACTTTCTTAGTCATCCTCCAGAGTCAGAATGTCTGGCTGGTGTGGTTGTCTCTTTCTCGGGCATTCTTTAGCCCAGTGTCCTTTTTCTTTTCAGTAGGCACATTGATCTGAGGCTAGGGGTGGCCTCTAGTGTGGGCCCAGGTATCCCTTCCGGTCTCCATGTTTCTTAATTTCTGGCTTATTTTTTGTTGTGACCAGGCCCTTAGTCAATGCCTTAGTCTGTCTTTTATTTATTTTATCCTCCCTTTCCTCCCTTCTCTTCCTCAGTTTCTCTCTTAAAGTATACCTTCTCGGCTTCTCTGACTAAATCTCTCAAAGTCATATCTTGTAATTCATCTAAGCATTGTAACTTTCTTTTAATATCCAGGGCAGCTTGCCCAATAAAGGCCATCGTGAAAGATGCATTTTGATCCTCTGCCTGAGGATCGAAAGGAGTATATCTCCTATATGCCTCCATAATTCTCTCTAGAAACATAGAGGGAGATTCATCAGGCCTTTGAATAATCTCTCTTACCTTGGCCAAATTAGTTGGTCACCTAGCGGCCATTAAGATACCCGCTATTAGAGCCCAGCGATAAGTGGACAGTTGCTCCCTACCTTGAAAGTTGTTGGGGTCCCAGTTGTGTCGGTTCAAGGAAAAGCAAGCTTTGAATATGTTGGGAAGTTGTTGTCCGTCACCCAACTGGTCCAAGGATATTTTTTTCTAGCTTGCAGGAGGATTCTCATTTGTTCCTCTGTCATGAAGATAGTCCCTAGGAGGTGTGGGCAGTCATCCCAAGTAGGCTGGTGTGAAAACATTAATGAGTCAACCAGACATGAGAGCCGGGTGGGGTCTTCGGTAAAAGGAGGATTGTTATTTTTCAAGTTTCATAGGTCTGAAAAGGAGTAAGGCCAGTACTGGTAGGCTTGCATTTTTACACCATTGCCATCGTCAATCATTGGCCCGTAGGGACTGAGGTGCAGCATCACGGGAGTTCCAGGGTTTTCAATCATTTGCCGCTGGCGAGTTCCTTTAGCCCGGCCAGCTTCCTCCAGGGTAGGAGGGGCTGTGTTTGCCGCAGGGGAGTTATCTGGAGGGCGCTGGGCTGGCTTAGCTTCCTCCAATGGCGGAAAGGCTGAGTCAGCAGCAGGGAAATCACTTAGAGGGGGTTGGGGGTTGGGGTACAAGGGGAGGGGATAAAGAGGGGAAGGAGAGTCCAGTAGATTCAAATCTTGTGACTGAGGGAAAACAGAGGGTAGAGGAGGAGGAAGAGCAGAGGGTTTGAGAGATCATGGGGGAAAGAGAAAGAGCGGGGGCAGGGGTAAGAAAAGGCTTCATCAATGGAGGAGGAGATTTGCAGAGGTCCTGCCAAGTTAAGATATATGGCTGTTGATTTGGATGGCTAAGTGGCCCTGGCTGAAAGACTATATCTCTGACTTTTTAAATTAGCGGAATTAGAAAGATCCTTCTAGGGGCCATCTGAATCCAAATGTGGGCCATTCTGAGGCACAGAGAACCTGCCAGGTCCAGGGTTTTACTGAAAAAGAAAGATTCTGAGCCCTTAAGCAGACTTTGGTGCAGTGATCAAGGGTCAGAGACAGAGGCATTGAAATGCTCTGTCCCATAATGAAAGATACACAAACAGTAAAAGCAACCACACATGACAAAGACAAGACAAGACAATAAAGACAGGAAATGAACATCCAATACTGAGACCAGGACTGAATAGCCAACAAAACCCGATGGGATGGCAATACTGAGTCTGAAACAAAATATCAATGAGTCAAAGAGACTATTGTTCCTCGATTTCCCGAGTCCTCTGTGGCATCCCCCAGGGATGTGGCCTGTGGCTCTGTGACACAACTGTCAGCCACCCTCGGAAAGAGCTCATGCTCTTCATCGACAGCCATTTTTCAAAGCCCTAACCTGATACCTGAAACCAGATAGAATCACCTTACTTACCCTGAGAGGAGCCCTTTGGGGTCTCCTGTCTACCGCTGCCAGATCTCGGTGGAACCACCATATGTAAAGGTTGGGCGAGAATCAGGGAAAGAGACCACCAAGAGACTGTCTCATGCAAAAGCAAAGGGTTTTTGGGGGGTCCAGCATGCTGGGCCTCAGAGCTCACTTGAATAGAGCAGAGAGCCCAGAGAACAGCTTAAGCAGAGCTTATATACTTTCCTTTGAGAGCGCAGGGAGGGAAGTTTATTGATGGGTCCGGGCGAGTGAGCGGTTTGCGTGCACCCAGGTGAGGGAGTAAATTCTGCATTTTGGCAGTTGGGAACAGCACATTCTGGAAACAAGTTTAGCAAACAGTTCTCAAGATTTCAACAGTGTTTTGTTAAGCATACAGAAAACAGGAAGTGACAAGTACTTATTTTATTAACCTTTCACTACGGACGATACTTTGCCATATTTCCCAACGTCTTAATTGATATGTGCTTTCCTACATATTTTCCAGAGTTCATCATTGTGACTGACTCTTCACATGTGCTGATATTTACATTCACTCTATACCTGAAACCCTATAGCTAAAGAACTTTTGTTCCAAATCCTATACTCACTCTCCTTTCTAAACCTAACAAATATCTTCCTAATCTTAACGACTATCCCTTTTTTACTGGAAGTTCTGTTTGACAATCAATCATCCAAGGTACAAGGTCCTATGCCAGACCTGCCACTGACCGGCAGAAGCAGCCCAGGTGTCCGCGGGTGTGGTAGATATGTCTCACCATTTGGAGGAGGTGCAGAGCAGAGCCGCCACCCGTGCCTGCAAGGTACGCAGACCTGCGACCGACAGGCAGAACAGGCCCTGCGGCCAGTCAGCGTGGTAGACAGATCACCCAAATTGGAGGAGTAGCACAGCTGCTGACCGCCCCAGCAATGGAGACTTTTCAACTACACAAGAGCAATATAAATATATAGGGGGAAAATTTCAAAAACATAACAGTTTCACCAAGCAGAAAGTAATGCGAGCAGTATGAAAAGACAAGGAAAGAAAGGACCACAAGAAACGCAGGTTAACTCAACTTTAGAAGAGGTAGTAGCTGCAGCAGATGGAATGTCAGCTAAAGAATTCAGGATATACATGCTTCAGATGATCTGGAGTCTCAAGGAAGACATTAGACAGCAAAATCATACAATGAAAGATCACTTTGACAATGAATTACATAAAAAATCAAGTAGCCAAAGATCAACTATACAGGGAGATAGAGGTTATAAAAAACAAACAAACAGAAATCCTAGAAATGCAGGAAGCAATGAACCAACTTAAAAACTCAATTGAGAATACTACCAACAGAGTAGAAAACTTAGAAGATAGAATATCAGACAATGAAGACAAAGTATTTCAACTTGAAAAGAAAATAGACAGAATAGCAAGACTGTTAAGAAACCATGAGCAGAACATCCAAGAAATATGGGAAAACATAAAGAGACCAAAGTTAAGAGTCATTGGGATACAGGAAGGTATAGAGGTCCAAACCAAAGAAATGAGCAATCTATTCAATGAAATAATAAGAGAAAACTTCCCAGACTTGAAGAATGAGACAGAATCCCAAATCCTAGAAGCCAACAGGATGCTGAATGTGCAAAATCATAAGACCTCCACACCTTGACACATTATAATGAAGATGCCCCACATACAGAATAAAGAGAGAATTTTAAAAACTACAAGAGAAAGGAAGCAGATTACATTTAGGGGTAAACCAATCAGGATAACAGCTGATCATTCAACACAGACTCTGAAAGCTAGATGATCCTGGAATAACATATTTCAAACACTGAAAGAAAATTCCAATCAAGAAACATGTATCCAGCGAAATTAAGCTTCAGGATGGAAGATGAAATTAAAACGTTCCATGATAAACAAAAGTTAAAAAAATTTGCAGCTAGAAAACCATCTCTTCGGAAAATAAAAAGGAAAACCAACAGTGGGAGGTAGGACAGTAAAGGTGGGGGGAATAATCAAGGAGGAAAACAAACCATGTTTAGTAACATAAATAAACAAATATGGCTGGAATAACAACACATATCTCAATAATACCCCTAAATGTTAATGGCTTAAGCTCACCAATTAATAGACACAGGCTACTAGAATGGATCACAAAACAAGAACCAACAATATGCCGCCTAAATGAGACACATTTGTTAGGAAAAGACATACATAGACTGAAGGTGCAAGGTTGGAAAAATCATATCAGTCATATGGACTTCGGAAACAAGCAGGAGTGTCCAAACTCATATCAAATAAAATAGATTTCGAGCCAAAGTTAATCAAAAGGGATAAAGAAGGACACTACATACTGCTCAAAGAAACCATACACCAACAAGACATAACAATCATAAAAATATATGCCCCAAACAATGGTGCAACTATGTTCATCAAACAAACTCTTCTCAATTTCAAGAGTCTAATAGACCACCATACAATAATCATGGGAGACTTCAACACACCTCTCTCACCACTGGACAGATCTTCCAAACAAAAGTTGAAAAAGGAAACTATAGAACTCAATAACACAATTAATAACCTAGACTTAATTGACATATATAGAATATACCAGCCAACATCAAGCAGTTACACTTTTTTTCTCAGCAGCACATGGATTCTTCTCAAAAATAGATCATATATTATGTCACAGGGCAAAGCTTAGACAATATAAAGGAGTAGAGATAATACCAGGCATCTTATCTGATCATAATGGAATGAAACTAAAATCAATGATAAAAGAAAAAAGAAAAAATCATTCATCACTTGGAGAATTAACAATAGGTTACTGAATGATCAATGGGTTATAGAAGATCAAGGAGGAAATTAAAAAATTCTTAGAGATAAATGAAAACACAGACAGAACATATCGGAATCAATGGGACACATTGAAAGCAGTTCAAAAAGGAAAATTCAATGCCTGCAGTTAATTCCTTAGAAAAAGAAAAAACCAACAAATAAATGCTCTCATACTTCATCGCAAAATCCTAGAAAAAGAAGAGCAGAACAACAGCAAAAGAAGTAGAAGGCAAGAAATAATCAAAATCAGAGCTGAAATTAATGAAATTGGAACAAAAGAAACAATTGAAAAAATTGACAAATCAAAAAGTTGGTTCTTTGAAAAAATAAATAAATTCGACAGACCCTAAGCCATGCTAGCAAAGAGCAGAAGAGAAAGAACTCAAATTACTAGCATACTGGATTAAAAGGGCAATATCACAAGAGACAATTCAGAAATACAGAAGTTAATCAGAAATTATTTTGAATACTTATACTCCAATAAAATAGTAGAAGTGAAGACATCGATAAATTTCTTAAGTCATATGATCTGCCCAGATTGAGACAGGAGGATATACACAACCTAAACAGACCAATATCAATTGAGGAAATAGAAGAAACCATCAAAAGATTACCAACTGAGAAAAGCCCAGGACCGTATGGGTATAGAGCAGAGTTTTACAAAACCTTTAAAGAGGAACTAATACCAATACTGTTCAAGCTATTTCATGATAAATTCAAAAATCCTAAATAAAATTCTGACGAATAGGATATGAAAACATATCAAAAAAATTGTGCACCATGATCAAGGGATGCAAGGCTTGTTCAATATATGGAAATCAATAAATGTTATTCATCACATCAATAGATTTAAAAATAAGAACCATATGATCATCTCGATAGAGGCAGAAAAAGCATTCAACAAAGTACAGCATCCCTTTATGTTCAAAACTCTAGAAAAACTAGCGATAGCAGGAACACACCACAATATTGTAAAAGCAATCTATTCTAAGCCTCAGGCTGGGATCATTCTTGCTGGGAGCCATCAGCCAAGTAGGTATGACAAATTCCTTGCCAGCTTACTCCCATGCTGTCTAGTGGAAGGACTTCTGAAAGGTGACCTTGCTCAAGGACCAGGGCAGGATCCGTGTTTAGGGTGTTCCCCCTTTAGAATAGGGCAGTTTAGCATAATAGGAGAGTAGGGTGTTTCCCCTTTAGAATAGGGCGGTTTAGTAATAGGAGATTAGGGTGTTCCTCTTTTGGAATAGGGCGTATCCTGCTGCTGAGTTCCTCTTGAGTGCTTAGGGTCAGACAGTATATTTTGGGAGACAGAAGCCCATGCGGAGTGGATTTGGGAGAGAGTGGATTAGGGCAGAGTGTGGATTTGGGAAGAGAACGTGGATTCTCCCAGAACGTGTTTGTAGACGGCCGGTGTGAGATTGGGAATAAAGAATTGCTGTTTGAATCTACAAGCTGTGTGGAGACTCGTGATTTGTGCCCAGCCGAGAGACTGCGGCATTTGGTGGCTCGTACGCGGAACGTCTGAAACTTGGAGGTAAGTGAAATTGCTCGCCCCTGAGGGAAGGCGAGAGAATGGGTGACCATTTCAGAAAACAATGTGTTCTTCTTTTGATTTATTTTGTTTTTCTTTCAAGCTGCCTATCCCTAG
Organism: Callospermophilus lateralis; assembly: GCF_048772815.1. Lineage (NCBI taxonomy): Eukaryota > Metazoa > Chordata > Mammalia > Rodentia > Sciuridae > Callospermophilus > Callospermophilus lateralis. The sequence continues at coordinate 601,593 of NW_027510746.1, forward strand.
AAATTTCTCAGGCAAACTGGAAAAAATGGTTGACTAAAGGTTTGAAGTTTGTCGGCCCTGAGGAAGAGAAAATTGATACAACGATTTTTTATTCTGTTTTTGCTTCATTCAGTTTCGGTTTTGTTTTGTGTTATCTTATTGGGTTGCGTTATCTTTATAGTAGATTAAAACAAACTGAAAAGATGTTAAGTAAATTGTTAGGGGTTCAGAACATGGTGAAAGACGTTTTAGATCAAGCAAAAGAGAAGGTCTCTCCAGCTAGTCAGACAGAGGAAGAAAATTTAAAGGAAAAGGGGTTGTTAGGAAAAAGGCCACAACAGGAGGCTGTTACTAACTCCGTTTTATCACAAGAGGGTTTAATTCAACCAACAGCCCCACCGATAGAGACAGCTGAGTGGCCCTCAAACCCCGTAGTTGATAATTGGGATCCTGAGACAGGACCTCAAAGATTAGCATGTCCTGTACTTGAACAGGCAGGAGGGCAGCGAATTCACCGTGCTTTAGATTTTAAAACAGTGAAGCAGTTAAAAGAGGCTGTAACAACCTATGGTCCCCAAGCTCCCTTCACGGTGAGCATGGTCGAGTCCATTACTAACTTGGACATGACACCAGCAGATTGGGCTAGCATGTGTAAATCTGTGCTAAATGGAGGACAATATTTGTTATGGAAGGTTGCCAATGAGGAATTTTGTGCAGAGACAGCTAGGAGAAATGCAGCAGCCGGTTACCCTCAAAGAAATTTAGAAATGTTGCTAGGAAAAGGACCTTATGAGGGTCAGCGGCAACAAATTGAATATGATCCTGCTATATATGCACAAATTGCTGCAGACGCAGTTAGGGCATGGAAGACTTTACAAGGACATGGAGATTTACAAGGTCAGCTATCTAAGGTAATACAGAGAGCTAATGAACCTTACGCTGACTTTGTAGATAGGCTAATTCAAACGGCTGCCAAAATTTTTGGGGATACGGAACAAGCAATGCCATTAATAAAACAACTGGCTTATGACCAAGCAAATCGTTGCTGCAGAGAGGTTATTAGACCATGGAGACATGAAGATTTAAACACATATATTAAATTATGTAGAGATATTAATGAACAAGGGCAAGTCTTGGCAGCTGCAGTACAACAGGCTTTAGATACCAGGCCAAAAACATGCTATGATTGTGAACAAACAGGACATTTTAAAAGGAGTTGCCCCATAGGAGGAGGATTTAACAAAACTAGGTATCAAAGAAATAGAATACCGGGTATTTGCCCACGATGCCGTAGAGGGAGACATTGGGCTAATGAATGCCGTTCTCAAACTACCATAGAGGGTACTCCCTTACCAAAAAACGGAAAAGGACCAGGTATTTACCCACGATACCGTGGAGAAAGGCATCAGGCTCCGTTGCCAAAAAACGGACAGCCGGGCCCAATGCTCCGGGGCCCACAACCACAAATATACGGGGCAGTGGAGGAACCCAGCAACACCATCAGAGTAGTGCCCAGGACACATTGTCCATTAAATCCCTCATCAGACAAACCCGAGGGAGCGCAGGGTTGGACATCTGCGCCCCTGCCAGAGCAGTACTAACTCCAGAGATGGGAATTCAAATCATTCCCACAGGAATAAAAGGACCTCTTCCCCAAGGGACAGTAGGCTTATTATTGGGACGTAGTTCATCTACATTAAAAGGACTTATGATAAGTCCCGGGGTAATTGATCCCGATTATGTAGGTGAAATAAAAATTATAGCTAGTTCTCCAAGAGGTATATCAGTAATTTCACCTGGAGACAGAATAGCACAGTTGTTAATAATACCCAGCCTACATAATAAATTTCCTAGTCATAGTGTAGAAAGAGGTTCCAGGGGATTAGGC